>NC_060142.1:240670670-241312545 GCF_021461385.2 Schistocerca piceifrons | reverse complement strand
AGCGGTAACGTAAACCGGCATAATATGTACTATTGGGCGACGAAAATCCACGATGGCTGCAGCAAGCGGAACATCAGCGACCTTGGCGGGTTAATGTATGGTGCAATGTATGCTGATTTACTACGTAATGATCTACCGATGTTACCACAAGATGTTTCACTACATGACAGAATGGCGATGTACTTCCAACATGATGGATGTTCGGCACATTACTCGCGTGCGGTTGAAGTGATATTGAATAGTATGACAGGTGGATTGGTCGTCGAAGCACCATACAATGGCCTGCACGTTCACCGGATCTGACGTCCCCGGATTTCTTTCTACGGGGAAAGTTGAAGGATATTTGCCATCGTGATCCACCGACAACGCCTGACAACATGCTTCAGCGCATTGTCAATGCATGTGTGAACACTACAGAAGGCGAACTACTTGCTGTTAAGAGGAATGTCGCTACACGTATTTCCAAATGCATTGAGGTTGACGGACATCATTTTGAGCATTTATTGCATTAATGTGGTATTTACAGGTAATCACGCTGTAACAGCATGCGTACTCAGAAATGATAAATTCACAAAGGTACATGTATCACATTGGAAAAACCGAAATAATATGTTCAAATGTACCTACGTTCCGTATTTTAATTTAAAAAACCTACCTGTTACCAACTGTTCGTCTAAAATTGTGAGCCATATGTGTGTGACTATTTCAGCGCCATTTATCACAAAGCGAAAAAAGTGGTCGAACTAAAACATTCGTATTTCTTTCCATACTACACGAATATGTAATAAAAATGGGAGTTCCTATTTAAAAAACGCAATTGATATCCGTTTGACCTATGGTAGCGCCATCTAGCGGGCCAACCATAGAACCATCTGGTTTCCCCCTTCAAGCTAGACAAATTTAGTTCTTTCCTTTGGCGCTTATTTCGTTGGATATTTGGCCCGGTCACGATTAATGGACCATCCTGTAAAAGGCAATCACTGACATTAGCTTTGACCGTAATTGTACTTTCATTTCTAACTTCAGATTATTTTTGATTAGCTGTATCTATTACTGTGTTGGAGTTTGCTTATGGTGCATGACTTTTTTGACAAAAGTAGTCAAGTAACACAAGCACAATCAACAGGACACTGGTCGCATGATGCACATAAAACTATAGTTGAAAGGAACACTTAATATGCACTCAGTGGCAAGGAAATATACACATTAAACTGAAAGTAAATCAATTGAAACATCATAAAGCTTATCATTCTGTTAGAGAGTTTAAGTTAGGGTCAGACACAGAATGTAAATCTTCAAGCATGCACAGTGTGCTGCCCACGTGTGGACTAACGCTCGGCCTGTCGGTACAAGTCAGTTTTGCTCGTTCCTTTCGGTACAGCGCCACATTTCGTTTATCAGTATGATTCTAAACTTTCTTGTAGTATTTGGTGCAGATTATTTTGAGTGGTACGACTTTCGTCACTTCAGCAGAACCGCGGTGTAAGCGCTGTTTATACTCCATTATTTGTTCATGGTGTATCGGAAGACCCAATGGCTGCTTGCAAAAAAGAGGCATTCTAGTGTACAGTCGTCATTAACCTTTGAATATACGTGGAAGTCACAGAGGGGGAAAATGAGAACTCTCAATATCTATTACGTAGTCACATAATCGACGGGTACTACAACTCTGATATGAAACACATCATTCACAAAGAATCTGAAGATGTACTTGATGATGAAAGACATAAACATTGTAATCATCACGAAATAAATCTCTAGTGCACAGCCTGGTGTGAGTGTACAAAGGACACAATATTTCGGCAGTCGACCTTGTTGCCATCATCAGGTGTCTGATGTACTGAACAGTACATCAGCACATCTGATGATGGCAACAAGGTCGATTGCCGAAATATTGTGTCCTTTGTACACCACACCAGGCTGCTCATACGAAATTTATTTCGCCATGAAATACGCCTGGAGAAATGGAAGAATCACATTATAATCATCGATTGATGATTTGTATATGATTCATTGTTCAGTACATCAACATTTACTTGGTATAAATATGCAGTCATGGAAAACATGATGGATCGGTGGTGCAAATAGTAAATTTTTTGAAGTCCCACAGTATTTTTATACCGTCAGTACAGGTTTTGATTGAACTGAACGAAGAGTACAGAGACGCAGTATATTACTGCAAAGTCAAGTGTTGAACTTTTGAAGAATGATAGCACTAACGAAAATTATAAGACTTGCTATTGATTGCAGATCTTGCATTTTTAATTGAGTTGACTATAGACTGCTCACAGTAGACGTACGTAAGAAACAACAAGTGAATGCATTTAAAAAAGAAAATCGCGCTGTTGAAGGGGCAATTTCTGACATGAAACACCAACCATTTCTTTAAACCCAACTGCTGTAAAGAAAACGCGAATTTTGAAAATACATTCTGGCACTGAAATAATTACCGAAGTATCTTTCTAAATACTTGAGGATGCTGCCACTCTTGCAACTGTTTTTGAGCTGTTTTCAAGCTTTTCCTAAAGAGCTTGAAAAGCGCTCCTGCGCATCTTGAGATGGACTTGGTTGATCTACACTGTAATTCCAGTTTAAAAGACAAATTCTTTTATATTGAAATTGCTCCTCGGTAAGATTTTTAACTTCTCCATACTGAGGCTGCATAAATGATGTCAATGTTTGAATCAATATTTGTGTGTAAAATACTTTTTAGATTGTGAAACTAAGTAACTCATAATGACGGGGTAAACTGAGTGACGAAAATCGGCAGAACTGTCTGTGTCTATCCATGCCGATAGTTTGTCAGATATACAATTTATCATGTCTCCAGTTCACCAAAAATTATTAAGTAATACTAAAAATTTGTTTTTGTTTGTGATCTACGTTATTGAAAGTAATGAAATGTGAAAAAAACACACATGTGGCGCATTTACAGGTTCTCCCACTTCCTTCTCTTCCCACTCAGTGTGGTGAGGTAGAGGGGGAAGTGTTCACTTGGGCAAGAGAGACTCACATGCATACAAGAGCATTTCGTGCAAGCTGAGTCCTTGGCTGCCCCTGTTTTATGTGGATGACACATTTGCAGAATACACAGAAGTAAATTTACTTAATTTCGTTAACAATCACACACTGATGTCATTAACTGGTGTCATAGAAAGGGATTGTGTTTTAAAACAAAAAGGAATCTTGTAAAACATTTATGAGGCTCCTTTAGGATTAGTAATAAAATAAGTGTATGTGTATATGTGATAATTTTTCAGTTAGTTTTGTTATAACAGGGGACGTTTGTTACAATTTTTCTGTAATATGACGATACATGGGGTAACTTGTTACAATCCTGCTGTATTATATGGATTTATAGCGAAATTTGATATAATTTTTCTGTATTTGTATGTTTTGTTACTATTTTATTGTAACATAGCTATGTATTGGGCAATTATTCACAATTTTACTATAATATGGGCATTACTATGACAATTTTTCGCAATTTCTCTATAACATAGTGGTGTACAGAAAATTTGCTACAGTTTACAGGTAAAATGTCCCTGTATGGAGCCAAGTGTTATGTAGCCTCCACTGTCTGACAATATATGTTAGCATCATCAGCAAAAGATGCCAAATGTTTTCTACTGCAAGATAAGTTAATACCCTAACACAAGTGTCACTACAATGTTTCCCTGACACTGGTATTAACTTTAGCTGAACCAAGACAAGTTTTTGACAAATAAAACAAATTATTGGTTGGATTAACACTTTTTTCTTTGGTACAAATATCAAACTATTCTCACTGATAAGTACATTGTAAGCTGTAAACTTAGATGAGTAGTAGTGTGATGCAAGTTTTGCAATGTTAGAGACCATTAACTCTAACTTGTAGCAGTATTGCTACTATATGTGACATGCACTTTTTTTTAAATGTTACAGAGCAGTTAGGTTATCACAGTAGTGACATGCATGTTTTATACTCTAAATTTATATGTATTTTGAAAAATAATACAGAGCAAATATCAAATTTTTGTTCAGTCGGATATGTGCAATTATATTTGTATATGATGATAAGCTACCTGCAAGTGTCTTGTACTCAAAACATTTACACATGTTGTAAATAATTTTATCGTATTTTCGAGATATCGAACTTTGATGTCTTTCTGGAAACTTGTTCCATTACTGTCTTAGATAATGTTGTGTTATGTTCACATGTTGTATTTTTTTGCATTGTGAAGATATCCTTGGATGTAGTTGAAGTGTTATAGAGGTAATAAGGATAACAAACATAACAATCAGATCATCAAAACACACTATTTTTGATACAGTTTGTGGTTCTTAAGTGCTGGAATATGTGGGTTTTGTGTCTCGAACACCAGTGAAACTTAACTGCAGGTGTGTTAAAGATCAAAAACTCATTAAAAAATCAGTATTAGCTAGTCAATAATCTCAGCTATATTTTTTTTTAATGTAGAACATGATACAGTATCTTCTTCCCCCCAAAATTGTGCTTGGTGAGATGAAGCATTACTGAAAGTTACTAAAAAACTTAGATGATAATGTTCCTCTACCGTAAGTAACATAGCATCAATCAGGTCTACAATCGAAATGGTTACATCTTTAGTTATTTTGGTAACTATTACAGGCGCTCCACATGGAGACAGCACAATGAAACTTAATTTGAGAGTAAACAATCATTACACTGTTTGTGTGTGTGTGTGTGTGTGTGTGTGTGTGTGTGTGTGCGTGTGTGTGTGTGTGTGTGTGTGTGTGTGTATGTGTGTGTGTGTGTGTGTGGAAGGAGGGGTGTTGCTCACATCTATATTGTCATATATTTTAGACATGGGAAATTTTTTTTTAGACAGCATTGTCATTGTAGTTATATAGAAATATTGCAGCCTTCCTCAAAGGTTATCTTTTTACCACATGTGGACCATAACCTTAACTAGGCTTCAAATGATAGCTAATAAAATCAATACAAGCAGTCCATAAAATCAGTGACATTATTATAGTGTAGAACAAGGAGCATTGTTTTCTTCCCCCAAAAAATGGTGCTTTATAACGTGAAGCATTACTGAAAAAGTTTTAAGAAAAGGTGGTAAATGCTCGATCTTAAAACCTTCAACAACATATCATGAAGTAGGCCTACGTTTTGGACTACACTGAAGAGCGAAAGAACCTGGCACACCTGCTTAATATATCATAGGGCCCCTGCAAACACGCAGAAGTGCTTGATGGAACTGACACCATGAATACTGCAGGGCGGTCCATAAATCTGTTAGATTACGAGGGGGTGGTGGTCTCTTCTGGACAGCATGTCTCAAAGCATCCCACATATGCTCAATAATGTTCATGTCTGGGGAGTTTGGTGGCCAGCTGAAGCGTTTTAACTCAGAAGAGTGTTCTTGGAGCCACTCTGTAGCAATTCTGGACATGTGGAATGTCACACTGTCCTGCTGGAATTGCTCAAGTTCGTCGGAATACACAATGGACATGGACATGAATGATGCAGTTGATCAGGCAGGGTGCTTACGTACGTGTCACCTATCAGAGTCGTATCTAGACGAAACAGGAGTCCCACATCATTCCAATTGCACACGCCCCACACCATTACAGAGATTCCACCAGACTGAACAGTCCCATGCTAACATACAGGTTCCGGGGGATTCATGAGTTATTCTCCATACCCGTACACGTCACGTCCATCCGCTCGATATAATTTGAAACGAGACTCGTCCGACCAGGAAACATGTTTCCAGTCATCAAAAGTCCAATGTCAGGATTGACGGGCCCAGGTGAGGCGTAAAGCTTTGTGTTGTACTGTCATCAAGTGTACACGAGTGGGCCTTCGAGTCCGAAAGCCCATATCGATGATGTTTTGTTGAATGTTAGCACGCTGACCTTGTTGACTGCCCAGCACTGAAATCTGCAGCAATTTCCAGAAGTGTTGCACATCTGTCTATTTGAAGGTCTCTTTTCAGTCGTAATTGGTCCCGTTCTTGTAGGATCTTTTCCCTCCCAACGATGTTTTCCCGGATTCCTGATATTCAAAGTACAGGGTACACTAGTGAAATGATCGTACGGGAATATCCCTACTTCATCGCCACCTCGGAGATGGTGTGTCCCATCGCTCTTGCGCCGACTATAACACCACGTTCAGACTCACTTAAATCTTGATAATCTGACATCGTAGCAGCAGTAACCGATCTAACAACTGCGCAAGACACTTGTCGTTTTATACAGAGGTTGCCGACCACGGAGCCGTATTTTGCCTGTTTACACATCTCCGTATTTGAATACGCATGCCTATACCAGTTACTTTGGCACTTCAGAGTATTATAGAACAATTTAGACACCGAAGTAGCATTCGGATACTTGATTTCGGAGTTTCAGTCATCAATTCAATTTTGACACTTGACATAATCATTTTGTGCTTATGTATTTTTTGGTAAATGGTAGAGACGGTTTGGGGTGACATGTAGACATTTAATTTGTGCTATTCAATTAGTGTGGTAAAGGGAACAAGATAAAATCATTGAAAGTTGTGCCATCTGTTGGCAACAAAAAGCAAGAGGATCATATGTGTGAGGTATGCTGTTTGTTAGCAGTATAGGGAGGTTGTTAACTTTACTTTGCATTTTAATGTTTTACGGAACAGTAGTTGAAGTAACATATTCAGAAACTATTAATTTGTAATTTGTTAGTAACATTGCTTAAGTGAATGTTGGTTTGTAACTGCTTGTGGTGAGTATGTTCATACTCGTTCTCATATACCATACGGAATGCTATATAGTTTGGACATGTATTATGACTAACATGTTGTGTAATGTACTGAGCTATGCATGTCTTTTTTCTTACTGTGATCTACACCTATCATGTCTGTCTGAATTTCCATAGCAGTCAAAATATTCTATCTTCATCTTGTATTTTCTTGATTACATCATGTGATAGTTTTCAGAGTCAGGATTTCGCTACATACATCCTAGAAAATTATATGCGATACTTTACGCAATTACAATCACCACTAGATGAAAATGGTCTTTCACCCTAACAGAAGAAGCTCTCTGATTAGCATATTTCTAATAAAGGAAATAGAACAGAGCGGAGATGGCATAGTTTAATAAGTTGAAAATGTAGTTGGCTCGCTAAACTATTAGACTGTGATCGAAATAACAATTTATAGCACGTAGTCTGTCTTCAGATCTGCCACAGATCACTGCCCATCTTGCTTTAGAGAGCTCACAAGCCTCCGATCGACACGTCCTGTGATGTGGCTGGGAGTATAACACCATGTTAACAACTTTTCGTAGATGGTCACGCCACCAACACGCGAACCACAGACGAGATTCGCCATTTGCGAGACACTTATACCCAGGAATCGGTACATAACAATTTGCCCTTTGTCAACATCGCTTGTGCCACTTTCACACCGTATGAATGCCAGAACGACTCACCATTCGTCTCTGCTTCGCACGCATATTTCCCTTACCGCATGACATTCCTGCAACGCTATCAGCTGGCATTCGATCTTGTGGTGGGCAGTGGTCACAGTCTTTCGACTTACCAGTGCTCGTTGTGATGCTACAACACAGCATGAAAAAACGACCTTCAGCGCCACTTCATGAAGTTATTACAGATTACTAGTTTAATATTGGTTATAGATTGCATCAGAAACTGTATTAGCTCTCTATCTCCAATTTTGGCAATAATGTAGTGTAGCAGGCGCTATGCAGTAGCTCGAGGTTGTGCAAAAGGAAGTAGAAGGGTTACTTACGAATATTGATGGTGAGGATGCATATAGTTTCCTTCATGTACGAATGATGACACTATTGTCCACTCCGGCTTTTCGGCACCTTCGGGTCGAGAAAGTCGTTCCTCACATTTACCGTGTCCTTCTACCAGGACTGAAACTGAGCGCTATGACGAAGAAGAGTGTGATGACAGAGAGAAAGTCGTTTCCGCTCTGTGGACAGTTTTTAGTGGCAGGGAACGGACATTAATCGTCAGCGCAGCACAGCCGGATTGCGTGTGAGGGGTGCACCACCGTATACAGTCTACATCTACATCTACATTTATACTCCGCAAGCCACCCAACGGTGTGTGGCGGGGGGCACTTTACGTGCCACTGTCATTACCTCCCTTTCCTGTTCCAGTCGCGTATGGTTCGCGGGAAGAACGACTGCCGGAAAGCCTCCGTGCGCGCTCGGATCTCTCTAATCTTACATTCGTGATCTCCTGGGGAAGTATAAGTAGAGGGCAGCAATATATTTGATATATCATCCAGAAAAGCATCCTCTCGAAACCTGGATAGCAAGCTAAACCGCGGTGCAGAGCGCTTCTCTTGCAGAGTCTGCCACTTGAGTTTGCTAAACGTCTCCGTAACGCTACCACGCTACGCAGTAAGTGTAATTTGGCACCAATTCAGCAGCAAAAGGGTTACATTGAAAACAGATCTTTCGTAAACTCGTCATGGATTCTCAGCACCTACAAGGACAGTGAAATAAGAAAAAGGTATTTGTGGTACTTTGTTACAAGTCGCGTGATCGATTTATGCTGAACTCAGGACATTCCATGGAATGGCTTCGCCCTTGGCCATTATTTCCTGACGTGGCCGTCGTAATGACATGATACTAGATTTATGGTTTCCTGCGAGGGCTGCCAGTGTGTGCAACTCGCCGCAGTTTATGAATATTGATTGGAAAGCACAGGAAAGTTGGAGCAGAAGGACAAGAAATCCAATTAAAGGTTCTCGAACTGGGAATACCCTCTCGCCGTATACTATCACCTTATAGCGCTGTAAGGGAGAGAGACAAAGAGAGAGAGAGAGAGAGAGAGAGAGAGAAAGAGCGAAAGCATGTGGCCCCGGAGGGGGGGGGGGCGAAGAGGGGCGGCGGCTGGGGTGAGTCTATGGAGAGAGAGCGACCAGCCGCAGAGGCGTATGGGGCATTCCTGCGGGCTCTGTGCTCATGCAGTAATACATATGAATGAGGCAAGAACGCGGAAATCGGAAACGCTCAGATTACACCCATTCCACAGCTATCTCCCCCTGTCATTTCGATTCTCCCCTTTCACATGCATTTTCATTTGGTAGAAACACAGTGCTTTGTTGCTGCAGGTATATGAACGTCACTGAAATCCGTCGTTTATAACTGTTTACTTAATGGATTTTGTCCAACTTTAACTTTGTACTGCAGGCTTATAGAACACGAGGAACAAACGTAATTTCATTTGTTTCTTCAGCAATAGATCTATCGCATCATATAAGCGTGCTGTCAGCAACCATTTTGGCGCTATTTCTGCTACATGCTATTTCAACAATTTTGCATGTCTATTTACGATCATAAATACAAAGAAGCTGTGGTGTCACCGCCAGACACCACACTTGCTAGGTGGTAGCCTTTAAATCGGCCGCGGTCCGTTAGTATACGTCGGACCCGCGTGTCGCCACTATCAGTGATTGCAGACCGAGCGCCGCCACACGGCAGGTCTAGAGAGACTTCCTAGCATTCGCCCCAGTTGTACAGCCGACTTTGCTAGTGATGGTTCACTGACAAATTACGCTCTCATTTGCCGAGACGATAGTTAGCATTGCCTTCAGCTACGTCATTTGCTACGACCTAGCAAGGCGCCATTAGCAGTTACTATTGATGCTGTAAAACATGTACCGTCAATAGCGATGTTCGCCAATTGTGGATTAAAGTTAAGTATTCCAGCAGCTGTGTACGTTCTTTGCTACTATAAAGTCCTTGTCCTGTTCCAGACCTCACGCCATCCTGCGTGAGCTTAAACGCGTGCCTTTCGGCTTCCTCATAGTGGCTTGGCTGTCTTGCCAAGCCACAACAGAAGCTACTCTCCACAAAATGCAGGTGTTTAAAAAATGAAAATGATCAGATGCCCACGTGATAAATCAAGACTGGATTAATGAAAAAGAGAGAAAAATTAAGATGGTGGTTTTAATTCGTCAGGTGTTCTACGAAGTCACGCCTACTTGAGTACAACGCACAGAACTTTCATATACCCACGTGAAGTCCCTCCTTTGTGATGTCGTTCAACTCTTCTTCGCATTGGCATATCATATTCTTCGATTTTTGAAAACATCAGAAGCCCAGTCTGCACTTTATCCTGTTGTGGTAGGCTGGTACTGATAATATCCAGTTTCGTCACCCGTTATTTCGTTCTTTAGAAAATGACTGCCTGCAAATTTCACTTCGCTCAGGGCACGACGGACGCTCTCATTTCAGTGGTTGCAGTCAAGGTGTGCGTGAAAAACTGTGTGGCGTACGCACTTATTTCTTCTCCTCAACGATCTGGGGAATCTCTTGAATACTTGATTTAGACGTGATGCTGCATTACAATTTAGGACACATGATCGTTGGCACACTACGGCTACTTAACACTCCCTGTTCACAGCTGACAGGACAGTTGCACATCTGTAGTTTGCAGTTGTTATTCAACCTGTAACCGTAGTTACTGCGCTGACGTCGCTTATAAGCCTGGATTAAAACCAATCTCGGAACGTTTTGGACGGGCGGTGTATACAGGATGAACCTAAATTTCGAAGGTTGTTCAGCAATATTTTCTAAATATTTTCTTATAAGGAAGCCGCTGATTGCACTGTCTCTTTCTAGTAATTATCATTTATGCGATCTGTTATCTCAATTAGCCTATATTGAAGCTCATAACATGCGATAACCGAAAAACACAGTAGTGCAACAACCCTAAGGCAAAACATATATACCTCTATAACAGTGGGTCCAATATATTCTGTCAGTGCAGAGTACAGCATGTAACAAATGCGGAAAGGCCTTTACATCACTAATTTTGATTTTTTGCTTCAGTTTGTCTACAAAGGACATCGAGCACGTATAACACTATTACAACTCAACACACCAATAATAACCACACAACAGAGAACACGCAAAGTACATGAGACGCATAAATCGCAATAAACAGGAAAACGTAGCACATACTCACATTTGACAACAAAGTAACACACACACTAAGAAACATTTTGAGAACCCAAAGTATAAGTGTGGCGTATCGAACGAACAATACAATGCACAAATGATTAAAAACATGCAATACCACAGTATAAAAACACAACGAAGCACGTACATACCAACAAACATGCAAAGACTATGATTCAGTATACATTGGACAGATACGTAGAAATATCAGGATAAGATTCTCACAGTATTTAAGAGCACTAAAATAGGCAGCATAAACTCCACATTTGCAGACCGCCTCATTAAAAACAATCGCCACCATATAGGCATAGAAACGTACCTCAAGACTCTAAACCACAGTAACAAAAAATAAAATAAAAAAGGTTCAAATGGCTCTGAGCACTATGGGACTTAACATCTGAGGTCATCAGTCCCCTAGACTTAGAACTACTTACACCTAACTAACCTAAGGACATCAATCATATCCACGCCCCAGACAGGATTCGAACCTGCGACCGTAGCAGCAGCGCGGTTCCGGACTGATGCGCCCAGAACTGCTCGTCTGCAGCGGCCGGCCCACAGTAACCATCTGTGCCATTTTTAATGACATAAAATTACCACATCCAGAAAGCTATCACACAAGGCAAAATGTCATCACTGACCGAATATTACTCAACGTCAGAACATTGTTCAGCATTCTAAAACACACAATGACGAGCATACACACTCATACACACACCACACAAACACACAAAAGGAAAACAGACGGAACAAGCTCACATTTCGCGGCCACAACCGAAAACCGAACAGTGAAACAATCGCCAGTAAAAAGCGTATGAAAAACGTAAATTGTGCCGTGAAAAGTTAGCCCGAGCCACAGCAACATCACAAGACGCTGAATCCACCACTGAACAGTATAAAACGTGAGTAAACGTAATTAAAATACGAAATATAATCGATGAACAACATACCACACCAAATAGTTCTCTACAGCAATAACACAAAAATTTTTACGGCTGTCAACAGATCATTCTAAACACGAAAACAACAGGAAAAACGCATTTGGCAGGCAAATAAAAGCCAAATACAGCAATGGGAAGGCTAACAGGGGCATATACCACGATTTTACGGGAATATTTATTTTAAAGGACATGTCTCTGAACTAAAATTCGGTACAGCCGGCACGCTGACATTCATTATGTCTGCTTACGAGATGCTGTATTAATTTAGTCCTGTAGTTGATTTCGGTCTTTCGCCACAGGACACATACAATGTAAATAAAAGGTAAAAGGCATAAATTATTTAAATAACAGCAAACCCTGAGGTAACGTATTTCTTACCAAAAATAAAATCTGTATGTATATGTTTCAGGAAAATTAAAAGGAAAAACCAGTGAGGATGCTATAATTGTGGTGAAACACGTTTGGGTATTAAAGCAAAACAATAATTGTGTAATTGCAAAAAGGCACACCCGTCTTTAAGTCGTTATCATAGTTTATATAGTGATTTGCGAGAGAGCTCTAATAAGGAAATATAGCTTTTGAGGAAAATTTTTTGTCATGTATCTAATGAATGGAACTCAACTATGTAGAAATCAGTCGAGATTTCAACCACTTTTAGTAAGGCAGTTAAACCTTCCAAGTTTCAGGGATAGATGCAAAGTGCTGTGTGTAATTAGCTTTGTTCAGATGGGTGCTACGATGGTGGAATTTTCATTCGAGTGAGTTGTTCGGTCTGGTGCTTGCTTTCTTGAGTGTCTACGACCTGTGGGCGAGTTTTAAAGTTGCCAGTGTCACGGAGCGACAAGTTTCCTCGACGCACTGTTTTGAAGTCATGTTCAGTTAGACTGCAGAATGTGCTCTTACGCTGACGTATTAAAGGCGGTTCTGAATTCGCAAACAACCGAGATTAGATCTGGCACAGGTTTTGACGTGGAATCAACATTTCGAACGTATACGTTGACATGTCGCTGACGCTCGGCGAACGCTGACACGATGTCAGTGAAGCGGCCATGGCTTATCGCGTAAGATATCCTGATCTCCTTCAGTCATTACTTTTTTACACACTGAGCAACGACTTCGAGAAACAAGTAGTTCAAGCAGGCGCGGTCGTAATAGACACAAACCAGCAGGAGGTGAAGATATGGAAGTTTTTATTTTGGCTGGGATACTCCGCACCTGGTCTTACGAGAAGTACTGTAGTTGCTTTTATCAGCCTTACATATGTGTGGTAAATAGTACGCGGTCAAACGTCGTAATATGCGTTACTGGCCCATAGAAAATGGTAGGTGGGTGAGTCTTGTCAAAGGAGCTGGTCCATTGAAGTGTAGTGTGGACTCGTTACAAACGATATCATTGGCCACCCTACTGCGCTGTTACTCTGACAGGTGAACTGCATAGAGCTGAATTGTATAGAGTTTTTCTCGTCGGTATCCTCTTAAAGTAGCCAGTTAGTGTCCACATGTAAAACTGTGAACGTTTCTAGGACGCTAAATTAAATTGATTGGGGTTTTCTTTTAATTGATTCGTATGCAGAGTTTAAATGAATGAGCTACATGATAGAACAAACAATGTTTTATTTAAAAAATTATAACTTGTTCCTGCAACCCTCTGTAAAATAAGTAAATAAATTAGGAGGGTCGTACAAAAAGTAGTCATACAAATCTTTTCTGAAGGATGGTTGGTTTTACTCAGTATTCCAACACATCATATTATTCTTCACTCTTTTGGCTAGAAAACCACATTTTGAACATAATTTCCGCTCAGTGCCTTTCGCCACCTTACAGGCAGGGCCTGCATACCCACAGAGTACCACTGTACTGCCGACGTCGGGGTCGTCTTGTTTCAAACTTTAACATCACCGTCATCCACGTACTTCTTGCCGCGGAGTACATCCTTCATTGGACCAAACAGATGGAAGTCGGAAGGTGCGACATCCGGATTATAGGGTGGATGAGTAATAATAGTCCAATGAGGATTCGTGATGTCCTCCCCGGTGCGCAGACTTGTTTGAGGTCTTGCGTTGTCATGGACAAGAGGACATTCGTTTGCATTTTTTGTGGCGACGAGTACGAAGAATTTGTTTCTTCGATTTCCTGAGGGTAGCGCAATACACATCCGACACGCGGGAGAACGGACAGGTTTGCGCGACTTTGTGGCGATGAAGACAGATGCGTCGTGCATTTGTTCACTGCCATGTCTCCGTAGACATTTTGCAAGCGCCTATGAGTATCTGTGATGCACTTGTTTTCCACAAAAGGTAACGCTATGGCATCTCTCTATTTGGAACGCATCTCCGTCACGGACGTCACCAATCGAAAATTTATGAAATTGTAGGGGCTGAAACGAGAGTATTCCATGATTTCCTACAGAAAATTCCCCATTTTTCAAACGGAACTGCCTGAAAAAAAGTAAGTGTGTTTCATTAATTCTTGAATGCCCCTAGTATGATAATAACTCCGGAGTAAGCGTAATATTCCTTACGTTTCTCTATCTCTATAAATATTCCTCTAACTTATTATTTTTAATGTTACGAAGAAAATCACCTTATCTGAAATTCCCTGTATGTAATTGAACAGTGTGCCCAGGACAGTGGAGCGTATTGTTTGTGATAGTAAGGGGACTGACGGCACTCCTCAGCTCCAGTTCGGGATCTTTAGGTTCATCAAACCAATACACACTCATTGCCGTGTTAGGGTGAGCCACGTGCAAGTCACAGAGTACAATGGATACCGCAAATATTATGCCTTCACGAGACGCCTCATACCCGCAGCAATTTAAAATGCGACGAAAGAACATGACGCTGCCAAGGCTGCAGTAGTTCTGTCGCCCTTCACGGGAAGGCGATGTTATCGGCAGCTGTGCACCGTCGGCGACGTCCCGAGGCTGCAAGATAGATTGTTGTGGAGCAGACTAATAGGACAAACTTGGAGAGACGCCTAGGTGGCCGTTGTCACATTGGGTGAAGACAACGAGAGTGTACGGTCCGGAAGGGTGAAAATAGGAGGGGTGCGTTGTTGTTTTGGTGTCCAGCAGTCTATTCCTAACTGTACTTGGAAGAGCACCAACTGGGGCAGCGTTTTGAGCTGAGTGTGTGTTTTGCATGTAGCGCCTACCTCGGTGCAGAGCGAGTTGTTAAGACTGCCTGCTACAGACCTGTGTTATAATTACAAGAAAGATCAGGCATTAGCACCGTGTGGCTTTTATCGGCCACTACTCCGTGTACTGTGGCCTGTATGGTTATTTCATTGTTGTTAACGGATTGGTGAGTAAGTAACCATGCCTGATTCTGAGTACATGGGCTAAGATTATTTCGCACTGTTAATACAGCAGTATTCAGTGAACCAAACTGAGTTTGTAATTAATGATGCCTGTGTATCTGCGTAATAAAACTGTACTGGGTTAAGGTAGGCCTAATGACAAATCTGATTTCCTGCCATTCTGTAACTGACAAAGCCTGTGAGCACGATTAACTCGAGCAACTTTTGTTTGTAAATTACGTCTTTTCCGGACTGTGGATTATTTTGAAATTTGTACATATTTTCTGGTCTTGCCCAGTGAAAATTACTCATCTTATTTCTAAAATTATGGTTATTGTTCCCTTTACCTCTTGGATCTTATTCTATCACATTGGAGTTTAATTACTCTTGCATTTAGTTTTCCATTTTCCTTAATTGTGCAAGGCTTTGTCCCTTACTAAATATTTGTTTTTATTTTTTATTTATTAAATATATCGTTTTATTTGCTACTCTAACAGGTGATTTAAGGTTTTTTGTGAAAGTTTGGAAATTCATGCATGTAGCTGAATAATATAATAAAATTTACGTTCTTTCACAGCACTATCAATTCCCTGTATCACCAAGCCCGCGTTTGCAAGGACGTTGCTAAAATATCAAAACTCAACTTATTAAAGCGGTTATTGGATTGTTTTTTTTTTTTGGGGGGGGGGGGACTCAAATTTTTACTGTGATCCGAATCGTAACATACTGTCGCGAGACGTACTGCAAGTCAATCAACCCAATCTGTAGGTATTCTGGGAATGAAATTAATGTTATAGAAAAGGCCATCACAGAAATCTCGAAATGCAATTCGACAAAAGTCATTCTACGGTCCTGTTCTCAAGTTCACTTTCTTACTGTTCAAGGTATTAAAATATTTACTCGGTATGAAGTGGCTCCAGGAAGAGCAATGTTATCTTCATTTACTTTTTAATTACTAGACTGTCCCCCATTTCTTATAATAAATTATTGTGATATTAATGCGTTTGCTGATTCAGAGCCCAGCCCAGACAGACATAGAAAGTCGTTGGACAGCGAAACTCAACGACGAAGTGGGGCTTCGTCGTTAAGTTTCGCTGTCCAAAAGCGCAATATTTATATGGCTAGGCAGTCCGGACGGGCACACGCCTGTGTTTCCTTCTACTGGTTCAAAATGGTTCAAATGGCTCTGAGCACTATGGGACTTAACATCTGAGGTCATCAGTCCCCTAGAACTAAGAGCCACTTAAACCTAACTAACCTAAGGATATCACACACATCCATGCTCGAGGCAGGATTCGAACCTGCGACCGTAGCGGTCGCGCAGTTCAAGAATGTTGCGCCTGGAACCGCTCGGCCACTCCGGCCGCCCTCCTACTGGTCAGGACAACAATAGTGCAATGGTGACATTCGAAAGGACTAAAGAAACTGGTGACTGAACGAGATAAGGAGTTTTGGAGATGACGGTAAATGACTCATGACTAAGCAAAATGCGTTTAGTGAGGAATATTCTTAGTGAGCGTATATTTCATTTAGCTTGGGAAAAGAATACATTATGGAACAGCAATAACAGGTGCCCAGAAATAATTCGATAGAGGAGGTAAAGAATCTGTTGATGACCATCTAATGTGGCGATACAGCCAAAGTGAAAGGGCAGAATACTAAAGCAGAGACCATCCTAGTGTGGGACACTTCACTGATGAGACGCTCTCCAGTATTTTCTCGAGTGTCATGAAAGCACAAGCTTGTGTGCATATGTGATGATCAGCAGTGATAGTCGTCTCTGGTGGGTAGCTCATCGGGTTCAGCCCTGTCACTTTTACAGCTGCAATTGCCATCCGTCAGGTATTGCCTCGCAAGGTTCGTTAGTCTTTACCACCTACAGACTGAGTGCTGACTAGTAATGATGTGCAATAAATCACTTCTGTTAATTACTGTATGCAAATCTTTCATTTGCCCGAAAGCAGTAACTAACAGCCAGGAAGTCACAAGAAGATAACTATTATCGCAATGGACATATTGTACTATTTGCAGGAAATCAAGTAATTATCACAAATTCTCACATGTTTCTATTTAGTGCATACAGTTCTACTGCGCTCTGTTTGCATCCTGGAGCTGGCACATCTATTCGTTATTACGATACTGCAGTGCTTGTGTTGTTAAAAAGTATGATGTAACGTTCCTTCGGACATCCATTGCATCATACTTCTGAACAACATAGGCACTGCAATATCGCATTTATTCGCCGACACTCCGCAGGAGACTTTCAATTAAAATCTCTCCTCCATGTGGCAATACAGGTAACGCATATACGGGTGCAGGTTATGGACACATCGTTGACCACATATGGAAGTTTGGCTCTGGCTGTGGAATGTTCTTGTACAGCCTACTGGTAAAGCGATGCTCGCGATAAGCGGGAAATCCGGGCTCGAGTCCCAGTCCGGCAAAAATTTTCATTGTCGGCAGATAGGATACTGTAATTGTAATACGACCGCTCGCAATAAGCGGTAAATCCGGCAGAAAGTTTCGTCGTGTCTCACTGAATATGCTCGTCATTACCGAGTGCACGAAGTCAGTAGTGCGGTGGTGTTAGTTGAGAGCACATCTGGAGAGAAAGTCTGGAGGCAAAGATATGCCAATTTAAGATGGAATACGTTTAATTTTTATATTCAGGGTCGCAGTTAATTGATACAGGAAGGTAAACAGTCTGTGACTTTTCGAAGTCAATGATTTCGATTTGTTAGTTGCATAAACATGAAGGAGTGAGGTACAGTTAGACGTGTTCGACTTTGAAGTTAAATACGTTCCTTGTGAAGATAACAAATTTTATGAGAGAAGACTCTCACCATCATTTCTGATTTATTTTTGTGGTCCATAATAACGAAAATGTTACGCACATGTAGACATAGGTCATTTTCTGTGATTCTAGTCTGCTTAAAGGTCCAATAGTCAAGCCTTACGGGTACGGTCAGTTTAGTTAGAATCACTGAAGGAGAGCTTCATGAAACCGTCTTTGGACTCAATAATATCACAAAGGAACTGTCCTGAGCTATGATAGGCAACTGTAGGGAATGTATCATATACTGGGAATGGTAATGGTTTCTGAGATGTGGAGAAGAAACATCGTGCAAGATAACAAGTGAAGCCAGATGTATCCACGGACCCACCAGAATAGTTAAGCATGAAATCGGCTGTTTCTCTGTGGTTACTCCACGAAAGAATGTCCATTTAAAATCCTAGTAACTGGCACTTCGCTTGGTTTACAATAATTATTTCTGTAGAAGGCATGTTTTCTCACACGTGCCAACGTGTAAGCCCTTTGGCTGGCTGTGATTAGAAACCTGCCATAGAGTGGTACATATTTACTGCCATCTTCCATTGCACCAGACCATCATTGATTAACCATGATAAAATTCACGTGAGTAGGACTTCGTTAAGCATTTTTACAAAATTATGTTTGTCGAAACTTACGAGGTTTTCTGCAACTGACCGGCGAGTTTCCTACACCGGCAGCAACAATTCAGTTTCAGGGAGTTAAGTCAGACAGCACTTTCTGACAGGCAACCGATGAGAGAACAGCCTCTGTCTAGCGACCACTGGGAGAACACTTATTTCCAGCGGGCATGCTTGCTACCCTAATGTCAGAGAGACATCTACAACTCGAACTGAGTACAGACGGTGAACTGGACTGAATGCTGTGTCGTTCGAACAAGGCACAGTCAGAGCAAAAGCACCACAGGCGCAAAAACGCGAGATGGTAGCATAGAGACTCGCCACTTGCGTGAGTTCCACCAGCGGCGCGCACGGGAGGCGCTGAGGATGTGGATACCAACTTCACCTCAGCCAATTGCCGACCGAGTACAATGTGCCAATGAACGGACAACAGGTACCTACTCGGAAGATAGAAGAGCAGCTCTCACCCATTCGGTTACAGATCATCGTCCAGGGCCGGCCGGGGTGGCCGAGCGGTTTTAGGCGCTACAGCCTGGAACCGCGCCACCGCTACGGTCGCAGGTTCGAGTCCTGCCTCGGGCATCGATGTGAGTGATGTCCTTTGGTTAGTTAGGTTTAAGTAGTTCTAATTCAAGGGGACTGATGACCTTAGAAGTTAAGTCCCATAGTGCTCAGAGCCATTTGAACCATCGTCCAGGACTGACTTAGACAGGGAACGTCATTTAGTGAACTGTTAGAAGTGAACAGACAGCTGTAAATTGCATCTGCTATTTACTGTCAAGTTTACCTATGATATTTCCACTTAACGACTCAGGGCCTTTTATTTGTGTTATATTACATGCAGTGTTGCAGACTTCATTATTCAACAAGTCACAAAGATAAGTAAACCTTTTTAACACATTTGTGTTACTAATTCGTTGGAGTGTTGTAGAACGTTCGTTCTCCTATCCTGTCACGTGACCCTGGGGCATAACTGTGTAATCGTGGCAGGGAGAAATTGTCTTAGCGGTGTACTGCACCAGAAGCCGTTTAACGAAATCACAAACTCTGCCTACCGTAACAACAGTGGCAACTCTGTCTCCGCATAAGTAGCGACGTGGCACTTACAAAATTGGGGGCGAGGGTTTACAAAACTACGAACTGCTGATGCCGTCTTCCACAGCCACACTGTGTGAGAGTGGTAAGAATGAGGAAGCATTCCAATCACCAAACTGAGAGAGTATGAGGCTAGTCAACTTTCAACTGGGTTTAACTGCACAGTTTTAATGTTCGCAGCCAACTATGTGGATTTATCATGCGCTTCCTCTTGACCTCTTATTAATTGTTTACGGACCTGTTTCAGTTCGTAATTCATTTGTTTGATATTTTATGCTAACAAACCAAATTGTAATAGTGACCACTGATTTATTTTGCAGATATATAAGCACCTTCATTCATATATCCATTGTAAGCTGCGAGACCATTTTTACCATGTTCCATGGGCAGCAGATAAGATGACAGTCTATTTTACCACCTTCCATTAGTATCTCCTTCAATGGTATGTCACACGGCATACTTCAGATGTAACAGACCTAATTTGCATTACAAATTATAATGAAAGTGTACCTCGCTGATCGAATTATGATGTTAAGTAATACCTTTCTTTCATTTTCATGTACGTACATTTCAGTAGCAACATAGACCTGGATCGGAGAGTATGTGATGAGGCACGATGGAACATTTTCCTTTAAAAGCCACTGTGCAGATTCCTGTCGAAGGTTGGGAATGGGTCGTAAATATCATGGCCACAAGGGATGCAGCACGAGTCTCAACAGAATCACATAGCTTTAGGATGTCCAACAGCGCATTTACTGGCTCAGGCGTCCCAACAAAGAGGCGACTGCGCGGTTCGCACTAATTGGATGGGTTGCATTTTCGGAGGCGGAGAAGGAAATACGTAGTTAAAACACCACGCGGCGCTCACGTGAGCCGTGCATGGCATACATGTATGAATGCAGGAAAAGCCTGAGCCTCTCACTGAATGCTCTCTCATTGCTAGAACAGTCTGAAAATTTCGAGGGAGATAGTAACCTTTACGTCATTTATTTACGGAGGCGGAGTCAGCGAATAGGATGTCTGAAACTAATGTTTTGAGAGTGAGAGAAACAATTCCTGTACATAGCATTTTGGTTGGCAGGCCTCAGTTTTGGAAGGAGGCAATGTTATTCACAGAGAGGGGAGAGGTAGCTCGATATATGCAATTTACAAACATGAGAGGGGTCTGTCTGCCTGAAACATTATCTTCATACTCAGAGGGATTAACGTTCCGCTTGTCATGGAGAGAGATTAATTCCGTGGTTCCTCGAATCACTATGCACTCTAAATAGATCAACGTTGGATACGCTGAGAGTTTCCCATATTCTACAAGTCGATAGATCGGAAAGAGTCATTTTACTTAATACATCCTTGCGGGAACTACGAGGACATCACTGTGGACATCATCCCGCCAACCAGGCGAGTGTGCGCAACTATTATAGACAGACTAAAAAAAACAGTCTTCTGGTACACAGAAGAACTCAGCAAGAATATGTGACTGTCACTTCAGTCCAGAGTAAGCAGTTTTTTAGATTGACAGGCAGCACAGAGTAGAAGCAGTGGTCTGGCGTCCCGCACATCCAACGACACACCGTGAAGCAAAGGTAAATGACGCATTACAGTAACGCAGGGATTATGTAAAAGTCGATTTTGTCACAAGTTTGCCTCTTCGTACAGTTAAGTGTCTAGTTTGGAATAGTATACTAAATCCTCATCCACGTTGCCTTCAGCTAAGCAAGATCGTAAAGTTGAACGTCAGTTTGGAACTACGTTAATTAACATTGTTTTATGTATAGTACGTTGCACAAACCATTTCTCCAATTTTACTTTGGTTTTGCTTTTTTTGCCTCCTAGATAGCAAACCATTGTCATCTAAAGCTTTATGCTGCTCGTATCAAGATCTGTGTGTCTTTATTCCAATTTAATTATCAGTAAGCCATTTTTTCCATGAATCATTTAGTAAATAATTTGATAATAAAAACAATATGATAGTATAGGGAATGGGTTGTTTGTCCTAAAAGTAGCCTACATACTCTCATTCAATTAAATTACTTGTAGAGAAACTCGATCAGAACTCCACAAATAACTGTTCTTCTGATGACTAACAAATTCTGTAATTCATGCTTCCTATGTGGCAGGGGCAGAACATAAACACTTCTACGCACACTCAGAGCGATCCTTGAATACCAAATGGACGGAAGCAGACTGTAAGACTCGCCGATACATTAGACCATGTGTGGTATGGTAACAGTACTTTCTTGCTTAATTGGACCACTTATAATAGTTTTCTAGCAATACGACGTTTTGGTCCACAACATTGTTTTTCTTAAATTTTCACGATCCTGTAGGAGGCTTCCCATCCCTGTAGGTCGCCAGGGATCAGACATATAGCATCTTAAGGGTACGCTTAACTGCTCAACCAGCACCTCACAAAGGAATCCGTCAACACTTAGCCAGAATTTCCAAAGCCTGGAACCAGATGCTAAAAATTTTTAGATCAATAAGTCTTACTATTCGAACTGTTTACTTATAAATCGTATTTTAAGCAGAAAAAGATGAACACGTTACTGTTAAAAGACCTCCCGGAGTTTAAAATAGTGACATGTTGCTTGTGTTCCACTACTTTATGCTTCTCTTACAGAAAAGTAAAGACCATCACCTCAATAATGAAAGAGCTTCAGGAATGTAAAAGAGTGACAAGTTGCTTGCGCTGTACTGATGTTTGCTTTTCTTACAGGAAAGGTTCGTGGGTAAAAGTTCGTCTTGGTCCTGAGCTTTTACGTTGCATTTTTAAGGAAAATATTTTAATGTGTTTGTGTTTTTGATACGATTCTACTACGCTTTGTGGGTGCCTAGGTTAGTAATTTGGTTATTATGAAGAGTTATATGACTTTTGTGTCAGTACTTACTTATGTATAGATTATCCCATGCCCGCTTATGTACCTTACATAAAATGACTACAACTGGAAGGAAAGAAGCATGACTATGACCAGCGAACTTAACATGGAATTGTAACGAGGCTGTTCGCACAGTAAAATTTGGAAATGGGACAAAACTGCTGAGGTCATCGGTCCCTAGTCTTAATCTAACTTAAACTGACTTACGCCAAGGACAACATACACATCCATTCCCGAGGGAGGACTCGAACCTCCAACGGGGGGAGCCGCGCGAACCGTGGTAAGGCGCCCATGACCACGCCGCTGCCCCGTGCGACCACATTACTGAGATGAGAGAAACTCCTGAAAGTAATTTTTACGGTTCACTAGCATCGGATGGGAAAGTAAATAACTTGCAGTGTAAGAGAGAACAAGTCAAAGCTCAGCTGTTATGTGAAGAGACTGTAACAATGTCACAGACAACGGAACGTTCTTTACCCACTGGATGTGATGACGTGACACAGTATGTTGCCGATCATGCTTGAAGTTCTTCTTCACAACCACCTTGTGAGCTACCATCAGTATGGAAAAGAAACGTCTATATGAAAAGAAAGCCCTGTGTTGCAAAAGGACAGCAGTATTATCGCAAAGAACAGAAGAAAATTTCGAAAAACAAGAAGAGAAAAATGATGCACATTTCAAAAAGATTGAAGAACAATTCAAGGCGCATAGTGTCATTTTATCATTTTAATATCTTAGAACAGCAGCCAACAAGTCACGTACAAGGGTGTGATGAGAGGACTGCCAGATTAGACTGTAAGAACCAGGAAGGAACAAAGAAATCCGAGAAGACGAAACAGATTATCGAGGAGCAAACTAGTAATTGCGAAAATAAATTAGCCGCCACAACTCAAAAAGTGGTGTGCGCAACTGATAAATTAAACATGGACATTGACGGCATGAAAGAGTGAAAGAGGAAGTCGTGGATAAAGTATCAGAAGTCAAGGAACAGGTGGAGGACTTGTCGTCATATAATGATGTGTTTTCAGTTAGGGCTGTTTCGGTAACCTTACAAAATCAGGAGAAAATATAAGTGTTGCTTCAATTTCACGAAACTGAAGCAGACATCAGCTGTCACAATCGTGGAGCACACATAGTTTAGTTTATAGAGACATGACGTAATGTGTATGTGGGACGGAGAGACTTTAATGAAAAAGGAAGATAGGCAGAAGAATTACGTGAACAAACAAACTCTGTCATATATTTGGCGATCCTCTAGCGTCATCTGCGAACATACAATCAGATGTGCCTGTAGGAATAAGTTATCAGGACGTCTAAGAGAAGGAAATTAGCGAACATATTGTCTCCGTTCAGAATACACACTATCTCCAACAGATTGAAAAGTTACTGTACAAAAATTTGGAACAAACCGTTCCGGGAGAGACTTCCGAGGTCTTGGTCTGTTGGTCTGTCAATTTCATTTGCGTGTATCTGCAAAAAGAGGCAGTCCCAATGATGCCAGTAATCGTGGCAAATGCACAGATTATGAGGAGATTATGTGAATGATTGATAGACACCGCCCTCATCTGCGCCTCACCAATGGAAACGGAAACGCAAGTTTCCGACAGACGCTGATACTGGTCGTGAGGGGACCTGGCGAATCCAATAGTACGCGCATGCTGGATCACGCCTTCAACGACTACGACTAGGAACGCCCTCTGCCGCCACGGTGTAGGATAGCTGGCAGCAGATATCCTTCCCAATCTCAGTTGCAGTCTTTGACAGTGTTAGGCAGCCTTCGACAGTTCAGACTTGCGTTAGTAGTGGAAGCCGCACATTGTACGTGGTCTAGTTTACTTCCTGTAATATCTGGTCTCTGTAGCTATTTGTTCTTTCGTAAAGTTTCTTCGCAATGTTTGGAGAAAGCTACAAGTCAAACAATACTTCTGTTTACTGTATTTACGTGTTCACTAAACACTTCTGCTCTTGTCGAGCTTCCCCTATGATTACAACTGCAGCACCACTCTGTAGCCCACCTCTCCTTACTGTTGTGTACGGAAAGTACAAAACAATTTAAACAGGCGTTTGAGCACGAATTTTGGGCGCAATGGAAGCAAGAGCACATCAGACTAGAGGATTTTATGATGGAGCCTTATGCTGCGTCCCAGATTCGTGATACAACACAGTATTTTAAAGTAATTGTCAAAAGAAACATGTTCTTGTATGCAATGTGTGAGCAGAAGGAGTTAATATGGATCTGCTAAAGTTAATTAACTAATAGGATTCAGAAAGACATTATGTTAGCCGGTCGTAGTTTGCAGGCACTACTTGATGAGACTGGTTATGAGCATGAAGTAGTTGTCGGAGAACCATTACATTATGGCGCCTAAACATAGACTTCCTTTCTGGAAAGATAACATGTGAAGCAACCAGGAGAGTTGCGATTAAGACCGGCAATTTCACAGAGGTCACACCACGAAAATCCTAGTGATGGGCAATCTGCTCTGCTCACAAGAGTTATTTCTATAGAAGGCATGCTTTCCCACATGTGTCAACATGTAAGCCCTTTGGCTGGGTAGGATAAGAAATCTGCCATCCAGTGGGAGAGATCTTCTGTCGTCCTCAACATGCCAGATCATGACTGGTGAACCATGGTCATGTATGTGAAAGTAAGATTGTTAAACGTACTTACAAAACTATTGGTCAGAACGCGCGAAGTGTGCACCCATTAACCGGAGTGATTCCTACACCGACAGCAACAGCCCATTTTCGATGAGTTAAGTCGGAAACACTTGCTGCCAGACTATGTAAGAGACAACACCTCCTGCCAGGTGACTGATGAGAGAACACTTGCTGCCAGGAGACTCGCTGTCTACTGAAGCACTGCATACAGTTATGTCTGCATGTTTGAACTGAGTACAAAGGGCGAACTGTACTAACAATTTAATGCCGCCGTCTTCCATGACTACTCCGTAGAAGAGTGGTAAGAATGAGCTGGAGATACAACCACAGAAATGAGGTTATAGTTAACTTTCATCAGTGCTTAATTGCACAGTTTTAACGTTAGCAGCCAGCCAGTTGTCCTATCATGCACTTTGGCGATACTACTGGTTTTAGTTCTTATTTTTCTCGGTTCTTTCCTTAACCAATAACCGTCTTCGTTGTCATTTTCTGTATCCATGATACAGTTCCAAGTTATGCTTTGATGTATCCATCCATCTGTGCCACGGTTATATTTCATAATAACAGTACTCTTGTCCACTTATAAAATGTTTACGTATATGTTTCAATGGGTAATTCATTTGTTTGGTATTTGACGGTAATAAACCAAATTTTTATAATGTCAGCTAGTTTTTTCTGTAGTTAGATGAGCCCCTTCATTAATATATCCGTGTCATTATCATCTTCGTTTCCTCTCTATCCAACATCTGGTCAGGTTAGGGTGTCAATGGTACTTCGACACTTTACTCGGTCTCTCCACCGTTCTTCTTTCACAATTTGGTTCCATAGCAGGTTTCTCCTTCTTAAACTCGTCTTTATTGTATCAATCCATATTGTTCTCGGTCTTCCTCTTGACATCCTCAATCTTGAACTCCATCATTCCTCTTGATATTTTTCCACCTCCCATCCTCTTCACATGACCAAACCATTTTAATCTATTCCTTTCAATTGTCTCTGTCAATTTCTCCACTCCAATTTCCTTTCTAACACCTTCATTTTTCACTCTGTCTCTCCTCGTCTTCCCTCGCATACTTCTCAGAAACTTCATTTCACTGGATTGTATCCCATTCTTCTCACTTCTAGTCATAGACCATGTCTCTGAGCCGTAAATTAGTATGGGTGTGAAGTAGGTCTTTTATAGCACCAGCTTGCACCTCATTGGCACTTCCCTTACCTACACCAAGCCCCTCACACACTGGTAAAATATACTACTGTGTTGCCGGCCGAAGTGGCCGTGCGGTTAAAGGCGCTGCAGTCTGGAACCGCAAGACCGCTACGGTCGCAGGTTCGAATCCTGCCTCGGGCATGGATGTTTGTGATGTCCTTAGGTTAGTTAGGTTTAACTAGTTCTAAGTTCTAGGGGACTAATGACCTCAGCAGTTGAGTCCCATAGTGCTCAGAGCCATTTGAACGATTTGAATACTACTGTGTTGTATTCTTTTACTGATTTCTGTCTCCAAACGAGCATTCCCCATTAATACACTTCCTAAATATTTAAAGTTGTTCACTATCCCGTCCCTTAATATGAATTTCTCCCTTGCCCCCCCCCCCTCTATCCCACCTTGGTTTTGCCTTTCTCCACACCTTATCATTTAGGGTGTCTATTTCTTTTTGTACCTCCTTACTACTTGATCCCCACATCACAATATCACCACCAAATGCGATTAGTAACAGATTCATCTCACTTCCTCTACGGGCTTCTTTCGTCTCTTTGACTATTTCATCCATCACCATTATAAATAGTGGTACGAAAATATATGAAATGGTACTTCATGAAATGAAATGAAATATATCCGTGTGTGGTGTGGTATTCATCTTTCCGCGCTTACATGGACCACAAACAATAGTTTTTTTTAATAAGACGTTTCTGTTACCCAAAACTGTTTGTCTTAAATTTGCTTGATCATATATGGAGCGTCCTTTCCCTGCAGGTCACCCGGGACCGGACTTACAGCACGTTAGGGTATGCTAAATAGCTCAACTGATATTTCACAGTCGCATGTGGTACTGCTGCTATAGGCAGTGTTGAGCAGACATGGAAGTCCATTTTCTGCATGTGTTGTGAAGAATGTATGATGTCAGGAAGTACGAGCCGGTGTAACGAAGTTAAAGTAGAAGAAATCATAGCGGGACATGTTTACACATTTGCTACCCATCCAGGAAGCAGAAATGAGAAATGGGGATGCAGATACAGTAATCGCGGAGTTGTCAGCAAAAAGTGCAACAGACTCTTATTTAATGGACGAGACAGGCAGACTCTTATTTAATTGACGAGACAGCGGGAGTGAAAAGTACTGGAACTGAAGAACGAATAGATGTACAGACGGTCTTAGCAACAACGATGGGAAATGTGGAGAGAAATACGTCCCACTAGAAAAAGATAGAAAAATACGGATGAAAATGCAACCGAATTGGAAAAAAGGACAAAGAAAAGCTAAGAGAGGAGCTTTTTGAGAGAAGATACAGCAAGAGTAATTATCGTCAAATGCCCTGAGCGAATCGAAAAATACGAATAATATGTAATAATATTGGGTAATATAAAGGCTGGTTTAGACGATGTGCGAGCTTTCGATAGAGAATACAACAGATTCCGACTGCGAGGAAGACTAAAAAAAAAAAAAAGGTTCAAATGTGAGTGAAATCTTATGGGACTTAACTGCTAAGGTCATCAGTCCCTAAACTTCCACACTACTTAACCTAAATTATCCTAAGGACAAACACACACACCCATGCCCGAGGGAGGACTCGAACCTCCGCCATGACCAGCCGCGCAGTCCATGACTGCATCGCCTTGGACGACTCGGCTAATCCCGAAGACTACAACCAATAGCATTTTCGCACTTTCTTAAAAGAGTGATACCCGGGAAATGAGCTCACACGAATAAGATGGAGTTCAAAGTGAGGCAGATGGGGAAAAAGCGGTCAACCAGGAATACTCCCTAAATTTAGACAGGAGGACGAACGGTGAGTCTGAGAAACCCACCTAGACAGAAATTGGTCTGAGGAAGTGCAACATAGGATGAATCGAGACTGCGTTCGTGTACTTGACGAACGGATAGGACTCTAGTAGTTACACTAAAATGTCACTGGAATGAAATAGATATTTGGACTCGCCAGCACGAGAGGAAACCTTTATGAGTTGGGTAATGAGCAAAGTACCAGCTAGTCATGGATATAAATAAGACGAAAAACATTGAAAAATGAATTTGGAACGCGTGGAAGAAAGTGCCCAGCAGGAAGATCATTATTGTAACAGGAACAATGAACGTCCAAAGTTCTGAAAGATCTAAAAGATGTTTATACACTGACGTGACAAAACTCACGCGGTAGCTCCTACTATCGTGTCGGATCTTCTTTTGCCTGGAGAAGTGCAGCAACTGGACGTGGCATGAACTCAACAATTCGTTGGAAGTCTTCTGCAGAGATCTTGAGCCACACAGTGAATACAGCTTCCATAATTGCACGAACTGACCTCTCTATTTATCCCATAAATGTTAAGTGGGATTCAGATCGGGCGATGTGGGAGGTAAAATCATTCGATCCAATTGTACAGAACGTTCTTCAAACCAGTCGCGAACAATTTTGACCCTATGACATGACGCATTGTCATCTATAAATTTCACCGCTGTTTGGAAAATGAAGTCTATGAATGGCTACAAAAGGTCTCCAAATAACGGAACATGTTGACAACTAGAGTCCGCTGCTTCGTGGGGTCTGGTCCACACTCGAGCCCTACCGTCAGCTCTAATTAACTAAAATCGGGTCTCATTTAACCATCCACGGTTTTCCAATCCAGCCGATACTGGTGCAGCCGATACGGTCACGAGAACAGGAGAGGTGCTGCAGGCGATGTTGTGCTGTTGCAAGTACATTCGAGTTGGTCGTCCGCTGCCATACCCTATTAACGCCAAATTTCGCCGCACTGGCCTAATGGATATCTTCGTCATCCGTCTCACATTGATTCCTGCGGTTATTTCATTGTTGCTTGCCTGTTGGCATTGACAACTCTACGCCAACGCTACTTACTGCTCTAGGTAGTTTAGTGAAGACCGTGGTGTGAGATAATGCCTGAAATCTGGTATTATCAGCACACTCTTGGCACTGTGAATCTCGGAATATCGAATTCTCTAACGTTATCCGAAATGGAATGTCTCATGCATACAGTTCCAACTACGTTTCCGGTTTCAAAGTCTCTTAAGACGTTCCTTGATCACACCGAAAACCTTTTCACATGAATCACCTGAATACAAATGACAGCTCCACCGATGCACTGTCCTTTCATGCCTTATATACGTGATACTTCCGTCATCTGCATATGTGTATATCGCTAACCCACGACTTGTCACCTCAGTGTAAGTTACAGCACAAATGCAATGGGTTGAAAGTAAATCTCTACACTATGGAAAGACTCATAAAAAGAAAAGAAAGAAAGTAAAGAAGATCTATATGAGGCAATGTCTTCTTTATAAAAGGCGAAATTTGAAGCTGCTAAAATGTAAATTGGAAGTTCGAAAAGGAAAGGGCTCACCGTAGAAAATTGATGGATGATAGGGAGAGACCAAGAAGATAGGAGATGCTTCGAAAGTCACCGGCAATTAATTAACATTCAGGTTAGACTGTGCAATTTAATCTCACCACAAGAACATTCATAGTCATTTTCTGTTTCTCCTTGCTATTCCTTCATGTGACTTACATCTCAGAAACAAATGCATACATTGTTTTATAGTTATTATTATACTATAATCTACAGCACCTTAATAATCTGTTTTATTTTTTTTGTAAACAGTTACATTCATAGTTCCAAAATGCCACATCACACTACACTTCTTACTTCTTGTGATGAAAAATGAAATTGTTCTAGCAATCAAGACAAGTGTTTTATCATAAACTTAAAACTGATAAAATTGATGTAGAGAAGGTGAAAATGAGGGGGTGGGGACGGGGCAGGGGAGAGTAGAAGAGAATGAGATCGAGAAAAGCAACGCACTATCTGGCTACAAATAAATGTAAAGAATAAAGAAAAATAGACCTCATTAATAAGTGTTCTTGACTTTATTATTGCTTTATGGAAACTTGATGCCGGCCGGTGTGGCCGTGCGGTCTAGTTGCTTCAGTCTGGAACCGCGTGCCCGCTCCGGTCGCAGGTTCAAATCCTGCCTCGGGCATGGATGTGTGTGATGTCCTTAGGTTGGTTAGGTTTAAGTAGTTCTAAGTTCTAGGGGACTGATGACCACAGATGTTAAATCCCATAGCGCTCAGAGCCATTTTTGGAAACTTGATGAAACAAACTCCATCAACTGCAGGACATGATTCCATGTCCGAAGCCCTGTAGTACGAGTATTTTCAGCAATCGGCAAACGACTCGAAAAACGTTACTCTTTCATTCTGAAAGACGTTTATAATAATAATTATTATTATTATTATTATTATTGTTTGGCGTGTATGTTGTAATCCACCGGATGCGACGCGACTTTTGTCTTCTCTGCTACACCAGGCCTGAACCGTAGTTACTCTTCAACATCTCAGGAGTCGGGACTCCTGGTTCATCCTAGGAATATCATGCACTCAGGGACCAGTACTGAAGTCAGTCATCGTTTCTTCGTATTGTCTTCTCTGATGCTTGCCCTATATTGATGAAGTGTTGTTAGAAATTACCGAGTCTCGTTATCACTTACTTTCTATAGATGAAGGTACTTTTATAGCTGACTGCTGGATATGTGTGACAGCTTGTTTAGAACAAGACAAGCTTCTCTGCCAAGTATAAAATTATACGAACTACGACCTCTCGAATTGTCTTAAAAAGTGTGTGCAACACCTATGAGCGTTTGATCGGGACACACTACCTCTACTCTTTCAGGTATTCTCATTTCTCACAAATGCGTCTCGTATTTGTTATATCGAATCTTTAATTAGCATATGATCACTGTGACGTCAGGAAGTGGATCGTTCGCTTCGAAGGAATGTGATGACTCATTTTCACACTTTTCCTAAAGTTTGGCCGAATACCACGCACTCTTAGTCCTTTGCTGGTAGTGTCCCAAATTCGTTGCTATTCTGTAGTCATCCATCTTTTAATTCTGTCTTGTCTGTTAGTTCACCATGTGTTTTGCCTTGTCTTTTCCAAAATTGGCTTTCCTGAGAGTTTATCGGTATCCCTTCTCTTGATCTGTAGCTCGGTCAGATACATTCTAAGTAAGAGAGCCCTACATAATTAATTTAATATTAAACTAATTATTTCCAACTGTGCAGTATTGTTGCATTGTAACAACAAATACGACGCAATGCAGTCTGAACCTTTCTACGCATGAAGAGGCCAAGACCTAACTGTTGACCGCGAATAAAGTTGTACCTTGTCGATAATTAACGTTAACACTGTCTCCAAAGACTTTCCAACAGACGTCTCGTTCACAGTAGCCTGTAGGAATACTAAGACAAGAAGCTCATCTGTAATATGTCGCGCATGCTGTTGACGAAAATTACGAGTTTTACAGGTCTATGGATTGCGTTAGTCACAAAAAAATCAACTGTATCAGAATCATTTACGATGAGACTGCCTCAATCTGTCTTTCGTCATTTTGCAGGTGTGTTTCGTGTCGGAAGTAGGAGCGACATTTTATAACGACTAAAGCACTGCGCGGCTTTAAGCATAAATTTCCATACAGATTTCTGCTCAACGAAAACTGGCAAGAAATTACGTAATTTGCAGTTGATGAAAGAGGAAACTGGAAAAACGCTGAATCTGATCTAAAAATATATAAAAGGCAAAATCCCAGCCCATGACCGCTGTCTTATAAAATCTAAATCCCCGTACAATATTCCACTACAATTTTATGAGAATCCTTATCGAATATGGTTTTGCTAAATTAACACTGCAGGTTTTCGCAGTAACAAATTAGTCTTCTTTGCAAAGATCCTCAAGTATCTCTCAAAACGTAAAGCAATACTCTAGAAGGTGAAAGCAACACATTGGCGGACTCTTCTAGTAACTTACACTCGTAACCTTATCAGTAAACCTCACCGTGATGCTCAATGCCTCTATCGCAGTGCCTGGCTTAGAGAGTTGGATGAACACCTCCCTTACGCTTTCGCACTTGCTTAACACACCCATGTGAGATGCGCTACATTTCTTTTCTTCGTATGTCCATCTTTGTGGAAGATGGTACTTGGGACGTTGGCTGGCTGATTTGAAGTAAACAGCAGTACACCTTCAGCTGTAAATTTTGAACTTAAGTTCAAAGTTGCTGTGTCCTGCTGTTTACTTCTATTCTTGTTTTGATTTTCTACATTGTAGAGGGCCTGAACGAAGGTGCAGCAAGTTAATTCGTTCGTGGGTGGTTATTCTTCCTGAATGTCCTTCCAACAAATCCACTGTCTGGTTTCTCTTTTGTTGCACTTAGTTTCATGTGGTCGTCGCACGCACATGAGATTGGGATTCTTCCTCCATGTGAAGCGACAGCTATATAAAACATATTGAAAGATATAACAGCCATTTGACTGTATGATATGTCTCATTACATTATCTAAAAGTCAGCCTTAGGCCATTTTCAAGTGTTACCGATGTCAAAAGTAGACTCAATTGATTTTTGAGACTTGAAAATGGTCTAATTCTGAAATTCATATCTCGTAAGAAAGCATTCAATATAGTCAAATGGCCGTTATATCTTTCAGTATTAATTACGAGTAATATATTCCAACGTTCCAGTTGCGGCCAGTGAATACGTTCCCGAAAGCTATTAGTCATATAATACTTTTCACACTTCACAATTTGTATTACCCCACCCCGCATTCTTCTGACGTAGCACGCAGCCCTTCTTCTTCTTACCTCAGATCTACCTGCGTAGCTGAGTCGTCAGCTTAGATGGCTGCCATATGGTGGATGAGACCGCTAAGGAGTTTTCCTTGGTGAGAGGACAAGTGCGAGGTACACTCAGGGTCTTGGTGCCAACTGAGAAGCAACTTAATTGATAAGTAGAGGCTCCAAAGTCGGGGAAGTCAACAAAACGGCCTGGAGAATGCTAGGCTGATCACATGGCTATCCATATCACATCTGCAAGGCGCAAACAGCGTAGGATGACTTGGCGGTCAGTCGACATTCTATTGGGCCTTAAGGGCCTGAATAAGAAACTCATCAGGTCGTCACTTCTGATATAGAAACAGTGTTCCAAGAAGCGTATCCAGAATCACGATTAGATGTTTTTCGGAGTGGAACTCTCTCCTGAACTGTCAAAACGAAAATTCCGCAACTAAAATGTAACGCACTGAATATGAATATGTGTCACATTCACAAAGTTTCACGTTGTCCACTTTCTTTTAGACGGGTGTTGATTAAAACGTTATGACTGGCACTTGTATATACCGCTTACCTCTACCATACGTGTATTCCAGGATATTTAACATACACTGACAGAAATAAATCGCAGTACCAAGAAGGAGTTGGATGACATAAACGAAAGTTAGTACGCATGTTTCCACATCTGAATGATGATGTCTATTCAAATTTAGCATCAATCGGATAAGAGTGTCGCTACTGACGCCAGTATGAGGATGGAAACCATGTTTGCCTTAAATACACTCTGTAACGGCCGTAAGTGTTAGTTACGTTTGAGATTAGGCGTGGTGAGTTTATGTTAGTCAAGAATGCGTTTAAGACGACAAAGACACAATTGTCAACACCTCAGTGAGAATGAACAGCTTCCTGTAATAAGGCTTCGAGAAGCTGGATGTTCCTCCTGTCCTTCTACGATATTGCAGTGTGTGGATGCGAGCCGAGTTGGTAACACTTCGCTCTCAGCTTCAGGCGCGTCAGAATCCTCCGATCTGTCCTCACCGGTGGCCAACCCAGTTACTGCTCGCACTGAGGCTGACCCCCTCACCTGTGGTCGAGTGGGAGGTCGCCCTGGGGCGAAGCAGGCGGTGAAAGACTTCCCAACTGACAAACAGGATCCAGGTGCTGTCTGTGGCTGACACTGTCGCTGAGCCAGATGCTATCGCCTGTCCTGCTTCAGACGAAACCACTCAGCCTGCAAGATCCGGGAAATCGCAGAGGGTGGGATTATTGGTAGCTTGTAGCTCCAACGTTAGGGCCCCTTAGGGACTTGGCTGACAAGGAGAGTAAGAAAAGCAATGTGCACTCCGTGTACATACCGGGTGGAGTCATTCTAGATGCGGAAAGGGTCTTCCTGGATGCCATGAAGAGCAGAGGGAGCAGCCAACTGCAGGTGGTTGCTCACGTCGGTACCAGCGATGTGTGTCGCTCTGGATCAGAAGAGATACTCTCTGGTTTCGAGCGGCTAACAGAAGTGGTAAAGGTTTTCAGTCTTGCTTGCAAGATGAAAGCAGAGCTGACCATTTGCAGAATAGTCGACAGGAGCGATTGCAGACCTCTGGTACAGAGCCGAGTGGAGGGTCTAAATCAGAGGCTCAGACGGTTGTGCAGCCGTGTAGGCTGCAGATTCCTCGACTTGTGCCAAAGGGTGGTTGGATTTCGGGTTCCGCTGAATAGATCATGTGTCCACTATACGTAGGAGGCGGTTCCACGGGTAGCAGGGGCTGTGTGGCGTGGACTTGGCGGTTTTTTAGGTTAGAGGGTCTCGGGAAAACACAAGAAGGACTTCAGTCACAAAGAGTGCAGGCTGAACATAGATACAGGAACCATTGGTATAACAGTTGTAAATTGTAGTAGCTGTGTTGGGAAAGTATCAGAGCTCCAAGCGCTAATCGAAAGCACTGACGCTCATATCGTTATAAGCATTGAAAGCTGGCTAAAGTCGGATATAAGCTCAGCCGAAATTTTTGCGAAGAACCTAACGGTGTTCCCAAAAGATAGGCTAAACACGGTTGGCGGTGACTTGTTTGTTGCTGTCAGAAGCAGTTTAACTTGTCGCGAAATTGAAGTAGATACTTCCTGTGAGTTAGTATGGGCAGAGGTCATTGTTGTCAACCGGAATAAAAAAATAATTGGATCCTTTTACCGACCTCACAGTTCAGATGATACAGTTGCTGGTAGCTTCAAAGAAAATTTGAGTTTGATTTCAAACACGTATCCGACTCATACGATAATAGTTGGTGGTGACTTTAATTTACCCTCGATATGTTGGCAAAAATACATGTTTAATTCCGGAGGTACGCATAAAATATCATCCGAAATTTTTCTAAACGTATTCTCAGAAAATTATTTCGAGCAGTCACTTCATGGTCCCACGCGAGTAGTAAACGGTTGTGAAAACACACTTGACCTCTTAGCAACAAATAATCCTGAGTTAATAACCAGCATCAAAACCGATATAGTGATTAGTGAACACAGGGTTGTCGTAGCGAGATTGAATATTGTAATCCCCAAATCCTCGAAAAATAAGCAAAAAATATACCTATTCAAAAAAACAGATAATAATTCACTTGACAACTTCCTGAGAAACAATCACCACTATTCCTAATTAATAATATAAGTGTAGACCAGATGTGGCTTAAATTCAAAGAAATAGTTTCGGCAGCTATTGAGAGGTTTATACCAAATAAACTAACAACGACGGAGCTCAACCTCCTTGGTACAAAAAAAACGGGTTAGAACACTGTTGCATAAACAACGAAACAAACATGCCTAATTTAAACAGACGCAAAATCCCCAAGATTGGCGATCTTTTACAGAAGCTCGAAATTTAGCGCGAGGTTCAATGAGAGACGCCTATAACAGCTTCCACAACGAAACTTTGTCTCGAAATCGGGCAGAAAATCCAAAGAGATTCTGGTCGTATGTGAAGTATGTTAGCGGCAAGAAACAATCAATGCCTTCTCTGCGCGATAACAATGGAGATACTATCAAAGACAGTGCTGCCAAAGCAGATTTACTAAACACAGCCTTCCGAAATGCCTTCACAAAAGACGAAGTAAATATTCTAATCGAGAACAGCTGCCAACATGAGTAACGTAGAAGTAAATATCATCGGTGTAGTGAAGTAACTCAAATCACTTAATAAAAGCAAGTTTTCTGGTCCAGACTGTATACCAATTAGGTTACTTTCGGAGTATGCAGATGCATTAGCTCCATCCTTAACAATCATATACAACCGCTCGCTCGACGGAAGATCCGTACCCAAAGACTGGAAAGTTGCACAGGTCACACCAATATTCAAGAAAGGTAGTAGGAGTAATCCATTAAATTACAGGCCCATATCTTTAACGTCGATACGCAGCAGGATTTTAGAACGTATATTGTGTTCGAACATTACGAATTACCTCGGAGGAAACGTTCTATTGACACACAGTTAACAAGGGTTTAGAAAATATCGTTCCAGTGAAGCACAACTAGCTCTTTATTCACATGAAGTGCTGAGTGCTATTGACAAGGGATTTCAGATCGATTCATATTCCTGGATTTCCGGAAGCCTTTTGACACTGTACCACACAAGCCGCTCGTAGTGAAATTTGGTGCTTATGGAATATCGTCTCAGTTATGTGACTGGATTTGCGATTTCCTGTCAGAGAGGTCACAGTTCTTTGTAATTGACGGAAAGTCATCAAGTTGAACAGAAGTGATTTCAGGCGTTCCCCAAGGTAGTGTTATAGGCCCTTTGCTGTTCCTTATCTATATAAATGATTTGGGAGACAATCTGAGCAGCCGTCTTCGGTTGTTTGCAGATGACGCTGTCGGTTATCAACTAATAAAGTCATTTGAAGATCAAAACAAACTGCTAAACGACTTAGAAAAAATATCTGAATGGTGCGAAAAGTGGCAGTTGAACCTAAGTAACGAAAAAAATGGTTCAAATGGCTCGGAGCACTATGGGACTTACCATCTATGGTCATCAGTCCCCTAGAACTTAGAACTACTTAAACCTAACTAACCTAAGGACATCACATACATCCATGCCCGAGGCAGGATTCGAACCTGCGACCGTAGCGGTCGCTCGGCTCCAGACTGTAGCGCCTAGAACCGCACGGCCACTCCGGCTCGCCTAAATAACTAAAAGTGTGAGGTCATCCAAATGAATGCTGAAAGGAACTCGTTAACTTCCCGTTACACGATAAATCAGTCTAATCTAAAAGCCGTAAATTCAACTAAATACCTAGGTATTACAATTACGAACAATTTAAATTGGAAGGAACACACAGAAAATGTTGTGGGGAAGGCTAACCAAAGACTGCGTTTTATTGGCAGGACACTTAGAAATTGAAACAGACCTACTAAGGAGACTGCCTACTCTAGGCTTGTCCGTCCTCTTTTAGATAGAATACTGCTGTGCGGTGTGGGATCCTTACCAGATAGGACTGACTGAGAACATTGAAAAATTTCAAAGAAAGGCAGCACGTTTTGTATTATCGCGAAACATGGGAGAGAGTGTCACAGAAATGATACAGGATTTGGTCTGGAAATCATTAAAAGAAAGGCGTTTTTCGTTGCGACGGAACCTTCTCACGAAATTCCAATCACCAAATTTCTCCACTGAATGCGAAAATATATTATTGACACCGACGTACATAGGGGGGAACGATCACCACGATAAAATAAGGGAAATCAGAGCTCCTACGGAAAGATATGGGTGTTCATTCTTTCCGCGCGCTATACGAGATTGGAATAATAAAGAATTGTGAAGCTGGTGCGATGAACCCTCAGTCAGGCACTTAAATGTGATTTGCAGAGTATCCATGTAAATGTAGATGTAGATGCAGAAATACTTGACAGGAATGTAGGCATTGTACATGAGTGCTGGCTGTGGTGGTCACATGAATCCATGTTCAGAAGAAAACCGGGCTCCAGGACACTATTGAGATGGAAGAGCACCATGTTCGGTGTATACTTCATGTGCAGTAGCAATCTGAGCAGGAGTTGCCACCACAGAGAAACTGTTACACATCCGGGTTCGATTCCCGGCGGGGTCGGGGATTTTCTCTGCCTCGTGATGGCTGGGTGTTGTGTGATGTCCTTAGGTTAGTTAGGTTTAAGTAGTTTTAAGTTCTAGGGGACTGATGACCATAGATGTTAAGTCCCATAGTGCTCAGAGCCATTTGAACCATTTTTTTTTTTTTTTTTTTTTTTTTTTGTTACACATCAGTTATCTCAAGGATAGCTCCGAGCGTTCCACAGTCCTCAAATCACCGCCATCTGCGACTTCAGTGCCGTCAAGCGAGAGCTCATTGGAGGACAAGATAGGAGTAGCACTTGCATGGTTATCCCACGCACCCTGTCTGCAAATTGTACATCAGTCTGGTGATTCGACCTGTTGTGCTTCAGGTCACGAACAGAATTCTAGGGGGTGTTTTCAAACAGGTTAACCGTCGCCCACATACTGCTGTTGCAACCCAACATCAACAGGGCCTGTATTGACTGACCGGATGAAACAAGCATGGAACACCATCCCACAAAGTGACATCTGGCATCTGTACAACACAATGCATGATTGTTTGCATCGTTGCATTCAGCATTTTGATTGTTTTCCCGTTATTAATGTACCAACATTTGCAATAGTTTATCTCGCGGTTACATTAACCTGCAATCTTGCAATGTTAAACATTTAAATATCTTACCTACACAAATGTATTCCCGAAAATTCATTACTCTACATTAATTTTTTTTGTGTTGCGATGTGTTTTTTTCCGTCAGTGTATGTGTGCGGTTTCACTGATGAATGACAGTTCTTCTTGCGTATCTGTTTCATACTGTTGTGTCGGTAAGCGCAAGGCGAGCGCAGCAGGCAGCAGGTAGTGGCGACCCTGCCAGGAGCCACAGAGCTTCCATGCCTTTGCGTGAGTCGCCCTCGCTGGCTGGCATTGGCCGCCTTGCCGAGCTGCGTGCCAGGCAAGGAAGGCCTTTATCTCGCTACTGATCGATCCAGCTGCTCCGTTTAAATTCCAAATTTAGCAACGAGAAGATATGGAACCACGTTTTTGCGTTCTCCTTTAGCAGAATGCGACGTGGAGTATCGTGGAACACGTAACATCATCAGCTGCATACGTTGTCTACAGCTTTCGAGGCGACCTTGACCCAGTAGTCCATTGGGAACTGGCGGTTATTACGTTGAAGCAGGCCGCCTGATCTAGTAGAGCTCCGTGAGGCCAGCAGCAAACGAAGCAGAGTGTTGTAATTTCGTTTTGTCCTGTTATCGGTTCTATTCTGCAAACTACATCACATAGGACACAAACAGAACGAGGAGAGAGCATTTCGCAGTCAATAGCGTCGGCAGGAACAGTAAACGCGCCCCAGATTCTACGAATAAGGAGTTGTAGCTTTCCCTTAGCCAAGTACTGTCAGCTCGACGAACAACAAGACTATACGAGCTTGCGTAAGAGAATCACAGTATTCCTTAGACAAAATAACGGTCACCTCTTCCATTTTTTCGTAGCGGTGTGTTTCTAGTTACAGTAGAACTGGGAGACGCTTTAAACATTCAATGGCGACAGACACAGAGATGGAGCTTTTGATAATTTATTTGATCCACACTAAACTAAAAACTGTAGTTCTGAAATAGATAGTAACATTTCATTCCATTTGCAAAGGTAAAAAATTACGTTGGCTTTCACTAAAAAAGTCAGATGAGGATATCGAATACAAGACAATGAAAGCGACTTTCTCCTAGATTTAGTAGGGTTCTAGAATATGTGTACTCGAAACATACACTACAAACGTTTGCATAACAACAGGATACTAATCTAGAGGGACAATGGAAAAGAAAACGAAGACAGAAGGATATAAAAGACAACAAGTCCTAGCAAGGCGGTAAAGTGTTCAGCACGGCGAACATGTAGACAACGAACTGAGAACGAGTGAGACGCTGGCAGGACGCACGAAGAAGCTCCTTCTATCTAGCTAGCAGTAGCATTTACAACCATCGATAACGAGTACATGTTCCCTGTGATGGAGTTCTCATGATGTCGTGTGACAGTCGATGTGTCAATTTAATGGTTACAGAATCAAGAGAATCAATTTCTAATTTGGTAACTGTTTATACGTCTATCAGGAAATCTAGGAAATAAATATTCCTGAAGTAAAATTTTTACGGGTATTACAAGTTAAGTGAGTTATAGCTACAGAACACAGTGTTCTTATTGTCCCATTCTAAAATATAGTAGCACAGACAGAAATATTCGTGTGCTATTAACAGCTTACGGTGTTACCGGCTATCAAGTGTTTGAAAGATCTATTTGAACTACTTCCTTCATTTTGTTGTAAAGTCAAACATAGGAAGTTTTGACACAGTATGATAGGATGTCTGCTAGCACAGCAAGTATTGTACTTGTACTACCAGGAGATTAGTCACGTAACAAAATAACTAAAAGGATTTTTTAATCAAACTTCAGTTCGTATGATATAACAGTGTAACCAAAAAGAAGACAGTGTTTTACAAAGGTTTACGTAACTGGAAACTTTTTGGGTCACTAATGTCTCTGTCTACACCTACGCTCTGCGTTTTATTTCCAACTGAAAAGTGAAGAAGTCCAGTTGCTTGGTAGACCTAGTGGGTTGTGTTTAATCAACTGATTGGATACGTTTCTTTCTTTATGTGTCTTCGCAAATTTGCTTTGGGAGAAATGTATAGGCATTTACCCTGAAGTGCTACTCTTTAACGCAACTGACTGCTTTGAGATTGAGTTGTGGAAAGTCAAATGTCTGCTGTTAGTGACAGTCTGAGAAAAAGTATAAGGTGAAATCAGACACAGGTGCTAAACAAGCTACACTACAAGTTTGTGTTCCATATTTGTAGTAATTTGGATTAATTACATCCGGATCTGTTGACCACTGCGTAATGTTTACACATATCAACTGTCCTTGATGTTAAATTAAGATTTGGCTCTATTCAGTTCACTATTGAAAACATAGTTAATATTATTTCCCTAACGTGGCTGGGAAGATGATGAAGAGTGACAGTGTAAATAATGGGGTTGCCAAGTTGCGCGCCACTTTCTAGCTGGAATTCTAAGATATTTAACCCTGCCTCAGGATACCTGATACTATCAGAGGCGTGCAGCATTCAGATTGTTGAAAGTGAGCTAAGCCCTGTAGTTATCTGCAGCATTGTAGTATTAGCAAAAAACGTCTTGTTGTTGTTGTTGTGGTCTTCAAAGACTGCTCTGCTGCAGCTCTCCACGACAATCTATCCTGCGCTAGCCTCTTCATCTTCTAATAACTAATGAAACCTACATCCTTCTGAATTTACTTACTATTCTACAATTTTTACCCCGCACACTTCCCTCCAATACTAAAGTGGTGATCCCTTGATGTCTCAGAATGTGTCCTATCAACCAATTCCTTCTTTTAGTTAGGTTGTGCCCCAAATTTCTTTTCTCTCCAACTTTATTCAGTATCTCCTCATAGGTTATGTGATCTATCCATTTAATCTTCAGCATTTTTCTGCAGTACCACATTTCAGAAGTTTCCATTCTCTTGTTGTCTACAGTCCATGTTCCACTTCCATGCATGAATACACTTTATACAAATACTCTTCCATGTCCTTTGCTATCCCTGACAGAATTACAATGCCATCGGCAAACCTAAAAGTTTTAATTTCCTCCCCCCGAACTTTAATACCTTCTCCGAACTTTTCTTCGGTTTCCTTCATTACTAGCCCAATCTACAGGCTACACCCCTAGGCTACAGCCCTGTCTCACTCCCTTCTCAATCACATTTTCATGCCCGTCGACTCTTATAACTACCGTGTGGTTTCTGTAAAAGCTGAAAATAGCCTTTCACTCGCTGTATTTTACTCCTGCTGCGTTTAGAATTTCAAATAGAGCATTACAGGCAACATTGTCAAAAGCTTGCCCCACGTGTGCAAGTGCTATAAACGTAGGTTTGCCTTTCCTTAACCTATCCACTAAGATAAGTCGTTGGGTTAGTATTGCCTCGCATGCTCCTACATTTCTACGAAATTCAAATTTATCTTCACCAAGGTCGGATTCTACTGGTTCTTCCAGTTACTAGTGCAGAATTCGTGTCAGTATTTTGCTAACATGACTTATAAAACTGTTATTTCGGTACTTTTCACACCTGTCAGCATCTGCTTTCTTTGGAATTGAAATTACTACATCCTTCTTGAAGTCTGAGGATATTATGCCCGCCTTATATATCTTGCACACCAGATGGAAGAGTTCTGTCATGGCTGGATCTCCCAAGGCTACAAGTAGGTCTGACAGAATGTCGTCTACTCCGAGTCCTTGTTCCGACATAGTCCTTTCAGTGCTCTTTCCAATTCTTCTCGCCATAGCATTTATCCCATCTCCTCTTCATTTACATCCTATTCTGTCTCTCTAACACTGCCTACAAATTCATCTCCGTTGACTAGGCCTTCTATACATTTCACCCACCTTCCAGCTTTCCTTTCTTTACTTAGAGCTGGTTTTCCAGCTGAGCTCTTGATATTCGCACAGCTGTTTCTCTTTCTTCTAAAGGCTCCTTTAACCCCTTAATGCTGGGCGTCGTGAATTTGAATCATAAATATACTGTTTTTGAATAGAGCCAAGCTACCAGCACTTCTGACATGTGTTGCATTCTCTTCACCAGTAAAGCGCCACGATTTTTAACTTTTGTCTTTCATCTCGAAATTTATTCGAATATTAAGGGGTTGATTTTCCTTTAACCCGTATATGTCTTTCTCCTAATTATATATGCTCCTTACATTTGTCCTCTTGCCATTCCTGCTTAGAGATTTTGCACATCCTTTCAGTTTCATTTCTTAGGCGTTTGTATTCCATTTCACCCCATTCCTTTCCTGTACTTTTAAATTTTGTCCTTTCATCGGTTAAATTCAGTATCTCCTGTGTTATCCAAGGATTTGTACATTGTCTTTTTGCCTATTTTATCGTCAGCTGAATTCACTATTTCATCTCTCAAACCACCCATACGTCTTCTACTATAATCCTTTCCCCTGTTCTAGTCAATAGGTGCCGAATGCTCCCTTTGGTTCTTTCAACTTATCCAGTATGTTTTTGCATTTTATTTAGTTTTAATCTATACTTCATAACCAATAAGCAATACATATTTGCCCCTGGATATGCCTTACGATTTAAAATCTTGTTCCTAAATCTGTCTTATCATTATATAATCAATATGAAATCTTTCGCTGTCTCCAGGCCTCTTCCACGTATGCAACCGTCTTTTATTATTCAAGTATTAGCTTCGATTAAATTGTGCTCTGTGCAAAATGCTAACAGGTGACTTCCTATTCTATTCCTTTCCTCCAGTCCACATTCACCTACAATTTTTAATTCTATTCCTTTTCTTACTATGGAATTCCCGCCCCGCATCAAAATGAAATTTTTCTCTCCCTAAACTCTCTGAATGATCTCCTTTATAGTATCATACATTTTTTCAATCCCTTCATCATCTGAAAAGCAAGCTGGCCTAGAAACGTGTACTACTGTGGTGCATGTTGCCTTCGTGACTATATTGGCTACTGTAATGCGTTCAGTGTGCTGTACTTTGTAGCTTAATTACATTGTTATTTTTCTTGTTCTTTATTAAACCAACTCCTGCATTACCCCTATTTAATTTTGTATTTATAGCCCTATATTCACCAAACCAGATGTCCTGTTCCTGGTGCCAGCGAACTAACTCTAGTTACATCTATCTTAATCGCACCCATTTCCCTTTTAAAATTTTCCTCATTAAGGGATCTAGCATTCGACGCTCTGATCCGTTGAACGCCATTTATATTTTTCCTGATGCCGACATCCTTCTGACTAGTCCCTGCCCGGAAATCTGAAGGGTGTACTGTTTTACCTCCGGAATATTTTAACTGGGAGGATGCCATCCTCGCCTAACCATACAGAAGAGCTGCGTACCTTCTGAAAAAATTACGGCTGTAGTTTCCTCTTGCTTTCAGCATTTCGCAGTGCCAGTATATCTAAGCCGTGTTGTCTGGAGACTGCAACCAGTGGCCTCGGAGAAGCGTCTTTGATTGGTAATCAAACGTCTTTGGTACCCGATTCGAACGCCGTCATCCCTTACATTTTCACTAAAACTCGTCAGCATTGGCGACCAAAAACTTCTGGTATAAGAAGCCACCCTCATTCTGACAACGGCCTTGTAAAAGAGGGTGGAAGAGCTGTCAGAGATTCAGTGCAGTATCTTGCCCTCCGGGAGGGAAGCTGCCCTAAAGGTGTAAGTATCAGCAATGATCAAAGGCATGTGGATGCAGAAGGCAATCGAAAACACACAGTTAAAGGCACATAATGTGTACCCACAATAGATGTTGCCTGCTCTTGAAAAAGTGTCATGATGGTCTCCCCAGTGGCAAACGATTTCGTACTAATCCCCCCATTCGAATCTTCGGGGACCGGAGAAGGAATGCCAAGAGGGAGACGACCATGAGAAAGAGATTAAATAACCAACGAAAGGATACTGTTCTGTGAGTCGGGATGTGGAATGTCAGAAGTGTGAACGTTTTAGGGTAGCTAGAAAATCTGAAAAAGGAAATGAAAAGGCTTAATCTAGTTATAGTGGAAGTCACTGAAGTGAAGTGGAAAGAGGACAAGAATTTCTGGTCAGATGAAGGACTAAGTTCCATGGTACTAGATGGAGCTGTAAAGAGTAAAAATTGTTGAGAAAAACAGAGAGTGGGATATGTACAGCAAATAACTGCAGATGTAGATTGCAGTACTAATGAGAGATGTGGAGGTTGTCACAAGAGACGAATCCTAGGCGGGCCTGATCGAACTAGTCACAAGACTGATCATTCTAAAAAAGAAAAAAAAGGAAAGAGAAGTAAGTTATCCAGGCTGTTGCCCCTGCAACTACTGAAATGGCCGTTGACCCTCTTTAGGAACCGTACGTTTTTCTGGCCTGTCAACAGATGCCCCTCCTACGTGGCTGCACTTGTAGTGTTGAGACACGCAAACCTTCACACGAACGGTATGGTCCATGGTTCATATGGGGGTAGGAGCGGAAAAAATGCATAACGAAATAAATAAAACATCATAATACCATTTGACTCAAAAATTATTTTAGGAGCCAGACATGTGGAGATAATAAAATAATTCTTTTTTTGTCTTCTGCTGAGTGGGTTGATGCGGCCCACCACGAATTCGTCTCTCGCGGCAACCTCAGAGCATCATTTGCGACCTACGTCCTCGATTAGTGGCTCTATGTACTAAAGTCCCTGTCTTCCTCTATATTTTTTACCTCTACAGCTTCCTGTAGTACCATGGAGGTTATTCACTGATGTATTAACAGGTCTCCTATCATCCCGTACCTTCTTTTTTTTTTCGGCACTGATAACCTCGTTGTTGTGCGCCCTCAAACACTAATAATCATCATAACCTTCTTTTTGTCAGTGTTTTCCACATATATTCCTTTTCTCCCTGATACAGCGGAGAACCTACTCTTTTCTTATATTCTCATTCCTCTATTGCATTAACGGGTCAATTTATCAAGCTGTTCTAAGGTACCAGGCACGAACCCATACAGTAACATCTAGGTGGTGTAGCTTTCACTGGTGGTAGTGCTCTCATATAGGCGGCCATACAAGTGGCGTTGTGATCTATGTTATCCCACATGTGTTCGACGTCTCTATGTAGCTCTGTAAGAGTTTGGGTGATTGAGTTGCACGAGTGACTTGCCATCCGTCACAAAACATTTTGACTTTTTTTGGACGCGCAACAGAATTATAGTAGACATGTTGGAGAAATTAGTAAGAAAGCCTGGAACACGACGAACAGAATTATTAGTCTAGTCAGTTATGATTATGATCTAGCAATGCAAACAGTAAGAAATTATCGTAACGCTGTGATCATGAGATACAGTGCGAGAGCCTGGTTACATAAGCCTCTGCTCATACCACCGCAGATAATTGTTAGCAGGATACAACGCGATCGATTGGATCTTTTGGTACTGTGGCAGTTAAGGTTTTGTCGCTAGTGCTGGGGATTTATCCACTCAGTCTCAAGATACGAAGAAATGGGGGATGTACTGGATGAAGAAAAAATAAACAAGAAGCAAATTCACAGTCAGTATCTTCATTTGTGGCAGAAACTGAGGGAACGCCCAAATACCGAGGTGCTCCTTTGATTTTCTCTCAAACATAGCACACAGAGTGGGAAGGAGACATGTGAATCCCTCAAGAGGCCTTACTCTCTTCTTGAGGTGTATTGGGTTTCATGCCGTCTATTGACTTCGAACTGATCGAAGTCAAGCTTACAAATGTGGCTGTGATGAAGACGGCATGACAGAACAAAGTAACTGGAGGTGTCAGATGTTTGCCGATGACGCCGATACCCATTGGCAGCAACTGAATCGGAACGGATAACTCGATGTCAAGTAGATACTGCCTTGCGAGGCTAAATGGCAGATGCTAGGCACTATCGCTGTCGCTATTTCAAGAATAGTTTGCGTAGCACGTCAGATTATCAATCAAGAAACAATGCAGAGAAGACATTTGGGTCGGCAGGTTTTCCTTTTTTTAAATTTATTATTAGCGTCCAGCATACATAGTTTCTAGCCATCAAAAAATGAAGAATATGGACAAATACAGCAAGATAACATTTGAACTTCATCATACATACAGTTTAGGACAATATTCGTAAATTTATCTTCAGACTGAAAATGTTGCATGTATTCAGTTAAAGAACTACACATAGTTGGCAGCTAACCACTCGTTCACATTAAGCAGTTTGTTCAGTTCGTGAATTAAATTCAGTGGCCATCATTCCTTTGAGATTCCGACGTCTCATGGTGCTTTAAACCTGGATATGGCAACATATGCACCAGGGCTGTACCTCTAATTCGGCTCTGGCTTTCTCATTCGCTTGCATTTAAAGAGGGTATGATTTACATCAGCAACAACACTGAGGTGACAAAAGGCATGGACTAGCGATATGAACGTATACAGATGGCGGTTATATCGCGTACGCAAAGTATATAAGGATAGTGCTTCGCCGGACTTGTCATTTGCATTCAGGTGATTCATGTGACAATGTTCCCTACGTGATTATGGTCGTACAGCGGGAATTAAAGCGAAATGGTAGTTGGAGCTATACGCATGGGACATTCCATTTCGGAAATCATTAGGGAATTCAATATTCCGAGATCCAGTGTATCAAGAGTGTGCCGAGAATATTGAATTTCAGGCACTCCCGTTTTTCACCAAGGACAACGACTTACCACGTGACGACCGAGAACTGCGGCTTTTGCGTACAGTTTTCAGTGGTAACAGTCAAGCAACACTGCGTGAAAAAATATGGTAAATCAATGTGGGACATATGGCGAACGTACCCGTTTGGACAGTGCGATGATTTTTTGCGTTAATGGGCTGTATCAGCTGACGACTGATGAGATCGCCTTTGATAACAGCACGACATCACCTGTAGCGCCTCCCTTGGGCTCCTGACCGTATCGGTTGGAGCCTAGACAATTGCAAACCCGTGGCCTGATGAGATGAGTCCCGATTTCCGTTGGTAAGATGTGATAGTAATGTTGTAGTTTGGTGCAGACCCCACGAGGCCATGAGCCAAAGTTGTCAACAAGGCACTGTGCTACGTGGCTCCATAATGGTGTGGCTTGGGCTTACCTGGAAAGGACTGGGTCACTGAGTGAAATAGCTACTGGGAGACAGTTTGCAGCCATTTAAGGACTTCATACTTCCAAAGAACGACGGATTTTGTATGGATAATAAGGCACCATGTCACCGTGCAACAACTGTTCGCGACTAGTTTGGAGAACATTCTGAAAAATTCGAGCGAATAATGTGGTCACCCAAATTGCTCAATATGAATCCCATCGATCATTTTGGGACACGATCGAGACGTCAGGTCGTGCACAAAATAGTGCATCGGCAAGACTTTCTCAATTATGGACGGTTATAGAGGTTGCATGGCTCAGTATTTCGAAGGAGACTTCTAATGACTTGTTGAGTCCATGCCACATCGAGTTCCTGCCCTACAGCGGTCAAAAGGAGGTCCGACACGATATTCGGAGATTCCTTAGCTTATTGGTTCAAATGGCTCTGAGCACTATGGGATTCAACTCCTGAGGTCATTAGTCCCCTAGAACTTAGAACTAGTTGAACCCAACTAACCTAAGGACATCACACGCATCCATGCCCGAGGCAGGATTCGAACCTGCGACCGTAGCGGTCTCGCGGTTCCAGACTGCAGTGTCTAGAACCGCACGGCCACTTCGGCTGGCTCCTCAGCTTATTACTTCATCACACTGACAGTAGCCGATTCTGTATAAGTGGGTGGAGGAAAACCCAAAATTAAGATGTATTCTCATAATGGACGATAGTCCTTGAATGTCTCGAATTTATAAACTATGTCTCTCTTTATGAGAATCGCTTTATTCTTCCATAGTATTTCACTTGTGTTTTATGACTTGTGCTCCATTCTTCCTGTCAGCGGATGGAAAACCAACAATATATGCACAGCAATCATTACAACAGCTCGAGAATGGAAGCGCAACTGTAGGCCGTATCTCGCCACCGAAGAAGCCACACTGCATTATACTATTGAGGAGTCACTTCTCCGAAATATCGTAATTGTCTCCCACTGCTAGGCAAAAGATGGAAGTTTGAATCAAAGGTGTGTACAACCTTCTCCTGTAATGGTGCATAAGCGTGGCGGTCTACGGCGCCTCCCTCGGTTCGACAAATGCGAAAATAGGCCAGAGCTCAGAAACTCATGTAGGGTGTAGTGTGGGTTATTAATGTCTCATTGGCACCAAATTTAGCCACGGTTCTGTCGAACGCCACCGTGTAAATGTCACACCATGCAAAGATCGTCAGACTCCATCTTGCCCACACCTCACTCCTTCTCTTGACATCTCTATGATGAAGGACAGAACCACTACTCCCAGCGTTGTGGTATAAAAGTCGTCTTCCCTTGGGTTGTTGATTCCTACTCATTTCGCGCTCTAAAACGTAAGTTCATAGTATTATGAGCAACAAGACGACATTCTTCACAACTTTTTGACTCTGCTGACAGCCTCCGGAGGATGTAATCCTTATTTAAAGACATGGTGCTGCTGCAGCCCCGATGAACGTGATCCGAGCCCTTTGGAGTGCAGCGCGTCTACAACTTTTGTGCTAGTATACAAGGTGGAAACAGTATGGACGTTTCAAATCTATTCAACGAAATTTGAACCTGATATAACACCACGAGGGGTTTTTTGTGCCCAGCCACTCTCAAGAAAACCACGTGTTTCAACACTGGGCGTCGCGGTTCCGACCTTGTTATAAAACTGATTATGGAGCTGGATGCACTAACCGGTCTTGGATCATGATCGATTCCCAAGCTGAAGTCTCAAAAATCCAGAAATCCACTACCACGTAGCTACACAAAAATGTATAAACGTCAGCCTACATAAACTGTTAATGTAACTACGATGATGATTATTGGACTCTTAAAAAGATAAGCAATTATTAACAATTATTTGACTTCCATTTTTAAATGTATGTTTCAAAGATGACTTTGCACAAATATATCGATGTATGATAGTATTTCATTTGTCACATGTTGTTAGAGGTAAATCTTTGTCTTTGGGCAGTTAGTTGTACGAGTCTGTAGTTCGAGGATGGAGTACAAGCTATGTGTGTTTTGTTAATATCGTGGTTGATGTTGATTTGGATTGTGAAATGAAATGATTGAAAATATATGTGTTTCACACCAGAAAGTCCACTAGTGTTCATATTATTCAATGGAATGAAGCCATGTATCCTAGACCATTATAAAAAGTCAGATTTTAGAATGGAGTACGAACCTACAACTTACAACTAAGAAGAAGAATAAAAGATGAGTATTATGAAAACTGTTTATTAAATTCTACCGTTGCTACATTTCTCTGCAGTATGTCACCATCTCAGTGGGCCAAGTGCTGTGAAAATGTGAACAGCCAATCGAATTATTAACTTACTTCAAAATTAGTAAATCAACTTCGAGCCACAATAGGGTGGTGACAGTCAGTCTCCACCACACACGCGTCAAAAGAAGTTGTGAAATATAGGCAGGAGGGAGTGTGACGACACTGACCTCGTGTGATACGTCCACGATGGCTTTGGGGCAGAACGCTTGTGAAATATGGGGCTAATGTACACCAGCAACCCACGCTGCACATCACATGAAGTTATGAGCTCTGGCTCTTTTTCGCATGTGTCGACAGCTTATTTTAAGCGTCGCCGACCCGAGGGTGACGTCTCAGGGTTCCATGAATTATACCCGCTACGGAGTAAGATTGTACGGACCTGAGAGCCAAATTTCTAGCCTCTGAGTTGTAATGGGAGACAATTAAGAGGTTTAGAAAAAAGTGACTCTTTAATTCTGTTGCGCATTGTGGAACCACAGGCTGGCATGTGGCTGTGCACTTCGCCGGCAACAGCAATGCTCCCTCGGATCAAGGGAGTGGTGCCCTGCAACCGGCTACTCGGCAGATAGCAGAAGAGGCAGAGCCCACCACAGTGGCCTCCACAGCGCCCAAGGGACTGGCAGCGGTTTCCTCAGACAAGCCTAGCGATGGAATACCTTGTAGAATGTGGCAGACAAACAACTTGTGTCACGATCTACGAGTATTTGAATTAGGCATGGTTTATACTAGTGGTAGAGAAGAGGAAGAGTAGTTGTAGGATAACAGTAATGGTAGATATATATGGTAATAGGGAACCACTTCATTAATAGTACGGATGTTATGGTGATAGTGTTATCTTAGTTTACTGGTACATTTCGTATCATTAAATGCTGATGTATACGGAAAAACTGAGAGGTGATAATAATAATTTGAGTACGAATGAATATAGTCTGTGTTTAAATTTTAGTTAGCAGGGTACAATGTAATAAGTAAAGAAAATGATGTCGTCTCATCATGTCCAACGCACGCTTGACTAGAAGGAGTCCTGCGATGTTGGTGGCCAGAGACAGTGTTGCATGCCTTGTAGAGAAATGGAGTTTCACACTTAGAATTTGTGAGTATTACATTGTTGAAACAGAGCTTTGCCTTACTGTTGCAAGAAATCCAGAAGAATGGGTTGAACAACATCTACAAGCATTAAGTGTTTCACAGTTCTCCCTCGGCTGCATCGCTGAAGACCATGCCGTGCCATTCCTATCGTTCAGTTCATCCTCTGACCAGTCGATTTCTGTGTGTAATTACTGTAGTCAGAGGTATGAGTAGCGTAGTCGCACTGCTAGTAACTAGTTTGCAATAGTTCATGTTACTGCTTCTGGGGTCGCACTTGCTGCTCTCATTGCACAACAATCTTGGCCCACGTCTATGCTGCGAAAGTGAGAATGTTCCTCTCTCCACTGTTGCCAGCATTGCTACCTGTCCGACAGCATACGTTCAGTTTTTGTGGCAGTTTTCGGAATGACCATCCCGTCACGCGAAATAATACAGCTTTTTATTTCGCAGGGTCTTTAAGATGGGTGTTGGAATCATTGGGCCATAGCCGTGGTGTGAGGCCTGCTGGCTCTATGCATTTGTGCCACACTGCACCGTATCGCAGGGGGCATTCCCTTTTAATGAACATACACAGTATGCTCCCTAATACCTGTATCAGTGTGCCAGTTTAGCAAATAACATAGATACTATCATCAGCAAGTATGCTATCCCTCAGCTGGTCTGTGGTGCCGTCGGAACTAAATCGACTTTTTTTTTGTAAGTATATTTAATTTCATTTTCCCTGACCCGTCTGCGTCATATTTAATTCATCATTAGGAAGGGAAGAAACCGCTGCAATCGGCACCCTTAATTTTCAAACAAGTCTGAAAAGGAAACGATGATATATGTTGAGCTTGGCTTGGTGGATGTCCAGAAGGCCTTCTGCCTGGATGATGAATGCTAATGTCACAGGTATGCTGTAGTCAAATCAGAAAACAACAGGTGGCTGTATAACTGGATAACTTCCGCTGCCGGAGTTAGTTAAAATGAAAGAGTTCTGGGTGGGGTACCGTGCCATACTGATGAAACCGGACGTTTCGGCTACCATTACAGAGGTTACCTCCTGTGTCTACTCCCTTTTGCAATATGACATCATACCATACCCAGAAAACTTTCATGTTAAAGGGAGGTTCCTAGGTAGTCCCGTGGGAAAGCTAATGTACTTGTGTCTACCTATGCTCACTTCAACACTCCAGATCATTACTTTCACGAGGCTTCACTGAACGTTCGGGGTCATGATAAGCCGATGTGCTACGTGGTCTACATTGCTGACAACATTCCTTAACGATCTACAAAAGCTGATGAGCGGTGTTGAAGATGTAGGAAGATGTATCACTTACTAAAGTTAGGTATCTGAGACATCCTTATTACAGTTGTGTAGTATCTCCCATGTACAATATTTATGGTGAACTTGATACAATTTTCAGTTCGGTAAATAGATAACATCTATATTGCTAAGATCGTTTTATAAATACAGTTATTTGTTACGGTATTTGGCTAGCGAAAACCGATGTTCTGCAACCTGCAATGCAATGGAATTACTTCCACATACAGACGGTAATTCAGGTAAGCTGTTTACACCAGATATGTTCGGAAACATTTAAGGTATCTTAATACTGTTTCTGTTGTGTCTAGGCAAGACAGCCCAGACACAATGAGAGGAAGCCGAAAGGCACGCACTAAGCTAAATCCGGATGCGTGAGGTCTGAAACAGGATACGTAATGAAGGCTATAAAGAAAAGTACGTAGCTTCGGGAATACTTAACTTTAATCCATCCTTTTGGTACATCTGGAGATTGTGGGGATAGAAGTGAGACTCTTTAGATACATGCAATGTTACTAATGGCGCCTTGCTAGGTCGTAGCCATTGACTTAGCTGAAGGCTATTCTAACTATTGGCTCGGCTAATGAGCAATGTTTCGTCCATGTAGTCGCCAGCAAAGTCGTCCGTACAACTGGGGCGAGTGCTAGTCCGTATCTCGAGACCTGCCTTGTGGTGGCGCTCGGTCTGCGATCACACAGTGGCGACACGCGGGTCCGACATGTACTAATGGATCGCGGCCGATTTAAAGCTACCACCTAGCAAGTGTGGTGTCTGGCGGTGACACCACAGTTTCCATCCAGATGAGTTTTAAGAAAGTGATCACTAAACGGTATATCATCTCCTTCAATAAAATTCTTCAGGGTATCAGACCGCATCGTCATAATTTAAAATGCGCCAACGTTTCGGCCAGCGTTGCAGCTAGCCTTCATCAGGGCCTTACGTTAACTGCTAAATGAACGAACTTGGTTCCTTAAATAACTGCACGAGAAAACCGTGTCGTTACTTGATTGGCTGTAAAAGGAGGAGGAGGAGGAGGGGTGAAAGGTATGCTTTATTGGTGTTTCCTTTATTATCTGTCATTGGCTGAAATAGCTGTTTTCTATTGGTCTTTATATTAATCCACCCCATTGGAGGAGACGGACGAATAGCGAACAGGTGATGGCTGTGACGTCACACTGTTTCCATGCTGTCCAGAAGTCGGCTGCGGCGTGCCATTGCTTTGTGTGCTCGCGACCACTACTGCGGCTCTCCGCGTGTCTGCATGGGCCGCCACGGCTCTGCCGCCGCTCCGTAGCCCTGCTATTGCAGACAGCCAAGACCTCGGAAGCTTGTACCCGTCCTCTCTATTCATGTTGGTGGGTCTTTTGGCTATTTCTATCGCCTCTCTAATCTTTCTTTTGAAAGTGAGATGCTGTTTCGCCAGGACGCGGGCTTCTTGAAAAAATATTGGTTTCCCGCACTCGTCTCGGTGTTCCGCCACTGCTGACTTAGTGTGTTGTTTCAGGCGGATATATCTTTCATGTTCCGAGAGCCTTGTGCTAATCGGACGTCCCGTCTCACCTAGGTAGACTAATCCACACGCACAACCAATTTCATACACGCCAGCTGTGTGTAGTTTGTCAACTGCATCCTTGGTAGAACCGAGCATGTCTGATATTTTGTTTCTGCTTCGGAAAATTAGTTTGATGTCGGCTTTTCGTAGAATTTTGCCAATACGTTCGGTGACCCCTTGTACATATGGTAACACAGCAATGCTCTGTGCCTCCTTCTCCTCTTCCCTATTAGTCTTCTCCCTTGTCGACATGGTGCTGTCTATCATCTGCTTCCCATAGTCATTAGTTCCGAAGATGGACCTGAGGTGTTCAAGTTCTGTCTTCAGATGTTCTTCGTCGCTTATCCTGTACGCTCTCTTCGTTAGCGTGTGCAGGGCGGACTTCTTCTGCGTGGGGTGATGGTGGGAGGAGGCCAAGTTTACCATCAGGTTTTCGATAAACTTCCACGTCGAGAAAAGGCATCACCCCATTCTTCTCTGTTTCCATTGTAAACTCAATTTTCCTATGCTGTTGGTTAAGGTGCTTGTGGAAGTTCTGTAACTCCTCTTCTCCGTGGGGCCAGATGACGAAAGTATCATCGACATAGCGAAGCCAACAATTTGGGCGTAATGGTGCGGACTGGAGGGCTGTTTCCTGTTTCAAGAAGCCCGCGTCCTGGCGAAACAGCATCTCACTTTCAAAAGAAAGATTAGAGAGGCGATAGAAATAGCCAAAAGACCCGCCAACATGAATAGAGAGGACGGGTACAAGCTTCCGAGGTCTTGGCTGTCTGCAATAGCAGGGCTACGGAGCGGCGGCAGAGCCGTGGCGGCCCATGCAGACACGCGGAGAACCGCAGTAGTGGTCGCGAGCACACAAAGCAATGGCACGCCGCAGCCGACTTCTGGACAGCATGGAAACAGTGTGACGTCACAGCCATCACCTGTTCGCTATTCGTCCGTCTCCTCCAATGGGGTGGATTAATATAAAGACCAACAGAAAACAGCTATTTCAGCCAATGTCAGATATTAAAGGAAACACCAATAAAGCATACCTTTCACCCCTCCTCCTCCTCCTTTTACAGCCAATCAAGTAACGACACGGTTTTCTCGTGCAGCTATTTAAGGAACCAAGTGTGTTCATTTAGCAGTTAACGTAAGGCCCTGATGAAGGCTAACTGCAACGCTGGCCGAAACGTTGGCGCATTTTAAATTATGACGATGCGGTCTGATACCCTGAAGAATTTTATTGAAGAAGACAACGGCCGCGGAAGCCTACGCTTACGGTATATCATCTTTTTAGCAGCTGAAGTAATTAGAGAGATGTTGGTATCAACCTCAGTTTTGCTGCTAGTATCATAGTTGTAAACAAGAAAAAATTCAGTAGAGTTTAATTCTCCAAAATTGTGCTACTATGTCTGAGGTATTTAAAACTGATGGTTTATCTGCTTTTAATGTGAACTCAACTGCATTTTTTAAGCAGAAGCTCGTGATTTCATACTAAAATAATAAAACCATCGCGTCGGATATGAAGGAAACACGGTGTCGCATCTTCGCTGTAATAAACCGTTCTGATCTGTCGAGTGCTAGTTAGCTTGAAAATATTAATGTTTCGCAAACCAAAAGAAACTAGGTATGTTAATTCTTTGCGGAAAATACAGTAGGATTGGTAGACAGCAGTTGAGCTGTACGCACATAGACATCACTACAGTTCAACAAAAATGACAGTTCAGCAAATGTGACAAATGTTTTTAGTGGAAGGGCAGCGGAATGCTACGCATTAACTAAGCAACGAGACTATAACTAGCAGAGCGAACGAAATTGATGTTCTGGCAGCTGTTGCTCATAAACCACATGTGAGACCCAGATAAACTGCGAATGCCTCTGGAATAATTCAGCTCAGCGCATTTTGCGCGCTAACAGCTACCATTCGTACCGTCTTTCACTACGACAGCAGATTCAACGGCAGAACTCCAGGAGACGCACGAAATTCTGTCACTCTGTTCTGGAGTGACGTAAGGGGGGCTAGAGACATTGCTGCAATGCACCCTCAAAACCTTATCATCGTCATCTGTGACATAAGCACCATAGTTTCTTTCTTCACAAAATTCTCGTCACTAATAAATCTATCGTAAAAAAATTTGGAAGAATGAATATAAGAAATATGCTTAACTGGACCGCTTATAATTCTCACTTGATGAAAGATATGGAACATCAGAGGCAGCGGAGTGTGAACTTTTGGTGCGAGATTGCTAGAGACTAAATGACTGTTCCTTACTTCACTGAAGAAACCTTAATTGGTAACAGATATGCACAGTTTTTTGCCGATGTTCTTAAGGCTCTCCCACCGGAAGCATTGCTGGAAATCTATAAGAGAGTAACGTGCGATCAAAATGTTATGTTTGAAAGCTATGCGGCAGCGTATATGCAAAGTAGCACGACTCCGTTGGGGGTACGTAATCACCGACATGTGGGCAACGCATCAGTGAGGCATTCGTGTCTTTTGTACATGCGTGAGGCAAATCAAGAAACAAGAACTATGGTGACGTTATTACCAAATATGTCCAAACAGGACCAACGTGCTGTCTCTGAAGAACAAACAGAAGTACACATCCATCGTAGGATGGAGGTTGTGTATGGGACAGCACGACTGTCGGAAACCACAGTTGGGGAATCTTATGCAAAGTGCTGTGGTGGTCTCGGTTCGACACAAGCCTCCGCTCGATCTGGTAGGCCAGCCTCATCCGTTACAAGTGGGACACGCTCGATTACCCGCCGTCCCATAGTCCTGAGCTCGCCCCATCAATTATCATACCTTACTACCCTAAAAAAAAAAAAGCCTTGAATTGTCGACGGTTCTCATCGGACGAGGATGTGCAGCAGGCAGGTATACATGTACCAGGACACGGTGTTTTACCGAACTGGTATCTTCAGCCCGGTGCGTCGGTGGGATAATTGACTTAATCCAAGCCTGAATCCAAACGGTGATTTTGCCGGACTGGTATGCTGAATCTGTTTGGGGTGAACCTTTTTTTTTTTTTTCGACATGGTCTCCTTTTAGACTTATACACTTCGTCCAATGCTGTTCTAATTTGTTGATCCCTTCCAAATAATAGAAATTGTCCAAGTCTGCAAAATAGCGATTAGTTGCTGCAATCACCTCCTCGTTTGAATAAAATCTTTGTCCCGCCAGCCATTTATTCAAATTGAGAAACAAATAGTAGTCCAAGGGAGCCACGTCTCGACAATAGGGTGGATGTGAAACGAGTTGGAATCCTATTTCCATTAATTTTTTGACCACAACTGCTGAGGTGTGTGCTGGAGCATTGCCGTGATGGAAAAGGACTTTTTTGCTGTCCAATCGCCGGCGTTTTTCTTGCAGTTCGGTTTTCAAACGATCTAGCAACGATGAATAATATTCACCTGTAACAGTTTTACCCTCTTCCAGATAGTCGATGGGGATTATCCCTTGCGAATCCCAAAAGACAGTCGTCATAATCTTTCTGGCCGAAGGGATGGTCGTCGCCTTTTTTGGTGCAGATTCTCCTTAGGTAACCCATTCTTTAGATTGTTGTCTGGTCTCAGGAGTATAGTAATTTATCGGCGTTTCATCCACAGTGACGAAACGACGCTTAAAGTCCTGCCGATTCTTACTCAACAACTGCAAACCATCCATGCAACACTTCCGTTTTCGGTCAAGTGTGAGCAATCGCGGATAGCTTTCTCATGTTCATATGTTCATGCAAAATATTATGTACCCATTCATTCTGGATGCCCACAGAACTAGCAATTGCACGCACCTAACTCTTCGGTCATCCATCACCATATCATGGATTTTATCGATGATTTCTTGAGTCGTAACCTCCACAGGGCTTCCAGAACGTTCAGCATCACTTGTCCCCATATGGCCACTCCGAATATTCTGAACCACTTATAAACTGTTCTAATCGAAGGTGCAGAGTCACCGTAATGTTTATCAACCTTCTCTTAAGTCTTCTGAGTCATTTTACCTTTGATAAAGTAATGTTTAATCACCATTCTAAATTCTTTTTCGTCCAATTTTTGACAGTCACTCGACTTCCTTGATCCACACGAATGCCAAACACAAATAAATAGACCAATATGGCTGAAACGTGGTGTGCGTTCTTTCCAAAGATGCTAATAACTAAACATGACCTCGATACGCGCCGGTGGTGCCATCTCTCGGACTTTGCACGGACTTTTCAAACGCGCCTCGTACATGCACAATAAATGTCCGGCTTACTAATCGCTTGTGGCTAGGTAAGCGTCTATCAGCTCTTTACTGGTCGCTGGATAAAAGTGAAGGCGTCATCAGGTGTCCTGGAAGTTCTCAAGATTTCACGCTGCTGCGCTTATTTCTCTGAGGTAGACTCAAAGACAAAGGCCATGTACAACTTCCGACGAACCAAGAAGACCCATTTCGTTGAATTATGTGCAATGTCATCGGAATAATCTCTTCACTTTGTTTAGAAAGTCTTACACCAGCCACTGCAATCGTGTCTTGCAGTAAATCATGGCCTTTCGTACACTTTATGATGTACATGGGGTATTATGAAAATTATTATGACCACATTCATTTCTGATTTCCTTTTTGTTTGTCACTGATGCAATTTTTCAACGTAGTGTCTATCTTGACATTAAACTCATCACGTGAAGTTCTTATTAAACATTCTATATACCTCAATTCTGTGTTTTACAAATGCATTCGATTTTTGACGCGCATCTTTCTCCAAGACTGGCAAAAACAGGAGCAGCGTTTCTATAGTGCTTAACTGGTGAATCATCCTTAAAAGCCACGTCCTGTGCCTTCCTGTTGGTGTGTTGGTCCTGCCACATGTAACCAGCTATGATCAGTATTAGCTTTAAATTAAATTTTTCTCCACTATTTCGATTTTGTACGCTGACTGTCTTGGCTGCGTCTAGTTGGTGCACCCCATCAATATGATGGGATAATAAATAATATGAGGGGGAATTATCCCATCATACTGATGGGGTGAAATGACGAACTGTCATATACGGCACCAATTGGTTGTGGTGTTAACACAGATAAATCCTTAGTTCTAATTGACGTAATTTCTCCGAAAATTATTAATCATTGAATTGAATTCCAGTGCATACGGAAAGAAAATTAAGGCCGAGGTCTACGACGAACAGAAAGCCTAATTGGACTATGTGAACACAAATTTCCTCCTTCGGAATGAGCCCATTGACGGCCACGAATAAATTAAATTCTTTTCAGCCGAAGACAAAGGCAAAAGACAAAAGGTCTGGTGAGACAAAAAAACAGTAACTCTGAAATAAAGTTCTTGGCTTGAGGAGTGTTGACGCAAAGTTCTGATGGGACTGTTTGAATTAAGGTTCACACTAAGAGAGTTTATAACTCCGGCGATACGGAGTTAACGACAAACGCAGAACTAGTACAGACCCGTAGCCGAGGCCGCGTCTTCTTCGGGAAGGCTACGTTGCGGTTTCTGGAACGAGAAGGCTGATTCAGACGGCTCAAGTGAGTTCCTGATTGACGAAATGCATAAGCACTCGGCACCTGACCCATGAAACCCACTTGGAGTCAAATTGGCTTCTCAGTGCTTGTGCTCCGGCAAACGGACAGCTCTCAGTGCCAGTATATAGTCGGTTCTTACATCCTGTCACATGGTCAGTGTAAGAAAGGTTCATGGCTCCAGTGACCTCTGCTGGCGCTTTGGTCGCCGTCTTGAGGCTAGCTTTGTCTTGGCAACTCTCTAGTATCTTCTGTAAGAAAATAGGATGCCGGCTTAAATTGGATGTCCTGTGTGTTGCAGCCAGGGTATGTGGAAGCCCACGATACTGCATACCTCCTCCCCCGCCCCCAACCGGGAGCAAGACATTGCAGGCCCTTGCGACACTTGCAGGTGGCTTTGGAAACGTAGTGGCTGCCGAGCACGTCAAGGAACCAAAGCCCACTTCCGTGTGTGCTGAAGCTGGCGGCGTTGGTGTGTCCTCTGGAATCATCTTCCGGGCTGCAGAAATCTAACAAGATTGGCTGGTGCCTGCGGCGTCTAGACTGGTAAGCTAGAACATGAAAGGGAGATAAATTGGAGGGTTCACGGAACTAAATTCGATGAGGATGCAGTCGGTCACATGTTCATAGCAGATGATACTGCCTGAAAGTTTAGTTTCCGCCACAGAACGTATTATGTGTCGATAAACGACGGTCTTTGGCAAAAACAAGGGCCCACATCAAGTCAAGTACAGAGAAACTATGTTAGGCTGAACGACGAAGAACCTATGTTAGGCTGAACGACGAAATGAGGATAGGACTGGAGTAGGAGACAGGATGGAAAGTGGCCATGTAATTTTTCAGCTGACCTATCATGATGGTCTGATGTTATAAACATAGTGAGAACTTCAGCCCAGGAGTGATGATGAGTGAGTTTTAAGAGTTACGTTCTGAAAGTACAGACAAAATGTTCAGCTAACCTACTAGAATCTTGGTGGGAGGGGGCTGTGAGGATGACTTTGATGCCATTGGGTTCACAGAAGGAATTGAACTCTGCAGATATGAACTCGGAAGCTCCTCAGTTGTGAAAATAAACAATAAACTGCTACCACGGAGTGACTTTCAATTAATATCTCCTCCCCCTTTAATGGCATTACATAATGAGATCAAGGCCAGGCTGTGACGCGTGAAAGACGACATATAGGAGTTTGGGCCTGGGCATGAGTTGTGCGTGTATAGCCAAATCACTTAAGGCAACCAATCACGTCTACATCTATATCTACGTGATTACTCTGCTATTCATAATAAAGTGCTTGGCAGAGGGTTCAATGAACCACCTTCAAGCTGTCTCTTTATGGTTCCACTCGCGAACTGCGCGCGGTAAAAACGAGCACTTAAATTTTACAGTGCGAGCCCTCATTTCTCTTATTTTATCGTGATGATCATTTCTCCCTATGTAGGTGGGTGTCAACAGAATGTTTTCGCAACCGGGGAGAAAACTGGTAATTGAAAGTTCATAAGAAGGCCCCGTCGCAACAAAAACTGCCTTCGTTTTAATGACTGCCACTCCAATTCATGTATCATATCTGTGGCACTATCTCCCCTATTTCGCCATAATACAGATCGAGCTGCCTTTCTTTGTACTTTTTCGATATCATCCGTCCGTCCCACCTGATGCGTATCCCACACCGCACAGCAATACTCCACAATAGGGGTGATAAATGTGGTCTTTAGCAGACATGTTGCACCTTCCGAGTGTTCTGCCAATGAATCGCAGTCTTTGATTTGCTCTACCCACAATATTATCTCTCTGGTCGTTCCAGTTTAGGTTATTTGTAACTGTAATCCCTAAGTATTTAGATGAATGTACAGCCTTCAGATTTATGTGACTTGTAGCGTAATCGAAATTTAGCGCATTTCTTTTAGTGCTCATGTGAATAACTTCACACTTTTTTTTTATTCTGTGTCGATTGCCACTTTTCGTACCATTCAGCTATCTTATCTAAATCATTATGTAATTCGTTTTAGTCATCTGATGACTTTACAAGACGGTAAATGACAGCATCATCTGCAAACAATTTAAGACGGCTACTCAGATCGTCTCCTATGTCGTTAATATATATCAGGAACTGTAGAGGGTCTATAACACTTCTTTGGGAAACGCTGAATATTAATTCTGTTTAACTCGATGACTTTCCGTCTATTACTACGAATCGTGACCCTTCTGACAGGAAATCACGAATATAGTCGCACAACTGAGGCGATTTTCCATAGGCGAGCAGTTTGATTACAAGACATGTGCGAGGAACGGTGTCGAAAGCCTTCTGGAAATCTAAAAATATGAAATAAGTTTGTCAGCCCCTGTAGATAGCACTCATTACTTCATGAGTATAAAAAGCTAGTTGTGTTTCGCAAGAACGACTTTTTTTTCATCTGCGCTATGTGTCAATAAATAGTTTCCTTCGAGGTACTTAATAATGTTCGAATACAGTGTACGTTCCAAAGCCCTACTGCAAATCGACGTTAGAGATGTGGGCCTGTAATTCAGCGGATTACTCCTACTTCCAGTTTTGGGTATTGGTGTAACTTGAGTAATTTTCCAGTCTTCAGGTACGGATCTTTCTGTGAGTGTGCGATTGTATATAACTGCCAAATATGGAGCTATTGTATCAGCATACTCTGAGAGCAGATTGACTGATATACAATCCCGACCGAAGGCCTTGGATTTATTAAGTGATTTAAGCTGTTTTGTTACACGGAGGATATCTACTTCTGTGTTTCTCATCTTGGCAGTTTCGAGTCCCAGTCTGTCAGAAATTGTCGTAATCGTCATTCCTTTACACAGCTGATGGCTGTCAGCATTCGCAACTGTGAATACATTTCATGCATGAAATGAAGTCTGACAGGAGAGCCTTTAGGAGGTTATTAGCCCATAATAAGTTAAAAATGTGTTGGAAGCAGTCAATTCCAGGCTCAGCACATGCAGAAGGCCCACACCTAATAGGCTGATAGCAACCAGGGAGTCCACGAACGTTAGCCTAAAGAGAGGTAAAATGTTATCGCACCCGGGCTATGAACAATCCAATAACATTGGTTAGGATATTCCTGAAGCTATGGAAAGCGGTAGAATACTGGCTCTGGGGGTTGTCGGAGAGAGAACCCACATGGTAACATGAATTTCAGTCAGTGATAGGTACTGAGAAAATCTCAGAGCCCACGGTTTCCACGAGGAAAGTGTGCTGCTGGGCATCATCTGATATTCCATGTGCCAGGAAGTGTTGCTCCAGGCATGTGACACATTTTGAGCGCAGCTCGATCTTATTGTCAAATGCCTGAAACGGCGCTTTTCCATGGTGTCGATCCACGATAGCTAATGGGAAAGAGCCACTAGCCCTTCGACAAGAATATCATGGACGAACTACACTTACTGGGGCAGGGCCATCAGCTGGAACAATGCATCCGTGGAATACTCGACGCTGGAACAGTAAACGAACGTGCAAAGAAAAACGCTTGCACAAGCGCTATCTACCTGCTGTGGAAGCACACGCAGCAGCACTGAAGCGGAATTTAGCACACGCCTCATCGCCAGTTAAAGTATCTGCCACAGGTGGCAGAAAGTAAAGGCACAGGTATACAATAAACATTAAGTTTATTTGAACTACATGAACACAAATTTCCATACTGGAAGACTGATGACCTCAGCAGTTAAGTCCCATAGTGCTCAGAGCCTTACTGGAAACAAGGCTATTTAGGTCATGAACAAATTAAATCCCTCTGCCTGAAGTACTTTTGTGTTCGACTCAAGGCCTCTCAAGGTAGAAAATCAAGAGTTCTCAATTAAAGTTCCTAGGAGAAGCGTCAAGGTACACACTACGGAAATTTACAAGCTGGGATAACAACATAAAGGGTGTTTCAAAAATGACCGGTATATTTGAAACGGCAATAAAAACTAAACGAGCAGCGATAGAAATACACCGTTTGTTGCAATATGCTTGGGACAACAGTACATTTTCAGGCGGACAAACTTTCGAAATTACAGTAGTTACAATTTTCAACAACAGATGGCGCTGCAAGTGATGTGAAAGATATAGAAGACAACGCAGTCTGTGGGTGCGCCATTCTGTACGTCGTCTTTCTGCTGTAAGCGTGTGCTGTTCACAACGTGCAAGTGTGCTGTAGACAACATGGTTTATTCCTTAGAACAGAGGATTTTTCTGGTGTTGGAATTCCACCGCCTAGAACACAGTGTTGTTGCAACAAGACGAAGTTTTCAATGGAGGTTTAATGTAACCAAAGGACCGAAAAGCGATGCAATAAAGGATCTGTTTGAAAAATTTCAACGGACTGGGAACGTGACGGATGAACGTGCTGGAAAGGTAGGGCGACTGCGTATGGCAACCACAGAGGGCAACGCGCAGCTAGTGCAGCAGGTGATCCAACAGCGGCCTCGGGTTTCCGTTCGCCGTGTTGCAGCTGCGGTCCAAATGACGCCAACGTCCACGTATCGTCTCATGCGCCAGAGTTTACACCTCTATCCATACAAAATTCAAATGCGGCAACCCCTCAGCGCCACTACCATTGCTGCACGAGAGACATTCGCTAACGATATAGTGCACAGGATTGATGACGGCGATATGCATGTGAGCAGCATTTGGTTTACTGACGAAGCTTATTTTTACCTGGACGGCTTCGTCAATAAACAGAACTGGTGCATATGGGGAACCGAAAAGACCCATGTCGCAGTCCCATCGTCCCTGCATCCTCAAAAAGTACTGGTGTGGGCCGCCATTTCTTCCAAAGGAATCATTGGCCCATTTTTCAGATCTGAAACGATTACTGCATCAAGCTATCTGGACATTCTTCGTGAATTTGTGGCGGTACAAACTGCCTTAGACGACACTGCAAACACCTCGTGGTTTATGCAAGATGGTGCCTGGCCACATCGCACGGCCGATGTCTTTAATTTCCTGAAGGAATATTTCGATGATCGTGTGATTGCTTTGGGCTATCCGAAACATACAGGAGGCGGCGTGGATTGGCCTCCCTATTCGCCAGACATGAACCCCTGTGACTTCTTTCTGTGGGGACACTTGAAAGACCAGGTGTACCGCCAGAATCCAGAAACAATTGAACAGCTGAAGCAGTACATCTCATCTGCATGTGAAGCCATTCCGCCAGACACGTTGTCAAAGGTTCGGGTAATTTCATTCAGAGACTACGCCATATTATTGCTACGCATGGTGGATATGTGGAAAATATCGTACTATAGAGTTTCCCAGACCGCAGCGCCATCTGTTGTTGAAAATTGTAACTACTGTAATTTCGAAAGTTTGTCTGCCTGAAAATGTACTGTTGTCCCAAGCATATTGCAACAAACGGTGTATTTCTATCGCTGCTCGTTTAGTTTTTATTGCCGTTTCAAATATACCGGTCATTTTTGAAACACCCTGTACATACACATTATTATTAAAAGTCTGCTAGTCAGTCACCCCGTAGATTCGTCTTCTTTGGGAAGACCACGTTGCAGGATCCAGATCCAGGAGGCTGGATCGGTTGGAGGAAACAACGTGGCAAAAGCTCTGAAGTGAGCTTCTGATTGAAGAAATGCATGAGCGCTTTGGTCTCCATCTGGTGGTCGATTGTGTCGTGGCAGCCCTAGAATGTCTTCTGTAAGGAATCAGGCTGCTCGCCTAACTTTGATGTCATGTGTGTTGCAGGTAGAGTATGTGCAAAACTATGGTACTGCAGAATTCGTCTCTTTTATTTCTACAGTACTAGCTGTCGAAACTACGAGGACTATTCGGAAAGCAAGGTCCGATCGGTCGCGAAATAGAAACCACTGTAAAAATCAAAAACGTTTTATTTACAACAGTTCGTTACAACTTCCAGCTACTTATCTACATAGTCGCCTCTCAGACATCTGTACCGAGCGAGGTGGCGCAGTGGTTAGACACTGGACTCGCATTCGGGAGGACGACGGTTCAATCCCGCGTCCGACCATCCTGATTTAGGTTTTCCATGATTTTCCTAAATCGCTCCAGGCAAATGCCGGGATGGTTCCTTTCAAAGGGCACGGCCGACTTCCTTCCCCGTCCTTCCCTAATCCGTTGAGACCGATGACCTCACTGTCTGGTCTCCTTCCCCAAAACAACCCAACCCTCAGACATCTGTCTTAGCGTTGTACCAAGTTTCCAATACCATCGTCACTGAAGGCAGCCGCCTGTGCTTTCCGCCAATTGGCTACGCCGATCTATAGCTCGTTGTCTGTTCCGAAAGGTTGTTTTCGTTGCCAGCGGTTCATGCGAGCGGAGATGAACTTCAGGGGAGACAATTATGGGCTGTATTGTGGGTGATCAAACACTTCCCGTCGAAAACGCTGCAGGAGTGTCTTTATTGCCCCTGCAGAGTGCAGCCGTGAGTTGCTGTGTAGAACGAAACGAATGACAGTTATGTTATGTGGGTTGCATGACATCAGTCGAAATCACTCACTAGGCCTTCGTATTTGGCGGGAATCACTACTTTCTAGGCATCTTTCCGTGCTGACTGTGCGCTCAGAACTGAAAAAGCGACGTGATGCGATCGACAGGCATACTAGAGACACTACTGAACACATCGGCGCAAAGCTTCATCAGATTTTTGCTGTGGTTTCCCTTTCGCGCCCTGTCGGACCCTACTTTCCGAATACGCCTCGTATTTGAAAAAGCGATGTTGGTACCGACATCTCTGTAGTTATTATAGGTATGAGAAGGTACTCAACGTAGTTTAATTAGGCCTTCTTCACACATAACAGAATTACTAACCACTGTTTATGTCCTTGTCGCCCTATGCAAGATTACCGCAATGGTGAAAGAATTCCATGAAAACTGGTTTTCTAAATTTATCCAAGAATGTATGGAGGAAACTGAGCATATGACTACGTGGATCACTTTCGTCTTAGTATAACACTACATACGTTAGATTTGTACTCTCATGCGTTCGTGTTGAGGATTCCAAAGAGTGGAGCAATACAATTGTCCACTAGAATATCTAACATGCGTGTTTTTTTCTAATTCCAGGCCATCATCAGTAATCTAGGTCTTAACTTCGCCTTCTGTTTATTTTGCGTGTTTTCCTCATTTTGTAACAATTCTTTGTTTTAAGCCTTAATATTTAAATGATCTGTAACCTTTCAGAAGTTCTCCACTTATCCTGAAGTCTATGTCGATCATTATTTTTATTACAGGTAATGCCTGTAACGTCTCCACATTAAACAGTGGAAATTATCTCAAAATTGTTCCTTGTTTCCTTAAGACCATCATAAGGCGATGTTTTGCTAGTAGAAACTTTGATTTTGATGGTGAGCACATCCGATAAATTGTTTATGTTCAAAATGGCTCTGAGCACTATGGGACTTAACATCTATGGTCATCAGTCCCCTAGAACTTAGAACTACTTAAACCTAACTAACCTAAGGACATCACACAACACCCAGTCATCAGGAGGCAGAGAAAATCCCTGACCCCGCCTGCAATCGAACCCGGGAACCCGGGCGCGGGAAGCGAGAACGCTACGCACGACAACGAGCTGCGGACAAATTTTTTATGTTCATTAAGAATATCAGTGATCCCCTTTCACTCCCTTCGACCACATCAGATGTTATTGTTATTTTTGTTAATCATTCACTGTATTGGGTTCTATCAGACAAAAATTCATTAAACCAACTGTATACATGTCAAGGCACTCCATACATATTTGATATCTAGTCAATAATTTGAAACATAGTCAAACTTTTGTCGAGATTCAGAAAGGCAGAATCTACCTGTAGAAACGCATGTAATAGCGAAAATAATATGTAGAATAAAGCGGCTGTGTTTCACACGAGTGGTTCTTCCCAAACCCGTCTGAATTTTATTCAGGTTTGTTTTCCAATAGAAGCGCCAAAACATTCAAAACTTAAATATCCTAGAGCTTCCTACAACAGACGAACGTTAGTGACGTCGGTCTGCATTAACGTCAACTGCTTAAGCCATGTGCATTACATCTGCACCACGCTGCGCCGCAATGCGCAAAACCGAGGAAAGAGCTTCGGCGCAGCGGTGGTACATCCACTGTGGACGTCAAACCGTGCCGCTCTGCGCAATAACGAACAAGTTCCGCGCAGTGTCGTTGTATCAGAGGAACTGGATCGTTCGTGCGCTCTCTGTTTGGGCGACGTTTCTCGTTTTCCACTTACGGTGACGCTCTCTCGTAAACACAGTCTTTAACATCGTAGGGCTCCTACGAAACCTCGGTTCCATTCTGCGCCGTTCTGCACCGCTCTACGAAGGGCGTTTGTTCGCAGCGCAGCACAGAGCTGCGAACGTGAAACAGAGGGTTCGCAAGAGCGCAGCAATGTTAAGCGTGTGTGTGCGCGAGAGCGTCGATGAAAATGGAAAACGATAAACATGTCCACACAGGGAGGGCACGAACGAATCGTTTTAAATTCTTATGTACCGACACTGCTTTCAACTTGTTCGTTGTTGCGCAGAGCAGCGCGGTTTGACGTCCACGCCCGACATGCCGTGCTGCACCGCAAACCATGTTTACGTTCGACCCACTGAGTACTGCTGTAACACGAGGGCTATTCGAAAAGTAAGGAACGATAGGTCGCGAAATGGAAACCACGGTGAAAATCAGAACTGTTTTGTTTGTAACAGTCACCTACAACTTCCGGCTACTTATCTCCGTAGTCACCGATCCGACTTAGACGTTTGTCGTAGCATTGTACCAACTTTCCACAACCCTAGTTATAGAAGGCAGCCGCCAGTGCTTTCCGCCAATTCTCTACGCTGCCCTGCAGCTTGTTATCCGTGCCAAAATGTTGTCTTCACAGCCATCGGTTCATGTGAGCAGAGATGAAACTCAGAGGGAGAAAATTACGGGCTGTATTGTGGGTAATCAAACATTTCTAATTGAAAACGATGCAGGAGCATCTTCATTGCCCCTGCAGAATGCGGTTGAGAGTATTGTCTTGAAGAAGAAACCGCACGACAGTTATGAAATGTTGACTGCATAGCTTCAGGCGAAATTTCTCACCAGGCCCTCGTACTTGGTGGGAGACACTATTGTTTTAGGTACCTTTATGTGCTCCCTCTGTGCTCAGAGTAAAAAGAATGACGCAACACGCTGTACGGGCATACTAGAGACACTGCCCAACACACCTGTGCAAAACGTCATCGGATTTTCACTGTGGTTTCCATTTCGCGACCGATGGTTCCTTACTTTCCGAATAACCGTCGTATCATTCAATTTTTTTTCCAGCTCTGGCCATTATCCCTATACAACGAGCGCTCCATACGGTGTTAATCTTGAAAAAGATTTGGCGTCTAAATACCTTATACATGACACAAGTTTATATCACCATCTCTCTACAGTGTGGTGGAGGAGATGGTCCAGAATCAGTATGTGTATTGGAGTTTTCATTCCATAAATTTGCATTTTGTTATTGTTGTTGCGGTCTTTAGACCGAAGACTGGTTAGATCAGCCCTCTACGCTAGTCAGTCAAGTCATAGTCTTTCTTCGTTCTGGCACGACTTTTTGTGTCAACCTGTTCAACTCACATTTGCATTTTCATTCCATTCTTTTTGGTATACTTCAATATCTGCCTTCCCGTGTAGTTTTTCCTGTTTCAGACTCCAGCTGGTACCATGGAAGTTATCCCTTGAAGTCTTAACATGTGTCCTATTGTCTTGTACCATTTCCACGTATTTCATTCCCCGAAGATTCTGCAAGGAACCTCTACCTTTCTTGTCTTATCAGTCCATTTAATTTTTAGCATCCTTCTGAAGACTCTTTCGTTATCTTCTTTTCCGGTTTTGGCACTGTCCATGGTGCACTTCGATACGGTGCTATGATCCTCTCGTACATTCACAGAGATCCTTTCCTCAGGATAAGGTGTATGTTTGTTATTAATACTTTTAGTTACTGATTGTCCTTTTACCCGTAGTGGCCCGCCTCTCACAATCTCCCTCCTTCTCTATTATGTGTTATTTTGCTTCAGAGGACAAACTACTTTCGCTGTTCTTCATCTCTAAGTAACTGCTGTAACATACATCTACTTAATCCTGTTTACCGTAAACTATCCTTGGTCTTCCACAAAAATTTATTTCCAGCTAGTATTGCCTCTATCACCAAATTGTTTCTTGATGCCTAAGGACAAGTCCTGTCATCCCACCTCTTCTTGGTCCTTGGTCTCCCACAAAAATTTGTTTCCAGCTAGTATTGCCTCTATCACCAAATTGTTTCTTGATGCCTAAGGACAAGTCCTGTCATCCCACCTCTTTTTGGTCAAGCTGCACTGTAAATTTCTTATCTCCTCAAATCCATCTACCAGTTCACCACTAGTTATCTGATTTACCCGTCAAATCTTCCGCATTCTTCCGTAATACCTAATTTCAAAAGCTTCTGTGGTGTTATTGCTGTACTGTTTATTTTCAGCGTTTTACTTCAGTACAACATTATAGTTAAAAAATACTTTCTAGGACTTACATTTGTAATCGCTGTCAACAGATATACCTTTTCCATAAATACTTCCCGTTACGCTGTCGGTCTGTGTGTTAAATTTTTCACTTCGGCCATCGTCAGTTATTGTGCTGTTCAAATAGTAGAAATTTTAAACTGTTATACCTTGTTATTTCCTAGTCTAGTTACTTTACTTAGCATCATATGATTTTATTCAACTGCACTAGCATTTTACTTTTGCTGGTGTTCACCTTATAACATTTTCACGCACACATAGTATACACAAAACCTATACATGTAAGATTATGAATTTTTTCTATAACAATCATCTTAAATTATCTTGTGTTTTTTTAAGTACTTCTATGTATTGTACTTGTTGTTACTAAAATTCCTTCCATCTCTTACGGGGAACGACATCTTCATACTTTCTTCCACTTCATATATTTTCAGTTCGTCAGACTACATAACGGAGAGACAAAAATAATATTTTCAAAATCGTTTCTCTAGTTGAGAGTTCAAAATTTTTACTAACACTCCTGCTTTCACATACAAGTCACAGCTTTCTTACGTAGCTGGCAGTTAATCCACGTACATACTATCAAACTGACATGACCACTGTCTGTGGACTCCACACTATGTCCTGCAGTCTCTGCTATTTCGAAACGGTTCACGTTTACCTACCTACATTTATCAGAGCAAACAATGCATTCTTCCGCTTTTTATTAGCTAATTACTATATCTTTTTCTCAGAGTTACACAAACACAAAATTTTTAATATTTCTTTTTGTTGACTGACACCATTTCATTTTCAACTACGTATTTAGCCTCTGAATCCTTCAGTAACCGTACTGAAATAATGGCAAGGGACGTATAAAGCATTGTAGGGAAATGAAATATGTAACACTCAGCGGCCGAAGACATTGGAAGAAATGTGTAAGGACTTGTGATGAACAACGGGGAAAAATATCACCAAAAAATTAAATGATATAAGAGTAAATAGAGAGACTACCGGACGATATTCCACCACAACAACTGGAGGGCTAATTAGTATTACACTAACCGCCAACAATCAATTTCATTACATAATTGTTTAGCAAACTTCTTTATGCTAAACTGACATTAGATATATTAACGATTTCTTAATTCGGCTTATTCTGACCCTTCTTCTTGCCAGCGTTTGCCGTATGTTCTTTCTTCGCTCATTCCTTACGTTACCAGTCCACCTGATCTCCAGCATCCTTCTGTAGCACCCCATCTCAAACGTTTTGATTATCTTTCTCTTTGTTTCTCCCACAGTACATGCTTCATTTCCATTAAATACTATGCTCCTAGAGTACATTCTCAGGAATTTCGTCCTATAATCGAGGTATGTGTTTGATATTAGCAACACTTAGTCTGCCCCTATGGGAGCTAGCCTGTTACTTTAAGTCCTCCTGCTTCCTACTATCATACATTATTTTACTTTCCAAATAGAAGAATTCCCTTACTTCTTTCACTTCGTAGTCACCAGTTTTCATGTAAAGTTTACCACTAACCTCATTTGGGCATACATATGCATGCAAAAAAATATACAAGCAACACAGTCACAAGAAAATGGCTTACAATACACTATTCCAAAGAATTCACATACAGAGTAGGTGATTCGTAAAATGAAGTGCTTTGCTATACAAACACTGCCCACGAATAAAATAATTCAATACACAAACAGACAGAAAAACCAGACACATACTGTCAGATATCGACCACCTCAGTTGCAGTTAAAGTGAAAAAACCACTGATGGAAAATCTGATACACATATAAAAAAACATCGTGTTATGGAAATGCAGCACAAAGCACTTAATATCTGCAGAGTATCTTAAACAGGAATATCATAGGCTAAGCATGATAAAAATAGATTTGAGCACAAAATGATCTGTAAAAGCACACTCCTCATTTTCTAGAAGAGTACCATATACACAAAGCACTAACTATAGGCAGCTAATAACCATATAAATATTGGAAACCAGACACTTTACTAGATACACGAATATTCTCTCTCATCTACTTTCCCCTCCATTTCACCTCTGCCTGCTTCCTTCATGACTTTTCATTCATCCTTCGTTTCCTTTGCGTTCGTTGTTCATATCTTTACTTTGCCCCACCCCACCTACTCACCCTTTAAATTTTCAGCTCCCGTATTTCTCCTTCATTCCACTTACAGACTGAATAAACAGTTATTAACGTGATTAAAATGGTATAAGGACATAATGCACATAAGACAAACAACACGTAAAAAGAGCATTTACGGACGAAGTGGCTATCAAAACAGCGGACAGGTTGACTACATTACTTGAACAAACACACACAGGGACACGTTTAGCCAAGAATATGCCAGCAAACTCTAGTGGCGCTGCATTGTGTCCATTTCTACACCGAGAAATTTGTAGTTCAGCAAGCAAACGTGAAAGTTAGCTAGAAAGATTTACAAACAATGGAATACCTCATTTAATACAAGCAGATGTCACTTCTCGTGTAAGCAAAAACTGGACATAAAATTCCATAACTAAAAATATCATACCTTCATTATCTATTTTTTGATGCAGAAAGCAAATGAGAGTTGCATGTTTGTTTTGCTGCGGACCACTGTCTCTATGTTTTACATCAACAAAACTAAACGCTTGAGGTGACGTGAATAAACATTTCCTAGTAGTTGCACAGGCGGACCTTAAGAACCTTTATTAATTGTAAAGGAACTACGTGCAGTACAGCCAAACAAACGAAAAATTGTCGTGCATTATATTTGGCTCAGTTTATTAAGCAGACTCACGCTGTGCCTGGCAGTTGCTGTTTGAAACTAAAATTAGTGTTGGGCCACTACATTTCCCTTATGTAATAACCATTGTTAATTTCGATTACTGTGGTACGTAATTAGATTTATGTGACTGAGAAAGGGTAATTAGTACTTGGGCTAACACGTGTGAGTAAATGAATATGTAACTTATTTTTAATTTTTTGCTGTGCTCCTGCGGATACTTCAGCATAGTGCGAAAGATATCTATTTAAAGCAGGAATGTCAAAATTGGCGCTCAGCGATTATTGTTTCGTTTCGTGCTCTTAATTAAGGTGTTCGAAATAGGTTTCATTGCAGCCACTGACGAAATTTATGTCATTAAAACGAAACGTGTATGGTGATAGAAATAAACTTTTTCTAGTAGTTGTGCAGATGGATTTGAATCATTGTAAAACAACTATCGGCAATATTTTACATTGCTGTGAGTTCTTTTTGGGGACGTTAATTGACATGTGATTAGTTTTCATTTGTGTCTGATAGACGCTGAAACAATTACTGCTAACACAGCCCACTGCTGCTCACTGTTAGAATGGCCTACAGATATTTATCTACATTAAACAGTTATTTAGTAGGAATAAAAGTAAATATAGGTCTCTGCTGAGCGGTTCACTACATCTGAAACAGGTAAGTAGTTATACCAACTGCCGACATGTCGAGTAGTGTAACGTTACGTGCCTTTCACACTGTACCTTTTTACGTAACGCAAATTTCAACTGGAAATTATGCTACATTCGGTTTCACACGATAGTTGTATTATGCATTTTGTATAATGGTAAATAACCAACGTTGCACGTTACCAATTTCCTGAAGCTGGAATTTTGGGTGAAATTCTGAATGTAGTGGAAAATTTTGGTATGATTTCGACAGTAACAAGATCGGAAATTGACTACAAAGTTGAAATCAAGCAGAATAAATGTAGAAATTTCCTTTTTTTCTATAGAATATTGAGAGCTGAAATATGAATACCGAAAGTAAAAAAGGGCAAAAATGCAAAGTAGCGTCGAATAAGGGGTTTCTGTAGATCTATTGCATCATTTGCTGTGAATGATAAAGAATCTGCAACGTAATCTTACACAATAAAAATTTCAGCCTTATAAAAAATTGACAAAGCTAAGGAAGAAGGCCAACGAAAGTAACATCAGGTTAAATGAAATCTAAAAATAAAAGTAGATAACGCAATCTGGAGGTGAAAGAGCAAATAAAATATGTTAATTAGAATTCAAGGAGATGTTAAATATATTAGAAAAGCAACAAGAAGAACTGAGCTACAAACAGCAGTGACTTTTGGACTGAATAAATAGGAAAGACCTTGAAAATAGCGTCTAAAAAGTAAAATATGGAATTGTAGATTTGTGTGGCCGACTGGTCCTTGTACATATCAATAGGTGTGGAGACAATATGAATGAATAGGAAGATGTTACGTAAGATGTGACTTGGAAGAAAGTGCACTACAATGCGGTAGTAATGTGGTCCGCAGTGCGAATCATTTTCTTAAGTCAGATGGTGATGCAACGAAAGGCCTACGTACTAGGACATTTATTAGTGCATTAAGAGGTGGAACCACAGAAAGTTTTTTGGGAGAATAGAACAGCAAGATCTTTATCGATTAAGGTTTAGTTATTGTTGAGATGTAAGTTTCAGACAATTTAAAGAGGGGGTTAAAGGAATTATTAGTCATAGGAGAAACAAACAAACTCAAACATCTTTTACAAATGTTTCTTGTTAAAGTGGGAAATGGGAAGATTTATGAAAAGTTATTGTGAAAATGTAACTAAAGTGTAAAAAGATTTATTGAACCACTTGATGACAGTGTGTCATAGGCACTTCAATGGAGAAACAACCGGTTAGCAAAAGATGTTATATGTACTCTGGTAATAAGAAAACTGATAAATTTTTTAATAGCGAATGAAACAAACAAGAGGGATGGGAATAACGATGAGAAATGCAAGCTTGAAATGCCTCACAATGTATCAAAGTAAAATAAAGTAAATAACGCGTCTGGTAGTAGTACAAAACAGGCAATTTATTCATAACAGTCACAATAAATACACTTCATCACTATGGCCACACTTAATTAAGATAATTTCATATTTTCGAAAGAAGTGTGTCTGAGAGGATGTTGAGAATAAACTTGTTTGAAGAATTGGGCTAGTTCATTTAATGTCCTTGTTGGATGACATTAATATTACATAATAGAAAATCGCCTAAAGAAAAGACAGCATTTTAGTGGACGACAAGAAAGTGAACGCACTGACGCCCTCAGTAGCAACCATTGTAACATTTAGTACAAACATAGGTAGCAAATTGCGATAATCAGCGTGTTTTTCTATTTCCATCTATATGGTAGCGCGGTTGTGTTATTCGTTGAAGTGGATACCATTGTCATACGGTCGGTAATCGACTGACTGGGGCTAGATATATCTTACATGCTAATATGGTTATTGCCTCTGACTCTGAGAAAGGTTTATCAATACGTTCGAAAGATTATAATGACTACCTTATCATCGGTTTATTGATACAAATGCTGTCATGCAACCTTTGCACAATTTCAGAACTGGACATATTTGTCAAGAAAGAGTGGCTCCAACCTTAATACTTATAAAATATACTTTCTTAGAATACATTTCTTTTATTTCCGTCTATGATCACAAAATTGTTAGTTCCTGAGAGACCAGGTCAAGAGAGCAATTATCATCTTCAAGTCTGCTTCAAAACATGTCCTAACGTAATGAAGCCATAGTGCCAACGTCAAAGTGAAACACAAAATCACCTTAGTATAGAATGGTATGTTATGGTATGCTATGGTGTGGCATAACCTATTACACTGGGCAACAAAAAAAAAGATTTTTTTAAAAAAGTCTAGGGTTTTCCCGCTGAATTAGACTAATTTTGATGCCCTGAGTCCGAAAATGACCTTGGTTTTGTTCTATCAGGTCAGGATTTTTTGCAACAGAAATTTTTAAAAATCGATTTTTCGTAAAAAAACAAATTTCTTTGTATCGTCTGCTGAGAAACCCCGAAAGATTTTTTCCGTTTTCCTCAAGAAATAAAAGTCAACGTATGCAAATTCATTAAGTTTTTATTTACTCCATCAAAGTAAATAAGCATATTTATCATAATATTAGTATAACAATGAGCGTTACGTGACACAAAAGTTCAGAGTTCACGGCATGAATCGGCGTTTCTTCGATTCCCGTTTGTGAGCAGCTGCTGGGTTGTCTCTCTTCAGCATCCAGCAGTAGTCCGCCATCATGACTGCGTCCCACCTCCCCTGGTACCTATCCTCCATTTGGCGCATGTCCTGATGGAACTTTTCTCCCTGCTCGTCGCTCATCGCCCCAAGGTTTTCAGGAAACTTCTCCATGTGTGAGTACAGGAAGTGCATCATTATACTCATCAAACACCCAAGCTTTTGAAAGGCCTCTATCATGCTGCTGATGAGTCTGACGTGGTTTGCTGCCTTCGTGTTACCCAGGAAGTTGTTCACCACCTGCACAAACGATTTCCACGCGGCGCACTCTAACGTGTTCATGGAGTTTTCGAACTCTGTGTCCTTTATGAGCTGCCGTATCTGTGGCCCATCGAAAATGCCGGCCTTCAGCTTCTCAATGGTCAGTCGCGGAAAGGCTCGGTACAGGTAGTGGAAGCACCTCCCATCCTTGTCCAGAGCACGCGTGAACTGTTTCACTAACCCAAGCTTCATGTGTAGCGGTGGGATCAATATCTTCTCCCGGTCAACAAGAGGTTCGTTTATGATGTTTCTCGCACCAGGTACTAACTGCTCTCGTGGCGGCCACACTTTCTTTACATAGTGCTGGGCTCTGTCTCGACTGTCCCACATACATATAAAGCATGGGTATTTCGTGAACCCGGACTGCTGACCAAGTAGAAAGTTCACCATCTTGAAGTCGACGCAGATGATCCATTGGTGCTGCTCATATTGGATTTTGTCGAGCACGTACTTCACTGCTTCATATTTCTCTACGAGAGTTGTGGAGTGAGCAAGAGGGATTGAGGCGAACTCGTTCCCGTTGTGGAGGAGCACACACTTCAAAGAGCGCTTGCAGCTGTCAATAAAGAGTCGCCAATCTCTCGGATCGTATGTAGGAGCCCCGAGTTTAACAAGAAGACCGGCGACATCTCGGCAGTACACTAGGTCTTCCTCCTGGCAGAAGTAGCCCATGTAGTCCTCATGCCTTCTACGAAAGAAAGTGATACGCGCGTCCTCGCCAAGTAGATTTTTCTCTTTGAGTCTGGAGGCCAACAGCTCGGATGAAGTCTTCGACAAGCTGAGATCCCGAACAAGATCATTAAGCTCACATTGTGAAAAGAGCTGCCGACCATCTTGTGCTTCATACTCCTCGTCTGCTATATATCCTCCCTCGTCTGCAGTGGTGGCCTCGTCGTCGATGTTAGGAAGCTCTGTGAACGCTGGTACAGGAATTTCTTCGCAGTGAGCAACTGGACGGCGGGCAGATGGAAGGTCGGGGTACTGGAGGCTGTGCCGATTCTTCCGGTTGATGCCAGTAGTATTGATGGCGCAGAAGTAACAATCCGATGCATGGTCAAAGGGCTCCCTCCAAACCATCGGAATCCCAAACTTCAGTGAAGTTTTCGTGCCCTTCGTCCACCGCCGGAGGTATTCCACGCACTTCTTGCAGACCGTGTGCGGTGCCCAGGGCATATCTTGGTCACCCAGCTTGACTTGAAAGTAAGCCTGGTAGGCCTTCTTCACAAATCCAGTGATGTTCTTCCTGTCCACTGAAAGCGTGTATTCTCCGCAGATGTAGCAGAAAACGTCTGGCTTATTCATGCATGAACGTCGCGCAGAAGCCACATCAATCTGAAATAGTAATAGAAATATGCAGTTGACTGTCAGACAATAAAAATTAGAATACATTTTATACTATAGTAAGAAAAAAAGGCATCTATTGGAATGATTAACTGTTACAATCTTAAAGGCTTCTTTTGTTTTCATATGTCCTGAATAATCCCCTTAAAACCCCTAATATTAGCATATTGAAGCCTATAAAAAGGCTTACATTTCAGGGAAAAATGGTCATGTAGGCCTATGGCTGTATCTCAAAAAGTTGACCTGATAGAGCAAAATCAATGTGATATTCGGACTCAGAACACCAAAATTAGTGTAAATCAGCTGAGAAACCCATGACGTTTTTTTGGTTGTTGCCCAGTGTTATATACCATATTTTAATTATATGCGACAATGATAAGATGATTTTGTGTCTATCTTTTGATTGTGTGACTTTGGCTTCATAATATTTGGACATTTTTCAAAAGAGATCTCAATATGGTCATCGCTGAGCGAAACTGGTAGTCTAAGGACCTAAAAATTTAGTGATTATATACACAAATAAATTTATTCTATATTTTCTAGACTAGTGTCTTATTCACGACCATGTCACAGTTTGTGAATACATTTTCTTATCATCTATGTTTGAAGCATTGTCGCCAAAATTCTGATCTGTTACAAAGTACAAGTAAATGCAAATGGATTCTAATCCTGAAAGTAGATACATCTATTAACAAAGGAAAATTCTGTGTATCCGTCTGTGACCATTGCCCTTTGTTTTTATTAATAATGTCATTTCGACTACTCTATCATCAAATCTGTAATTAACATTAAAGGAGCATTAAGCACGAGAGGCATTTGTTGTTCAGTATAAACCAAAGAAAATAAAAATTAAAGCGTTAGCACAGTTTAAAATGTCCACTCACTGACACTTAGAACTAGTAAAACAAGATCCAGTCTCAGTGTCAATAAAACTCCTACCTTTTATGGTTGTCAGTTGTCAGCTTGGCTCGAGAAGATTTGTAAAGATGTAAGTTATAACTGACAGATGGTGCTAGTGTGGGGGTTATTGTCTTCAACTTTTTTCGCTTGATATGTATAAAATGACATTTCTAAATTACAAACATTCAGTGTTAAATTATTTGAGCAAATACCACCTTTATTACCACAACATTTGTCAATATAAACTGTATTTAATACTGAAGTTCATACAATTGCAGTACAGATATGATTGTAAATTAATTCAGTGAAAACTTGTAAATTTCAGTGAACTCAGTATAAATTAATTGCCACCATATGATAAGATGATTGTCGTTTGTGTTACTATACTCATTTAATTTGTGTTTTTTAATTTCATAGTGCCATTGAACATTGATTTAAGAGTGTGGAGTTCTGATGAGTGAACTTTTTTAATTTTTTTTACTTCTTAATATCTCATCTTTGGTTTTCTGAAGATGTATAATAAATACTTCTTATCATTAATGTTACTTCAATCTTAATTACAGACCAAAACTATGTTACAAACAAAGACATATGTTAATAATTTTAGATGGTTTTATTTACAAAATATGTATCACCTAACCAAAGAAAATTTTATCCATTTATACAAAGATTTTACTACAACTCAAAACTACATTTACGCAGGAATCACTCTTAGGGAAACACAATATCAGTTTCACTGTCATCAGTATTAAAAGGAGACTTGTACTGTATTCCTTACTATTATAATTATGAACATTTTGACAGATGCAAAAAGAACCTGCGGTAGTACTGAGGTTCCCTGATCTTCTTCAACAGCAGATGCATACCACAGCATTATACACACATCAAGATATGTTAATGACAATTTATTCCTTAAAATTATTAGTTTCAAAATCTTGTAAGTGCCAGAAATTAGACTATGCCTCGGTGTGGGGTCCCGTTCTGCCTTACGTCGGCACAGCTCCCTCTACTGTTCGTTAATAAAAAAGAAGAAAGACAAACATTAAAATTTTTTGTCTGTTTCCCTTTACTCTATTTATGCTGGTGGATGTAGAAAATTCTCTGTGATTTTTTGCATTTAATGCTGTGTAAAGTTCTATACACTAATTAATTCAGGTATTTAAAAATCTGTTAGTATGTACGAAGGGCTTCCAATAAGGATGCAGTTTTTTATATGCTAATGAAAATGGTTCTGAGTTTTATTATAAAGGGATGGCATAAATTTTTTTTAGTATATATGACAGTGAAACTATTAGTGTCTCTGTGCAACGTGTTACGGTGTAAATATGACTATAGCATCTCATACAATCTTTGTTTCTGTAAATAACTGAAAATTTCTTAAGCTTCGTCATTGTGCAGGAGAAGGACGAACTGTGATTCATTTTTATACTTTAACAAGGCTGAATATAAGCAACAGTGTTTGAAACTTGAAATATTGAAGTAACAATAAAAGGGCGATCGAGGTAATGAATAAAGTATATTCTTGTAATTGCTTATAGCATAAGGAACAAAACACCAACAATTAACAATATGACTAACCGCACATGGTTACAGATGCTTATTGTATGATGCATCCATTTGTAATGATACACTGCGTTTGTCCATATATGTATTCGCGGCATGCAGTTATGACGTGTTGACAGCTACCTAGTGGAAGATATAAGGGGCTGTATGATGACGGCAGTCCTGTGGAAGAGCAGGGTAGCGATTGGCTGTATGAACTTTATGAATAATTATACGTTTTATTGTTTCAGGCATCAGAGCGTACCTATTCAGGCGCGCGTACATTGTGTCCTGTCTGCCGATGACATGCGTGCGTAGTTTGACGCAGTGCTCTTGTTCTCTTGCATTGTGTCTGTTTCATGGGCCAAGGGTGATTGAACTCTTTGAGCGAGCGGTAGGATTACTCGCTGAACACATGAGAACACCCTTCGTTTCCAGAATCTGCCAGAATGCTAAAATTCTATTCGGAAGATACGAAATTTGACAGAGATTTGCAAAGAGGTGTCCTAATGCGTGGAAAATGATAACATTGCTGTGGGAAGACGTACTGATTTAATGGAAATATTCTAAAATTTTTTAGTCGCAGCCTGATACGGACTAGAGAGATCACTGCCACGAACAAGGCAGCTTGTCAGAACCAAGATGGACGGCAAAGCCGAAACCACAGTACGGGGAGACAGTTATGACTACAAGTAGTGTGCTTCCACATTGATAATGATTAATAAAGCCAAATATTCTTAAACAGCAACGCACAATCACACAGAGTTCCGAATCAAAGTCCAGATCCAGAAGGCGAAGTAACAGTTGTATTCGATAACAACGTACACATGGTTAAGTAACGACGCACGGACTGCCACGCCGCCCACTGGAATGTTTTCTGCTGAGGCCCAAGGACCATTGACGTGAGACATGTTTCCTCCAATATCTACAGAATCGGCAGCCGAAACCGAAACTATGAGCAGCTCAAACGCATTCGCCGCCGTTTTCTGACTTTATCTCCGTATCACTGGAGTGTCTGGTTATTAATACCTCACCTCTGTAATCGGACCATCTGGGGAGCAATGCCAGGGGTGAAACCGGAACCGGCAGCGTAGGTGGCGGGGGAGGGAGACATCCCTGTTCACGGCACAATGACGATTACGATGGCATGCTGAAAAGTAATACCTTCGACACTTTATGTCAAAACTCTTAAAGCTTTTAGTAAAACAAACTTAATTAACATTCTACATCATCATTCTTCATGTCTATGTTGTTATTTCTCAAAATATCATCCTGGCGACGAATACATAGGTCCCAATGGAAGACCACTTGGTTCATACCGTCACTGTAGAGTGTTTGACTTGGTTGACGATGCCACAACCTCACTTCTGCTTGTACCACTTCATCACTATCAAAGTGATGTCCTCGAAAGTGTTTTTCAAGTTTCGTAAACAGATGAAAATATATGGAAATTGACTGATGACAGTGAACGCAAGGCGTCGGATAGTTGCAGACTGTTGAGCGCTCGTGTGTTTTCTGATATTGTCATGCTGAAGTAAAGGGAGCTCCATATGTGGACGAACTTTACGAATTCGTGCTTTCAGTTTCCTGAGCGTCTCGCAAAACACCAGCATAGTTACTTTACACACCACCATGTTACACACAACAATTCGGAACCGTCTAGAGTCAGAGGGTTGCAAATTGCATGACATGTAGTACCTGAACAGATCTTGAGGAAATAATAAAATCTTCGGTGAGATTACTTTTAATTACGCCATGGCAGTAGCGTGGCTAAGACCTCAGTAACTTGTTGTCCTAGTGTAGATGCGGTGGGGGGGGGGGGGGGGGAGGGATCGGATCGGGGGGGGGGGGAGGCGCAGGCAGGAGGATGTAGTGTCTGGAGGTATGCTGCGAGTTGGCAGATTTGATCTGGTATAGGTTGGACGGTTTAGCCAGTGGTGATGGCCTCAAGTTGGGCGCTGACCCCTTTCGACTGCGATGTTACGCTAGGTACTGTAATCCGACCGCTACTTTAATGACTGACATCTGAGTACAGTAACGAATGCTTGACGCTAGCCTGACACGTAGCCATATGTACAAGCCCATAAGAGCAGCACCACGTGGTAATATCGATGCAGCTGTATGGACTGTGTCGAGCACAGGAGATCAAAAAGTGTATGATGCCAACCAAGTGATGGTCTGTACCCACTGGTGTGGTCCTCTCTTTCCAGCTTTCTTACAATTCATCAACCACATTTCTTATTTCACTCAAGAAATAAACGATCTGTGTTAACTATTAGACCAATCACAGAATTGCAAGGTGACTCGCTAAAGCCACAAATTTCAGTAATTTTCGCAGAGAAAAGGATTGGCAATGATGTGGGTGGCAAGGAATGCGGAGAACTGAGGCGATGTTCAAAGAGTTGGGCGAACCAAAATTCATAAGATGATTGGACTAAGATCAATACTACCTGTAACATACAAATAAAACTTGTGTAAAGTCCACAAAGTAACACTTATTGAAGTACTAATGTGTGCCCCTACTTATAACATGCACTGTAAAACTGCTTCAGCATGTGCTTCGTTAACATGTACACCATAGTTTGCAGGCAGGTTAAGAAAATGGTAAAATTCTATAAGAAAAAAATGTACAATGTTAAGTATTTTCTCAAGTGTAAGAGAATAGTTTTTCAGCTATTAATAACATCTGTAAGTTCAGTGGTTAAATCAGTGGGTTATTGTTTAAATTAGTAACATATGAAACAAGTTGTACTGATGGAGTAATAGTAAATACTTCAAACAGATTTTGCGTTATATCTATAAAAGCAATGATAACATGAGTACAATATTTTAAAAATTTGTGATTGGGATGGAGGGAGGGGGAGAAGTATGGATTGCAATGATAGCGGTTGTAGGCGGAAAAATACGTAGATCGTTTGACAATGTAGATAACCAGATGGGGTGGAGGATAATCGAATATTTATAAATGATTTAAATCACATTTTCATATTCCACACACGTAAGTAACCAATATAAATATGTGGGTTAATCAAATGTTTACGAAAGTATTGGAGAACATAGGCTCATTTACGGACACATTTAAGTAACCATTAGAAGCATATTCAACAACACCTATATCTGCAGCTATTAAATGTATTAGGTAATAAACCACATATAAAGTAGGCAAAATTTAAAGTGATAAGAAATTGGTGTAAGAGGATGCAAACAAGTATTGTGATTTGTAATTTTTGGGGGAGGGAGTTGTTAGAGGCGCAAGAAAAGTTATACTACTAACAAGGGAACCTCCCCATCGCACCCCCCTCAGATTTAGTTATATGTTGGCACAGTGGATAGGCCTTGAAAAACTGAACACAGATCAATCAAGAAAACAGGAAGAAGTTGTGTGGAACTATGAAAAAATAAGCAAAATATACAAACTGAGTAGTCCATGCCCAGGATATACAACATCAAGGACACTGTAAGCTGGGAAGCGCCGTGGTCCCGTGGTTAGCGTGAGCGTCTGCGGAACGAGAGGTCCTAGGTTCTAGACTTCCCACAAGTGAAAATTTTAATTTTTTTATCTTCGCAAAGTTATGATCTGTCCATTCATTCATTGACGTCTCTGTTCACTGTAATAAGTTTAGTGTCTGTGTTTTGCGACCGCACCGCAAAACCGTGCGATTAGTAGACGAAAGGACGTGCCTCTCCAATGGGAACCGAAAACATTTGATCGCAAGGTCATAGGTCAACCGATTCCTTCCCAGGAAAACACGTCTGATATATTCTATACGACACTGGTAACGCCATGTGCTCCACATGACAGGAATATGTTGTCGACCCACCTAACTTGTACACTTGGCGAATGGGTAAAAAGATTCTTCTACCTTTCCCGATTTAGGTTTTCTTGTGGATGTGATAATCACTCCCAAAAAAGTGATGAAAACACAAGTGTTTGTCACATAAACTGCAACAAATGAATGCAACAGTTTCACAGTCGCACAGTTTTCCCTGTGCTCTGTCAAAACATATGTTTTTAACGTTTTCAAATTTTTCCGTGTGTAGACCGTCAAATCCTGCATATGTCCAACCAAATCTGAACATGTCCTGGAATTTTGGAGAGCGAAGTTGATTATGTGTGAGTCCCTGAACTTTGATTATTGTGTGAAAATAAAAAATTAAACTTTTTTCTAGGGGGTAGACTTGAACCAACGACCTCTCGTTCCGCAAGTGCCCACGCTAACCACGGGACCACGGCGCTCTAGTGCTCACATAGTACTTGATGTTGCCTATCCTGCACATGGACTACTCAGTTTTTATATTTTGCTTTCTTTTCTTAGTTCCACACAATTTCTTCCTGTTTTCTCGATTGATCTGTGTTCAGTTTTTCAAGGCCTATCCACTCTGCCAACTTATAACTAAATCTGAGGGGGTGCGATAGGGAGATTCCCTTGTAAGAATACTTCTTGTGGTTACTTAAATGTGTCTTCAAAAAGTAAGCATGTTCTCCATTACTGAAATAAACATTTGGTTTCCCTCATAGTTATAACGGCTACTTAAGGTGCGTTGAATATATAAATCTGAGTCAGATAATTTATAAATATTCGATTACCCCTACTCCTCCCCCAATCATCTGCTTTCTTAAATATCTATGTCCTTTTGCACCTACAACATCTATCATTCTAATCCATCCTTTCTCCCCCCATCACACCAACCACAATCACAATTTTTTATATTGTTATATTCATATTAGTTCTGATTTTATTGATACAACGCAAAATCCACTGAAAGTAATTACTGTTACTGTGTCACACAACTTGTCTCATATGTTACTAGTTCAAACAATAACCTCATTTAACCACTGAACAACTTACAGATGCTGTTAATAACCGAAGACTATTATTTTACACTTGTGAAAATACTTTATATTGCAAATTTATTTCCTAGTGCAACTTTACCATTTTCTTAATCTGCTTGCAAATTGTTGTGTACATGTTAACGAAGCACATGCTCTAACAGTTTTACTGTGCATGTTATAGACTGGGGTACACATATTTTATTAGTAATTCAACAAGTATTATACCATGGACTCTACACAAGTGTTCTTGATATTTGTCATATAGTATGGATCTGAGTCCAGTCACCTTATGAATTTTGGCTCCCCCCAACCCCCATTGAGCATCCACTTCCTCATACTACCCCCTATCTCCTCAATTCTCCTCCTTCCTACACCACTGCCAACCCTACCCTGTTTGAGTAAGATCTCATATTCGGTTGGCTCCATAGCTGCACCCACATACCTTCGCCTGCCAACCGTTTCGTCACCATTGAATTGTGGCTTTCCCAACTGATTGTGCTCTTGTGAGCGACTTTTGGGAGCATTTGCGCACTGCTGTTGCAATCTGTAGCGATACATATTACTACTCACTTACATAGTGCATGATGTTCTACATAAAACTATATTACAAGGTATGAACTCCTTGTTTGTTAGAAATAAATTGCATTAGGATACTCATGGATGTTTACATATGAACTTCAATATTGGACCTCCATATCATATACCGTAAACACTGCTATGTATCAATGTAGGCAAAGATAATGTTTTTATCACATAAAATTAACGGTTCAGCTGCCTTGTTCCATAGCACACCAGCACACCACAGACTGCGTTCTGCAGACTATGAAGTCACTCAGGCTATCTTTGGAAGATCATTTCATCTGTATCTGTTCCAGTTGTCCAGACACTGTGACATGGCAAATACCAGTTTATTGGTTTCAACTTCATGTAACAGCTGCGCTACAGAGTCCAGAAATAAAAGTCTGCGGCATATTTAGGCGATTTAGAGATGCTCTCACTTTTATTGATGGCAGATACGGACTATATTATCAGACACACATTTCCGTCAAGCACTTTTACTTCATTCAAGTCTGATATCTCTTGACTTATAAATAAGGTGAAGAATAGTGGCATGTATAGACTATTGTTCAGGGTTACCCTGTTTCTTGCTTTTGTGAACTATAAAAACTAAACTCGGTTCTAACAGGCCATGGAAGGCCCAACGGTAGCGACCGGCCGCCGTGGCATTCTCTCAGCCCTGGACGTCACTGGATGCGGATACGGAGGGGCATGTGGTCAGCGCAGCGCTCTCCAAGACGTTGTCAGTTTTCGTGATCGGAGCCGCTACTCTCAGTCAAGCAGATCCTCAGTTTGCTTCACAGTGGCTGAGTGAACCCCGCTTGCGAACAGCTCTCGGTGGACTGGCCGGTCCCAATCCAAGCGCTAGTCCAGCCCGACAGTGCGCAACCTCGGTGACCTGACGGTAACTGGTGTTACCACTGCGGCATGGTCATTGCCTTTGTGAGCTATACTAGTATTATTTATTCCAGTATTTGTACTCTTGAAAATGGCTTAAGGCCGAAAGGTGAATTGTATAACTATAAAATACAAATTACTTCAGTGAAATGGCGGCAAAATCATTTTAAATGTTTTGTGCGTTATTAATGTGAACTTCTTTTTTAATTTTCTATGTTTATCAGGAAATTTTGAAACATATTTTCGAGTATATTTTGTTAAGAATGTCTGTGATAAGCGCCGCGAAAGTAATTTTCTTTCACCGTAAATTTATTTTATAACATACAGAAACATTAAGAAGTGTTGATAGACAACAAAACTATCTACAAATACATTCAAGGAAGTATTATTTTACTGTAACTACCGGTTCGGGCTATCATATCATGTCCAGATGATTACACTTATCCGTTACAATGTTACGAGTATATTCGTAAGCAGGATGTTGCGTTACGTTTGGTTTCACTTGAGATGTTTGCGATCATGTGTGAGTTGACAGGCCGCTGTTTCAATTTTGTGATACTCTTTGTTCTGGAATACATTGTTGCCCTCAACACTCTGTGTAGTTTGTTTGTTCTCAATTAAAAAATGTAAATGTCGTGCGCCTATGGCCTCCTGTCGGGTAGACCGTTCGCCGGGTTTTTCGATTTTTCGATTTGACGCTACTTCGGTGACTTGCGCGTCGATGGGGATGAAATCATGATGATTAAGACAACACGACACTCAGTACCTGAGCGGAGAAAATTTCCTACCAGCCGGGAATCGAACCCGGTCACTTTGGATTGACATTCTGTCGTGATGACCACTTTTTTTTTTTTTTTTTCAATTTTGTTCGATATAGTTCGTTGCGTTTGGTCTGGGCGGACGTCACAAGACATGCGTTTAAGTTGGTCGTTGATTCCTTGACTCATTGTTTTTTATTACAGAGAGCACGCAGCCCTCTGACCGATCACACTGAGCTACCGTGCCGGCAACCACTCAGATACCGGGGGCGGACCTTCTAAATTAAGATACAGTATGATGTCGCGTAGGAGGGTGCCACTATGATGTAAATTCGAGAGCGCTTATTATGCCAATGCTAAATGGGCCGCTAGAAATGAACTGGTCATTTATGTTCAAATATTTTTATACTGACTCGCTCTGTACGCCGCCAATCTTCAGAACGCCCCCAAAACAAAATACAGTGTCATAGGCACAGCCGGAATTTTCGAAAGTCGTTTAGAGTAAGGATACAGAAGGTATTGCAAAAAATGTTCAAAAAATAACATAAGCTTGCCAAATAGAATAGCGTTTATTGAAAATATGGTATCAAAGGCGCCCATCCCTACATCTGAGCTCAACTTAAGTTACAAAAATAATATATAAAAGACTTAAGCTAAGCACTGTTGGATTGTCAAGATAAACATACACATTTTTGTGAAAATTGGAAAACCTTCTATCGAAGAGAGCATTTATATACAGGGCAGTAGGGGTGTAAGCGTAGGTATTTTTACTGGTGACTGAGGACAGTGTACCGAACAATATTACATCCATATTTACTTCATACGAAGACTAATAATTACAGCTGTTATCTTAAGGTTGGTTAATACCCCCAAGTACATGTGGCAATAGCAAGCCATTAACGTTTATTTTCCCTTAAGCAGCAGGTTAGAAGTTGAATATGTGGACACATAATGATTAGTTTGCACTGACAGGCATGGCCCGAAATGTGCTCCAGTTACGACTGACAAGAAAACATGAGGTAGTAAATAATGTGACGCTGATGGAAGACTATTAAACACAGGAAAAGAAAAACTTCAAACGCACTGAAGTGGGTACATATTAAGATGCCAATGAGCACAATATCTGCACTTATGCCTCAAGTCCATTAACATTTGAAAATGCTGTGATTCACGGGATAATGTAGGTAGAGAGGTAAAATGTAACACACCTTCCAGAAATCATGTGTGGTTTCATTGAAACGTTAACGAATGCAAGTACCGGCCAGCAGATGTTGCTGTGCAGCAACATGTCAGTAAACTCCAGTGCTATTGGTAGAAAATACAGCGTCGTCGTGAACTGTTACCCATCGCTTTTGTGACACGGATTGCATTTGCGGTATGACTACTTCCTAAAATGGGAGAAGATAACAACTGGTTGTTTAACTTGTTGTGGACCAACGGAGCCCATTTCACACTGCGGGGGTTTGTCAACTCCCACAATTACCGAATTCGGACTACTGAAAATCGTAGAATTGCCTAGGAAACCCCACTGCATGACGAGAAAATCACAGTGTGGTGTGGATTTGCCACATCGACCGTGATCGGACCGTTTTCCTTCGAGGAAATGCGGGGTGCTGCTTTACAAACTGTTCACGTGACGGGACCGAGGTACAGAATCGCATCATCCTTAACCTGACTGGTAAACAGCTACTAGAAGGTACGGCTTGTACGCAGAATGACCCTACTACTCGTATGAAGGATCTCTTGCTTACGTCGTTTGTCGAGCGCACTGAGCCGCCACTTCTGACGTCCTTGGCCTCTCAGATCCCCAGACCTCAATTCGTTTAATGTGTGGTTGTGGGGTTAATCTGAAGTCGATCTCATTAGGGATGCCAAAAGACAACATTGGAAGGCAGCTTCTCACCATACATTCTTAAGAGCTGTACAGTGCTGTTCACAACATTCTCTGTCGACCACAGGTACTGTTGATGAATGATGGCCGACATGCTGAAATTTTTTTTTATAAAAAAACATTGTCTTTCCTAACAACCAATTATTATTGCTAATTATTGATTTTATATCAGATGAAGCACCATCTGTTTTTCATTTTGTGTGCATTTTGTTTCATTTTGGTTTCATTAAAACCCCATGTCATTTGAAGCACTTGTGTCAATTTCTACCTCTCTATCTACGTCATTCAGTGAAGTATTGAAATTTCAAATGTTAATGGTTGTTTGGGTCACTCTGTATGTCTGAATGTTCGTGGTTGAGTCGACTTGCACAGTAATCCCCATACGTCTCCCAGCGACATCAGAGTGTATCTCCTCCTTTGCTCCGAAATTATTAGTACTTCCTTGATTTGCACCTGTACCAATTTCCAAGCAGTTTCCCACTTCCCTCGATAATTCATGCCCGCTACTGGAAATCGAATTAACACTTGTAACCTCACACCATCAGTACTTATTTCAACGGTGGACACTTCGTAGAATAGTGCTAAATCTCCTTTAGTTGGTTCCACTATGTTCCGTAACTCTACTGTGAAATCCTTTTTCACTTTGAGTACTTCTTTTAAGAATTTCTGTGGTGGCAATAATGCGGAACTGAGTTGTCACTCTAAGGCGTTGTGTTCTGAACCTTGTAAAGTAGTCACACATATCTTGGTGTCATTCAGACTGTCAGTTAAAGCCACAGCAACCTATCCACAGTCGGTTTTCAGTCCGGTGTGTTCAGTCGATTTTGCAGTGCTTGTAAGTCGCTGCTTAAAGTCCGTACTCTATCTCGCGTACTTTGCGGTAGTGCGGCAGTTAATTTCCACATTATCCTGGTGTTATTCAGCACACGCTTCTCTAGGTGCTCGGGGATATACCATCCTACTATGGATCTGGAGACATCCGCTACTCCTTGTATCTTCTCTATGATGTACTTCAAATTCCGGATGTCTTCGTTGTTGGCTGTGCCAAACACCGTATTCAGTAGCTTCTCACCAGCATCTAACCAACCTTTGTTTACGTACTAGTATTCTTGCTACCAGTGGCATCACTTACTTCATCTACTCCCTTGTTTTCCATGCGAGAGCAGTAACCGCTGGTATCCCCCTTGAACTTCAGTTAATACTCCTTCCTCCTGCCCCTCTTAATTCAACTCCACGAGCACATCAGGTGATTTATCCAATTCATTCCTTATTTCCCACCCACAAAAAGTCAACCTAAGTACTCGCAGATGGACTGTTAGTGGACTATTTTGTTGCCTGGAAACAGCACTCCAAATTCTAGAGCCTGTGTCTGTAATGCATGAGCCGAGACACTCAACGCGAGGCGACGCTTTCGTTCGGCAAGAAGATCTTTGCAAGAATTTCAAGAGGTCGAGTAGAGAAACAAGCCACGACAGATCGCGGTTTCGTTGGGAACTGGATGACGCGTGCGGACGCTGTTGCAAAAGGGGATCTGCAACAGTGTTGTGGGCCCGGATGGGGTGTGGAGAAAAGCCCGTAGTCAGTCGGCTGCTGCCGCTGTCGGCTGCGATTGTCTTTCGCTAAGGTACTCCGTGGAGCTGTGAAGTGGTGGCCTCGTGCCTATTAAAACCACTGTGTACGCCGTCTGATGGAACCAATTCTGGCGACTGAAAACGATGACCCTTGCTGCGCTTTGGACAAAACTGTATGCAGCGAATGCTAGGAAAGTGGTGAGTTGGATCACAAACTGGTTGTGAAGGTTTCTTCTGAATCTGGCTTACTGCTTGGAATTGCGACACTAGTTAAACGTGTTACAAGTGTAGTTGACCAAAACATTCGCTTGCATTTGATTTTGTGATATAGCTCGTTCAGCTGAAATACATGTTGTAGTCTGTTAATATTAACAATATAAACGGTCCCTTGCCGTGAAGTACTTGCTGTAATGACATACAATGAAGCTTATTAGTGCAGAATGGCTGTAGCTTGGTACAGGCAAACATGCGGTTTTCATTCTTGTCAGATAACGGATTTTAACCGTGTCATTTTGTCACATAGAGAACGCCCCTTTACGCAATATAAGCTTTCGGTGTGGCCAGCTATTGTTCCTTAATAATGTTATAAATGTAGTCTGTTTTCTGTTTTAGTGCAGTATCCCTCGGGTCCTATAATTCGTCGCCTTTGCCTCCATGATGTTGGGCAAGCAGATCAAGTTGTTTATGGCGGTCCAAATGATCTGGCCCAATCAGCTGTTGGAGTAAGAAAACTGTCCAAGGCACTAACCGTATCTGTAATGTTGCTGTGACAAAGGACAACACGCTGGCCTTGGATTATGGACTAAGATATGTATATAATAGTTGTGTTTAAGTTATTATGTGTAAAGCCTTGTTAAAGTACCTCGCTTTATTTGCTTGCCACTTGAGAGTTGAATTCCATTTGTGTGTTTTGCGTACCCAGCGGTATCTTCTTACATTGAAAAAAAAATTGTTCAAATGGCTCTGAGCACTATTGGACTTAACATCCGAGGTCATCAGTCCCCTAGAACTTAGAACTACTTAAACCTAACTATTCTAAGGACATCACAAACATCCATGCCCGAGGCAGGATTCGAACCTGTGACCGCAGCAGTCGCACGGTTCCGAAAGGAAGCGCCTAGAACCGCTCGGCCAAGGCCGCTGGCTCTTACATTCATTTAATCACGTTTCAATATCTCTAAATTGTTACTAGCCAGTTACATAGTATTTATGGTTTTAGCCGGTTATGAATGTTGGGAATTAATTGTTTCTGAAGTGAAGTGACTGACACTCTTATTTGTGTTGGTTTTCTTGATATTATAAATTTAATCAGTCATTTTCTTAACGTCAGTCCTTGTTAGCCTTAAGTTTAGGCACTAATTCAGGAAGTTGTTACTCATTACGGATATTTTTGGTCTTTATGATTGCTAAATATATAAAGCAAACATCTTATTTAAAATTCAATTATTGTAAATTTCTTGGATTTGTTAAAGCTATTTATGATCCATTGTTTTGAAGAAAATTTTTATCTTCTTTAAGGAGATCATTATTTTTACCGTTTTTAAGAAAGGATTATTTTAAATTTATCTGAGATTGTTCAGCCTGAGTGAGCCCTAAAAAAATATCTTTTTCCTTAGGATTTCATTGTCATAAATACATGCAGTTAATTAAGACTGTTATATTGAATTAAATTCACAAATTCTTAAATAAATTTTCAGTTAAAGTGGTGAACTGGTATTGTTGTTATGATAACCGTAGGTTTCCCTTCCACAGAGAAGCTCTTGGGCTGGTTCTTCCCCCTGGTAAAACTCTTTTCAATGCTGTTGTCATTTCTTCTGCTGACGTGCAGGATGAGCAGAATTACGTCATTCCTGCAGGATCCCCGTTGCAATATGCCACCTGAAAGAAAAGAAACTTTACACGTCCCTTTCCTCTTGCGGAAGGTAAGAGTACTAGGACAAAACTGTATAACCCACACATACGAAAGTAATATTGAATCTATCTCTCAACATAAATCATGAACAAAAAATGAAAAGTAAACAAAAACCTCAGAACACGTTATACATAGATAAAAAAACTGCCATCTCCCCACTAACGTAGATAAAAACTAATATAGTAATATATAATCAAACAAAACTCTATATCAATGGAGCTGATGTGCATAAGCTTTCCTAGATTTCGTAATCCACACTGCAGGTGGTGATGGTAGTCTGGGCAAGGTTTCCACGGCTCCCTTAACGGGGTTAAAGCGTCCCACATGAATAATCGGAGTTTTGTTGACATCTGCACCTTAACGTTGATAGGAGATGTTATTTACACTACTTGGTGTGGTTCATGTTATTGAGTCAGGAATTTCTTTGTTTTGCCATTGAGTGGCTGCAGATTTGTTAACAATACCGATTGGGCAACACCGTGTTGCAGCAGCTTCTCTATGCATTGTCCTATCTGCTCCTGGTGTTCTAAGGCTTTTGGTATTTGCTCGTTTCACTTGTTGCAAAACGTCTTGCAACCTCTTCATTCGATCTTTCACCGATTCAGCATCAATTAAAAATTTAGGTTTCAGCACTTTTAGAGGTGGAGGCATTTTTTTTGCCATACCTTAACTCATGGGGGGAAGACCAGTGGCTGAGTGTATTCCAGAATTGTACTTAGTAGTGATTTAGTTTATGTACAGATCTCAGTCGTCGTGATTACTATTGACGTAACAGCGCTAATCGAGTGATAAATTCGGTCTTTTCTACCATTGACCTGAGGGTGAAAGGAGCTTGTTCGCAGCTTGCAAATGCGGACAGTCGACAAAGTTGTACCATCAGATCCGACATAAAATTACTGCCCTGATCTATGATTAGAGAATCTACCATGTTAACTGTGAGCAACCTACTGTTCACCATTGCTTGAGTAAATAAACTCAGTCATTGCTAAAGGGAGTGCAATCTTCGCGTTATACAGTGAAAAATGGTCTGTTATGATCAATATGTAGCTATTTCCTGCTGTTCTTCTATTAAATTGGCATAAAATATTCATCCCTATCGTTTGAAATATTTGAGACCATTATGGCAGGCTTTGTAACGGAATTGGTCTTGCCTAAGATCAGTCCATTGCATGCACAGTACCATTCCACACACGATACACAGTTCCTGACATTTTATACTTATGTGGATATGGTGTCTGTTCTTTCAAACATGTCCGAAATAACAGACAGCATACCCATATAAGTATATAGTTCTGGCAACACCAGCCATGGCCTTCTTCTTCTGTGCGGATGCACACATATTCCCCGAACTCTATGGGACTTGGTAAGAATGTCTTCCACGAGTAATGAGTGTGTTTGGGTGGGACACTATGAATGTAGTGTGTGGACATATAAGGTAAGAATGTGGGTCTCCCGGGAGACGTGTGCGAGATAGTCCGTGCAGTCGCCCTATCCTCCGTGCCCACGGTGGCTCAAATGGATAGAACATCTACCATGTAAGCAGGATATCCTGGGTTCGAGTCCCGGTCGGAGCACACATTTTCACCTGTCCCCATTGATATACATCAACGCCCATTAGCATCTGATGGTATTAATGTAATTCTAATTCCTGACATTTTATTTAATATCTCGTTTCCTGGTGCTCCACAAAAACCATCTATCAGCGGGTTTCCGCCCACCACGGCCTGCCAACAGAGAATCATGTGCTTGTTTCCACACCTTATCAGAAAATGCTGAGGGTACTACTATTTGTAGTTCGCACTTCATCATTCCACACAGTAAGGCATCATGCATGACAGACTGTCGTCGTGACTTCAATATCGGTTGACAGCACGATCTGCCTGGGCCTTTTGCCATTCAGAAATATTTCTGCCCAGTGCTTGTAGAACTGCAGATTTCTTACTCAAACAATCTGCTGTATTGGTGACTTCTGCCACCGAATGTATCAGGATGACAAAATGTAGTTGGAAAACACCAAATGTAGTGGTGGTTGGTATCATGTGCTGTATTAAAACTTGGCGGGGACTTTCCAAGTGATTTATGATTTTTTAGCTACAGTGGTCCCATCCCTCTTGGTCTGTGTGACAGGGCCCCGCAACGCTGAGGAAGCATCCCAGCAGCCCGTGTAATGCAATGCTGTGTCAAGCCGGGCTTATACGCCGGTTGCAGAGTTACGATTGCATCAGGATGCGTCGGTTGCTGACTCAGCGCTTCTCACCGACAGCCGCCACGTGGCCAACTGACAACCGCAAGTTTCCTGCGCCTTGCATCCTCGCCTGTGTGGCATGAGTTGCACCGCCTACCAGCGCCCCCAGTCCGGCGTCCGAATCTGCAGCCCTCGCCTCGGGATGCCTCTGACGTGTGTTGGTAGCCAGCACAACTGCCCGCTTTAGTGAGCCGTGGAGTGGCCCTACGCTGGCTGCCTGGCTACAGGCCCTGCGTCAGCCTCAGGGGGTCGAATCAACAACCCACAGTGGACTGGAATGCTGGTGCCCCATCTGCCGCTGTGTGTAGCCGGACCAGGAGAGCTGCCACACTTGAATGAATCTCGTTAGAAAACAGCACCTATTTATACTCGGCTGTGCAACTCTGTTTTGCCAAGTGCACCGCTTTGCATTACGCACACTTATCACTTTAGGTTGGCCAGTGGCCCCCTTCTTCCTGTGACTTTCGCCATGAAAACTGCTGTGTGTGCCCTCTCCGGCAGTTCTACATCCCTGTGGCCTCTATTTGCCTTCGCAACTGCTGGTATGCGTAACTCACTGCAATCTGGCCCGTACCTGGCTGTCTCTTGTGCTCAGAATATCGCACAAAGCTAACTTACCCTATCCCAAACGGTGATTCCGCTACATTATCCCCTCTTCGGAAAGACCCCGTCCCTGGGTCGACCCTTGACTCGCACTTAACTTGTTTGGTTTGGCACCTACGTTATATTTTCTTATTATTATAAAACTTAATGTGGCCTGCTGCCATCTTAAAACCATGACATGAAATAAAACGTAAAAATTCCTTACTGGATGACCACTGCTCGATTAACCCCTTACCTCCTCGTGTCACGCCCTTGGTATCCAAACCACTGGGACTTGGACTACCCTTGGTTCCCTCTTGGGATTAGCTCTCCACCTGATCACAATGAAAACTACACATAACAAAGTTAAGGCTGCGATGACACTTGGCACAGAGGTGCTCAAAATGATCGTTATTTGCCCTTGCCTTTCCCTATCCTGAGCGACATGTTGAACAAGCTGTTCGGCTGATATGCGCCCCTCTTGCTCTACAATGAACTGGGTTACGGATCTCGACAGACCTGGCTCCAGAGTTTGATTTAACAAGGTCAGATTCTGCCTTGGAAAAAATTCTAAGGTCGCTTCTGGCCAGTACAGCTGTGGCTACGTAACATTCAATTGCGTGACTCCTGAAATTGATGCTGGCAGATGGAAGGTTTGTCCTATTATGTTACACTTCGTTCCGTTGATTAAAATTCCAGTCCCCTTGAACTCCATGCGTTTCGCTTCTGCAAATACTCCCCGCCCAATAACTTGCTACTACTACCAAATTCTCGTAGGTGGAGAAGATCCAGTGCATCCCGACCCGTTGCAAGCTCAATTTTGGCTCCACGACGTCCCTTGGCAGTCTATTCCTTTCCCCATGGGTAAAAATAATTGCACCGTTCATGTGTCCCATATTTGTACCTTCACATATTTTCCTCCAACATTCAGTATTTTGTATCCAAACACAACACCGATTGTGTGACTACTTTCATCCTTAAATTACATTATACGTACTGGTGCAATAAACGCGACATTCCTGACCCAGCACTGTCGATAACAAAAAAAAAATTTAAACAGGAAATCGTACGACACCATTCAACACGTATTTATTACGGCTTTGCCGCAAAATTTACTCCGACGCATTTATTTCTCCAAAACTGCGTTAGATTTCTCCTCCAACAACACTCAACACAAATCAGACGCTACACTTCCCTTTTCAGTAACCTGAGGACAGGGATCACCATCACCCTTCCTCCCTCTTCAAAAAGACTGCTGCCCCTAGTAGGCTCATAGTACTCCAAAACACATATAAAATACAATGCCTAATTAATCTACGCAAATACAATTATACATGACAAGAAAACAAACAAACAAAAATCTACGGATACTCTACTACTTTCTGGCTCGCAAAGCATACAGTACATCATGCTGTATTCTATCTTCCTGGTTTTCTCTGTGTGCTTAGCACCTCTCTTCACTCTCTCTTTCTTCCACTTTCCTTCATGTGACACACCTGGAATCACATCCGGGCAACCCTTAAATGGCTGTAATCGCCCAATGTGTACTATCGTTGTTCTAGTTGGCAGCTGAAACACAACATTAACGGGGAATGTGGTTTCAACAACTTCGTATGGCCCTTGATACCTCGTGAGGAACTTCTTCGTTTTCCCTTTTTGCGTATAGGGGCTGGACAGCATTACCCATTGCCCCACTCTATACTGCGATAAACTTCCTTTCCTCATTACTGCGTCTTCCTGCCTTTCCAGAGCCTTTCGTACCCGTTTCCAAACATCCCGAATGGTTCTCGCGAACTGACTTACCGATTCACTAGTCCTTCCTTTCTGTAGTTTCACTAAATCAAACGGTGACGGCAGTTTTCGCCCGTACACTACCTCATTGAAGACAAACTGGTATTTGTATGGATTTTTGTATTGTATGCGCATACAATATACTTCAAATACTCGTCCCACTGATGACGATGAGAATCTACATAAAAACTCAGCATCTTCCCGATTGTTCTGTGTACCCGTTCTGTCCTTCCGTTGGCCTGTGGAGGCAACGCGCTCGTCCTCAACTTCCTTAAGTTCAACAATTTACACAGATCCTTCATTAAATCCGACATGAAGTTTGTCCCTTGATCAGTAATTATTGTCTCCGATACATCAAACTTTAAAATCCAGTTGTTTACTAATGCTTTCGCGACCATTGCTGCCTGTTGATTTGGCATAGCCACCATCTCCACATACCTCGAAAAATGGTCTATTATTGTCAGAATGAATCTGTCCACCGATGGTGTTCGCCTAAAAGGTCCTGCGTCATCAATCCCCAGCAAAGATAATGGACATGTTGCTTCCGGTAATCGTTGTAGCTGTATCTATTTCCGGCTCAAATCTTCTCTCTGCACACGTGGTATAAAATTCTTGACATACTGATCCACATCGACTTTCCAACCTCTCCACCAATACCTCTCCACTACTCTCCTATTCGTCGCCATACACCCTCCATGACCAGATAACATGTTATCATGCGCTTCCCTTAAAACCTCATCCCTCAACTTCACTGGCACTACTACCCTTGGCCCTAACTTCGTTCCCCTGCACAGAACACCGTCGTACATATTAAATTGTGGCTGTGTCCGATACAATTTACAATCGTTATCAGCGTCCTGTAATTCTTGCCATACCGCTAGATCATAACCTATGACTTCTACCTTTGCCACCTTCCTACTTAGTGCGTCCGCATTACCGTGCTTCTTCCCGGGCTTGTATACCACCTCCTAGTCGAATTCACTAAGCCTCATAGCCCATCCAGCGAGTCTAGAGGACGGATCCTTCAACCGCAACAACCACTTCAATGCAGCGTGATCTGTTACTACCCTAAATCTTCTATCATATAAATAACATTTAAAATATATGATTCCATAGATTACGCTAAGCATACCCCTCTCTGTTGTTGAGTAATTCCTCTCTGCTGCATTCAATTGCCTAGACGCATAGGGTACAGGATGTTCTTTCCCATCAATTTCCTGACAAAGAACACACACTAATGCTTGATTCGATGCATCGCATGCTAGTATACATTCCTTTTCAAAATCTGGAAACACAAGAACCGAACTTGATGTTAACACTTCTTTCAGTTTGTCAAACATTTTCTGTACTGGCACTGTCCTAAGTGATCCAAAGTCTCCTATATGTTTGGAATGGGGTGTGCGTCCGTTACTGTCTTATTATTAAGGTATCGGTAGTCACAACAGAACCTGTGTTTCTTAGTTCCATCCATAGATGTTTTAGGCACAACGACAATTCCCGCTCCCCAGCAACTATTACTATGCTCTATAATATCGTCCGCAAGCTGCGAAATCCTCCACAATCGGCTGCAAGTACCTCGGTAGTCTGTATGGTTTAAGGTAAACAGGTGCTTCATTCCCTGTTGGTATCCTATGTGGAACTAATGGAGTTGCTGGTAATGGCCCTTGTGGAAAAAACAAATCCTTAAATTCGCACAATAATTCTTCCATATGCTCTCTTTCTCCTCCTTTCAAATGCTTAATTTTGTCACACAATGCAGTTCTATCGGCTGTTAGTGGTTGACTGCTTCCCCTACCTCTCGAACACCAGTCTTCGTCATCTGGCATATCCATATTGGCTCCTAAAACTCCTTTCTTCAAATTCGCCTCCACAGCGCTAAATTATCCACGTTCACGGGGTCTATTCGCCCGTTGTTCCCTTCTGCACGCGTACAACCCTACGTTTCACAAAACAACCCAAAGCGACTTCCCGGTGCCACTAGACGCACTCTCATGCGAATTAAGCCTTAATGCTAATGTATGCGGTTCAATTGGTTTGTTCATTGTGTTGAACGCCCCTCGCGACTGCTCTGCATTGACAACAGTTTCCCGTAGCTAAAATAACATTTCACCAAGTTCCACAGTTCGTTGTCCAAGGTCAATTTTGGCATGATGCTGATGCAAGAAATCTACTCCTAGGATCATGTCGTAGCCCACGCTTACCCATGGCACTACCTCCATGCATGTATTAAATCGGACTTTCTCTATTCGAGAGTCAACTGTCACCAACCCCAAAGGCGTGACCTCCTTATCCTTCACTCCACACAACCTATAACGTGGTGGGTCTAACTTCCTTCGTCCCATTAAACTCTTAGTAGCCGCTGACACTTGCGCCCCTGTGTCCAACACAATCTTAAACTTTTTAGTTCCTACGGATCCTACTACTGAACATCCCACCCCTGCATGTGTATTCGTAGCACTGCAATTAAACAGAAGGTCCCTTACGTGGGTCTTGGGGCCCTTCTGCCGTGTAACGCTTGTCCACCTCTACTAGCTCCACTTCTCCATCCTCCCCGCTGCTGATTTCCACCCCTTCCTTTATTCCTCGGTGACTGGATACATTGCCTCTGCACATGACCCGCACAACCACGCTTATACCATTTTATACCCGCTGCAAATACTGTTTGCCTCTCGCGTGTTCCTGTTGCCACGTCTATTTCCTCACATTGAACTGCCAGCTGAATGGCCGAATACAAATCTTTCGGAGTCCCTTCACGCACTTTCCGTGACTTATGCGCCGGTAAACCTCTCAAAAAGGCTACGTGATGTCACCATTTCCTCGTGGTAGCATAAATATAGCTCATTTGCATTGGAAGTATCTGTCTGCATTCGATCAGCTGGGAGAAGGGATCTATGTCGCTCTGCAGTAAGTTCATCTAGCTTTCTACAGACTTGTCTGGAACATCATATCCCACACTGGTGACGTAGATCCTGTTAGGCACAATACTGCCAACCATGCCAAATACGATGGGAAGGATTTAGGCAGCTTTGATCAGGAGGCCACTTGTGGGCCCTACTACAACCGCTGCCATCATTTACCCTGACGGTCTCTGGATTCTGTCCAGACATGTGAAGCTACTACTCCAGCATCACAGAGGTGTACAGACTAGCTCCTGAGGACAGATACTGTTGCGTGGCTGCCTTTCCTGTGTGTAGTCTACAGCGTGATCAAGCACGTCCTGGTCGCCCAATTTCGAAGCTATTAGTCACCATGAACAGTGCAGCTGATACCACACGCTAACTCTGCGAGGCCAGCAGTCTTGTGACAACCCTGGTGCAGGTGCTGGAAACTCAGCTGCTACCGCCACAGCTGCAAGCCACAGAACATCTAGCACATATGTCAGTAGGCACCTACTGCTGGCACAATTATCGGCGTTAGCTACCTGTTTACACATTATTCATTGTATTTTATGGTGATTAAATGTTTGGTGCCTTGATACCGTTTTGCTAACGCTGTTTGGAGACAGACAAGTATCCACTCACGAAACCACTATTCACACACATACTTGTGGTCGTGGTCAGATGGTTTCCTGACATCCACATGACAGGCACCACCCATCATAGCATCTGACTCCACGACTGTCATATTTTATTATTTTTTTCTCTATTCTCGTTATGTCATGTTGTAAAATCGTAATAGTTAACTGGGGAAAACGGAGAAAGTTTAGCGAGGTAACAGAAATGCGGAAAACGAGTTAGTAGTGTGAAACAAATGCTTCCTGACATGCAATAATATCATTGGGATGAAATCAACCAGCTCATGCAAATAAGCATCTTAGATAAGATCTGGAACTTGACTCTTGTCGGTGCGGCCTATATGCATTTAAGGTCGAGAACTGCCTGCCCACCTGAACAACATCTACACAAAATACCACCTGAGTGGGTCACCATTGGAAAGAATACTTTTGTCCAAAATTAAAGCAAGAAACCGAAATTTTGCAAGGTTGTGTTTATTTTGCCACAAACAATGGTTCAAATAGCTCTAAGGACTACGGGACTTAACATCTGAGGTCATCAGTCCCCTAGAACTACTTAAACCTAACTAACCTACGGACATCACACACATCCATGCCCCAGGCAGCATTCGAACCTGCGACTGCAGCAGCAGCGGGATCCCGGACTGAAGCGCCTAGAACCGCACGGCCACATCGGCCGGTCATTTTGCCACAAAACAGTATAAACAGGTGATAGTGATGTATAAACAATGGAAAGAATCAGCACTTTCAGCCGAAAGCTTCCGGCAAAAGAAGTCACCCTCATTCTGCCAACGGCCTTGTCAAAGAAAGCGGAGGAGCGGACAGCGGTTCAGGGCACTCTCTTGCCCCTGGGGAGGGAAAGGCGGAAGAATCAGCAATGATCAAGGGCATGAGGATGCAGAAGGCAATGGAAACAACTGCATTAAAGACACATAACATGTATCCACAGGGCATGTTCCCTTAATTGAAAATCTGTCATGATGATTCTCCATTGGCAAAACAGCGATAGTTCAGGTAAGCATGAAAGCTGAAGATGAAGAGAGAGGGAAAATATATCAAGATATTGAAAGGATAATACAGTATGCAAAGGGAGATCAAAATCTAATAGTAATGAGGAACTGCAATGCAGTTTTAAGGGAGGGAGAAGAAGAAATGGTTACGGGAGAACATGGGCTTGGGACAATGAATTAGGGAGGAGAAAGACTAACTGATTTCTGTAATAAATTTCAGCAAGTAATAGTGAATACTCTGTTCAATAACCACAAGAGAAGGAGATATACTTGGAAAAGACTGAGTCATACGGAAATATTTCTGTTAGATTACGTCATGGTCAGACAGAGATTCCGAAATCAAATACTGGATTGTGTGACGTAACCAGGAGCAGATACAGTCTCATATCCCAATGTAGTAGTGTTAAAGAGTGGGGTGAAGTTCAAGAGATTAGACAGGAAGAATCAATACGTAAAGAATTGGGATACGGAAGTACTAAGGAATGAAGAGACGCGATTGAAGTTCTCTAACGCTACATATATAGCAATAAGGAATGTCTCAGAAGGCAGTACTGTTGAAGAGGAATGTTCATCTTTAAAAAGGGCGATCACAGAAGTTGGAACGGAAATCATAGGGACAAAAGAGGTAACTACGAAGAAACCATGTGTAACAGAAGAAATACTTCACTTGATGAATGAAAGAAGGAAGCACAAAAATTTTCAGGGAAATTCAGGAATACAGAAATACAAGTCACCGAGGAAGGAAGTAAATAGGAAGCTAAGACGAAATTGCTGCGTGAAAAATGTGAAGAAATCGTAAAAGAAATGATTGTCGGAAGTACTGACCCTCCGCCACACAACGTTGGGTGGCTTGCGGAGTGTAAATGTAGATGTAGATAGGAAAGTCAAAACAACCTCCGGTTAAATGAAAAGCTAGGGTGGTAACATTAAGTGTGCAACGGAAATTCCACTGTTAAATGCAAAAGAGAGAGTGGATATTTGGAAGGATTACATTGAAACCCTCTACGAGGATGAAGATTTATCTGATGTGATAAAAGATGAAACAGGAATCGATTTAGGAGAGATGGTGATCCAGTATTAGAATCACAATTTAAAAGAGCGTTGGAGGACGTAAGATCAAATAAGCCAGAAGAGATAGATAACACACTATCAGTACTTCTAAAATCATTGGGAAAATTCCAACAAAACGACTATTGACGTTGGTGTGTAGAATGTAAAGATCTGGCGTCATACCAACAGATTTTCGGAAAAAAATCTACGACTGAATTCCGAAGTCTGCAAGAGCTGGTAAGTGCGAGAATTATCGCACAATCAACTTGACAGCCCATGCATCCAAATTGCTTATAAGAACAACATATGGAAAAGAAAATCGACGACGTGTTAGAAGACGATCAGTTCGGCTTTAGGAAAGGCAAAGCCATCAGAGAGCAATTCTGAGGTTGCGGTTGTAAATGGAAGTAAGACTAAAGAAAAATCAATATGCGTTCATAGGGTTTGTCGACCACGAAAAAGCGTTCGACTATGTAAAATGGTGCAAGATGTACGAAATTCTGAGAAAAATAGGCGTAAGCTATAGGGAGAGACGGGTAACATACAATATATACAAGACCCAAGAGCGAATAATACGAGCGGACGACAAAGAACGAAGTGCACGGGTTAAAAGGGGGTTAGACAGGGACGTAGTTTCTCACCCCTACTATTCAATCCGTATATCGACGAAGCAATGATAGAAATAAAACAATCCCCTTGGTCACTGACCGATCAATCCTCATAAGCTACTGTTTAGCTCTTGACGCTATAAGGTACAAACTGAAAGTTCCTCTTAACTTTTAAAACACCTCACAATGTTTTCTAGATTTTTGATTTTAATCGTGAAATGCGGTGTTGTTTTAACAATCGAAAAAACTTCTTTGTAGTTAAAGAGCTATAGACAGTAAAAAAAGCTTTTTTAAATATATGCCAATTTCAATACTGCTTCTATATTTTCCCTTACTCTTGTACTTCTCCTGCCTCCCCACCCCTCCCCCACAAACCTACCATCCCTCGTTTTATTAAATCACTTAATTATTTATCATATGACACATAAAACTGTAATATTCTTCTCCTTATACCTTTTTTTGTAATCTCTAAGAATTAGCTCGGATTCCATGAATTTGAAAATGAGTGACCTAGAAGTGTAAACCAACTACGTTAGATGCACAAATGTGACTGTGCTGCTATTGTTGCTTGTTACTGTCATACTAGTTTTATACAGATTATGCGGACGGTTGCTATTTACTGTTGGTTAACTAATGTCTGGCATTTTCAAAGTTTGGGTATTGAGCAAGAATTTTGGTTTGAGTCATTGTATAACATTTATTCATCAGTTCGCTGTTTTCAAATTTTACTATTAGTACCAGACAAATAAATACACAAGCACTACCTGTTATTCATATAATTCTGTCTTCACTTTTTGTAATTTATATTGAAAATTTCATGTATTTTTGTATAATGCGATTATTTATATACTGTAGTAGGTAAAACACCTTCTTGTTAACGATAAATTGCCTTATTGCACCACTGCCTTAGCGCCACCTAGCGAATTATTACAACTATCTTCCATCATGATTCAATGAATCTATAGGCCATTTTATCAGAAGGTACTGTATTCAGGGTGTTGGATAGAGAGAAATAGTCACTGCTGGTAGTTTTCACGTTTAGACTCATATTTACGATAACTGTAATTGTTGAGCTGAAAAACAGGCACTATAGGAACATCCCTCGCTTAACCTGTATCTAAGGTGGAGACCAACTTGTAAAATACCCTCGCTTATTGTCAATCCACCACACCTTTACTGGACCTTTACCACGGAGAGTATTATGCATCCTACAACAATTATAAACTATTAAATGTGCTTTGAATCTGTTCTACAGGCTGAACAATATAGATACAGATATCGCCTCTATATTAGCCTGATGTCTTACGATACGTTTTCTTCACATATGTCACATCAGTCCACCATAATGTGGCAACCTTTTTAATTTCGAAATTTAATTTTATCTTCAGGTTACTGCTGTGGCCTCCCAGCCCACCATGGAGGCGCCGCATTTCATACCATTCAGCTCCTTAGAGCCGCCATATCAGACGCTGCATGTGGTGGCGCTGACGTCACCGAGACGTTAGGAGAGAACCTTCTGGCTGCTAATCCTTTCGACCACCACAACACGGCCATTACCACTAAGACCACAGTTGCCGAGTCAATAAACTTCAAATTAATGAGAAAGCATGGTCTGACTATTTATTTTAATTCAGACAAAGCAAGGAAATCGCATTTGGGTTGACGATGGTTTGAGTCCCATTTCGACCTCCAAGATTTTGGTTTCCAGTGGTTCCTCTAAACAGACCAAGGCAAAGGCATGGAGGGATCCTTCGGAATAACACTCTTGCGTTTTTCTTCCGCAATGCGAGCTATGTCAGTCATCAATCCTCCATCGATGAACATTAGACCAGAGTATTTCCTACTTCCCTTCTCTATTTCAATAAGAAATTGAGTGATATTTTTAAAAAGTTATTGTCCTAATGGTACACGATTACAAGAATTTAGAACCCCAAGACTATCTTTTCAAAATATGCTAAATCAGTTTAAACGCAAAATCATCGGCACTAACGATGATGCTTAATGGAATAGAGTCGCTAGAAGGTATCTGCATCTGAGGACACAAACTAGTTATCGTAGTTCCGACACTTCCTCACTAACTCTGTGAGGCACATGTAATATAACCCTACACAACACAGAATCTAAACCGTAATCAACATTTATCGCCCTCAGTATACAGTGTTCATGGCACTCGGTTTGTTTTTACTTAGTAGTCTATCTTTACTTCTACCCGGAAATCGGTAAGGGTATGAAACAGTAATTATCTTCACACACTCACCAACCGGTCATAATAGAAACGTGACGAGTGTCTTTTCAAGTAGGAAACATAAATTAAGGCACGCTTACCGAAATCGAACTGATGCTGCAAGTCATTGAACTCCATTGTGCTAGTAATAATCGACTAGAGTATCGGTGCAACCCCAAAAAAGTAAACGAAGGAACTGATACTACGAATTTATGCTCAGCTTTAAGACCTAATCGCAGTTCAGAAAGCATTCATGACCACTACTGCTTTTACTGCGGAAGTTCCTTCTCATGACGTACCCTTCCCAATATGATTTTTAGTAACGATTATTCTGAGTGATACAGGAATGTTAGAGAGGAAAATTCCGCCATGGAGACACATTTTTACTTAATTTTTATACGCTAGCTTACAAACCCCAAGTTTCTCGGTATTCATTTTGCTAATTTTCTATTAGAAATGGAAACAAAAAGTTAACTCTATTTGTAGTATAATGTCGAAGAAATTCATTTTCATGTATTCATGAAAACACCTTTGAAATTATGAAATAGTTGTACAAAGAAATATCCATAATGTACAAATGTATAACTACAGCTGCTTCGCATGTCTACAAAGTGATTTTGTAGAAGTCTCTAAGGTACCACCTCTTCATAGATTCCGCCTACAGCTGTTTCCGCTTCGCAGTTGTAAGCTGTCAAAAGCACTGCCGGATGTCAGAGATTTTGTTATGTTGAGCGGACTGTAAAAGAGTCTTGGTAGTAAATGATACATGCGTTAAAACTTCATGCACGGATGCAGCCTGTTTTCACACATCTGAGTGCTTATGACGTTACATTTCCCGAACTATGTGTGGTAGCATGGGATAATTTAGGTGGTCCATTTAGCGCCATTTGTGGATGCTGTCAGAGAAATTTATTGCCAACATAGTTACTACCACAGACGTGATAGTTTAAACGTGCATAATACGGCAGTTTTTCACACATCTCATTGTTTATGACATCACAAGTCCAGAACTGTCAATGGTTAGTGGTTCTTACCCCAACAGCGATTATTTCCTCACCGTAAGCTGTATGAGTACCAAGTTTGTTTAACATCGAGCCAGTAGTTTTGCAGGAGCTGTGGAACACATACACACAGATACATAAATACATTCACTTTTATGATAAGTATGGATTTCTCCATAAGTAATAGAATATTCATCTGGAAGATTTATGGAGCTACGATGTATTTATTAACAATCTTATATAATTATCTCTTTCCAGGGAAAAATTCCTGTTCTCTTCACAGTAAATAAATTGTTCAGAGGTCTTACTCTCGAATGTTATAGTCTTCCGAATGTAGCGAGTTGATCTTTGCCTCCACAATTTAACAGGAGCCTTAAATTCATGTGGTGCTTGGTCACTAAGGTACCACAACACATCGCCCCAACATTTTAACATTTAAATTTACCTTAATCGCGGCTACATGCGACTAAATAGCGCATTAAATCTTTACAAAAGTGATCAACGTTTGTGATCGGCCCTGATGTGATCTGAACAAAGCAGTGTAGGTGACAGAATTGCTGTCTGAGCCCCTCATAGTGGCTGCTGAATTTTTGTTGTTGTTGTTGTTGTCTTCAGTCCTCAGACTGGTGTGATGCAGCTCTCCATGCTACTCTATCCTGTGCAAGCTTCTTCATCTCCAAGTACTTACTGCAACCTACATCCTTCTGAATCTGCTTAGTGTATTCATCTCTTGGTCTCCCTCTACGATTTCTACCCTCCACACTGCCCTCCAAAGCTAAATTTGTGATCTCTTGATGCCTCAGAACATGTCCTACCAACCGGTCCCTTCTTCTTGTCAAGTCGGGATACAAATTCCTCTTCTCCCCGATTATATTCAATACTTCCTCATTACTTATGTGATCTACCCATCTAATCTTCAGCATTCGTCTGTAGCACCACATTTCGAAAGCTTCTATTCTCTTCTTGTCCAAACTATTTATCGTCCATGTTTCACTTCCATACACTCCATACAAATACTTTCAGAAACGACTTCCTGACACTTAAATCTATACTCGATGTTAACAAATTTCTCTTCTTCAGAAACGCTTTCCTTGCCATTGCCAGTCTACACTTTATATCCTCTCTACTTCGACCATCATCAGTTATTTTGCTCCCCAAATAGCAAAACTCATTTACTACTTTAAGTGTCTCATTTCCTAATCTAATTTCCTCAGCATCAGCCGACTTAATTCGACTGCATTCCATTATCCTCCTTTTGCTTTTGTTGATGTTCATCTTATATCCTCCTTTCAAGACACTGTCCATTCCGTTCAACTGCTCTTCCAAGTCCTTTGCTGTCTCTGACAGAATTGCAATGTCATCGGCGAACTTCAACGTTTTTATTTCTTCTCCATGGACTTTAATACCTACTCCGAATTTTTCTTTTGTTTCCTTTACTGCTTGCTCAACATACAGATTGAATAACATCGGGGAGAGCCTACAACCCTGTCTCACTCCCTTCCCAATCGCTGCTTCCCTTTCATGCCCCTCGACTCTTATAACTGCCATCTGCTTTCTGTACAAATTGTAAATAGCCTTTCGCTCCCTGTCTTTTACCCCTGCCACCTTTAGAATTTGAAAGAGAGTATTCCAGTGAACATTGTTAAAGGCTTTTTCTAAGTCTACAAATGCTAGAAATGTAGGTTTGCCTTTCCTTAATCTAGCTTCTAAGATAAGTCGTAGGGTCAGTATTGCCTCACGTGTTCCAATATTTCTGCGGAATCCAAACTGATCTCGGCTTCTACCAGTTTTTCCATTCGTCTGTAAAGAATTCGCGTTAGTATTTTGCAGCTGTGACTTATTAAACTGATAGTTCGGTAATTTTCACATCTGTCAACACCTGCTTTCTTTGGGATTGGGATTATTATATTCTTCTTTAAGTCTGAGGATATTTCGCCTGTCTCATACGTCTTGCTCACCAGATGGTAGAGTTTTGTCAGGACTGGCTCCCCCAAGCCCGTCAGTAGTTCCAATGGAATGTTGTCTACTCCCGGGGCCTTGTTTCGACTCAGGTCTTTCAGTGCTCTGTCAAACTCTTCACTCAGTATCGTATCTCCCATTTCATCTTCATCTACATCCTCTTCCATATCCATAATATTGTCCTCAAGTACATCGCCCTTGTATAGACCCTCTATATACTCCTTCCACCTTTCTGCTTTCCCTTCTTTGCTTAGAACTGGGTTTCCATTTGAGCTCTTGATATTCGTACAAGTGGTTCTCTTTTCTCCAAAGGTCTCTTTAATTTTCCTGCAGGCAGTATCTATCTTGCCCCTCGTGAGATAAGCCTCTACATCCTTACATTTGTTGGTTGGTTGGTTGGTTTTGGGGAAGGAGACCAGACAGAGTGGTCATCGGTCTCATCGGATTAGGGAAGGATGGGGAAGGAAGTCGGCTGTGCCCTTTCAGAGGAACCATCCTGGCATTTGCCTGGAGTGATTTAGGGAAATCACGGAAAACCTAAATCAGGATGGCCGGACGCGGGATTGAACCGACGTCCTCCCGAATGCGAGTCCAGTGTCTAACCACTGCGCCACCTCGCTCGGTTTACATTTGTCCTCTAGCCATCCCTGCTTATCCATTTTGCACTTCCTGTCGATCTCATTTTTGAGACGTTTGTATTCCTTTTTGCCTGCTTCATTTACTGCGTTTTTATATTTTCTCCTTTCATCAATTAAATTCAATATTTCTTCTGTTACCCAAGGATTTCTACTAGCCCTCGTCTTTTTACCTACTTGATCCTCTGCTGCCTTCACTACTTCATCCTTCAGAGCTACCCATTCTTCTTCTACTGTATTTCTTTCCTCCATTCCTGTCAATTGTTCCCTTATGCTCTCCCTGAAACTCTGTACAACCTCTGGTTTAGTCAGTTTATCCAGGTCCCATATCCTTAAATTCCCACCTTTTTGGCCGGCCGCGGTGGTCTAGCGGTTCTAGGCGCTCAGTCCGAAGCCGCGCGGCCGCTACGGTCGCAGGCTCGAATCCTGCCTCGGGCATGGATGTGTGTGATGTCCTTAGGTTAGTTAGGTTTAAATGGTTCTAAGTTCTAGGGGACTGATGACCACAGATGTTAAGTCCCATAGTGCTCAGAGCCATTTGAACCATTTTGAACCCACCTTTTTGCAGTTTCTTCAGTTTTAATCTACAGTTCATAACCAATAGATTGTGGTCAGAGTCCACATCTGCCCCTGGAAATGTCTTACAATTTAAAATCTGGTTCCTAAATCTCTGTCTTACCATTATATAATCTGTCTGATACCTTCTAGTATCTCCAGGATTCTTCCATGTATACAGCCTTCTTTTATGCTTCTTGAACCAAGTGTTAGCTATTATTAAGTTATGCTCTGTGCAAAATTCTACCAGATGGCTTCCTCTTTCATTTCTCTCCCCCAATCCATATTCATCCACTATGTTTCCTTCTCTCCCTTTTCCTACTCTCGAATTCCAGTGACCCATGACTATTAAATTTTCGTCTCCCTTCACTAGCTGAATAATTTCTTTTATCTCATCATACATTTCATCAATTTCTTCATCATCTGCAAAGGTAGTTGGCATATAAACTTGTACTACTGTAGTTGGCATGGGCTTCGTGTCTATCTTGGCCACAGTAATGCGTTCACTATGCTGTTGGTAGTAGCTTACCCGCACTCCTATTTTTTTATTCATTATTAAACCTTTTCCTGCGTCACCCCTATTTGATTTTGTATTTATAATCCTGTATTCACCTGACCAAAAGTTTTGTTCCTCCTGCCACCGAACTTCACTAATTCCCACTATATCTAACTTCAACCTATCCATTTCCCTTTTTAAATTTTCTAACCTACCTGCCCGATTAAGGGATCTGACATTCTACGCTCCGATCCGTAGAACGCCAGTTTTCTTTCTCCTGATAACGACGTCCTCTCGCGTAGTCCCCGCCCGGAGATCCGAATGGGGGACTATTTTACCTCCGGAATATTTTACCCAAGAGGATGCCATCATCATTTAACCATACAGTAAAACTGCATGCCCTCGGGAAAAATTACGGCCGTAGTTTCCCCTTGCTTTCAGCCGTCAGCAGTACCAGCACAGCAAGGCCGTTTTGGTTAGTGTTGCAAAGCCAGATCAGTCAATCATCCAGACTGTTGCCCCTGCAACTACTGAAAAGCCTGCTGCCCCTCTTCAGGAACCTCACGTTTGTCTGGCCTCTCAACAGATACCCCTCCGTTGTGGTTGTACTTACGGTACGACCATCTGTATCGCTGAGGTCCATGGTTCATGGGGGCAGGCTGCTGAATTACTGGGATAATAATCCAGAGCCTTCTAGAGACCCGTCCACTTTCACTAATGACGTCATCACAAGCCCCAAAATGCAACACAAATCAGATTTAAAAATGGCTACCAGAACCCCATAATCATTCGTTCTCATGGCACCAAAATATAAAAAACAATTAAAAATCCTGCAAATTCAAAATAATAAATATTGAAGCCAACGGGGAAACCGAGGCAAAATGGGAGTTTTGGCAACATAAAAGTTATCTTCTATAATAAAAGCGTCAAAATCACAAAAGTGCTAAAACATACAAATCAAAACAACGAAAATAACCAGAAGAACACGATGTGATAGTTAGCATTGAAGACGGGAAAATACAACTTAAATCCACACATCAGTTCGAAAAGCCAAAAGCGATACCAGTGCGTATGGCCAAAAATCACGACAATTAACAAAGCGCTGTAACCACAACAATACTTGACACCTTTTTGACCCATAGTACTTCTTTCTGGCTAGTTTGTCAACCAAATCTTGGCTAGCGTACCCGTCGACAATGTGAATACAATAACCCTTTTCGAGCAGCTCATGAGCAGTCTTCAAAGCAGCTAGAGTTTTTCCTCTTCAGGATGCCGAATATCAAAAATTGTGTTCTCACCAGTACAAAGAACGTAAAACGTTAAATATGGCCGAAAGCAGATTATCTTGAGTGACGAAAGGATAATGGATGAAGCATTAACCAATCGCAGTAACGCCACCTGTCGGCTTAAAACTCGTCATTCCCACCAGCCACGAGCAACAGAATACTGGGGACAGAGGTATCCGTCGAACCCTCTGAGAACGAGCAGGCCATGGACTGATATTTCCGTCATGTTAACTGTTACTAGAACTGAAAATTTTCGTGGAGTCTTAAGCTAACACTGTAGACTTTCTAAAATTTATTTATTTATAGTCTATTTATTTTTTGGCATCTGTGATCTGAGTCATTCGATGAGGGCCGCCACGAATTCCTCTCTTGTGCCAACCGCTTCATCTCAAAGTAGCGCTTGTAGCGTATGTAATCAACTATTTGTTTGCTGTATTCAAGTCTCTGTCTTCATGTACAAGTTGTATCCCTTACAGCTGTCTCTAAAACCATGGAAGTTATTCCCTGATGTATCTCATGTTCTGTCACCCTGTCCCATCCTTCGTCACTATTTTCCATGTCTTCCTCTCTCCAGCAATTCTAGGAGAGTCTCCACAATCTTTATGTTATCAATCCACAAAACTTTCAACATTGTTGTATAGCACCACATCTTAAAGGCTTCGATGGTCCTCTAGTCTAGTTTCCCCAAAACATATGACTCTCTACCATAGAACACTGTGCTCCAACCGTGTCTTCTCAGAATTTTTTTCTCACGTTAACAGCAGTGTTCAGTACTAGTAAATATCTTACAGGTAGAAATTCCCTTTTGGCCTGTGTTAGTATCATTCTTAGGTCCTCCTTGCGTCGATCGCCATCTCTTATTTTGCTTCCAAAATAACAGAATTAATTAAAGTCATCTACTTCATGGTAATCAATATTTATTTTAAGTTTCTGCATAATCCTATTTCTTCTTTCTTCGATTTTCGCGTATTACCAATTCATATTCTATTCTCATTCAGTTCTTCATTGTCTTCAACATAATCTGTAATTCTTTTTTATTTTCACCGAGGAGAGCAATACTATCAGCGCATCTTATCAGTCAAGTCCTTCCAACTCGGATTATAATCACACACTTAAGTCTTTCTTACACTTCCGACGTTGTTTCTTTTAATGTAGAGATCAAACAGCAGGGGCGAAAGGCTGCACCCTGCCTTACACACTTTTTAATGTGACCACTTACAAGGGAACCTCTCCATCGCACCCCCCTCAGATTTAGTTATAAATTGACACAGTGGATAGGCCTTCAAAAACTGAACACAGATTAAGCGAGAAAACAGGAAGAAGTTGTGGGGAACTATGAAAAAGTAAGCAAAATATACAAACTTAGTAGTCTATGTGCAAGATATGCAACATCAAGGACCATGCCAGCTGCGGATCGCCGTGGTACCGTGGATAGACTGAGCAGCTGCGGAACGAGAGATCCTTGGTTCAAGTCCTCCCTCGAGTGAAAATTTTACTTTCTTTATTTTCGCAAAGTTACGATCTGTCCGTTCATTCATTTACGTCTCTGTTCACTGTAATAAGTTTAGTGTCTGTGTTTTGCGACCGCACCGCAAAACCGTGCGATTAGTAGACGAAAGGACGTGCCTCTCCAATAGGAACCGAAAACATTTGATCGCAAGGTCATAGGTCAACCGATTCCTCCACAGGAAAACACGTCTGATATATTCTGTACGACACTGGTAACGGCATGTGCGTCACATGACAGGAATATGTTGTCAACCCACCTCATTTGCACGCTTGGCGAATGGGTAAAAAGATTCTTCTACCTTGCCCGATTTAGGTTTTCTTGTGGATGTGATAATCACTCCCAAAAAAGTGATGAAAACATAAGAGTTTGTCACATAAACTGTAACAAATGAATGCAACAGTTTCACAGTCGCACAGTTTTCCCTGTGCTCTGTCAAAACATATGTTTTTTACGTTTTCAAATGTTTCCGTGCGTAGAGCGTCAAATCCTGCATATGTCCAAGCAAATCTGAACATGTCCTGGAATTTTGGAGAGCGAAGTTGATTATGTGTGAGTGTCTGAACTTTGATAATTGTCTGAAAATAAAAAGTTAAATTTTTCATTCGAGAGAAGGCTTGAACCAAGGACCTCTCGTTTCGCAGCTGCTCGCGCTAACCACGGGACCACGGCACTCATAAGCTCAGACACTCCTTGATGTTGCTTACATTGCGCATGGACTACCCAGTTTGTATATTTTGCTTATTTTTTTCATAGTTCCACACAACTTCTTCCTGTTTTCTCGATTGATCTGTGTTCAGTTTTTCAAGGCCTATCCCTGTGCCAACTTATAACTAAATCTGAGTGAGGGGTGGGGGGGGGGGTGCGATGGGGAGGTTCCCTTGTTAGTTCTTGATCTACCACTATTATTGTTCTCTTTTGTTTCTTGTTCATACTGTGTATTACCTGATTTTCCCTATACCTTACTCCTATTTTGTTAACAATTTCGAACATCTTGCTCCAGTTTATAATTACCATTGCTTTTCCAATGTCGACAGACCCTATGAAGATGCCTTAATATTTCTTAGGTCTCGCTTCATTCATCAGGCCCAATGACCTATGTATCGTTACCTTACCTAAAGGAAAACAGATACTCTGTTTTTCCAATCTTCTGCATACTGTTCTCGTCAGAAACCTAAATGCATGAGCAGTTAAGCTGGTTGTGCTTTTGCTCTGTTGCGTGCTTTTAAAGATGAATTACGGATTTTTGTTGATGGAGTCCGTGAATGTCGAGGAAGAGAGCCGCTCTCTACTTGAATAGGGTAAATGTTGAACTGGGTGAGTGCCGAGATGGGCATCGGCAGAATTCCTGCGGTCCGCGGTGGCTGAGAAATGAGACGATGCCTCGGGCAGCTGGAGGCAGGTCAGCCAGTCTCTCTCCCCCACCCTGCCTGACCGCAGTCGCCCCTATAATTAATCGCCCACGCTCAGTCCTCACGCAGCGTTCGCCTACCCGCTCCGGATCGATTTTCTAGTCTCAGCATTCCGCAGCGAAACAACCGCGCCAAAATAGTATGGTTGCTTTCGTGTGCGTAGAATAACTTCGTTACCAGAGAATAAATCGTCAGAGACCAGATCTTTTCCGTGTAGAGCAGACAAATGGTGTAGATCAGTCGCTAGCAGCTCCTGAAAGGCCAAGTTTGACACAGACGATGGTGTAGTCGTAGCTATGGCTCTATAGTGAGATCCGGATTGTGGGAATGTTTTCGCTATCGGTGCCTGGCCCAGGAAACTCACATGGAGTGAACTGCTCGACTGCAGCCTGGGTGTCGGCCTAAATATTGACCAGGTAATCCTTTGTATGTCATCTAACGAGCTGTTCACTGCAAAGTCTGTTCCTGCCTAAACCATGTATGGTTTTGGTTGCTGGCTGAGGAGGCACAAGACTTCGACTCAGCATTCTTCATCCCTCCCAGGGGGAGGAGAAGTGATAAAATATTTCACCATCCCTAGAAGGGGCTGGCTCCCCACCTGCGGCCGGTGGAGCTGGGAAGCTGAGGCTGATGTCCAACGGCGTTACTGCTAGTGCGGCAAGTGGAGCAGTGGAGGACCCCTCCAGAGAGCTGGCTGTGAGCTGGTGCTGAGATGGGCAGTGTTATCTCGGATGGAAATTGTTATCTACCAGACCCTGGAAGAAAACGAAAGCAAAGGCAAATTTGGCTAGGTGATTACAGCACACTGTCAGTATCGAAATGTCACCTCCAGCATAGCCGAGCCTATAAGGTTGCAGACGACTGTAGGAAAACATTTCTGGCAGGCATTTGGAGAAATGTATATCTTGGAGAGAGACACGTTGACACCTGGACCGTTGACAGGGGTGTTGGGCATGTACATAGTAATAGCTGTGGGAGCCCTTCCATTGAAAAAATTGAGGGATAGGTTGTGAATGAACCGCCATGTGAGCATTCGTGACATGTGTGAGGCATAAGGAAAGCCACTACCATAATCTGTGGTGATTAACCAGGGGTGTCTAAGGAAGGGACCCGCAAAATATGGCTGTAGCCAAGACCAGAGTCGGAAGTGTCTGGACAAGGAAAAAACTACTTGGAGGAGTGACCTGTTTGGTCTGGCAGGAGGGTCAGGAAATACCCATGTTGTTGACTGCCGTGACGATGCCCTGTCAGCAGACATGTTGAGATGGCAAGCGCTTGGTGAGCACAATCCTCAGTGCCTAACAGGGGAAAGTGACAAGACATGACGTTGGAGGGGTGACGGGGTCATAACTATGTTGCTGGCACTGCCACCTGGAGCAGGAACACATAGAGGGAGAACGCCTCATCCCATCAACACCAGTAAGCCTGGACCTCCCAGTTTCGCAGCTGCTTGCACCACGCAGAGTACCTTGCAGAGCAGTATGACCTTGGTGGTGTGTGACGAGTTTTGCCTGCAGTGGAAGGTTGGCCGTGGCTGCCGCGGCAGCAACAGTCATGTAGAAATGGACTTCAGCCTGCGTGTTCATGCCAGAATCATGGGCCAGGAGCACAAGTAAGAGGAGGTCAGAAAGAGGATATCAGTATTAGCGTGTCAGCTTTTTAAACTGTACTGTATGACATAATTTCAATTTGGAAGAAACAGAGACCTCTGCTGAAGGCGGCCTGACGGCTTTGTCGGATCATTTGCAGTGTGAAAGAGGAGAGTAAGTCCCTGCAGGCCGGCCGGTGTGGCCGAGCGGTTCTAGGCGCTTCAGTCTGGAACCGCGCGACCGCTATGGTCGCAGGTTCGAATCCTGCCTCGGTCATGGATGTGTGTGATGTCCTTAGGTTAGTTAGGTTTAAGTAGTTCTAAGTTCTAGGGATACAGTCTACAGGATACGTGGTCTAGGGGTAGCATCTTTGATTCATAATCAGAACGTTTTCGGTCCCGGGTTCGATCCACGCCACTGTCTAAATTTTGATAAATAATCAGCATTGGCGGCCGAAGACTTCCGGCATAAGAAGTCAGCCTCATTCTGCCAACGGTCTTGTCAAAGAGGGCGGAGGAGCGGATAGAAGTTCAGGGCACTCTCTTGTCCAAGGGGTGGGAAATTGCCCCTAAAAGCGGAACAATCAGCAATGATCAACGACATGAGGATGCAGAAGGCAATGGAAACCACTGCATTAAAGACACGTAACGTGTATCCACAGGACATGTGGCCTGTAACTGAAGAAGTGTCATGATGATCTCTCCATTGGCAACAGATTCCGGAATAGTCCCCCATTCGGATCTCCGGGAGGGGACTGCCAAGGGGGAGGTTACCATGAGAAAAAGATTGAATAATCAACGAAAGGATAACATTCTACGTGTTGGGGCGTGGGATGTCAGAAGCTTGAACGTGGTAGGGAAACTAGAAAATCTGAAAAGGAAAATGCAAAGGCTCAATCTAGATATAGTAGGGGTCAGTGAAGTGAAGAGGAAGGCAGACAAGGATTTCTGGTCAGATGAGTATCGGGTAATATCAACAGCAGCAGAAAGTGGTATAACAGGTCTAGGATTCGTTATGAATAGGAAGGTAGGGCAGAGGGTGTGTTACTGTGAACAGTTCAGTGACCGGGTTGTTCTAATCAGAATCGACCGCAGACCAACACCGACAACGATAGTTCAGGTATACATGCCGACGTCGCAAGCTGAAGATGAACAGATAGAGAAAGTGTACGAGGATATTTAAAGGGTAATGCAGTATGTAAAGGGGGACGAAAATCTAATAGTCATGGGCAACTGGAATGCAGTTGTAGGGGAAGGAGTAGAAGAAAAGGTTAAAGGAGAATATGGGCTTTGGTCAAGGAATGAAAGAGGAGAAAGACTAATTGAGTTCTGTAACAAGTTTCAGCTAGTAATAGCGAATACCCTGTCAAGAATCACAAGAGGAGGAGGTATACTTGGAAAAGACCGGGAGATACGGGAAGATTTCAATTAGATTACATCATGGTCAGACAGAGATTCCGAAATCAGATACTGGATTGTAAGGCGTACCCAGGAGCAGATATAGACTCAGATCACAATATAGTAGTGATGAAGAGTAGGCTGAAGTTCAAGGCATTAGTCAGGAAGAATCAATCCGCAAAGAAGTGGGATACGGAAGTACTAAGGAATGACGAGATACGTTTGAAGTTCCCTAACGCTATAGATACAGCAATAAGGAATAGCGCAGTAGGCAGTACAGTTGAAGAGGAATGGACATCTCTAAAAAGGGCCATCACAGAAGTTGGGAAGGAAAACATAGGTACAAAGAAGGTAGCTGCGAAGAAACCATGGGTAACAGCAGAAATACTTCAGTTGATTGATGAAAGGAGGAAGTACAAACATGTTCCGGGAAAATCAGGAATACAGAAATACAAGTCGCTGAGGAATGAAATAAATAGGAAGTGCAGGGAAGCTAAGACGAAATGGCTGCAGGAAAAATGTGAAGACATCTAAAAAGATATGATTGTCGGAAGGACAGACTCAGCATACAGTAAAGTCAAAACAACCTTTGGTGCCATTAAAAGCAACGGTGGTAACATTAAGAGTGCAACGGGGATTCCACTGTTAAATGCAGAGGAGAGAGCAGATAGGTGGAAAGAATACATTGAAAGCCTCTATGAGGGTGAAGATTTGTCTGATTTGATAGAAGAAGAAACAGGAGTCGATTTAGAAGAGATAGGGGATCCAGTATTAGAATCGGAATTTAAAAGAGCTTTGGAGGACTTACGGTCAAATAAGGCAGAAGGGATAGATAACACTCCATCAGAATTTCTAAAATCATTGGGGGAAGTGGCAACAAAACGACTATTCACGTTGGTGTGTAGAATATATGAGTCTGGCGATATACCATCTGACTTTCGGAAAAGCATCATCCACACAGTTCCGAAGACGGCAAGAGCTGGCAAGTGCGAGAATTATCGCACAATTAGCTTAACAGCTCATGCATCGAAGCTGCTTACAAGAATAATATACAAGAGAATGGAAAAGAAAATTGAGAATGCGCTAGGTGACGATCAGTTTGGCTTTAGGAAAAGTAAAGGGATGAGAGAGGCAATTCTGACGTTACGGCTAATAATGGAAGCAAGGCTAAAGAAAAATCAAGACACTTTCATAGGATTTGTCGATCTAGAAAAAGCGTTCGACAATATAAAATGGTGCAAGCTGTTCGAGATTCTGAAAAAAGTAGGGGTAAGCTATAGGGAGAGACGGGTCATATATAATATGTACAACAACCAAGGGGGAATAATAAGAGTGGACGATCAAGAACGAAGTGCTCGTATTAAGAAGGGTGTAAGACAAGGCTGTAGCCTTTCGCCCCTACTCTTCAATCTGTACATCGAGGAAGCAATGATGGAAATAAAAGTAAGGTTCAGGAGTGGAATTAAAATACAAGGTGAAAGGATATCAATGATACGATTCGCTGATGACATTGCTATCCTGAGTGAAAGTGAAGAAGAATTAATTGATCTGCTGAACGGAATGAACGATCTAATGAGTACACAGTATGGTTTGAGAGTAAATCGGAGAAAGACGAAGGTAATGGGAAGTAGTAGAAATGAGAACAGCGAGAAACTTAACATCAGGATTGATGGTCACGAAGTCAATGAAGTTAAGTAATTCTGCTACCTAGGCAGTAAAATAACCAATGACGGACGGAGCAAGGAGGACATCAAAAGCAGACTCGCTAGGGCAAAAAAGGCATTTCTGGCCAAGAGAAGTCTACTAATATCAAATACCGGCCTTAATTTGAGCAGGAAATTTCTGAGGATGTACGTCTGGAGTACAGCATTGTATTGTGGTGAAACATGGACTGTGGGAAAACCGGAACAGAAGAGAATCGAAGCATTTGAGATGTGGTGCTATAGACGGATGTTGAAAATTAGGTGGACTGATAAGGTAAGGAATGAGGAGGTTCTACGCAGAGACGGAGAGGAAAGGAATATGTGGAAAACACTGATAAGGAGAAGAGACAGGATGATAGGACATCTGCTAAGACATGAGTGAATGACTTCCATGGTTTTAGAGGGAGCTGTAGAGGGCAAAAACTGTAGAGGAAGACAGAGATTGGAAAGCAAATAATTGAGGACGTAGGTTGCAAGTGCTACTCTGAGATGAAGAGGTTAGCCCAGGAAAGGAATTCGTGGCGGGCCGCATCAAACCAGTCAGTAGACTGATGACCAAAAAAAAAAAAAAAAGTTCTAGGGGACTGATGACCTCAGATGTTAAGTCCCATAGTGCTCAGAGCCATTTGAACCATTTAGTCCATGCAGTTCGAGAAGAGCGGCTATAGAGATAATCATGAAACGTTTTAGGCCAGATATGATTGCTAGGGCTTCAATTTTATCTGACTGTAGTTACGCTGTGCGGCAGTTGGTCGCTCCACCCCTCAGTCAAAGATGAAAGGAATGTCCCAACCCATTGATCGATACGACAGTTGCCAAGGTAAGGGTCGCAGAGGACCCTGCGTCTATCTGCAGCTCGATAGGCCCATTGTTGTTGGCTGCCGTAAGCGATAGAGATTCCTCTGAGTGTGGAAGCACATACTGGTAACAAGACAGCCTATTATCCACCCCTACATTTGAAGGGTCCAGCATGCGTAGTTGACATTTATTTTCGGCACTGCTTGCCACACTTCCGATGTATATCTTGATTTCCCACATGAGGGCACTTAGCACGCCCTAGTAGCACTGATTTCTCTGGTGACGAATGAATCTCTGGCTGCAGGAGCAGAGCTACTGAGTCTTTGCATGCGCTGAGTGGCTCCCGCTGGTGTGAAGGACGAAACTGGGGTTGAGGGAGGCGTACTGGTAATTCAGAGAAAACTTGTGATGGGTCTTGCAGGGTAGCTAAGGATATGAGCGACTGTTCAAAATCTCTGATATTGGGGATGGATGTTTCTAAAGACGGGCTCTTCAATTTGAGGAGATCTCTGTACAGATCTTCATTGGAGGAATAAGGGATTGAACTTGAGTGAATGCTTTCCAGTATCTTTCTATTACGGGATGCATGAGTTTTGTGATCAGATGAGTGCGGATAGCGTGCTGGTATACACGTGCTGCTATGATATGGAGACGATTTTTAACTACCTCAGTTGATAACGAATTTGTATTCACCAAATGGAGCCTACTCCTGAACTTCATTAAACATGTAACGTCTATCAAATCTTATCGTCATGGTTCTATATGTTCGAACTATATTGATCATCATTACTCAGCGGGGATGAAGCTGGGTCTGGACCGCATCGTGGATGCACATATGCTCACATGCTTGGACTGAAATATTCAAAGAATAACTCAAGGTTAGAGTAATTTTCTTCCTTTGCTCTGAGGGGCATGGGTGTTTTGGTAGCAGTAAGTTATGTGATCAAAAGTATCCTGACACTCCCAAAAACACCCGTTTTTTTATTACGTGCATTGTGCTGCCACCTACCGCCAGGGACTCCACATCAGCGACCTCAGTAGTCATTAGACGACGTGAGAGAGCAGAATGGTGTGCTCCGCGGAACTCACGGGCTTCGAACGTGGTCAGGTGATTGGGTGTCACTTGTGTCATACATCTGTACTCGACTTTTCCACACTCCTAAACATCACTAGGTCCACGGTTCCCAATATGATAGTGAAGAGGAAACGTGAAGTGACACGTACAGCACAAAAGCCTACAGGCCGACCTTGTCTGTTGACTGACAGAGACTGCCGAGAGTTGAAGAGGGTCGTAATGTGTAATAGGCGTACACCTATCCAGACCATCGCACAGGAATTCCCAGCTGCATCAGGATCCACTGCAAGTACTACGAAAGTTAGGCGGTTAGGCAGGAGGTGAGAAAACTTGGATTTCATGGTCGAGCGGCTGCTCATAAACCACACATAATGCCGTTAAATGACAAATGATGCCTCGCTTGGTGTAAGAAGCGTGAACATTGGACGGCCGAACAGTGGAAAAACGTTGTGTGGAGTGACGAATTGTGGTACACAATGTGGCGATCCGATGGCAGGGTGTGGGTATGGCGAATGCCTGGTGAAAGTCATCTGCCATTATTTGTAGTGTCAACAGTAAAATTCGGAGGTGGTGGTGTTATGGTGTGGTCCTAATTTTACATCGAGGGGGCTTGCACCCAAGGTTGTTTTACGTGGCAAAATGGTTCAAATGGCTCTGAGCACTGTGGGACTTAACATATGAGGTCATCAGTCCCTTAGAACTTAGAACTACTTAAACCTAACTAAGCTAAGGACATCACACACAACCATGCCCGAGGCAGGATTCGAACCCGCGGCCGTAGCTGTCGCGCGGTTCCAGACTGAAGCTCCTAGAACCGCTCGGCCACTATCACGGCACAGGCCCACACTGATGTTTTAAGCACCTTCTTGCTTCCGCTGTTGAAGAGTCATTTGGGGATGGTGATTGCTTCTTTCAACATGATCGAGCACCTGTTCATAATGCACGGCCTGTGGACTAGTGATTACACAGCCAATAACATCCCTGTAATGGACTGGCCTGCACAGAGTTCTCACCTGAATCCTATAAACACCTTTCGGATGTTATGGAACGCCGACTTCGTGCCAGGCCTCATAGACCGACATCGGTACCTCTCCTCAGTGCAGCATTCCGTGAAGAATGGACTGACATTCCCCGTGAAACCTTGCAGCACCTGATCGAACGTATGCCTGCGAGAATGGAAACTGTTATCAAGGCTAAGGGTGGGCCAACACGACACTGAATTCCAGCATTACCGATGGAGGGCGTCACATATTTGTAAGTCATTTTCAGCCATGTGTCCGGATACTTTTGATCACATAGAGTATATATTTCGCTTATCACTCAAAAGTATTTAATAATGTGACGTAAAGATACAAGGGAAATCAGTGTAATATATACATATAACGATAAAGCTGTCATCTATTCGAAAAGTGGTTCGAACACCAGAGTAATTTTCTAGGTATAGTCATGTTGCTTCCTCCGACCTTTTAACTCATTTAGGCGGTCTGTTGTGAGCAAACCTGCAGTATACACGGAATACGAGCCATGGATCGACCACGCATTCCTCACATCAAAAAACCATTATCTAATGTGGAAGAGCTGATAAGTGAAGCAAAGTCTTATGCCAATTCCGGATTAGATCATGGACCTTTGTGTTTTGTAAACTGACACTTACCCACTGAACCGAAGAACAAATTTGAAATTGTAAATTACGCTTTTATTAGTTATTGAAACAGAACGTCGTAAGTTGGTGGATTTTCCAGAATGAAATATTGACAGTACTTTAATGATGGGAGTGAAGTACTTACCTTCAGTGATAGGATGGAAGACGTAGGGTAGTAATGGAGAGGTAGCAGGAGAATTAAGGGCTTAAAAACCCGTAACATTTTGCTATATACCAGTGGTTGGTACGTAATATTTTCTGTTCTTATCCAACTATAGTTACGATTTGCATCAGCTACGTAGCCAATTTCAGTTTTTAGTAATTTATTAGTTTGAAAGGTAGAAAATTCTTTGTTACATGATGAAGGAATAATTCTACTAACACTGGATAAATGCGGCTGATGTTCTATTTTTCACATTTTTGTTGTTGTCCAGAAAGGGGCCTTACGTTATTTCCAGTTGCGTTACAGATATGAATTTGTTGCCAGGCGTCTCCTTGCAGTTGGAAACCTCTATACGTCTATGTATATATAATCTACATGTAGCGGATGCATATCATTTACTGCAGCTTACATATCCGTGTTAAGCGTTTGGCAATCCTACGGCAGTGATGTTGCTTTACATGAGCTGCAAGAGATGCAACACAGTCTTAACTGCGTGACAACACCGCCGTCATCACATTCTTCTCCACTTACCAGCCGCCGAAGGAAGATCGCAATGGCGGCTGAGTCACCTTGTTCACAGCTGTTAGTGAAATGAGATGCTACAAAGAGCGAAAAACCGTTACAGAATGTCCCACTTACACGAAGTGACTAATCTTTCCTAAAAGTACCTTTGTTACATCTCCCAGTATGTGGCATTTTAAGTACATTTCTCAGTTCAAAACCATCATAGTTAACCTTTAATTACAGGTATAAAGGTTAGAGAAAAGAGTGCTCATGCCACCACGGTTTTAGAAGTGACAGTCCTCTCACTTTCCTTCATCGTACTTTCACTGACTGATTGCCACGTTGATTAAGGTGAAAGTTGCCACAAGAAAAATGTTACAGATTTGGCCAGAGTGCAACAACTTAAATACAACTTCGGCACCCTCTACCCTAGCTACTCAGCTATCAAGCAACTATGGAACTCATCATACCTAAGGTATACAAGCGCCAAAAAGTTGTTTTACCGTCTGTAGCACGATGACAGCTGTTGCGATTGGCTCCAGCTGTGGTCAGATCTCGCCTCATCTGAAACTGGTGGCATGGGGCGGCGAAAGGGAAGGCATGGAAGGCTCCGTGACGCATGGACTCCCTCATGCAATCTCTCATGTGACAATAAAAATATCGAGACCCAGGGAGGCCTTGACCACGCAGGGGATGACTTCTGCGGTCATCGGTCCCCTAGAACTTAGAACTACTTAAACCTAACTAACCTAAGGACATCACACACAACCATGCCCGAGGCAGGATTCGAACCTGCGACCGTAGCGGTCGCGCGGATCCAGACTAAAGCACCTAGACCCGCTCGGCCACCCCGGCCGGCCCTTTGCCTTGGAACTCAAGAAGAAGTTCGAGGATGCAAGACTCGCTTTCAGAGTGCCGTGCTGATCCTCTGTTCTCCAAGCCAGCACAGATTACTAGAACCATGAACATTTGCCCCCTAAAGAGTTCTTTTGCGGAGGATATAAATTAAAATATATAAAAGGAATAGTATCTTAATTTCATAAATTAAACGTATTAATAATATCGTAAAGCACGCAGACGAAAAAAGCAAAAAAAAATAATGTGCAGTAACGAAATTTCGGGAATACATTTGTCTGGTCAACATATTTAAGTGATTAACAATGCAAGAGTAAATGATAATTTAAGCGCGACATAAACCGACAGCGAATGTGAAATGTTGGTACATTAATAACAGGTGTAAGCAAGAGAATGTTGAGTGGAAGCATCGAAACGTGCATGCATTGCGTTATGCAGGTGCCGGATGTCAGTTTGAGTGACAGAGTTCGACGCGTGTTGCACTTGATCCGTCAATACGGGGCCGGTTATTGCTGGTTGTGGTTGACGCTGGAATGTCGGATGGTGTCCCATAAGTGCACGATTGGAGGCAGATTTGGTGATCGAGCAGGCCAAGGCAACGTATCGACATTCTACAGAGCATGCTGGATTACAACAGCGATATGTGTGAGTGCGTTATCCCGTTGGAAGACACCCACTGTGTGTGAGTGCGTTATCCCGTTGGAAGACACCCACTGGAATGCCATTCGTGATTGATAGCACAACAGCTCAAATCACAAGACTGACGTACAATTATACAGTCAAGGTGCGTGGGATAACCACGTGAGTTCTCCCGTTGTTATACAAAATCGCACCCAAGACCGTAATATCGCAGAAGGAACATCCATCTCCTCGTAGCCGTATTACATTATTTCATTAAAACTCAGCCCTAAGGGCATTCTTGGCTAACATCAGCTCAGCATGTCCAGTGTCAAAGGTAACTAACTCTCAAGACCTCTACTCTGTGAGCAAACCTGATTTGCATTCTCACATTGGCGTTACTATGTTGTTTCAGTTTCTTCCATCAATGTGGATGAGACCAATAAAAGTACTTCTGGCTTATTTGTTCCATCGCATTGACGAATCTCCAAATTTCCTACACCGAATCATGTAGGAAATTAATACAACAGAAAATGGGTTAGTGGTATCACGCAAACGGACGTAGAACTAAGTTGGAAGCCAGATGCGCTGAGGAAATTAGTTTTCGCGCGTGTGAAAACACTTAAACATATGACGTGAATGGGGGATCGAGGACGCGGGTGTGCGACGTTGATTCCTCTCGATGCCAATCTCTAAAAAGTTGTAACATTTGTTTAACTTCTTTAAAATTTCTTTTCGGCGGTCTTCTAATCATTGCTATCGACGCTCCTATACAATAATGGGCTCTGTTGTTTGTGTGATCGCTGTTTAACGTTGATCAAAGGGGATCCTAAACCGCTGGGGACCGTTACCTAGCAATCACTTCGGTATTCTCTCGATTACTGGAAGTGCACATACGAATTCGTTCTGCGAGTTATTGAGTAAAACAAGCTTCAGATTTGATTGAAGTGTTATAGCGTTGTGTTTTGCGTTTCGGGAACACCTAACGAAACGCTTTAAAGTTCTTGGTGAGCTTTAGAAGCTTTGAGTGAAGCGAACGCCCAGCTTCATAGGCGAGTTGCATCGTACCCGCAAGAGGTATGAGCCATTGACTTAACTATCACCTACTTATTTACCATACAGAATCATTTGCAGATAGAATATCGTATAAGCTTATAAATGACGGTGTATTTACTGGAGAAATACAGGGAAATTGAAGCGTGTGGTATAGTGTTATGTCTTTTCAGAACGATTTTGTTAACAGTATATACAGTGAAATAGCTCATTCTTTTAATATTTTCTGCAGTTTCAAGTGTTAAATGTTTGCTTGTGCAGGTATAACTCTTTACTTAGTTTTTGCAGAAGATAGTGTTCTTTCATGATACAATCTCAAATCAATTGCTTAGTTTCACAACGACGACAGTGTAACCGATTTCTTTGTCTTGTCGGTTACATATACATACAGTGTTTGGTCATTTTAGGGTCGTGATGCTGCAATTTTTTTCTGTCTGCGAAGAAGATATCATTTTTGTATTGGTGCGAATTACGTAGAGTCATATTGAGTTGAACTGGCACCGTAACAAAAGAGTTTTCTTATTGTTTTGCTTAAGAAAACTGAATTAATATCTTGGAGTACGAAGTGTGTGAGGAAAGCAATGAGACTGATGTCTTACCTACCTCAGTTATTTTTTTTTCAAGGAACACTATTGTCCCCTTCAAAGTAGTTTGTGTGGAACTGGAGACCACAGCGTAAACTATCGTGCGGGAAACTAGTAACGATTATATTTTTATTTTGTTATACACGGGCGGAGTCGTTAATCCAAGGCTCAGTAGCACCAGTGAAAGCCTTCAACTGGTAGGACCTTTAACATGGCGGTCACATTGGTTTGAAACTTCTACAGAGTTACAAAATTACGTCCTTTTAAGACATTATTCAATATCTGTGAAACAAAAAAGTCACAAGGACTCAGATCAGGTGAATAGAGGGTCTGTGGAACAACAGTAATGCCTTTTGAGCTCAAAGATTCCTTGATGCGAGTGACCGTGTGATATGGGGCGTCGTTATGACGCAGCATCTGTTTGTCTGCAATGTCCGGCCGAACTCGATTCATCTTTTCCCTGAGTCTTCCAAGGACATCTTTGTCCGCCCCCCGTAGCTGAGTGGTCAGCGCGACAGACTGTCAATCCAAAGGGCCCGGGTTCGACTCCCAGCTGGGTCGGAGATTTTCTCCGCTCAGGGAGTGGGTGTTGTGTTGTCCTAATATTCATCATTTCATCCCCATTGACGCGCAAGTCGCCGAAGTGGCGTCAAATCGAAAGACTTGCACCAGACGAACGGTCTAACCGACGGGAGGCCCTCGTCACACGACATTTCATTTCAGGACATCTTTGTAAAACTGTAGGTTCACAGTTTGTCCTGGATGAACAAATTCTTTATGCAAAAAAAGCAATTGTCAGAAAAGGATATAATCTTTGTTGTGATCTCTGATTTGCTCATTCGAGCTTTTTCACGTAGAGAAGACGTCTCAGTGAGCCACTCCACGCTTTGCCGCTTGGTCTCAGGGTCGTACTCAAAAATCCTGGATTCAGCACCTTTTGAATACACGACTGAACCATTCGTGGTCACTAGCAATTCTCTCAAGAGGATCAACGCACACGTTTCTGCGATTGTCCATCTGCTCAGTTGTCAGATTTTTTGCCATCATTTTGGGCCAGACCTTTCGAATGTGGAAAATTTTGGTCAAACTATCATGTACGGTGAAAGTGTTTAACAGGTCATCCGTCATTCTTATTGTTAATGTTGGTCTTATCTCACAATAGCACGAACACGCTGGATTTTTTCATCAGTTTTTGAAGCTCAAGCCCTTCCTGCACGACGTTCATTATCAACCTGATCTAGGCCTACCAAAAATGACTTATACCAGCGACAGACTTTTGCTATTGATAAGGGATGTTCCTCATACGCCCATTTAACACTGAGTAAATATATTGAAGTACTGTTAACTGTTAAATGAACTGAGAGTTTATTGGCTATTAGACCGTTTTCATCATTTACATACTGCTGGATATCTTTCAATAGCCTTACACTGCTATTTCGCCATAGATAGATTTAATCTACATTAAATTTTTTTGCCATGTTTCTTTAACTTTTGATTTCGACTTTTCTAACCTCTGTCTTTACTGTGATTCATGTTTAACGTTGATCACAGGATGTGCTAACAACAATGCCAAGTTACCTAAACCATCTTTGACTGTCGTTAACCGTTGCCTAGCAATTACTTCCGTATTCTCTCGATTACTTGAAGTGTCGATACGAATTCTTTCTGTGAATTATTGAGTAAAAGAAACTTCATTCTCTTTGAAGTATTGTGGTGTTCAGTTCTACGTTTCGAAAACACCTAAAACAACGTTTAAAAGTTCTTTAGGAACTTTAAAGGATTTGAACGAATCAACACCCAGCTTCAGAAGCGAGGTGCATTGTACCGCAAGAGGTACGAGTCATTGACTTAAATATCATGTATTTATTTTCCATACAGAATCGTCTACAGCTAAAATATCGTATAATCATTTAAATCACAGTGCATTAGTGGACAAATAGTAGCAAACTGAAGCGCGTGGTGGAGTGTGATGTGATTACAAACATGAAGTTATTAACGGTACATAACGTGAAACAACGCAGTGATTTAATTGTTCATGGAGTTTCCAATGTTCAGTGCTTACTTGTAGAGGCAGAAATCGTTATCTATATTCTGGTGAACTTCATCTGCTCTCAGTTAGTATTCTCAAATTAATTTGTTACTTCCACAATGGCAATGGTGCCAAGTGCACTATCCGAATCCAAACATCTGCTTTGACCCGTGCTATCCTGTGTGACGTCATAGCTTTGTGTTGCGAAGGATGTCATCAGTTTGGGTTGTTACTAAATGTTAATCTGTGTTTGTGTTAGTTACTAATGCAATATATGACGTTTCTAAAACGTGCTGTTTATTCCAAATATGTCGTGATGTGCGAGGGTGTTCTTTGTGTGGAACTGGAGACCACAGCGTGAACTATCGTGCGGGAAACTAGTAACGATTATATTTTTATTTTGTTTTCTGAAAAATGTTTGGCTGTTTCTTTCTGTATTTCTCACGATTTCCGAGAGGAAGGGTAGGCAGAAGGTTCAGAGCACAAGATAAAACTTTGGCAGAGACACGTTTAGTCAATATGATTATCATGTTGATTCTTACAATTATTTCACTGTCTTCGTTGAGGGTGAGCTAAGCCAGGAAAATAGCTGCATTGTTGACATATTCATGAGTGCAACGAGTAACAATGTTATTTATAAGTTTGAAATTTACATATACACTCCTGTAAATGGAAAAAAGAACACATTGACACCGGTGTGTCAGACCCACCATACTTGCTCCGGACACTGCGAGATGGCTGTACAAGCAATGATCACACGCACGGCACAGCGGACACACCAGGAACCGCGGTGTTGGCCGTCGAATGGCGCTAGCTGCGCAGCATTTGTGCACCGCCGCCGTCAGTGTCAGCCAGTTTGCCGTGGCACACGGAGCTCCATCGCAGTCTTTAACACTGGTAGCATGCCGCGACAGCGTGGACGTGAACCGTATGTGCAGTTGACGGACTTTGTGCGAGGGCGTATAGTGGGCATGCGGGAGGCCGGGTGGACGTACCGCCGAATTACTCAACACGTGGGGCGTGAGGTCTCCACAGTACATCGATGTTGTCGCCAGTGGTCGGCGGAAGGTGCACGTGCCCGTCGACCTGGGACCGGACCGCAGCGACGCACGGATGTACGCCAAGACCGTAGGATCCTACACAGTGCCGTAGGGGACCGTACCGCCACTTCCCAGCAAATTAGGGACACTGTTGCTCCTGGGGTATCGGCGAGGACCATTCGCAACCGTCTCCATCAAGCTGGGCTACGGTCCCGTACACCGTTAGGCCGTCGTCCGCTCACGCCCCAACATCGTGCAGCCCGCCTCCAGTGGTGTCGCGACAGGCGTGAATGGAGGGACGAATGGAGACGTGTCGTCTTCAGCGATGAGAGTCGCTTCTGCCTTGGTGCCAATGATGGTCGTATGCGTGTTTGGCGCCGTGCAGGTGAGCGCCACAATCAGGACTGCATACGACCGAGGCACACAGGGCCAACACCCGGCATCATGGTGTGGGGAGCGATCTCCTACACTGGCCGTACACCACTGGTGATCGTCGAGGGGACACTGAATAGTGCACGGTACATCCAAACCGTCATCGAACCCATCGTTCTACCATTCCTAGACCGGCAAGGGAACTTGCTGTTCCAACAGGACAATGCACGTCCGCATGTATCCCGTGCCACCCAACGTGCTCTAGAAGGTGTAAGTCAACTACCCTGGCCAGCAAGATCTCCGGATCTGTTTCCCATTGAGCATGTTTGGGACTGGATGAAGCGTCGTCTCACGCGGTCTGCACGTCCAGCACGACGCTGGTCCAACTGAGGCGCCAGGTGGAAATGGCATGGCAAGCCGTTCCACAGGACTACATCCAGCATCTCTACGATCGTCTCCATGGGAGCATAGCAGCCTGCATTGCTGCGAAAGGTGGATATACACTATACTAGTGCCGACATTGTGCATGCTCTGTTGCCTGTGTCTATGTGCCTGTGGTTCTGTTAGTGTGATCATGTGATGTATCTAACCCCAGGAATGTGTCAATAAAGTTTCCCCTTCCTGGGACAATGAGTTCACGGTGTTCTTATTTCAATTTCCAGGAGTGTATTTGGCTGATTCTTGAATGTGCTTCACTGACTTGCTCCATATATGAAATCGATTGTTCTCATGACACTGATATGGTATTGATCGGCGGCTCACTCTTGCGGTACATAATTGTTTTGTGCCGCGGTTCACAGTAATTATTTAGCTCAATGGGATCGAGTTTTGATATTAATTGGTCATTTGTCTGGGGGGTTTTGAGCTTTTAATTTTCCTTTGCAGTTTGATTCGTATTTTATGTGTGTATGTATTTTTTATGTTTATTCTGAACTTATTAGTGAGTGTTAACCTTCGCTCAGTGTGATGTTACGTGGGGTTTTGTTTTGGATCTCTGTTCTCGTTTCAGGTCACTCTAAATAAGGGAGCCAGTTGTGTGTGTGTTGTGTCTTTTTGTTTCTTCTGTTCAGTTTAATCTGGCAAAATTCGTTAGTGTCATTTATGGATTACGTGATTTTTTGTGTTGTTTGTTTTGGGCGGGGGGGGGGGGTAATTATTCAAATCCAAATTTTGGTTTTCTGTATATTTACGTTCGGAACATTCCAGAGGAATTAAGAGTTCGTTGTTTCTCGATATTTTTATTGCTCTGGAATGATCGTAAGTTAATCTACATTTACATCTACATCCATACTCCGCAAGCCATCTGACGGTGTGTGGTGGAGGGTATATTGAGTACCTCTATCAGTTCTCCCTTCTATTCCAGTCTCGTATTGCTCGTGGAAAGAAAGATTGTCGGTATGCCTCTGTATGGGCTCTGATCTCTCTGATTTTATCCTCATGGTCTCTTCGCGATATATACGTAGGAGGGAACAATATACTGCTAGACTCCTCGGTGAAGGTATGTTCTCGAAACTTCAACAAAAGCCCGTACCGAGCTACTGAGCGTCTCTCCTGCAAAGTCTTCCACTGGAGTTTATCTATCATCGCCGTAGCGCTTTCGCGATTACGAAATGGTCCTGTAACGAAGCGCGCTGCTCTCCGTTGGGTCTTCTCTCTCTCTTCTATCAACCCTATCTGGTACGGATCCCACACTGGTGAGCAATATTCTAGCAATGGGCTAAAAAGTGTACTATAACCTACTTCCTTTGTTTTCGGATTGCATTTCCTTAGGATTCTTCCAATGAATCTCAGTCTGGCATCTGCTTTACCGACGATCAACTTTATATGATCATTCCATTTTAAATCACTCCTAATGGCTACTCGCAGATAATTTATGGAATTAACGCTTCCAGTTGCTGACCTGCTATATTGTAGCTAAATGATAAAGGATCTTTCTTTCTAAGTATTCGCAGCACATTACACTTGTCTACATTGAGAATCAATTGCCGTTCCCTGCACGATGCGTCAATTCTTTGCAGATCCTCCTGCATTTCAGTACAATTTTCCATTGTTACAACCTCTCGATGTACCACAGCATCATCCGCAAAAAGCTTCAGTGAACTTCCGATGTTATCCACAAGGTCATTTATGTATATTGTGAATAGCAACGGTCCCACTACACTCCCCTTCGGCACACCCGAAATCACTCTTACTTCGGAAGTCTTTTCTCCATTGAGAACGACATGCTGCGTTCTGTTATCTAGGATCTCTTCAATCCAATCACACAATTGGTCCGATAGTCTATATGCTCTTACTTTGTTCATTAAACGACTGTGGGGAACTGTATCGAACGCCTTGCGCAAGTCAAGAAACACGGCATCTACCTGGGAACCCGTGTCTATGGCCCTCTGAGTCTCGTGGACGAATAGCGAGAGCTGGGTTTCACACGATCGGCTTTTTCGAAACCCATTCTGATTCCTACAGAGTAGATTTCTAGTCTCCAGAAAAGTCATTATACTCGAACATAATACGTGTTCCAAAATTCTACAACTGATTGACGTTAGAGATATAGGTCTGTAGTTCTGCACATCTGTTCGACGTCCCTTCTTGAAAACGGGGATGACCTGTGCCCTCTTCCAACCCTTTGGAACGCTACGCTCTTCTAGAGACCTACGGTATACCGCTGCAAGAAGGGGGGCAAGTTCCTTCGCGTACTCTGTGTAAAATCGAACTGGTATCCCATCAGGTCCAGCGGCCTTCCCTCTTTTGAGCGATTTTGATTGTTTCTCTATCCCTCTGTCGTCTATTTCTATTCTACTGTTTTGTCATCTGCGCGACAAACTAGAGAGGGAACTACAGTGCAGTCTTCCTCTGTGAAACAGCTTTGGAACAAGACATTTAGTATTTCGGCCTTTAGTCTGTCATCCTCTGTTTCAGTACCATTTTGGTCACAGAGTGTCTGGACATTTTGTTTTGATCCACCTACCGCTTTGACATATGACCAAAATTTCTTAGAAATTTCTGCCGAGTCAGTACATAGAACTTTACTTTCGAATTCATTGAACGCCTCTCGCATAGCCCTCCTCACACTACATTTCGCTTCGCGTAATTTTTGCTTGTCTGCAGGGCTTTGGCTATGTTTATGTTTGCTGTGAAGTTACCTTTGCTTCCGCAGCAGTTTTCTAACTCGGTTGTTGTACCACGGTGGCTCTTTTCCATCTCTTACGATCTTGCTTTACACATACTCATCTAATGCATATTGTACGATGGTTTTGATCTTCGTCCACTGATGCTTAACACTATCTGTACTTCAGATAAAACTTTTGTGTTGAGCCGTCAAGTACTCTGAAAGCTGCTTTTTGTATCTTTTGCTAAACAGAAAAATCTTCCTACATTTTTTTAATATTTCTATTTACTGCTGAAATCATCGATGCTGTAACCGATTTATGATCGCTGATTCCCTGCGTTAACTGTTTCAAATAGTTCGGGTCTGTTTGTCACCAGAAGATCTAACATGTTATCGCCACGAGTTGGTTCTCTGTTTAACTGTTCAAGGTAGTTTTCAGATAATGCACTTAAAAAAATTTCTCTGGATTCTTTGTATCTGCCACCCGTTATAAACGTTTAAGTCTCCCAGTCTATATCCGGCAAATTGCCGGCCGGTGTGGCCGTGCGGTTCTAAGCGCGTCAGTTTGGAACCGCGTGACAGCTACGGTCGCAGGTTCGAATCCTGCCTCGGGCATGGATGTGTGTGATGTCCTTAGGTTAGTTAGGTTTAAGTAGTTCTAAGTTCTAGGGGACTGATGACCTCAGTAGTTAAGTCCCATAGTGCTCAGAGCCATTTGAACCATATCCGGCAAATTAACATCTTCACCCAGAACTATAACATGGTCGGGAAATATACCCGAAATAGTTTCCAAATTTTCTTTCAGGTGCTCTGCCACAGCAGCTGCTGAGCCAGGGGGCCTATAGAGACATCCAATTACCATGTTTGAGGCTGCTTCAACCGTGACCTTCACTCAAATTATTTCACATTTCGCATCTCCGTCAATTTCCTTCGATACTATTGTACTTTTTACCGCTATAAACACGCCTCCCCCTTCACTGACCAGCGGTATACATTCCGATCTGAGTTTAGGATTTCATTACTATTTACATCTGGTTACAGCCAACTTTCTGTCGCTAGTACAATGTGGCGTTGTGACCGTTTATGAATGAGAGCAGTTCTGGGGCCTTTCTATAGACGCTCCTACAGTTTACTATTAGCACATTAACATTGTTATTCCCTGTTGCATTTTGCCTACTCCTACCTTGCTGCGTCTCAGGAGGCGTGTTGTCGAGCCTAGGGAGGGAATTCTATAACCTAAAAAACCCACAAGAGCACTACAAAAGTACTCCGCTACCCTTGTAGCCGCTTCCTGCGTGTAGTGCACGCCTGGCCTATTCAGGGGGACCCTAAATTTCTCCACCCGATAGCGGAGGTCGAAAAATTTGCACCCCAGATCTCCGCAGAATCGTCTGAGCCTCTGGTTTAAGCCTTCCACTCGGCTCCAAACCAGAGGACCGCGATCGGTTCTGGGAACGATACTACAACAAGTTAGCTCAGATTCCACCCCGCGAGCGAGGCTTTCCGCCTTCACCAACTCCGCCAACCACCTGTATGAACTGAGGATGACGTCTGAACCCAGCCGGCAGGAGTCATTGGTGCCGACATGAGCAACAGTTTGCAGTCGGATTCACCCAGTGCTGTCTATCGCCACCGGCAGGGCCTCTCCCCGGCAAGCAGACAGAGTGAAAACCGGCCTTCTTCCCCGACCTTTCCGCTATCTTCCTAAGGGGCTCCATCACCCGCCTAACATTGGAGATCCCAATTACTAATAAACCCCTCCCCCGTGTGCCTGCTCGGACTTTGCTGAAGGAACGGCCACATGTCCACTCACAGGTAGAGCGGGCGATGCCACACGGCCAGCCTCCACATTGACCATCCGCCTCGTGCGCCGCGAACGCCGCTGAACCCGCCACTCCCCTTGGGGAGAGGGTGGCCCAACCGCGCCCGGTACCCGCGAAGATGTCTCGACAGCAGGGACAGTGGGTGAAGCATGTAACACCTGGGGTGTACCATGCGACGCACCAGACTCCCCACTGCCGCTACACTCCGAGGCAGCCGTCTGAAGACGGCTGACCGCGGCCATCAACACGTTCAGCTGTTCGCGAACAGTGGCCAGCTCCTCCTGCGTCCGTACACAGCAGTCACACATGCTTTCCATCCTAAGACATCAGTTTACTGTAGAGAGTTAATCAACTTTTAACTAGACTGCTAATTCACTAAAGGCGGCTGATAGCTGACTAAACTGTGCTTACTAGACACTTATTGTTGAAAACAATGAAAGTAAGCACTACCTGTCTCTGGACTGTATTCAAAACAAACGCTAGCGCTACTGGCACTACAGCTAACTAAAGGGACTCACTCTGACTGTATTCAAAACAAACACTAAATCTATGGAACACTATTACTAGTACTCGAAAATTAAAGCTTCCTAAAAGCAAAAACACACCGAAGGAGTGATAAGTAAGAAAAATACAGTTAATACATAAATTAACGTAGCTCGCTGCACAGCAGATGTGAAGCAGACGGCAGTTAATTAAAGTTTTTTTTTACTTTATCCCCACCCAAAACACTCTCATTGCCGCGGCTGTCCTGTTACTTTCGTTGTATTTGCCGATTCAAATATTACACGACTTCTTTATGTTTGTTAAGACCTGCATTATGGAACAAACGGCCGTAAAGTGTGTTTTATTACTGTCGATCGATATCGGTCTAGGATCAGACCATGATCGGGTGCAAAACCATCTGAGCTATGCTTCTGCGTAGCTGGAATCGCAGTTAGAGAATGTACATTGTTTCATCATTTATGTTAGCTGTATATACGAAATATTAAGTCCTTTTAACCTCGTAGACTTTTTCAATGTTACATATGTACCGATAACATCAATGATGATGCTATGTACACTTGCTGCTATTCAAATTACACAAAAGTACAGGCGATACGGTATAGCCGATGATTATCTGATTTTATACCGAAATCGATCGTCTCTAATAAAATGTACTGTTACAGCTGGGTATTGCACAATACCAATTCCATAAAATATTTTTATGTCTGTTTTCTGCCTTAATGATCTACACTGTGGTTACCCCCTTGAAAAATATCGTCGGACTCATTGTTATCTGTGGTTGTTATAGTGACTCATGTAAACTAATCACTCTTAATATGACGTCGTGAGTCAAAGCAGAGGGGTAGAATTGGAGCATGCTCTATACTCTTTAATTGTTTAATTTCACAGTGACAACGGTATCAGCGATCTTTCTCGCTTGTCGATTACACGTACATACTGTCTATGATGATTGTAGGGTCAGGCTTCTGTAATTTTCTTTCGTCTGTCAAGATGAACACATTTTGGAAAGTGGTGCCAACTGTTGAATCATACTGAGTTGACCTGGCACCGTTACAATAGAGTATACAAGTCATGTTGCTTAAAGAAATTGAATTAATAGCTTGGAATACTTTTAACTGTTAAATTAATTGGAGTTAATTAGGTATTCCTGCGTTTTCGTCATTTAGGCACTGTTGGAAATTTTCAATAGCAGAACATGATTATTTCGTCCTACATAGATTTAAATTACATAACATTTTATTGTAGTGCTTGTTTAACTATTGATATCGACGTGCCTATACAAAGATGTGCACCACATTCATTGGCACTCCTGTTTAATGTTGATCACAGGGTATGCTAACAACAATGCTCTGTTACCTAAACCGTCCCGGACCGTTCCTAGCAATTACCTCCATATTCTACCGAGTACTTGATGTATATATACGAATTCGTTCTGAGAGTTATTCTGTGAAGAAGCATCAGATTTGATTCAAGTTTGTTGCTTTGGAGTTCGTGTTTCGGGAATAACTAAGGAAAAAATTTTTAAAATTCTTGGAAAGCGTTAGGAACTTTAAGCGAACCGAACAACAAGCTTCAGAAGCAAGGTGCATTGTATCCGCGAGAGGTATGAGGTACTTACTTAACTGTCAACTGTTTATTTACCGTATAGAATCAGATGCAGTTTGAATATCGTACAATATTTTAAATGACTGGATATGTAGTGGAGAAAAGCTGGGAAACTGAAGTGTAGTGTGATGTGATATCGCAACATGTGAAAAGGAAGAAAACACGGTTCCATTCACATTCCATTGCATTGTTTCAGTACGTCATGCAGCTACAAAGGCTATGACCGTGCTTGATTTCTAGTGACAGATCTCTCTACTGAGCTTTTGACAATGTCCAGTTGCTGGAATCGTGTAATCTCAAATTTATTGCTTAGTTTCAAACTGAGTGCGGCGTCACTTACCTCTATCACCAAATCTGTTATTTTATGCCGTGTGTGAATAAGAAGACAAATCATGAACGGGTTCCAGCTGCGTAGAGTCAACGAGTTTACATGGCAGCGTACAAAAAGTATGCCGGCCGCGGTGGCCGTGCGGTTCTAGGCGCTACAGTCCGGAACCGTGGGACAGCTACGGTCGCAGGTTCGAATTCTGCCTCGGGCATGGATGTGTGTGATGTCTTTAAGTTAGCTAGGTTGAAGTAGTTCTAAGTTCTAGGGGACTGATGACCTAAGTGTTAAGTCCCATAGTGCTCAGAGACATTTGAACAAAAAGTATTTCCTCTTCCTGTTACTTAAAAAAATTAAATGAATATATAGGAGCATCGTTAATTTTAATTGTGTTGGGTCGTACATGTTCTTGTGTATTTCATACGATGGTGAAGAGTTGTTCTCTGTTCAGTGTTTAACTTACGTTGTTGATGACTGCCACAACGAAGGAAAGCTGAAGCCCAGCGAGAATACACAGACATTGGGGTAGCTTAAAAATCGCAATCTCGTCAGACAATGCCGAGAGATTTGGGATTTATACCACCACACGGTCGCATAGTTTATTAATTAGAACTTTATGCCTCCAACACGACAATGCCGTAAGTATACATAAAGCAAATAACCGATCTTGCCTCACAGAGTCATATTGAGCGACCGTAGGACAGTAAACAAATAATGGCGTAATGTCTGGCTAAATATGAAGTTCTAATAACTATACTTGGTGTATATCAGAAACTAGCATAGTGTTGTTTCAAATAATTGCTACCAAAGGAAAATTATTCTTTGCAGAATGAATGTACGACATAATGAACATCACTTTGCCTGGATTCTAAGAACTGGTGTTATTTTGATTCATCTATTAGGAATTATTAACAAAGAATTGGAATAGTCAATTGTTGACTAGTCATAAATTCATGAACTTTTTCAAGTAAAACAATGATATTCCATCGATATGGATTTTATAGAACACTGACAGCTATTTTTATTACGAAGGCTAAGTTTACAGACACGACATCACAGTCCCAAGCTTTTTCATGCAATCCACTTGTGAAACGTTGCTATTAAATTTACTCGTGGAGATAGTCTGGCCATATCTAACGTGCTGCCCATTATTGTTGCAGCAATGTTCCGACGCATGAAGAAGTTCTTCTCCCGGTGTTTGGGAGGGGAGAAGAACTTGGTCGCTGTTCGAGGAACTTTTGAGGTGAGGCACGTCACATTACATTACTGGTATCATGATATGAAAAACTGTAAAGTTTGAGAGCTACCTGATTGTGTACAGCATGGTTATTAGATATTACAGACTGCAACGATTTACTACAAATGAATCTGTGATTCGTGACTCGCTATAAAAATCCCATGTGGCAGGTCCCTGCTCCAGTTACGATTATGACGACTGTATGTTGGTTTCAGTGCAAGGAAGGCAGGGCATTTAAGAGAATAATGAGGTTCAAAGTGGGAAAACAGAAAAAAATTCAAGAATGAATTACAATGTGAAAATTAGCGAAAAACCTTACTACACACGTACGCATAGACACACAAACACACACACACACACACACACACACTCATACACACAATTACCAAAATTATATCTAAAATGATTTCCATATCTGGTTTTAAATGTGACTGTATTTCACTGGTTAAGTGGAATGATCTAAAGTACCAATTAACTAACGTACTACGTCAGAACAAGCGACTGGTTGATGACGACATTGCAGACCATCTGCCTGCTCTACAACTTACCTGCTAACCGGAGTTAATATCTGATGACCAAAGGAAATGTGTACAGGGATTTAAGACTTCCAAGCCTAATCTTGTGTTTGGAGGAGCCAGAGAATAAAGAAATTGGAACTGTCAGCAAAAATTATTGCAGTCCCACTTATTTTCCTTCCTAAAGAAAGAACACACAGGAACACGGGATAGAAAGATTATAACTGTGCCTCAAGTACTTCCACTGTATTCCACTGTAGCCCTCTGTCGTTCCAGTTTAACGCTTCGTTCGTGGGATAATGGTAATGGGCGTGGGTCAAACAGGGGTGTAACTTGGATGTTGCTGCCTGTCAGTGTATACTCACTATCGTTACCTATACGCCCATAAATTCTTAGTAAATGTTAAACTTTGTAACACCTGTACATGTTAGGAACTAGCGCTGTCTCTGAATTATAAGCATGCTGTACATCATAAAACTAATAACTTATTTTCCAACAGATGCGTCAGTTCACGCTTGACGCGTGTTTTGTTGAGCTGCTGCAAAAACGGCTGCAGGAAGAAGAGGAAGAAATACGTGCCAGTCCGGTAAGTGTAAATGCGATCAGTATAGAGAATGATAGCGTGTATTTAAAAAGTGTATTTTTCGTTTCATGATCACATGTTGCCTCACTTCCTAATGTGGTACTCGTTATTGCTCTGTTTCCGAGTGTTTTACGGAGTTGTTTGGATTTTGTGCACAATGCTTCAATGATCATCCCAGCCGTCTTCCTCGGGTGCAGCGAGTTTTGCTGTTACGTGTACTTACTGATTGACTCTAACCATTCCGTAAACGTCACAAGACCTGAAGAAGATGGCTTGGTCAGTCGTTGAAATACTGTGCGTAAAAATAGGAACATCATCTCGGCAAAATTTCCGGAAGCACATCATTAACCAATCACTCCGAGGAAACCTTGAAGATGACGGGATATTAGTTATTTGTTAGTATTACTATTTGTTGAGACGTGAGGACGAGTGATGTTACTTGGATATGAAAGTGAATCACTCTGTATTTAATACCGATACTGTAGCCTGCTAAATTCGTGATAAATGTGACATTTTTATAGCATAGGAATGAGCGTAACTTCTGAATTACTTGATATGTTTGATAACAAAAACTAATAATTTCTTTTCCAACAGGAGCGTCAGTTCACACTTCACGAGTTTTTTGAGGAGCTACTGCAGAAACGGCTGCAGGAGGACGAATAAAGCCGTGCTGCTACAGTGAGTGAAACTTCAATCTGTAGAGGAAACAATAGATTTTGTTTTCTAAGTGTATTTCTCGTTTCATGACCACACCGTAACTGCTTTCAGAACGGTGATCTGGGTTATTTTTCCGAGTCTACAATTGTACGTATTTAATATGACTGAAATGCTATCAGCTTACGTGAAACGACAAGCCTACAAAATGCAAAATTCTGTGGTCGATACGTAAATTTTGTTGTACTGAGATGTGGGTAGTTAACATGATACTAGCAGTATTGTTGTTCTATAGCAATTGTGAATTGTGGGAAGAGTCCTGGTTCTCTTGCGACAGTAATTTTTTTTGCCCTAGTAATGGTACGTTCCCGTTTAATTCAAGAATCAACGGAACAATATGGTTGCCTTCACTTTCACAATATTAAGAGGTTTCAGAAAACATTCTCCTTTATCTCCTCCCTGCCATAAAACAGTAATCAAATTTTGAATATAATTTCAGCTACAGCGTTCCGAGCCGGTTTTACTTTGTCTTTTAGTTCCGTTCTTTTATACCATATGAACGTTTGTTTTTCTGGCATATAATTATGCATGAATCCCTCCAAATTTAAATTCAACATTTGCAGAACTTTTTCTAAGAGACTCCAAGATTCAGGCATAAGTGTGTATAACTATATTCACAATTCTCTCGCTTGCTTTATGTGCAGAACCTAATTGAGTATAACGGTCAATATAACGGTCGAAATACTCTCATACTTATAACAACTACTATCATGATACAATGATTTTTTCTTAGAACTGTGTACTCAGGGAGCAGGTAAGTGACAAAAATGTCGATGGGGTAGTTTTTACGTTTAAATCCGTATTTTCGATACTTAGTAGCCTTGGATTGATGAACAAGGTCTACAAGACAATCCTTTTGTTGAAACTGTATCTGGGGAGCAGAACAATTTATAAAACGTATTTTGATTGCATTCTTTTACTGGAATATTACAGTGAAACGTGTTACGTATGTTCCAATAGCTACAAACTACTAACTGTTCTTCTTGTCTGTTTTACAGTGTTTACAATATCGATGCAAAAATCTACGCTATAGTAGCCTCGGCTTCTATGATAGCTTAGCAAGTTTCTTTACATGTGTCATATCAACCCACCATTATGTAATCATGTTTCTTAGTTCCGAATTTTATATTTGTCTTCAGGTCACTGCAGTGGTCTCCACGCCAACCACGCAGGCTCCATACTCCACACGGTGCAGCTGTTCAGAGCCACCAAATCACACGCTGCACGTTGGGGGCGCCGCCGTCAACTCGGCGTCCGCACAAGACTGTGTGGCTGCTAAACCGCTAGACTGCGATACCGCGCCCAATACCACCTGTAATGACCGTTGCCAATTCAATAAAACTTCGGTTTAGTGGTATAACATGGTCGCGTTATTTATTTTTGTTCGGTGGCGTCGTGATAACCCACGGGACTCGCATTTGGATTGACGTTGGTACAAGTCCCTGTTCGACCCACACCTAGGGCTTCGGTGGTTTCTCTAAATAGATTAAGGCAACCACATGGATGGTTCATTCATAATAAAACTCGAACGAATTTCTCCGAAATGCGAGCTCCGTCTGTCATCACCTCCACGTCGATGGACGTTAGCACCGAATAATTTCTACTTCTCTACCCCATTTGAGCAAGAAATTGATTTGATCAATAATTAAAAATGTTATTATCCTAATGGTATACGAAGGAAAGCAATTAGAGCTCACAGGACTAACCTTTCAAAATTTGCTACGTAAGTTTTATCGCCAAATCACTAACGATAACACTTAAAAGAGAAGAGTGTAGGCGTTCGTATCTAAGAGTGACAAATTATTCCCTGTAATCCCGACACTTACTCATTAACTCAGTGAGCCACATGTAATACAACCCAATATTATTCAGAAACTAAAGAGTAAATGACATTTGACTTCGACAAGATACAAGGTTACGGTAGTTGGTTAGTTTTTATTCTTTTATGACCACCTTAACTCGTACCTGTAAAACTATATGGGGGCGAAATATAGGGTATGTTGACACACTTAACATCTGGTCGTAACAGAAGCATGGCGAGTGACTTTGAAAGTAGGAAACGTAAGTTAAAGCACTTAGTGTAATCAAACTGATACTGCATTGCATTGTATTCCATTGTGAAAATAATAATTAGGATATCCATGCAACCACAAACAAATAGACGAAGCAATTGATGTTAGTTAGGAACGTATGCTCAGCCTTAAAACCTACGCCCCCAGTTCACAGAGAATGCGTGACCAGTTCTGCTTTTATTGCGGACGTCGCTTCTTATGACGTACCCTTTCTCCTATGATTTTTAATACCTTATCTTTCACTTTGACCACTGTAGTAACGTTAGAGAGGAAAATTAGGTGGCAAGAGGCAGGTGTACTTTTTTTTGTCTCTTTCCCGAAAGTAATGAGTCATTTGGAAGGTTTACGGGCACTACGACTTTTTTGTTTATTATTTCATATAATACTTGTGGTGTCACCGCCAGACACCACACTTGCTAGGTGGTAGCTTAAATCGGCCGCGGTCCATGTAGTACATGTCGGACCCGCGTGTCGCCACTGTGATCGCAGACCTAGCGCCACCACCAAGGCAGGTCTCGTGATACGAGAGAGGACTCGACCCCAGTTGTACGAGAACCTAGCTACCGCACAGTTGTACGAGAACCTAGCTACCGCCAAGTTGTACGAAGCCTTTCTCTCTCATTAGCCGAGAGACAGAATAGCCATCAGCTAAGTTAATGGCAACGAACTAGCAAGGCGCCAGTTGTATCAGTGCCTATAGCTTACGAGTATTCAAGAGAGATGTATTCCAAAGAACAATTAAAAGATAAGTAATAAGCATCTACATACTTTTCTTCTTATTCATTTATAAGTTCTCATGTTCCAGACTTCACGCCCGTCTGCTTTATGCCGTGCGTGCACTATCGGCTACAGCGTTAGTCTAGAGTTCATTTTCAGCAATTAACTTCACGGTGTCGGCACAGCTACCGACACAACAATACTCGCTTTCAAGGAAAAAATCCTTTTCCTCCAACAATAAATTATCTGTTTAAACGTCTTGCTCTCGAATGTCAAAGTCATTCGCATGTAGCGAACTGATCTTTGCCTCCACAATTTAACAGTGAGGCTTGAATCTGGGGCAAAACATTGAGCTGTTGGGTCATTCCAGTATCAGAGCACAACGCTCCAACATTTTAACCGTTAATTTTATTTGTACCACAGCACATCGCTCCAACATTTTAACCGTTAATTTTGTTTGTACCACAGCACATCGCTCCAAAATTTTAACCGTTAACTTTACTTCACTAGTCCAACAATTGCCCACTTGTGGCATAATAAAGGATTACATCTTTACGAAACTGATTTATAGCTATTACCGGCCGTGATGTGATTTGGAGTAAGTCGTCGAGGTGACAGAACTGTTGTGTGAGCCCCTAGTGCCTGGTGAATTATTGGGAATAGAGTCTTCTATACCTACCATCCACTTTCATTTATTACTTCATCACAAGCCCCAAAATGCAACACAAATTTGATTTAAAAATGGTGATCAGGAGGTCATAATCATCCGCTTCCATGCATCAAAATAAAAAAAAATCAGTTACAAAATCGTGAAAATTACGAATAATAAATATTCAGCCTAACCGGGAAACCGAGGCCATTTCGGGTTTTTGGGCGGACACAAATGAAGTTATTAAACAAAACAAAATCACGAGAATATTGAAACATACAAACCAAAATAATTAGAACACGATGCGACGAGTGGCGTCGAAGATGTAAAAATAAAAGCATGAAATTAGTGCGACGCATCTGGTATGTGAAACATCTCGAGCTACATAACTCGAATGAAAAGCCAGACATCAATACAAAAACCAAAAGGCGATACCAACTCAAAGCCAAAAAGCGATAACAGTATATATGGCCCAAAACGTGCGGCAATTAAATGAACGCGGTAGCAACGACAACATTTGGGATTATCCCACGGTCCGATTCCACACGTTTACTTTGAGGCATGGCGTCATATTTGTAATAAAAAGCATAGTTTACTCCAGTTACTAAAGAGGGCCACTAATAACATTTACTAACAGGCCACTCACTTGCTTCAATATGACGGAAAAATACACCATTAATGCTGAAAACCAACATAAGAATTAAGCGAAACGTTTTATTCACTTAATGAAAAGAAAGTAATGGTACAGGTGAGGAAATTGGGATGTTCTGGGCGGGGTTAAACTAAAAATGCTACAGTAAGACCATCACTATTTCTAGGTAACCACAGAATCGAAAAATAGATGGAACAAAGAAATACAAGAATTCCACGACAGGAATAGAATATTTTACTTGACCTATAGCTCAAACGAAGACAGCGACACCCCCTAGAAATAAAAACAGCCATAATAATTAGTATTGGTAATGCCATCTCAGGGAATTCCACGTGACGTATGTAGCTGAAACGAAGACACTGACAGTAGCCCATCCCCCCCCCCCCCCAAAAAAAAAAAAATTTAATAAGCATTGTGTTTTTCACTATATCTACACGCCCATCGTCCCCTACGGTAAAATTAACCAAATAAAAATTTTAAAACTTCATTTGTAAGACATTTCCCATCCATATAGGAAGTACAGTCGCACACCGAATAAAAAACATCATAAGGAAGTTCTTACCAGCCATAGACAACTTCAAATTAATGAAGTCCCAAAACACACACACACACACACACACACACACACACACACACACACACACACACACACACACACACCGTACTGCAAACAACAAAATATTCAAACCCCATTCTGAGGCAAAACTACACACAAACAAATAACAAAGACAACCTCATTCTATATATCCAAGCTACAAACGAAAAATAACAACTGAAATACTAAAAACTAATAAATAACCAATAATTACCATAGACTCAATCTCATTCAAAGGCACCTTTACTACAAACCAAGTCACAAACCCAGATATCCGCCAGAAAGAATCAGGCACCGCTGACAACGTCTCCTACAAAAACAATCCATTTCGAGTACGCCGCGGCTCCACGATGTCACACTCGGAAAAAGACAAAAACATGTATAAGAACAAAGATTATAAATATGACCTAACTATTCTCACCCTAGACAAACGTGCCACATTCGACAAACAACCAAATATTTGTGAGAAGCACGATTATAAATATAGCCACAAATCGTTTATTTAACAACAATTTAAGCTGTTCTCTTATGTTTTGCCTACCCTCGGAAATGGTTGCGACATATAGAAAGAAGAAGTTAGGCTTTTGGGGATATGCGCATGATCCGATTCAATCCATCGGCTTTGACTCATTACTTCATCTTTCCAATAAACAGCATATACAGTTTAAACCAGATACTAAAATAAAGTCGCTAACATCCTTCGTATCGCAAACTCAGGAAATCACATAGGACGTCGTTGGTCAAAGCCGTCGAGAGGAAACGGACAGTGCACTTGGCACCAACACTTGACATATACCACAACGAATATTCCGATACGAATACAAAAGGCAAAAAATTACAGCAACGGACATAGCACAGTATCGAAACCATGGATTCACAAATAGAGCACCATTTAACCGCAAAAATGTGACATTTTTTACACTCACGTGAAAATAGTCATTTTATATTTAGAATTAAATTCCTACAGACTTACGTATTTCGTAATCATCGAACTATCACCCTTCGTTATTTCAGTGTTATTAACATTAAGGTTCACTAAATAAATTGAGAGAAATAATTGTCGACAGGAAGATGCATTTACAAGTGATTCCACGTACACGTAAGTTGTAATCACTGTTTACCCTGTTACTGAGACAACCAAAGATAATGTTTAAGCTCTGGACGATTAGGAGTGTAAGCAGAGACAAGCGTAATATCATTATTTCTATTAACTATACTTGTGAATTTACTAACGTGCCCACACCATCAGAATTTGCAGCGCTCCTTGTAAATACAACACAAACTATAGTCATGGCATAAACTGACACTGCAGGCGCCCCTAAGCAAATCAGCCATCGTTTCGTTCCGCACGCGTGTGTCATTCGACACACTTGTACATCACAGCTCAGACTTGAGCGATATCGATTTTTTGATTGCATCCTATCCTTTCCAGGCCAATACATTTTAGTGTTCTACGTAACTCTAAAGTTCTGTAGCTCAGCACCGTAATGACTCTGATGACTGTCTCGTGTCGATTGAAGGTAGTTTCCTGAAACAACCCCTATCCTTTGCAGTTCATCCACTTTTCTCTTGCAGCCTGACAGAGATTTCCATATTTTTGATTGTTTGAGGAATACGGGAGGCATTTGATGAGAACAGTGTGTCCCGCCGCAATTGATTGGGCTAGCCATGCAATATTGACATTCTCGTACTTGTCACTTCGGTCTAGAGGGTAACAAAAGGATCCACACGAATAGTTTTGATTGTGTATTCACAGTACAATGCTTAACTCCGAATTGTTGTGGCTTAAGTACAGCGTGCTTCTGTTTCTCTAACCATGCCTGGTGTTGCTAACTTAGTAACAAGTAAAGAACGCAAGAGGCAGTAACCAAAATTAACTTTCCCAGTCTAATAAAAACTCTCAGTTTCAACATAAGCTTCCCCATTGGACCAACTCCTCACTATCGGCCAGAGCGATGACAACTTACATTAAAGGAATCATGGGATATCTTCACTGCATGCAAATTTCAAATACTTCTACAACAGAAATCGCACACGGGAACACTTTCACGCGACGTATTAAGTATAGACAATAGGTCCTCTTCTAACAGCAACTTATCGCAGATCGGTCGAGCTACGGAAGGTACTAGTCGACTGAATAACTGAACAAAGGGCATATCAGTCTCGTTTTGAAGAAAACACGCGTAACTGTAAGCCTATGTCACTGACGTTATTTCGTTGTAGAACTGTGGAGCATGTTTTATGATCACGCATTGCGGCGTTCTTCGAGATGTGACTAATTTCACCAGTATTAGCTGTTATCCGGAGATTCTCAGATCTCTCAGAAATATAATTACACATCACTCCCGTCGACATATTGAGAACTTGCTCCAGTGATAATAGAGTTCCGCATTTGTTTGTAGAATATATGAAGCAAACTGGTGTAGAGCTGTATTATTATAATTGGATCACGTCCTCAGTATGTCGACGAGACTGACGTGTAATTATATTTCTGGAAGATCTGAGAATCTGAGTCGAACCTGGTTTCGAAATAAACCATTTCACATCAAGCGATCTTAGCTTTCAATATTATACATTACAACTTTAGATCGCTCCAACAAGAAGTGTAAATTATAACTGTACAAGGGTCGTTCAATAAGTAATGCAACACATTATTTGCGAAAATTATTTTTTCAAGATTCCAATTCTCCATATTATTCCCCACTCTTTTGGCTACAAAATCATATTTTTTCAACACGATTTCCGTTCAGGCCTTTACGCCCGCGTGGTGCAGCACTACTGGTCAACATGTGTTGCTGCATCAATAACCTCCCCATCATCCACATACTGTTTGACGTAGGGTGCACCTTCCATTGGGCCAAACAGATGGAAGATGGAAGGTACAGATCTGAGATGTAGGGAGAATGAGAAGCTACAGCCCAATAAAGTTTTGTGAGCTCCCCGTTGGTATGCGGTTTTTGTCAGCCCTTGCGTTCTCGTTGGCGTTTTTTGAAGATGAACATTCCAAAGACGTTTCTACAATATCCTGAGGGCAGCACAATATACTTCAGAGTTGATCATTGCACTATGAGGCAGAACATCGAATAGAATAACCCCTTCAGAGTCCTAGAAGAGCGTCGCTATGCCTTCACCAGCTGGATGAGCAGCTTTGAACTTTCTCTTCGTAGGAGAGTGGTTTGTCGACAGTCGATGTATTGCCGTTTTGTTTCTGGTTCGAATGGAAAGAGGTTCGCCTGTGACGATGATCGATAAAAACTTGACATGATTAGCCTTATAACTCTCAAGCAGTTTCAAACAGATGGTCCTTCGTTGCTCCTTATCGTCTTCCGTTAGACACACACCTTTGAGTACCCCTACTTGCGGACGAGTACGTCAGCACTACTAACAGAGACGTCCAGTTTTGTAGCGAGGTGCTTGACTGTGATCCGTCATTCGACTCAAATGAGTGTATCCGCACGTTCCAACATTTCAAGATTCACAGCTGTGTACAACTGGCTGGCACGCAGTAGATTAGACAAGTTTGCACGACCTTTTAGTGATGACAGTAGCTCCACCCAACAACTCACTGTGCTTTTGTTCACTGCCAGGTACCCACAGAAATTCTAAAAGCACCTATGAGTATCTGTGACTCCCTGATTTTCCACCAAAAGAAACTCATTGACAGTTCTCTGCTTGAAATGTACCGCCATTACAGCCGCTGTTTTGGAGGCTACGCATAGATCTGCCACCAATACGAACTACATGAAACTATACGGGCTTGAGTGGTAATATCACCATGTTCCACAACAAACGCTCTATATTTCAACCAAAACAGACTGAGAAAAAGTGTGTTGCTTTAATTATTGAACAACCCTCGTAGTTATTACAAGTCGTATGTTTTTAGGCTAGTTAGTATCTCCAAATATAAATGGCAAGAGCAAGACATTAATGCTTATTTCTCCGTGGGCAGCAGGTCAGATGTTGAAGCGTGAATGCATGGACACAAAACAAGTTGTCTCTACTGACTGGCGTTGTGGTGCAGTTACGATCATCCGTAAAACATCACGCTGTACAGTTTGTTATGTGTTTGTGGGAAGGCTGTGCGATGCACAGAAAAAACAACGAACATATTGATGTGTGTAAATATTAAGGTACCACATGTACAAATATGTGCACTTATACTCACTACACACTCTATGTAAATACTGTAGTCGATAACGATGGAAGCTCTACGAGACTGATTGCAGACGATTCTGGTTATCAATGGGAGCGCTGTCACACCAGGAAACTGTATCGAAATGCAGGAAGACCTGCAAAGGATTGACGACTGGTGTAGTTGATTCTGATCTCACACAAATGTAATGCGTAATTCCAGATATCTATTACTTTTCTATTACACCACTGGCAACAAATAACTGGATACAACATTAATCTGAAAACACCTGAGAATAGCCAGCAGATCACAACCTGAGATTTATTGGAGCATCCTGAAGAGTGTGTTAACTCATCCACGAAAGAAGTGATTTACAAAACTTTCGTCTGATCATTTCTTGAGTATTGATCATCAGTACTGGACCTTTACCAGGTAGACCTACTCGCAAAGAGAAATCAAATGCAGCGTAGAGCGCCCCGTTTTATCACGGGGTCGATGGTAAACGCGAGTTTCTAACGGAAATACTTAACAAACTCAAGTAGCAGACGCGTAAGAGAGGCGTTGTGCTGCGCAGAGAAGTTTCTTGTTTAAATTACGAGAGCGTCCGTTAGAAAATTAGTCGTGCGCTATATTATTTTCCTGTAGCAGCTTCACAGAAGGACGAAAAAATTAGAGAAATAAGCTTAACCGAAAGGCGTTCTTCCCTATGTACTATTCGAGAATGGAACAAGGAAAGTGGGAGGTGATAGATCGGTTATGCATATTGGCGACATTAACGATCTACTATGCTTTCTTGTTGCACACCTGATGTTGCTTTCAGTTTTCTTAAACTTTCTCCTCAATCACGTATTTAAGAACATACTCTCTGTATGATCGTATCATACCTATTGGTCGAAATTTTTGTACATTGTCTAACGTGTTTCAATAATGTAATGTGTGCTGGTTGTAGTATGCGAAAAGCACGAGGTCTGCTTCAAATGACTGGTGTATCTTGAATCCGTGGTGGTTCAATGACAGAAAGAGGAACGTAACTTCTCTCGGACTCTGATCTCCTGTAAACTTTTGTAAGTAATGGATTTTACTACTTTGATCTCTTCTAATTTTAATTTCTTACATTGCGTGGGGCACTTTGAGAGAAAAGTACTTGATTATATTAAGTATTGCTTCATTCATTTAGTAATGAAATTTTAAGTGCTGAAAATTCAACTATAAGTACAAATGTCTGCACCAAGTTCTTAACCGGTGACACAGATCGTTTTGATTGCATTTTTGCTGAATTTTCTCTGTAACGCATACAGTTTAGTGTAACATAGGCTAAACTACATGAAATAACACGACAGACACAGACGTGTCTGTGTTACACGCAGTTAGGTTTACTCTTCACCTTCTTGCAGTTTTTTTTCTTTTTTTGCCAAAATCATTGTAAGTAGGCTGTTTATGTTTTCTCTATGTAAGTAGGCTGTTTATGTTTTCTTATTGGCAACGTTACGTAGCGCTCAATATGAAAATCACTGGCTGTGCTGTGTGCAGTCTGTGGCTAGTTTGCATTGTTGTCTGCCATTGTAGTGTTGGGCAGCGGCAGCTGGATGTGAACAGCGCGTAGCGTTGCGCAGTTGGAGGTGAGCCGCCAGCAGTGGTGGATGTGGGGAGAGAGATGGCGGAGTTTTGTAATTTGTCATGAACTGCTATATTTATATATGATGATATCAAGGTAAACACATTGTTTGTTCTCTATTAATATCTTTGATTTTGCTAACTATCCCTATCAGTAGTTAGTGCCTTCAGTAGTTTGAATCTTTTATTTAGCTGGCAGTAGTGGCGCTCGCTGTATTGCAGTAACTTGAGTAGCGAAGATTTTTGTGAGGTAAGTGATTTGTGAAAGGTATAGTTTACTGTTAGTCAGGGCCCATTCTTTTGTAGGGATTATTGAAAGTCAGATTGCGTTGCGCTAACAAAATATTGTGTGTCAGGTTAAGCACAGTCATGTATAAATGATCAAAAGGGGACGTTTCATCATTACCTTCGTATTACTTTCAAGAGAAGAAATATGTGTCAGTCATCGTGAAGGCCGGTATCATCCACGAAAGTTGGACGCCTTTCACAAATATCGAGGCTTATATGTGGGCAGTTCATTAGCTGGACAGGAGGACAGAATCCTGCAAAGTATTGTCAAGCCGGACAGTCTACACATCGATGTGTAACTGTTTAATGGCACGGCAAAAAAAAGGCAAACTTATGTTTTCATCATTTGTACAGTTAGAGAATTAAATCTTTGACATTTTTAAGGTACCAGGAATACAACCCTCGATGCAAAAGTTACTACACCTTGTGCAGAAGCCAGAGTGTAGGTAAAACAGTATAAGAGCATAACAGGTAACCAGTAGTTGAGAAGTGAGTGAGGGAGAGCTGAAGCCCATCTTCCGCACTTACATCGAGTCAGCAGTAACAGAAACTATAGGGGAATCTGCAGTGGTTTTGGGAGAAGAAGTCAGAACTTTGAGATTTAGCAATGGCATTGCAATTCTGTCAGAAATGGCCAAGAAGCTGCAACCTCAGTTGAACGGAATGGACAAAATAGCGTATAATCAAATAAATTCGGGGGATGCTGAGATAATTACAGTAAGAAACGAGGCACTGGAGTAGTAGACGAGTTTTGCCATTTGGCGAGTAACTTAAATGAGCGTGACAGTTGTAGGGGAAATATAAATCCAGAAAGGCAAGAGGAAGAGAAGGAATTCTTAAAAATAGAAACACTTCAGCGTGGGGACGGGTGGGAGGACAGCAGAGAAGATGTGCCGTTACGTTTCTAGCTCCAATTACATAGACATTGTAATGCACAGCCTGGTCCAACTCGCTTGCGTGCGAAACGTCCTGATGAGGAGCTGATCATCACTTGCAGACCATCGTTCCAGACGGTGTGTCTGCACTCTCTCTAGGCGTCGCCACGAAGAAAAACCAAGATTATAAATTTAAATATTTTGTGATAAATACGATATAATAAGATTAATTCTGATAATAGTTCTAAATTACTTTATGCTTGAAATATTTAAGTGTGAGATTTTTAGACAGGCGAGTTCTTTAGGCCTTTGTAGTACTAGTAATGAAATATTTAAGTTATTAGTTTAGAATTGGTGAAATTTTTAGAGGGCGGTATTGTTAGGCCCATATTTTAAAATATTGTACAAATATTATTCTGTTATGACATATAATGTATTGGACCATGAGGAGGCAACTAATACCACTGTTTGTCCTATAATCAGAGCACCCTCTTGTGTATGCAAAAGGGAATGCGCTGATAATCGTCCGGGGGGAGGATGTAATGCCACTTCCTCGGACGAGAAATAAAAATCAGAAATTAGGTCCCAAAACCCCAAAGATTTCCCTCCATGTCCCAAATTCCCACAAACGTGAATAAGCGATTACCTTAAAACTAAAGTAACTGATGAAGACGTTACTTGATAACAAAAACGCGCTGCCTTTCTTCATTTACTTGCGCGCCTAGAAATTGCTGTCGAATACTGCCAGACCAAAAACCAAGGGATCTTACTGCCTTCCGATATACGTCGCTGTCAGTTCTTCCATATGATTTGGTCGACGTGACCTGTTTCAAGTTGTGTATGACAGAGAATGTTTTAGAAAATCAATTGTTTTCCTTTGCAATAAGCAGAAAGAAATTTCATTCTAAACTATCCAAGTTCAAAATTTTCGCAATATTTGTTCAAATTTAATACTCGTTTCTATAATGTAGGAAAGTACTTCACAGTTGCAAAAACCGCATTCGACTCATTGACCTTACACTTAGTCACTGACCATAAATTCTAACTCAGAGTGACACCAGTTCAAGTAACGTAAGGTAGCGAAGACTATTTGCCAATGCTCTTTCTCACAGGAAAATACGCAATTCACTCATTGGGCTCTATAAGTACTCTGCAACAGTAATTTCTGTGTGTATGCAATGCATACAGGTTGTAGAATTTAGTGGTGCTCTCTCTTCCACTTCTGTATATAATACGCCTGACCTAAACGGGCCCTTTATCATTACAGGCCCTGGGCAGTGCAACATCATACTGAAAACAGTAATGTGCTTATACTGACAACCTCACTGTTCGTTTTACCTGAGTTCGTAGTCATTTAAGTAAAACATGACCTTCCATTGGGAGACATTTGGTCCCCCTTTTCCTTCTGTGAAATTTGTCAGTAAGCTTTTTGCCTTCCAACCAGCGAAATGCGGCAGAGTACGGCCGGTAAACGATTCACAAACCACGATTTAGTGCCGTTAAGACGATTTCTAAAAACATTGTTGTATCTGAAGGAATTTAGTTCCTTCTTAAATCGTCTTATGCAGCAACGTTCACAGATACCTCAAACAGGAAAAGCTCCTCATCCAGGTCTTAAGGTTGTAAAACAAACTTCCCACAGTTTGTCCCAGGTTGATCTTTCGTCTGATAGCACTGGGTAAGTATTTTGTCTAAGAGGTGTCACAAGTAGTGTTCCTGTATCTGTGGGAATCATTGGTTGAAAACGAGTTCAACAATAATGGGTACAGTACTGCTAAATATTCAAAACGATTATCAAACTAAATTTGAGTTCATCCGCAAACTGAGGCGTATTTATAATATCTAAGCTAGACTGTGTATCCTTGTCTTCCTTGAGTGGGGATTGGAAGGTGTTTACACATACGTATACAGTACTATGAATACTTCAAACTCTATTGTTAACGTTGCTCTCATGAACTAATTTTTTTTAAATACTTTAGGGTCTTCAGCGTGCAATATGTGTCGTAGATACAGTCTTAGGCGAAAAAAATGACCGCTGAGTCGTTCACGTAAGGTCGACAGTATAGCCGGGCTCCTTGCAGAATTGTATGTCCGGCAAAATGCTCGATCTGGCAACATTGTAGACTGCGGCACTTCCTGGAAGAAGTCTCGCCTGCAGTCTAAGTACATCATTCTTGACTACGACCGTAGTCTCGAAGTAAAATGCGAGATTAGCTAACACGACTTCTGGCAACCAAAAGCACACGTCGACAAGAATTTTTTCGCCCCTTTCCTCTCCTGGTGCTGAAGCTATGAGTGTAATTCAAGCAAATCTACAATACATTTCGCTATCTGTCACATTGGTAATAACAGTTTGGTTGAACAATATTTTAGTGAGAGATTTCTTGGCCGACCATCTGCCTCTGAACACCGCATGAGTCTGAGTTCTCTGGGACCAGTTTCCTTCCTACCGGCGGGGGCTGAGGCACTGCACTGCCTCGCCTTCTGCCGACATCTGCTGCACTCTTCACTTTCGACAGTGTAAAATGCTTTAATGTTGTTGAGTGGTGACCCATAAAATCTGTCTACGATTTGTGTTTCATACTCGATACCAACGGAGGCACAAAACTGGTTTTATTTGATGAGTATTTTAATACACTGGTGTGCAATACATCAATGTGGCACAGAATTAATTTCATTGTTCTGATCCAGTGTGCTACAATTAAAGCATCACAACCTGTTCTTTTTCCTTTCACAGGAGATTCTTCAAATAATTTATTTTTGTCATGGATTCATATGTGTTAGTCAAGGCATAGAGAGTAAATGCAATCAAATGTGTTTGGTTTCTTTATCTGATTCCCTATGGCAAATGGATGCGAAACATTGTGTCAATACCTTTCAGAATCTGCTCTATAGCTACTCTGGCAAATTGCTTGTTTTGAGGTTCATACGTTAATTAATGGAGAAGTGAACGCTGTTCAGAAGTGATATTTAAAATATTCAATCGGATTTAAGGCGACAAAATTACCCATATTTGAAGCTACCCAGAGAAAAAGTAAGTTGCTAGCGCCGTTGTTAGCAAATGTCTGCAGAGAGTTCCTAATTGCTACTGTGGAAATTTAGCATAGAAGCCCTATAGAAATCAAAAGGTTCATTTCCTTCATACTTATCACCCTGGCATGTGAGTCTTAAGTGAAGAACAATATTGAAATTCGTATCGTTGACAGTCGATTCGAATTGCTTCAGAGACACCTATATTGTGAAGCAGCTTGGCAGTCAGAAAGCTGAGTTCTATGACCATTAACACAACTTACTGAGTCGAGCTACCAAGAGGACTTGATGTGTAAAGGTTTTCTTCCGATTTCGTTACAGAATTTTTTCTGGAAATTCGCAGCTCAATAAAATAAATCATAAAAATAAGCTCGCACATACTAGCCCCTACCACGGTTAGAATTGATGACTCATTGAGCCGTTGCGACACGAGACACAGGCGGTATCACGGGGCTGCCGACACACTGCTGACAGCATGACACTCTCACCATGGTGTTGGTCGCTCAGCCTCATAGCGTATCATGAACGATAATAAAAGTTGTCACTTATGTGAAGAATATCATTTCTTTAGCCAAAAAATTGAATTTTCTGTCTCTGTGTCTTAGTTTACTTGAGGATTATAAAGCACGAGTCATTCAAATGGAAAGGGAATATCAAGTGAATTTAGCCAGTCAATTCAGTACCATAGGCGAAAGAGATTGAACTGTCACAGTGTTGCCAAATGTTTGTGACAATGTTGCTAATTATCAGCTGTGCTAGGAACAGCTCTGTAGCGGTATGCGAGGACAATTCTGTGCTCGTGTCACAGGAGGATACGGAGAGGAGGCACGGGGTTTGGTTAATATGCAGCGTTTTCTCCTACCAGTTGTGTCTAACATTCAGGTGTATAATCTTCCATCACGATTACAGTTTCCCACAAAATATATACGAATAAAACACTTTGTTACTTTGTGACAAAAGATTATTTCAGTACAATAAAAAGTCTCTGGAAATATCAACTTTGCCCACCTGTCACGAAAAGTAAGATAACAAACACTTTGCACCTCGATCTCGATTGCATCTATGTGCAGTCTTGCGATCATACAAGTAGAATTTCATGAACTGCACGAGAATGTAGAAAAATGTTGGTGTGAATGGAAGGTATAAGAAACACAGTTAACTAATTATACTGTGCCACGTAGTAATCAATTCATTTGAAAATTCAGAAGAGGAGAAACTAAAAATTATGCCCAGTAAGACAGAAACTAAAGTGCAGATGCGGGCACTGTGCAGATCTGCGCTTTTTCATCTTCAGATCTTTAAAAATAATGTGCACTAACCAGCGTATTCATTGCTTTCGTAATGTTCCCTCTTGTTTAGTCTTCTAGTGATGAACTGGATCCACACCCATGAGTCTGCATCCTTCCACCTACTATTTTTGTGTGTTATTGCTCGGTGTTGAAAAAGCAAAATATTATGCCTCCTCCCACGAGATATTAGAACGAGGTCGCAAGAAGGCTAACGAATTATAATCAAAACACACTGAGACGCCAAATTGCCTGTCGTCATAGTGTTAAGTCGACAGAAATTGCGGCATTTCATTGTCGTCTTCTCTTACTGAGATTGTCACATTGCCCTGAACACAAGATGCCGAGATAAATGCGTATATTCTCCGTGACGAAACATCCCACATTCCATTCATGCTGATCCATTCGTTACGTGCATTGGCAGCAAAGAGTGATAGGAAATCTGTTGTGAGGTCATAAATTACAATCACAATAGTAGTAACAACAAATCAGTAATCAAGGGTCTTTACTGCATTACAGACAATTGTTAACGATTAACAAAATAACCAAGAAAGGCTGAGTGTTTAATTGGCGCATTGCATAGGTGTTCTTACAACTTTGTTACTGAATTCTGTTCTGGTTGTTTGCAGAGAGAAAAGAAAGAACCCTGTAGCCATACATATCGCTAGTACAACGAGATATTACCTATCAACTATCCTTGCTTTACATCACGAGAAGAAAATAGCATCACCAAGCTGATATTTGAAATACATTTCTGTTTTCTCTCTCTGTCTCTCTCATTTTATTTTTATTTTTATTTTTTGAGCAGTGCGAGTAATAAGCAAGTAGGCATATAATCTGTTTACAGTTATTTTCATCGGGATACATAATGCAATAATACGCCTTTTAAGTGTATTATTGCGTAATTTCAATTATTGACAGTCTATTCGTGAGCTTTCTCGCATTTAGTGGCATGCAACCTATAACAGAAGCAAGCAAAACACAAATATTTCTTGCACAATGCGCAACACACAAACGAAATCTCGCTGCACTGACGTTTTGTCCGATATATTGCTCAGAAAACATATCTGATTCATGTTGCTAAACACAGCTCTATCACATATCAATTTGGATGCGTACCAAGTGTATAAAAGTATATTTTCAAATACACAGAAAGGCACATACAGGTATTCGACTGAAACATATCCATGACCAAGATTGTAACTGTGGTCGACAGCATCGTCGTCTACCACCTTGACAACTCAAATGGTGGCAGTGCTCGGCCGGTTACTTACGTTTACTGGTATCAAAGCTACAGCATGAAAACACAAAAATGTTAATAACCCGAAGATCATTAACTTTGGAACCCATAGTAAAGTAAAGCAGTCATCAGTCGGAAGATTGGTTTGAACACCACAGTGCTTTAATAGGCACAGTCTTGTTGGAGGTGGTATGCCGTTGCTTTTCTCCGACCTTTGAGTTGACTTATCTAGCCAGTTAATAGGGAACCTACAGTTTAATACGGCTTTCGGCATTTTTCACCATAACAAACACTTCCCGAGGGGAAATAAGTGTAAAATGGCACACAAAAAATTGTGGGATTGACCAGGAATCGAACCAGAGACCGATATATTTGAAGTCTTGCTTTTTACCACTTTCCTACCACGTAACTGCTGCAAACCATAACTCACTAATAAAATGTTTTAATTGTAGACGCTCTTTCCGTACAGGATTGAAAATATGATTCTCCGTCCTCAACTTTGGCCTTGATTTTTTCAGAACCTAGGGAGTGTCTAGCAGAAAGTTAGAACGTTCATGCAATATTTGATCAAAATCGGTAGCGCACATGTCAGACCGTCTCCTTGTGAGACTTATTTACAAATTGGAAGTTTGTGGAGACTGTTTCCCCCCTTCTTACTTCCTGGTGTGCACGGAGCTAAGCCTCAAAGTTCACTTGACTTTTCCTGTCATTTCCATTGAATAATCTGAGTTATTATCGCTTGAGGTCCAAAAAAAGATTGTAAATTTACGGCTTTCAGCCCAGGAAAGTCGTTGCACGGGGAGATCGCAACTAATCTCGTCCTTTAAACAGCGGTTTACGAGCTCTAGGCACTACTGACCTCGTAAGTGGAACCGGGGACACATACGTCTTTGCTATCTCTGTGGTAACGTGCTGACCTGTGTAAAAGCGTCTATTATTGTGACTCTTGAAGTTTTCCCGGCGTATCGAATATTCCACAAGATTTCGGGATTGCAGCCGGATCTCATCGACTTCTTTCCACGATATTTCGGCTGACAACCTTACAGCCATCTTCAGGCGACTGTTTGACACTGGAGATTGCTAGTGCAAGTCGCTCTATTTATACGTAAAAGTGCCGCAAGACGCGCATGCGCAAGTTACCGTTGCATGCGCGCCACCTGTCGATTCCAAGGCCCTCTACAATATTACTGCATCTATGGAGCGCAAACGAATGCGTGAAACAAGTAAAACATGCACGCAGACGTGTCCAAAACAATAAAATGCAAAATTTCAATATTAAAATCAAAATTACTTGTCGCTAGACATGTCAGAAGCCATAAAAAGTTTTCTTACCTTTAACAGGTTTTATTAGTGCTGTTGAAGAAGCTTTCATGCCTCTATCCAGTGAAGCAGCAGAAGAAATCAGGCGGGAAACATGTCGCTCCCTTACGAGAACTCGGCCTCAGAAGAGCAACATTTCTTCAATGGAAAGGGCTGCGCTGCGCAAGTTACGGGAAGATCCTCAGACGGTGGTCCTTCCGGCGGATAAGGGGAATGCCACTGTGCTGTTACCACGTGATATGTATGATCAGAAGACATATAGTTTGCTGAGTGAGACAACGTACAGGAAGCTTGATAAAGACCCTACTCGGAAAGTAGAAAGGAAAACGTCAGAGTTGCTAAACTCCTCTTCTCTGCCGAAAGAAGTTGTGAAAAGATTGAGACCTCACAGTTCTGTTCCACCGAGGTAATATGGTCTTCCAAAGATCCATAAGGACAATGTGCCCTTACGCCCCATAGTGAGCAATGTCGGTGCTCCGACATATGATTTATCTAGTCATCTGGCTTCGCTACCGAGACCTTTTGTTGGCAAATGTACGCACCATATTCGCAACTCTGCGGACTTTATCAACAGACTGAGAACACTACAGCTGAAGGATTCGGACTTGTAATTTTCGATGTCGTTTCACTCTTCACGAGGGTCCCTCTTTTGGATTCATTGTCACTTATCGGCAATAAGTTTACGGCCGATATAACGGCGCTGTTTCACCATGCCCTTTCCTCTACTTACTTTCTATTTAATAATGAATATTTTGAGCAGCTTGACGGTGTTGCCATGGGTAGTCCTCTGTCCCCTCTGGTAGCAAACTTTTATATGGAAGACTTTGAGGAGAGGGCTCTCGATTCGGCGATGTTTAAACCAACAGTTTTCTGGCGCTACGTGGACGATACTTTTGTAGTGTGGCCTCACGGTGAAGAAGAGCTTTCACGGTTTTTACAACATCTGAATTCCATCCACACAAACATTCAGTTTACGATGGAAGTTGAAAAGGATGGCTGCCTACCATTTCTGGACGTCATGGTTAATCGCAGGTGGATGGGTTATTGGGGCATTCTGTCTATCGAAAACCCACCATACGGACCTGTACCTGCAGGCGTCAAGCTGTCATCACCCGTCACAAACTATGGGCGTACTTCGAACGTTGGTGCATAGGGCACATGTCGTGTCTGATAAAGACAGCCTTGCAGACGAATTAGAGCACTTGAAATCTGTATTTCAACATAATGGATATTCTGCACATCAGGTCAGTACTGCTTTAAGGATGAAAAAACGTGACCACCCACAAGATCAAGAGGATAAGGAGGTGTTTAAGTCCAGAGCATTTCTCCCATATGTCGGGAACATTTCATCGAAAGTAGGCAGAATTTTAAAGAAACATCGTGTGAAAGCAATCTTCCGGCCACCTACAAAGACTCGTGCGCTTCTGGGCTCAGCCAAGGATGATCTGGGATTACGGAATGCTGGAATTTATAAAATACCTTGCGAGTGTGGGAAAGCCTACATTGGTCAGACCACACGCACAGTACACGACCGCTGCGTTGAACATGAGCGCCACACTCGCCTTTTACAGCCCAGTAAGTCGGCCATAGCCGAACATTGTATTTCCACAGGACATACTATGGATTATTCTGCCACGAAAATCTTGGCCCCATCGAGATCCTTCTGGGATTCAGGAAAGAAGTCGATGAGATCCGGCTGCAATCCCGAAATCTTGTGGAATATGCGTCTGTTATTGTTCACCGTTCCAGTCTCGCCGACTGTAACATCTTTCTCCCTTGTGTGAAACAGCTACAAGCAGTCACATCAAACATCAATAAGGAAATCGCAAGAAAATACTTTCTGCTCATAGTGCAATGGTGAAAAACTGCACAACAGGTAACGACTCTTTCCACTGCTGACAAGCAAATTTTTGGTTTCTAGGAATACATAGCTTTATTTATGAAATGCCACATTTGCATACCTCTTGAGTATGACACAGCATACCAATTAAACACAGACCCAATCGAAATCTAAGTGAGTAGTATTTCACTAATTCGTGCCGATAGAGGCACGATTGTGTACAGATACTCAGTTTTATTAAAACAGACTTTCGTAGTAAGGTTATCGTGGGGTAGTTCGATTTCATTTCTTATAATACAGTGCAAAATTTTCGTAAAGTTTCCATTAGTGTTGTTAAAACAATAGTAAACGTGAGAGAGAAATTAATCATCAACGACATATGCGAATTCTCTTGTGTTATCTATGACAGTCTGACAATACACATGCAGTTTATTGATTACATTCACGTAGAAAACTTGTCCTGAGTTAAAGCTGTCAAACAAGGTTTGAAGAAGAATAAAATGCCATTACCACACGACAGATAATGTAGAAAATACTTTTCTGACGTATGTTGGCACGATGCGGTCTCCCCACACATAATACAAAAGTTTCGAGATGCATCTGCTGTCTGGCCGTCTATTAAACCTGAAGAGAACAAAATGTCGCAGAAGTTAGCCCTTTTTCCACATGCGACTATTTTGGGTTGAGAAGTGAGGGAATTATGTTCAAAATTCCACTAGATTGATGACTTAGGCAGACAGCAGAATTGCGTTTTAAAAAATGTAGCACTGAATGTACTCGCACTCGTGACATTTATCTACAGTGCGCGACGCTTACCGTTACACTACTAGCGGACACCTACTTACAGCAGCTCCAGAACTCCCACATTCCACAGTGCTGTGGGATAATGCATATGGCCGGATCTAGTCTTCTGAGAGCAGACAGTTACAGCTCTTCTTTTGCACTGCATGGCGTTTTCAACAAACAGATTGCGCTATAGAATAGCTCAAGTGGAAACGAACACTTCCTATTTAAATTTCTGCACCCTACACTGTTGGCGGTTCTGTGTAGGCGGCAGTTACGTGATTTTATTTCGGTGATTACAAAATAGAGTCGAATGTATGCACTGGTTAGCCAAGGCAGCTAGTTCATGGCGATTCTGTCAACTAAGTAAATGAATGTACTGAACATGCTGCAAACCACTACAGGAATCCTGTGTGTCAAAATTCTCATCCGGTGTGCCGCAACGGCGATACTATAGAAAAATGAGTTACTAATAAGAAGACTTGGTGGTCTCTTCGAATGTTTACAGGTTCATATACTTATGTTCTGGGTTCGATTCCAACTTTTGGCGATGTTTTTTGATAGAAAGCGACCGATTCTATTCTCTTCTGGCTACGCCAAGTGAAGAAGGTATATGGTATTGTGGTCTGAAATTCACATTGAACATGATATTCCTTCTCTAGCAAGTAGACGTTAGGTTGATCCAGAATAAAGTCTGGAGTGGCGACATGTAGAATCTCTATCACCAGTAACCTTTCTTATACCAGTTATTTATTTCTAGTGACGAAACAAACGCTATATAGGGTCACAGGACACTTATTCCATCTTTTATTTGAGCTTCTGTATGTCGATAAAATTGGTTCTGAACTGGGAATGCAACTCAGACCGCCCTTAATGCGGAATTTGATCCTCTCTCGACAACACAGCTCGACTAGAATTTGTTGTTTGTTCAAAACTGCAGATTCCTCAACATATCCACATATTGCGCGTGAATGGGTTAGAATCCTGGTCCCACACTAAAGTTTTCATTGTGTATTATCAAACTCCAGCATGAGAGCACCTATCTGCTCGTGGATAATAATAATTATTATTTTTAATGTATTTTCATTCGTTGTCAACACTAACGATATCTGACGTTTTTGACTCCCAGTGAGACACAGAACTATTTGCGAGATCACTGTAAGTCCAAGGATGGAGAAAAAATCGGTAGCTGACGTCTCTTTGTGTTTAGTCAACAACGATATGAGTGGGGTTTGATTCCCAGTCAGCACTCAACTCTTCGTCATTTTATTTCCAGTTCAAAAATGCTCACACGTCGCTGCTGTTGTAACAAACCCATATTTAATGTTCGTTTTCTCTGGAATATAACAGCGATAGGTGCCGGGTTGGAGTCCTGCGAAGGAAAAAATTAATGTTTCGTCTCGTCATTTCAGTTAAAATATCTAGCTACTGCCGTGAAAATCCGATATGTCACAGTTGACTGAGCTTCGATAACAATCCGATTGGGTTCTGGGTTCGAATCCCTGTCCAATACAAATCTTAGCCTCACGGCATTTCAAGTAAGTTACTTGTGAAGAAGCAATATTTGACATCTCTCGTAGTTCGTTAACAAAATGACTCTGAGCACTATGGGACTTAACATCTATGGTCATCAGTCCCCTAGAACTTAGAACTACTTAAACCTAACTAACCTAAGGACATCACACAACACCCAGCCACCACGAGGCAGAGAAAATCCTGACCCCGCCGGGAATCGAACCCGGGAACCCGAACGCGGGAAGCGAGAACGCTACCGCACGACCACGAGCTGCGGGCAGTCCGTTAACAGAGACAATACATGCTGAGTAGTAATTCGCGTCCGTTACAAATGGCTCAAATGGCTCTGAGCACTATGGGACTCAACTGCTGAGGTCATTAGTCCCCTAGAACTTAGAACTAGTTAAATCTAACTAACCTAAGGACATCACAAAGATCCATGCCCGAGGCAGGATTCGAACCTGCGACCGTAGCCGTCTTGCGGTTCCAGACTGCAGCGCCTTTAACCGCACGGCCACTTCGGCCGGCGTTACAAATGTTTACGTCATGTAATTTAAAGTTGATATTCGCTAACTGATACTGTCTGAAATCGAGGGACATCACTCTCTGTATGCCTAATCAGGAATGACTGTTAGTTTCCGTCAGTCACGAAATCTTTGATTAGTCTGCATGACCTGTGTTTGAATCTATATGCAGAAGCAGACAGTTCGTCGAGTCATTTGAAGTTCACACATATTCTCAGTTAGCTGCCCGTGAATAACTTTAATTTTTAAAGTCATTTTGTGTTAAATAATAAGTACAGTATGTTACTTTGAAGTGGAGATCATGAATACGACGAACTTACTACGTGCATTACCTATCTGACGTAATAATGAGAGTGGTAACATTTCAGGTATGTCATTTATAGTAATAAATGTGAGCTTACAAGCATTACGCACAGTCTTATCTGTGATAAGGTGTTTCCTGACATTTGTAATATCGTGGTGTTACTTGACATCTTGAATTATTGTGATACGGAGCAGTGTTTTCTAGTGGTGACTTGTTGGAACCAGTTTCAACAGTCAAACGACTGTACCAAGGAGCGATTAGAGGACCTGCTAGACAGCTGTGTTATGCTGGTTGCATGCGAATCAGGCAAACTGCAATTCAGGTCGTTCGGATACTTTTGAGCGTGACTGTACATATGAACGCAAGCCAAAGACTAAGAAATAAAATACCCTATAATAAACTTGTGACTGAATCCCATACAAATGGACCACCCGAAAATATTATGACTGTTGGGTAATGAATGTGATCGGGTATATTAATGAGATTTTTGTTCCATGTCAACTTCTCGAGTACGGAAGACCAGTAGCAGCCGTCAGAAGACCGCTGGTGCCTTCACGTAGCGCCAACCCTGCCGGTGATGGAGGTAAAACTGCTGGGGGTCGCTCAACTATGCTGACAAACTTCGAGAAGAGAATTAGCTGCTAGCTGCTTCCCGAGGGTGTCCGAGATTTGGAGCCGCTGTCTAACGACCCTTGCTCATTCGAGAGAAGACACCGTGGGCAGAATAGGCTCACCTGTTCATTCAAACATTCATAGTCTTCTGGACAAGAAGGGCTGAGGTTGGTTGCTAGCCATTCAAGAGGCAGCCGACTAGAACAACCGTGCCGACTGCTAGCCATTCAAGGGGCAGCCGACAGTAAGATATATGTTTGTTGCTAGCCAATCAGGTGGCAGCAGACAAGAAGATCAAAGTCTGCTACTTTACAAAGTAGAAGTAGCAGATATTGAAATGATACGTCGCTTGAGTTTCTGCTGCTGATACAACTGGAACGCAGCAGAGGTAGCAGATATCAGGCTGTGATCCCTGCCCGCACAGTCTGGTCCAACTCTCTTGCGTGCGAAACGTCCTGATGGGGAGCTGATCATCAAATGCAGACCATCGTTCCAGACGGCGTGTCTGCACGCTCTCTAGGCGTCGCCACGAAGAAAAACCAAGATTATAAATTTAAATATTTTGTAATAAGTACGATATAATAAGATTAATTCTGATAATAGTTCTAAATTACTACGAGGCTTGAAATATTTAAGTGTGAGATTTTTAGACAGGCGAGTTCTTTAGGCCTTGGTAGTACTAGTAATGAAATATTTAAGTTATTAGTTTAGAATTGGTGAAATTTTTAGAGGGCGGTATTATTAGACCCATATTTTAAAATTTTGTACAAATATTATTCTGTTATGACATATAATGTATTGGGCCACGAGGAGGCAACTAATACCACTGTTTGTCCTATAATCAGAGCACCCTCTTGTGTATGCAAAAGGGAATGCGCTGATAATCGTCCGGGAGGCGGATGTAATGCCACTTCCTCGGATGAGAAATAAAAATCAAAAATTTGCTCCCAATACACCAAAGATTTCCCACAAAGTCCCAAATTCCCAGAAGTTCCATTTATCACTATTATTAGGACAATAACAAGTAATTAAATCAGGAATCTAAGACTTGACAATTTAGCAGTCTACGAAAGAAAGATTATATTTCTGTAAAATTAAAATCAAAATCATAATAAATCGCAAAATTAGCATAAATTAACATAAGTAGAACTAACGATCCCAAAGAATACTCCGTGTGAGTACTCTTTGGGAATCGTGAGTAATGACTAAGTATAATTCAATGCATTGTCACTACGTTACGAGAGTTAGCCGAAGCAGGTCATATATTTTAATGCTCGTACATGTAGGCGAGCTTAGATTATTTTTGAGATTGAATAATTGCGATCTATTATGACGCAGTAACACGATCTTCTGACTTCAAATACCACGGCCTTAGAATTCGAACGGACGACTTTTACCTAATAGAATAAAGTGAACTTTTAACTAGATAATTCAACTAAACATTACTTAGACAGTGATTTAGGCAACGAACACTAATAGACAATTTTCATTCATAATAGCCAATGGTTTATGGAACTTCAGTGATAGGTCCGAAGCATATAATTTAAATCACCCCAACACCTGGGAAAGTTTTCTTCTCAAGGCTCGGTTAGGAAGTGACTGATATTGTGCAATAAAACACCCTCTCGTGCCAAGTTGTGCATTTGTGATTTAAAATTCTTTCAAATTATTGACATGAAACGCCCGAGTAATAATTACGCGCAGCGATAATATTTGACTGTAGCGCTCGGCGCTTGTGTAGAAACTTTGACTCAAATAACATGCCCACTGTTACGATTTCTTAGATACTTGAAATTACGACCAGCTTGTATGGAATTTGTTGTGAATGTGAGTGTATTGGTTTTATCATTAATATTTCATCCATAATCAGTTAAACATCGATTACGAACGATTAATTACGATTCTTGGTGAAGTAAATATCTCACGCACTTCGACATTTCTGTTCAGCACTGTTATTTTGTGTAACGTCGTCTTCGTAACTTGATAACTATCCCAACACTCTACCGACTGTCGCCGAGTTTTTGACTAGGCCAAGTACAAATAAAACCAAATCATCAAGATGAAGAGCCGTTATAATATGTAGGCCGCTTCTCATACCAATCGAGGCCAATTTGAGGACATTGCACTATCAGGACAATAAATTTCGACCTGTTGTCTACCAACACTCATACTTTCGGTAATATGTTCAAGACGATAACGCAGGAACACACGCCGTGCACCAAGTGAACACCTTTGTGCAAGAGATAGGAATCAGTCTGCTGGAATAAGCTCCTGTTATAAAGGCGACTTTCGGAAAAATATCATCTACACAATTCAGAAGATACCAAGGGCAGTTAAGTGCGACATCTATCGGGCAATCAGTTTAACAGCTCATACATTCAAGATTCTGACAAACATTACATTCCGAAGAATGGGAACGAAAATCAGATGTCTATCATTTGGCTTTAGGAAAGCTAAGTCACCAGAAAGGCAACTGTGCTGTTGCGCTCGATAAAGGACGCAAGACTGAAGAAAAATCGAGACACCCTCATGGGATTTGGCTACTTCGAAAAAGAGTTAGAGAATGTAAAATATTGCAAGATGTTCAAAATTCTGCGAAAAAATAGGAGTAAGCTGTAGTGAAAGGCCGGTAATGAACGATAAGATTGGAAGGCCAAGGAGAAAGTGCACCGATTAAAAAGGGTGTAAGACAGGGGTGTTATTTTTCAACGTTCTGTTCGACACATACCTCGAAGAAGCAATCACGGAAATTATAGAAAAGTACAATATTGTGATTCAAAATCGGGTTGAAAAGTTATTGATGATAAGATTCGCTGGTGACATTGCTATCCTGAGTGAAAATGAAGAAGAATTACATGAGCTGTTGAATGGATTGAGAGTAAATCGAAGAAAGACGAAGGTAATGGGAAGTACCAGAAACGAGAAAAGCAGGGAACATAAAACCAAAATTGGTCTTCACAAAGTGCTCGAAATTAACGAATTCTGCTACTTTTGGAAGCAAAAAAAAAAAAAAAAAAAAAAAAAAAAAAAAAAAAAAAAAAAAAAAAAACATGACGGACGAAGGAATCAGGACTTAAGAAACGGACTAGAACAGGCAAAGAGCACATTTCCATCCAAGAGAAGTATATCGGTATCAAACAGACGTTAAATTAAGGACGAAATTTGCGAGAATATAGGTTTGGAGCACAACATTGTATGGTAGTGAATATGGTCTTAAGGAAGACCGCAGCAGAAGAGAATGGAAGCGTCTGAAGTATGGTGCTATAAAAGTACGCTGAAAAGGAGGCAGACTGATAAGATGAGAAATGAGGAGGTTCTACGCAGAACCGGCGAGGAAAGGAATACATGGAAAACAGTGAGAAGATGGGACGGAATGAAAGGGCAAGTGACAAGCCATCACCGAATAACATTCCTGTTACTAGAGGGGGCTGTAGAAGTTTATACTGTAGGGAAAGACAGAGACGAACTCACCCAGCACAGCCAGCAGGCAGAGGACTGACGATTTAAAAAAATAAAAAAAGAGAGAGAGAGAACCATGATTTGAAGTTGCAGAAACTCGTGGCAGGTACTATCGTCACTCACAGTATGACCTATGGACCACCAGTGTCTAAGAAGTTCACAGGCTTCAGGAGCTACACCAAGTCCATCTTCTACACAGCAGACCTAGGAGGTTCCTGGCAAGTTACAATACATGGGGTGTAGCTATACAATACTGAGTATTATCCGGCAGCACGTTCTAATTTCAGCGATCCACACTTGGACACAGATAAATTTTGTTTCGTTTCTGTTTCAGATATTATCTCACATTAAATTAATGTGTTTTAGATTCTGAAAGTTTATTCTTTTAGTCTCTCCTCTCCTTCAATATAAGGCTGTACATATTCGAAACTAAGGAACCGGCGTAAAAATACTTTTTTCCTATTTGTATTAAGTTCTAACAGAAAACCCAATTCTCTTAACATTTCATAACCTTGTTGCATTAAAATTTGGTGTTAATTGCAGTATCGGCCTTTATACGGTCCGCTGCACTTTCAAATACCCGTCGGCAGTTACACCGCGGCGTTTACTACAACCCCATCGCGGCGCGAGAGCACTGCCAAACCATTACACCGCTGCCAATGAGATGCAAGCATTCCGCTCTCCATAGTTCCTGCGGTGGCAGTATTTATGTTTGAACATTCATGCTCAGACCACATTCTGTGTGTTCGCTAGTTGAATAACACTTACAGACTTTCGTAGTGGTCACAGGCCGACATATTCTGAATGGACGTTGTATTGAAGAAGGACAGATTTAAAAATTTTTGTATCTGTATATATTTTTACTTGCAGTTCTATAGTTAGCAACCTACGCTGAAAGTACTGTCACAAAGGTATATATTTTTTTACTGTTTGATAGTAGATGTAAAATAAATTAATATCTGAATTCTCTTTCCTCGCCCCTGTATCACTAAAGAACCATACAGCGTGAACTAAGTTGGAGGATTTTCATGACTATCAAGAAATAGTGTACAGGCAGTATGCTACCTCGTGCCCTGAAATAAGTTAGAATTAAAACTTTGTTAATGAGCAAAGTGTTTAAGGCGAGCGACTGCGTATGTAATGTGTCAGGTAAATACACCAGGCCAACAGCTGCATAGCGCGAAGCGAGCAAGAGCATCCGCTCACTGAATCCGTGAAATACCTGTAGGCAACTCTAGTCAAAACAAAGCACTCACCCGTTAATATTAACTGCGGACTCAATATTGTTGTTACTCTGCGTTTACGTTGAATCATTTCCATTTAAATGTCGTTCCCGGGCGAGGATATACAAACACGAATGATCAGTTTGATGACTTTCAGGGTAGGTCGGACAGGGATGTCAGTGGCGACGTGTGGGATCACGAGGCAGGATGTGATGCTGTCTGGAAGCCACTAATTACGCAATGGCCGATGCAATCATTTGTCAATGAAGCAACGAAAGCCGCCGTTATCGTACAAACGGATCCACTGTCTTTACCACTTCTGTCTGTGTTTTCTGCACATGCTTGATAAGTATTCTTTCCACAAGAAAAAAATAGTTGGAAAAATTGTAATTTGGGTTAGCCAGTCTAACAAGTTCAAAGTCCCTACTCGAGCAGTACATTGTTATGATGACGGAGGTGTGTCAGGTGTGTGCCTGGACGATTCCTCCACTTATCAGGCAACAAGTGATGACCTCAGCTGGATAAAAATTGAGGAAACTCACACATTTAAAAGCCGACGTAAAGTAAAAGATGTAGGTTGGTTGGCGATTAAGGGCCTAAACAACAAGGTCATTTTCCTACATTCATAGGGTAATCCACATGCAGTTAATAATTTTAGACAGAAATCTGACTGAAGTGTGACTGTACGAACGAATGGTAAAATCGAGAGTAACGTTCATGGCAGAGATGAGAAATCGTTGTGTGAGGGAGAACAGTTTGCGACTCGGACGTGTACGCATTGGCCCCCATGGTTCGCTGCGACGAAGGTCGCCTCCATAATGTCTGGCATCCTTCCCGGCCCTCCAAGCCTATGCTATGGTAAAACAGTAACCCAATAAAAATTTCTTCTAGCCGGATAGAGTTGAAATTCCTAGAGCTCTACGTAACTATAGGCTTGCTTATAGCTACCAGTAACAGTAACTTTGGAAAATCCAAAAATTCTGTGGCAATATGCAGTGTGATGTAGTGGTTAATGACCATTATATGAAGTATCTGGCTGCCTCTAGCCCTGAGTGTTACACCCTAAGAGCGGTGCACCGTTAGGTTTAAATACTTTTCTATGGGAACTGTAGAAAGATTCCTCAATAAACAAATTTAGTGAATATGTGATAGTTATTTAATTCAAACCCTCTATCACCTGTTCAGGATAAGGCAACCAACTGCGGTGCTATAAGTGTAATGGCCCCAACGGGTCTGCAAAAACAAACTCGGCCCCAACAAAGAAATTCGCGAGATCTGCACGACCTTACCGAGACCGACTAAGCAAAGCATTTATTGATTGGTTAATTTGCTGATCATAAGTGTTAACAGGGGTTGCAAGCTGCTCTTATGTGGGAGGGGAGTTTCGATAAATTGATGAATGCTGATAGACATTAGTATGACATCTTTATTACAGAAAATACCTAAACGAGAACATGCATAAATACAAAGAAAATAATGTCGTTATGTCCGCTCATACAGATACTATTGAACTTAATTTTGCGGGAGGAAGGACAAATTGATTTAGAAGTCTATCCTATCCACAATGGTGGCGGAAAGACGAATAAGGCTTTAGATCGTTGTGACTAAAGTAATACGCTACCATTTTTGCAAGAGAGTGGAACTGCCATCACGCAGTCGCCACTACCGTAGACTAAGCAGAGTAATGGATAAATACCAGAATAAGAAAGTGGTAACCTTCCTCCCCAGCGAAGACCAGGTAACTCACATGAATATCCGTATAGCAACAGTTGTTTAAGCGAAGAAAATAAAATCACTGAAAGTCTAAGAAGTTGCTATAGAATTTGCAGTACGCAAGACCAACCGCTCGCCACATGGTTGCATGTTCTAGCGCAAAGGACAATTAGTCCTTTTCGCGAAGTTAGAATCTAGAAACTTAAATCCCCATGCGTAGCACAAGAACATGACTAAAGAAGAGATGCTGATGGCGATACTGCAACTTTGAGGACCAGGATCTTCAGCCTGATATGGCCCGCGCTCGTAACGGAAAAAAGTAAGACTCCAAGTCTTACAAATTAACGAATTTACGAAAGAAAAGTTATGAGAAAGAAAAAGGAAAGAGTTCTCTCTAACTAATGATACCCTAGTGCTCTGGAAGCGCATTATAACCAAATGAGTTGGCATTCACTGACTTCGCCAATGCTTACCGATATCAGCATCCCGACCTCAAGCATGTACAAGCGAGCAGGAACAGGAGAGAACCTACCAGGTTTCTACACCTCCGAAGGGTTGCGAGAGTTGGCACGCTCCTGACCCAGCCAATCAGGAGCCACGGGATTGCCGCGAAACACAATGCTGTTGTGTCTAGCCACCCGAACACAGGAATTTTTTTTGTGATTCAACAGAAGACGGTCAGAGTTTCGTCAGGGAAGCTACTTTGCAGCGTTAAAAGGTAGTGAGAAGGTAATCTTCAGCGTTAGTACCACAACTTAGGAGACTAGGGGAGGGGAACAACTTTGGAAACTACATAGCATGCAAACTGGTCTCACGTGCTTCCTACAGCAACGATCAGCGGGGGAAAAAGGGAGCCACTATGGGCACTCCAGAGGGACTGCTAAACTTGGTTCACAAATAACGAGAAAATATCCTGCGTCAATCCCTTCTGACTAATCAGCCTAATATTGCCATAGAAAATTGTCTAGCATATGTGAACCCCACTGCGATTGTAAAATGAAGTAAGAATAGTTAGATATATACGAGTATATTGTTCCATTGATCGTGACCTTGCCAAATATCTCACGAAATATGCGTCAAACGAAAAAACTACAAAGAACAAAACTTGTCTAGCTTGAAGGGGGAAACCAGATGGCGCTATGGTTGGCCCGCTAGATGGCGCTGCCATAGGTCAAACGGATATCAACTGCGTTTTTTTTAAAATAGGAACCCCCATTTATTATTACATATTCGTGTACTACGTAAAGAAATATGAATGTTTTAGTTGAACTACATTTTTCGCTTTGTGACAGATGGCGCTGTACTAGTCACAAACATATGACTCACAATTTTAGACAAAAAGTTGGTAACAGGTAGGTTTTTTAAATTAAAATACAGAACTAGGTACGTTTGATCATTTTATTTCGGTTGTTCCAATGTGATACATGTACTTTTGTGAACTTATCATTTCTAAGAAAGCATGCTGTTACAGCGTGATTACCTGTAAATACCACTTTAGTGCAATAAATGCTCAAAATGATGTCCGTCAACCTCAATCCATTTGGCAATACGTGTAACGACATTCCTCTCAACAGTGACCAATTCGCCTTCTGTAATGTTCGCACATGCATTGACAATGAGCTGACGAATGTTGTCAGGCGTTGTCGGTGGATCACGATAGCAAATATCCTTCAACTTTCCTCACAGAAAGAAATCCTGGGACGTCAGATCCGGTGAACGTGCGAGTGTTGGTATGGTGCTTCGACGACCAATCCACCTGTCATGAAATATGCTATTCAATACCGCTTCAACCGCACGCGAGCTAAGTGCCGGACATCCATAATGTTGGAACTACATCGCCATTCTGTCATGCAGTGAAACATCTTATAGTAACATCGATAGAACATTTAGGAAATCAGCATACTTCGCACCATTTAGATTGCTATCGATAAAATGGACAATTATCCTCCCTCCCATAATACCGCACCATACATTAACCCACCAAGGTCGCTGATGATCCACTTGTCGCAGCCATCGTGGATTTTCCGTTGCCCAATAGTGCATATTATGCCGGTTTACGTTACCGCTGTTGGTGAATAACGCTTCGTCGCTAAATAGAACGCGTGCAAAAAATCTGTCATCGTCCCGTAATTTCTCTTGTGCCCAGTGGCAGAACTGTACTTGACGTTCAAAGTCGTCGCCATGCAATTCCTGGTGCATAGAAATATGGTACGGGTGCAATCGATGTTAATGTAGCATTCTCAACACCGATGTTTTTGAGATTCCCGATTCTCGCGAAATTTGTCTGCTACTGATGTGCGGATTAGCTGCGACAGCAGCTAAAGCACCTACTTGGGCATCATCATTTGTTGCAGGTCGTGGTTGACGTTTCACATGTGTCTGAACACTTCCTGTTTCCTTAAATAACGTAACTATCCAGCGAACGGTCCGGACACATGGATGATGTCGTCCAGGATACCGAGCAGCATACATAGCACACGTTCGTTGGTCATTTTGATCACAATAGCCATACATCAACACGATATCGACCTTTTCCGCAATTGGTCCATTTTAACACGGGTAATGTATCACGAAGCAAATACCGTCCGCACTGGCGCAATGTTACGTGATACCACGTATTTATACGTTTGTGACTATTCCAGCGCCATCTATCACAAAGCGAAAAAAATGGTCCAACTAAAACATTCATATTTCTTTATGTACTACACGAATATGTAATAAAAATAGGGGTTCCTATTTAGAAAAAACGCAGTTGATATCTGTTTGACCTATGGCAGCGCCATCTAGCGGGCCAACCATAGCGCCGTCTGGTTTCCCCCTTCAAGCTAGACGAGTTTCGTTCCTTGTAGTTTCGTGCGATATTTGGCCCGGTCACTATCAATGGACCACACACACACACACACACATACATATATATATATATATATATATATATATATATATATATATATATATATATATATATATATCATGTGATCAAGCAATAGAAGAAAGAATACAAGCTTGGAAAACTTTCAGTAGTAAAAACTACAGAAAAGTGGCAGGAATTTTTGAGAATACAGAGGAGGTTCCTCCTTGGCAATACGAAGAGAATAACGTAGATATGATATAAGCCGGCTTAAAGAAATTGAACAGGAATTTATGAAGAACAACAGCAGAAATTTTTACAAAATTTTCAAAGAAAACCTAACAGTGTATCAACCACCTAGAATGTGCGTTCGCCGGCCCGATGGATCACTGGAAACCTACCCTAAAAAGAACTGTCTAATGTTATCTAAATATTTTCTCTCACTTCTCAACTGCGAGCCTCCGACAGAACAACTAGATTTTGAAAAACCCACATCCAATCCCGATTCAAATCCACCATCACCTAAAGAGGTAAAGGAAATAATCAGTTCTTTGAAGAACAACAAGTCTCCAGGGGAAGACGCAATCAAAGCAGAAGTACGGAAATTAAATGACAATAATCTCACACAAGCAACCCACAGAATTATATCAAATATTTGGGAAACTGGACAAATTACTGCTAAGTGGAAATGTGCATTAATTCACCCTCTCCACAAAAAAGGTGCAAAAACTGATCCAACTAGTTACAGGGGGAATCTCACCGCTCCCTGTAATATACAAAATTCTTTCAAAGGCCCTGTTAAACAGACCAGAAGAACAAGCGGACCAGTTAATAGGGTAGTATCAGACAGGGTTTCGCAAAGGTCGATCTTGCATCGAACAGATATGGAACTTAAAAACGGTTTTGCAAATGAGAAGATGTAGAAATACTGTGGTAACTTTTGTCGATTTTAAAAAGGCTTACATCTACATCTACATGATTACTCTTCAATTCACATTTAAGTGCTTGGCAGAGGGTTCATCGAACAACAATCGTACTATGTCTCTACCATTCCACTCCCGAACAGCGCGCGGGAAAAATGAACACCTAAACCTTTCTGTTCGAGCTCTGATTCCTCTTACGAGTCAATAGATAGACAAACATTATTTCACACTTTACAGGAGTTCAGGATTGACAGGAAAACAAGTTCAATTACTCCTCAGGCATTAACAGATACAACCTCGAAAGTTAAATTCATGTGAGAAATGTCAGAAGCATATCGTATCCATACTGGTGTTCACCAAGGAAATGGAATGTCCCCCCTTCTGTTTAACATGGTTCTGGAAAAAATCGTGAGGACATAAGGAAATAAAAGGAATTCAGCTTGGGTTAAAAAAAGAGCAGAGAATTAGGGTGAAGTGTCTGGCTTTCGCGGACGATCTTGCCATTCTAACTAACAATAGAGAGGAAGCCAAACTTCCATTGGAAAAACTACACGAAATCTTAGAGATAACTGGGCTACAAATCTCCTACGAGAAAATACAATATATGGAAAACAATCCTGTAGATAATCTCCCCATTACTACTCAATACGGGAAAGTGGCACAAGTTGTCCTCTTCAGATATCTGGGAGAGATAATCCAACCATCAGTACTGAACTCAATAATCAATAAAGATAGAATCTCCAGATTACAAAAAGCATATAAGTTCAATTGGAATCACTATAATAAGAAATGTATTTCTGTCAATGCGAAACTAAGGCATTACAACACAGTAGTCCTACCAGAAGCACTTTATGCTAAAGAAACTACAGTGATTCATGGTCATACGAAGATCAGAGAGATTGAAAAGCAGGAAAGCAAAATTCTGAGGAAAATATATGGACCAGTATTTCGGGAAGGATTTTGGATGAAGAGGCCAACTAGAGGGATTTACAAAGACATAGAAACAATAACAGTCACTATTAGAAAGAGAAGGATGGAAATTTATGGACTTACCATCAGGACGAATAAAAGCAGGCTCACTACACAAATCTTTGAGATAGTAAACAAGAGCAAAAACAAGACAAAGTGGATCACTGAAGCAGAAGAAGACATTAAAGAAATTGGGATTACACAAGACAACATAAACAATAGAAAACAGTTTAGAAACAGCATACAGAAACACCCACTTAAAAAAGAACATACGGAGAACAGAACGGGGAAAAGATGGTCGGAAGAACAAAAGAGAGAACACAGTGAACGTATGAAGAGAATTTGGGAAGAACGAAGAAAGAAGAAGAAATCATGATTGCTCAAATTCAATCGCTCTCTCAAAAGGGAATAATCGAAAATAATATATATATGAAGGGTGTGCAAAATGAATTAGAAGAAACGGAGACGTCTTTCAACATTTCACTCTCGTCGATGTTGCTGACCTGTGGGTGTAATAGTAGAGGGTTACTGTCATCATCACAGACCACTTCGACCCGAAGATCTTCGCTATCTATCTGTCTCTCATCCACAAGTTAGACATAAAGGGGTCAGGGCTCTGTGGAACATCTTCAAAGACAAAAAAATAATAAGTTCTGTCCTCACATTATACAACTGTGGAATGTAATCTCATACTACCACACGAGAGCTGCCAAATAGACCAACAATAAATCTGAACGTTTAGAAAGCTAAAACAACGTTTACGTGCTAATGTTCAAATGATTACACAGTAATCATTAACGAAGGAGAAAATCAGGCGCTCCTGTAAAGCTGCTTTCGTAGGTTGTGTTTTAACTTTGGTCACTAGAAGAATCCATTTAGTCGTGAAATGCAGCTGGAAGGACGATACCTCTTTTGATTGAAAAACTGACGCCGGCCGCTGTGATCGAGCGGTTCAAGGCGCTTCAGTCGGAAACCGCGTTGCTGCTGCGGTCGCAGGTTCGAATCCTGCCTCTGGCATGGATGTGTGTGATGTCTTTAGGTTAGTTAGGTTTAAGTAGTTATAAGTCTAGGGGTTCAAATGGTTCAAATGGCTCTGAGCACTATGGGACTTAACTTCTGAGGTCATCAGTCCCCTAGAACTTAGAACAACTTGAACCTAACTAACCTAAGGACGTCACACACACACATCCATGCCCAAGGCAGGATTCGAACCTGCGACCGTAGCGGTCGCGTGGTTCCAGACTGAAGCGCCTAGAACCGCTCGGCCACTCCAGCCGGCTAAGTCTAGGGGACTGATGACCTCAGATGTTAAGTCCCATAGTGCTTAGAGCCTTTTGAACCATTTGAACAAAGTTTCCGTTTGAGGGCTTTGCTGCAGGGTGTATGCCACGTAGAGCGACGCTGTGCGTGTTTGCAGCATGTTTCACAATTCATGTTCCATACTTCTAGAGGTAGAGAGGAGACTCAATAGGTCATGGTGTGCATAGGAATCCGTGTCCGGAAACGGTTCGTTTCCATGTTACAAGGAAAATAAAATATACAGATTTCACTCCTATTTACTGTGATATTACTAAAGCTATTCGATGTGACGACCACCAAGTTCGGCGCTCATAGTGTATCTGGACGTAAGTTCGCATAAACTCTGTCCAACATGTGTGGTGTGTTGTTAATCACTTCTGCCGTAGCCATGACCCGTGCAACCAGATCTTCCTCCAACTGGACAGGGATCTCGTAAATAATATTCTTTGTGCGGCCCCACAAGAAGAAGTCCAAAAGGTTTAAATCTCGAGGTCTTGCGGGTCAAGCATGTGGTTCACATCGACTGATCCACCTGTCTCTGTAGACTACGTTCAGACGGTTTCGGGAGCGAACTACAAAATTTACTGTCGCGCCATCATGCTGGAACAGCAATTCGTGCCGAATGTGCAGTGACACATCTTTCAAAATCTCCGACAGCACTTGTTGCAGGAATGTCATTTATCTGGCACCGGTTAGGTGGGGAGAAGGAATATAAGTTCCATTCGCACCAGCAAACGTTCTTCCCATGAAACATTCGTGCCTGGAGAAAACAACTGGAGAAGTGATAGTGATGTAGAAAGTGCCCTCTACTACACACCATAACACGGCTAGAGAGATGTAGATGAAACAATGTGTTATTCGCAGTTTATGAAATGTCTTTGTTGATGTTCGCGTTTTGTAATCAGTGTCATGTTGTGGTTTCATCTGTTCTATTACGTGTCAGCAGTAGTGCCAAAGAAATCCTACGTAATAAAAATTATTGTCACATATTTAATAGCAAAAGAATATTTTTGACTAATTCTGTTAACGGCATGAGATGATACTACGGAACCTAATAGCTTCCGGAGAATAATTTTTTTAATTTGCAGTTCTTATAAGACATAAGGTTTCAGATAGATTATATAATGGTAAGACAGAGATTTAGGAACCAGGTTTTAAATTGTAAGACATTTCCAGGGGCAGATGTGGACTCTGACCACAATCTATTGGTTATGACCTGTAGATTAAAACTGAAGAAACTGCAAAAAGGTGGGAATTTAAGGAGATGGGACCTGGATAAACTGAAAGAACCAGAGGTTGTACAGAGATTCAGGGAGAGCATAAGGGAGCAATTGACAGGAATGGGGGAAATAAACATAGTAAAAGAAGAATGGGTAGCTTTGAGGGATGAAGTAGTGAAGGCAGCAGAGGATCAAGTAGGTAAAAAGACGAGGGCTCGTAGAAATCCTTGGGTAACAGAAGAAATATTGAATTTAATTGATGAAAGGAGAAAATATAAAAATGCAGTAAGTGAAACAGGCAAAAAGGAATACAAATGTCTCAAAAATGAGATCGACAGGAAGTGCAAAATGGCTAAGCAGGGATGGCTAGAGGACAAATGTAAGGATGTAGAGGCCTATCTCACTAGGGGTAAGATAGATACCGCCTACAGGAAAATTAAAGAGACCTTTGGAGATAAGAGAACAACTTGTATGAATATCAAGAGCTCAGATGGAAACCCAGTTCTAAGCAAAGAAGGGAAAGCAGAAAGGTGGAAGGAGTATATAGAGGGTCTATACAAGGGCGATGTACTTGAGGACAATATTATAGAAATGGAAGAGGATGTAGATGAAGATGAAATGGGAGATACGATACTGCGTGAAGAGTTTGACAGAGCACTGAAAGACCTGAGTCGAAACAAGGCCCCCGGAGTAGACAATATTCCATTGGAACTACTGACGGCCGTGGGAGAGCCAGTCCTGACAAAACTCTACCATCTGGTGAGCAAGATGTATGAAACAGGCGAAATACCCTCAGACTTCAAGAAGAATATTATAATTCCAATCCCAAAGAAAGCAGGTGTTGAAAGATGTGAAAATTACCGAACTATCAGCTTAATAAGTCACAGCTGCAAAATACTAACACGAATTCTTTACAGACGAATGGAAAAACTAGTAGAAGCCAACCTCGGGGAAGATCAGTTTGGATTCCGTAGAAACACTGGAACACGTGAGGCAATACTGACCTTACGACTTATCTTAGAAGAAAGATTAACGAAAGGCAAACCTACGTTTCTAGCATTTGTAGACTTAGAGAAAGCTTTTGACAATGTTGACTGGAATACTCTCTTTCACATTTTAAAGGTGGCAGGGGTAAAATACAGGGAGCGAAAGGCTATTTACAATTTGTACAGAAACCAGATGGCAGTTATAAGAGTCGAGGGACATGAAAGGGGAGCAGTGGTTGGGAAGGGAGTAAGACAGGGTTGTAGCCTCTCCCCGATGTTGTTCAATCTGTATATTGAGCAAGCAGTAAAGGAAACAAAGGAAAAATTCGGAGTAGGTATTAAAATTCATGGAGAAGAAATAAAAACTTTGAGGTTCGCCGATGACATTGTAATTCTATCAGAGACAGCAAAGGACTTGCAAGAGCAGTTGAATGGAATGGACAGTGTCTTGAAAGGAGGATATAAGATGAACATCAACAAAAGCAAAACAAGGATAATGGAATGTAGTCTAATTAAGTCGGGTGATGCTGAGGGAATTAGATTAGGAAATGAGGCACTTAAAGTAGTATAGGAGTTTTGCTATTTGGGGAGCAAAATAACTGATGATGGTCGAAGTAGAGAGGATATAAAATGTAGGCTGGCAATGGCAAGGAAAGCGTTTCTGAAGAAGAGAAATTTGTTAACATCCAGTATTGATTTAAGTGTCAGGAAGTCATTTCTGAAAGTATTCGTATGGAGTGTAGCCATGTATGGAAGTGAAACATGGACGATAAATAGTTTGGACAAGAAGAGAATAGAAGCTTTCGAAATGTGGTGCTACAGAAGAATGCTGAAGATTAGATGGGTAGATCACATAACTAATGAGGAAGTATTGAATAGGATTGGGGAGAAGAGAAGTTTGTGGCACAACTTGACCAGAAGAAGGGATCGGTTGGTAGGACATGTTCTGAGGCATCAAGGGATCACCAATTTAGTATTGGAGGGGAGCGTGGAGGGTAAAAATCGTAGAGGGAGACCAAGAGATGAATACACTAAGCAGATTCAGAAGGATGTAGGTTGCAGTAGGTACTGGGAGATGAAAAAGCTTGCACAGGATAGAGTAGCATGGAGAGCTGCATCAAACCAGTCTCAGGACTGAAGACCACAACAACAACAATAAGACATAAATAACAAAAATTGTCATGACAGCTACTTAAAAGGAGGGTCCCATAAATTATTCCCCCAATATTTGTAACTGATGTTCAAGCTGCAATCGGTAGCTAATTGGCCCTTAAGTTTGTTAATTCAGGTCCCCGTCAGAGTTGCTAATTCGTAATGATTTGAGGTATTTTGCCTTAAGAAGGCAGACGATTTTGTACCGTTATCATGATACGTTGTAATCAATTTTATTACTATACTGCATACTGTCTTTTCTGTCGTTTATTAAACACGACACACAAAAATGAGGGAGATATTAATCAGCAGCAAGGTAACTCCCATATGATTCACAACAGTCTGACCAAGTCATCTGTCACTTGACATTTAACGGCAGACATTAACATCGTGCATTTTGAATAGTGTTGTACCTCCAGATTTTGCATTTTACAAGCATCATTGCTAAGCGCAAATGATTAAAGAAAAGCAACACGATTTCTGCTCTCAATAAAGGTCTCAACAATTATTTTAATTTTAATGTGATTAACGAAGAATTGGAGATATCCGACATTAAATCGAAAAGAATTCCCTATAAATGGAAGGAACTACCAGATGGTTCTAAAAATGATCACCTTTCCTTCAATCACATGTGTAGTAGCAGCATAATGAAGATAATAATAGCAATCATGACAGTAACCATCGAGTTATCTGGTAACCTCACACGCTGCAGTTGTATTTCTCGAACTAAAGCATTAGTTGTCATAGAAAAAATTTCTCATTAGCATCAAATCGGAGCTATGAAGGCTAGAATGGTTCTTATATCACACAGCCATGAGATTAGAATAATACCCGCATTAGAAACTAGCAGGTAATTAACCAGTTAATCGAGAGAGCCGGATTTTTTCACAGCTCCTAGGCGCATCGTCGGACACAACAACGCAATCAGGACGTTTACAACTGTGAGTTGCAGTGGTCTGCTGGGTTGATCGTAGTTTGATAATGACGGGGTATGCGTTCGATTCTCACTGATGGAGTCAATTTTTAACATTTACAAAAAGATATAATTCACCTATGGTAACGCCAAGTCCAGAATGTTAGGTCGAACAGTGGTTCAGAATCCGCATTAAACACGATATCCCCTCACTGCCAACAAGTCCCGGGCAGGTGCGAAAGTGTATTTTAGTTAGTAGCGGCTACGTCTGCTGGGTTTCTGTCCAGATCCAGAACAAAAAATTCCGTCATGTCATTTATAGTTCAAACATGTGGCCAAATAATTCTTCATGAATAATTAGTACAGTGGCGTTACTGATTATACTCCATCAATATTGCAGTTTCTATAGAGTGTTTACCGCTGTTTATCGCGTTTTCTTTAACTAGTTCCTTTAACGAGCAGTTTATGCAAAAAACAATCGTCCCTGGGACATTTAGCAGGTGCGGGAAAACCTTATACTGAGGACAGAGGAAAAACGAACTGTCGTAGACCTTTATTAGTCCAGACATTGCCTCAGAACATGTTGTTGATGCAAACATTTACTTTGTTTAAGGATTGCTATATGGTTTATGTGCCACAGTATGTTGTTTCAGATTGTAATGAGACGGTAACGCTTTTGAAAATCATTGTAGCCTGCACAAGCGTTAGAGACTAACTCATCTCTAATTACGTGTTTTTCTAGATTTTGCAGTATCATGGTGTGACGTTACATCGCACTGATTGCCTTAAAGAACAGTGTTGTCTAGTGGTCTATCGTGGTATCCATTTTGTATAGTCGAACGACTGTACCGCAATGCGATTAGAGGACCCGCTAGACAGGTACGCTATGTTGGTTGCATGCAAATCAGGCGGATCACATTTCAGGTCGTTCGGATACTTTTCCTCATGATAGTACATCGCCGGTTGTAGGGCGGTTGTCATCTACGACGGACAACCTAGGACGTGCTCTGGGTGTGGGAAGGAGGGACACGTACTTTCTGAGTGTACTCAAAGAAGGTTGTTACAGCTGCCAAGAACGGATGATCCACCACTCACACCGCATCCGCCTGCACTCCCCATGACCAAAGTCGCCGCATTACGTGATGACATTGGCCGCGAGGCAGAAACGTACCGGAACGTACAGACAGAGGCAGATCGTGGCGAGCCACGGAAGGACGACTTTGATCTGGACCGCCTGGAGCCGTCACAGAACGTTCTCTCTTCGGTGTCGCTTACGACCCCTTCAGATAACGCACTTACAGACATCGATAATTGGACGGCGCACGATTCCAATGTCCCTCACGAACAACTAGAGGCCCCTGATTCCGAGGTTCGGCAACGAAACCAGCGATCACCAAACCACCGGAAGAAGCGCCGCCTCATAGTGGAGAACGACCAATCTGATCTAGCAGGCAATTCTGAGGCGTTTTCGGGTACAGAGCAGACGACTACGGATACAAAAGAACTGCCTAGCGAGAGTGCAAGGGTGGCCAACAAAACGACGACACAACTTCTGATGACGATGCTCCAGAAACAGTGGAGGAGTTCGATCGACGGCAACAGGCTACTGAGGAGGATAAGGCACCTACAACGCAAGACAACGGTGGGACGCTAGGGGACTGGTCACCAGACCTACCCCCATGGGGGACAGATGGTGCTGTAGAACTGCTCCCACACACTCTCCCGGTGTAAGACCAGAAGAGTGGACGGAACAACGGCAGACCATATCAGGGGAGGGCGGGGGACGTTAGAAAGAAAGCAGACTTTGTACGGAAGAATTAGCGACCGTAAGGTGCCCTATCTAGGTTGACTGCCATGCAACAAGCTTATCGGTTAGGGTCTGTTAACATCAATAGCATTGGGACGTCAGTAAAAATCAAGATGCTCACTGACATGATAATGGCTGCAGATTTAGACATAGCGCTAATACAGGAAGTTATGATGCTTCCACACTAGCACTTACGATATTTACTGTTCCCCGTGTGAAGAGAGAGGCGTTGGTACTGTGATGCTATTGAAGGAAGGGATGCGTGCAGACGAAGTAGATTATTTGCCTTCTGCCCGTGGTACGGCCGTGACCGTAGGTGGAATACGTTTCATCAATAAATACGTACCGTCAATATCGGATAAGAGAAGGTACTGAACAGCTTATTACGCTCATGAGGTTACACCGTTGTTCCGGGGACGATACAATACTTTTATACTGTGCGGATATTTTAATTGTGTGCCTGACAGAAAGGACCAACATCCTAACTATACTCCTAGCCAAGGACTTTGGGAGCTGGTCAACGGGATGGAATTAGTCGATACATGGCACTTGAAGTATCACAACCAATCAGGATATACATTTTTTACGAGCCACTCCGCGAGCCATTTGGATCGGATCTACGTTTCATGGACGTTAGCGATGTCGACGGTGGACGCAGACCATGAAGCATATATTTTTACGGTTAACCTTGATAGACAGCAGGTATGGAGACGGAGGGGTAATTGGAAGATGAAAGTCTCGCATCTGCGTGATGCAGAATATCGACGCGTGGTAGAGGACGCGTGGCATGGCTGCCTCCGTAGACGAAATTCGTATGGTTCTGTCCTACAGTGGTGGATCGAGCGCGCGAAGCCAGTTTTACGAAGGAACAAGGTTTCTCAATGGCACCGCACGACCACTGACTTTTACTTTACGGCCCTCCAGAAACTGTTCGTTCAACCTCCAACACCAGAACGCCAGAGGACTGTCCACCGAGTCAAGGCGAAACTGGTACAATTTGCGCCGCTAAGGATGTCGGGTACGATGATACGTGCGAGGTCGCAGGATTGCCTGCCCAACGAGGTTCCCTCGATGCATTATGTGATAAAGGAAAGAAGAAGAAGACGAAGGACGTTAATTCATGAGATCGATCTCGGCAATGGCCGCCGTTTCTCAACATAAAGGTACATAGCACAGGCGTTGACGGATCATTTTAGCAGAATCTATGTGCGTGACGTGGAGGGCCTGGAAGAGATCCCAGACATGGCGCGTGTGCTTGGGGAAGCGAACGTGTTATCAGAAATTACGTATGAGGAGCTGGAGGAAGCGATTACACGAGGTGACTCCAAAACGTTCCTAGGTCCTGACAGTTTCCCGTTGGAATTTTACTGTGCCTTTGTGACCATTATGACACCAATGTGGTTATGCATGTTTAATTAGCTTCTGCGGCAAGAAGCACCGGTTTCCATTAAATTCACGGAAGGGCTCATGATCCCGATAACGAAGTCCCGTGGAGGCAAACGGCATTGTGATTATCGCCTCTTGACCCTCCTTAATAGTGACTGCAAGATCTTTATGTGCGTACTGGGCAGCCGTATCAAAATGCCGCTGGCGGATCGAATACATGCCGATCCTACTTGTCTTGGCGGCATCCGTAATATCCACACAGCCTTCGGAGACTATCGTGATGTCGTCGCCCTCGCGGCTGCATGCCGCCTCCGGAGGGCACTGGTTACTGTAGATTTCGATCATGCCTTTGATAGAGTGGATCATGTGTACCTCGCGGCGGTGATGAATAGGATGGGTGTCTTGCCATTACTGACCACTGCAGTGCTGAGGCTGTTGCACGGCGCCAGATCAGCGACGGTGATCAACCGAGGGAGAACTGAGTAGTTTAAGATCTTAAGATCAGTGAGACAGGGTTGCCACTTGTCGATCCTCTTACAAACGATCGCCTTAGAACCGTGCCTCGCAGGCCTTGCGGCATGTATCATTCAGATTCAGAGCATATGCGGATGACCGTTGTGTTCCTCGTCCGGAATGAGGGGGAGCCTCAATTAGTACTGGATTGGCTATAGACGTATGGGATGGCAGCTGGCAGCGAGGTCAGCTTCCGAAACTCACAGTTCATGAGTGTGGGACGTGAACTAGAACCAGGAACGGAAGGACCCTTACCTGTGGTGCAAACCCTCCGATGTGTGGGTATCGCCTTTCATAAGGAAACGACGGGAACGGCTGCAGGCAACTACCGACAGCTGTTGCTCAGAGTCCGCACGTCAGTGCGACTAAACGCCCTACGTTCGGTGGATACGCTGCAGTGATTGTCACTCGTCAACCTTTATCTCGCTCTCATAATGTGCCACCTGGCCGACCGCTCTGGCCGAGCGGTTCTAGGCGCTTCAGTCCGGAACCGCGCTTCTGCTACTAGCGGAGGTTCGAATCCTGCCTCGGGCATGGATGTGTGTGGTGTCCTTAAGTTAGTTAGGTTTAAGTCGTTCTAAGTCTAGGGGACTGATGACCTCAGATGTTAAGTCCCATAGTCCTTACAGCCATTTGAACCATTTGTGCCACCTGACACACCTCTTCCCCTCGACGCGCACGATGGCTACGAGGATTCAGGCGGCTTTTGGGTACTATGTAAGCCTGGGACAGCTCTTTAAGGTACGGTACAACACGCTTACCCTCCCAGCCCGAAAAGAGGGCGTTGGTTTAGTGAACATGCACGAGAAGGTGCGTGCCATGTTCATTAATACTTTGCTAGAACGGCGGCACAACAGGAATCACTTGCTTACGGAGACGATCATCCAAGAACTAGTACCAACATCGCATCTTCCCCCTGTCAGTGTCGGCCATATATCGCCCCCGTTAACGTATGTACGCATGTTCATCGTTGAAGACGGTTACGTTCGAGAGCGTTTACCGACGTCCCGACAGTCGACATCGAAGGACGTGTACCATCTGCTTCTTCTACAGATCGCCCGGAACAGGGTGGAACGGAAACATCCAGCCGTTAATTGGCACGTGGTGGCGCACGATACACCACCCCGAACTACCTACAACAGTCAGGTCAATATGGTACATTGTAGTGAACCGGAAATACCCATCGAATGACAAAAAGTATGCAACACATTTGTCGGATTTGCTTATGTGTCAGCAATGCGGCATGCTGGATACGGACGACCAACGGCTGGTCTGCGGCGATGCGTTGGCTGTCTAGACTCTTGCAAGGAGCATAATAGCGTTCATGCGGCGTATTATATATACAGAAATATCTTCCGACATAGATTTTTTTTTTTCAGAGGAAACGTATTTTCCGCGTCATAAGACGACCGCAGTGGCTGGGATAACAGGTATTACGGTCCATTACTTATATAGAGACATACGTCTGAACGTACTGAACGTACTGGATTACTGGCAAACAAAACTGTTACGGCAACGGAAGTACAAGGACTGGTATGCAAATTTCACAGGAACCGTTTTAGCGGAACCGCCATATACTTGCGGTGTGCCGGGTGTGCAATGATGAGCGGTGGTGCTGTCATTGTGAAACCGACCAACTAAAGTGATCAGCTAAGGAAAACTACGTGAGTATGCGACCCAGGAAGAAATACTTACATACTTAGCAATGGAATGTTTCTTCGAGTTTTCTCTTAACATTTATAAATACTTTTTTTAAGGGTGCCGGAGGTGGCCCCACTTTGACTTTGTTGTTATTTCATGCTGCATGGTAGGTCGACAGCGAGGTTCCTTCCAGAACAGTTATAATGTATAACAACGTACTATGGTTTTGTGAATAATAAAAGTTTCTATTCCTCCTACCTTCCTTAAAAACGAAATAAAAAAATACAAAAATAGAAAATGGTAATGCGACTGCAATTTTTAAAGAAATGGTACAGCACTGCACCGCGAGAGGCTATTCTATTTTTGTATAAAATTAAAAAAATAAAACAAATAGAAAATGTTGGTAGAGTACTTGCCGGCGAAAGGCAAAGGTCCAAAGTTCGAGTCTCGGTCCGGTATATAGTATCACAGTGGAATGAAACTCTTACAACAATAATGTCTCTGGCTCTTGTGACTGTCAAAATATGTAAATTGTCTTTTTTTCATACTTTGCGTTAATCGTCCCTGTATTCTATGAAATGCCTAAGCAGAGTATTAAATAAGATGCATCTCATACCCTGCCTCACGATTCCTGGTATTATATGTGTACTGACTAGGCATTCCATTAAATTCCGGATACCACAGGTTGCCGGTAACGTAGACCATTCACATTAGATAAATTTTATGAAGTAAATATTCAATTACATTTCTACATGATGGACTTGTATAGAATTGCGTGACAGTGGAATATTACTGTAGAGATTCATATAATTACCGCCACCATTTACAGAGTGAACATCAGAGCTGCATTATTTTTGATCCAACCTCCAGAGTGACAATCTTTAAGCTTTCCTCTTACTTGCAGGTTGGAGGTCCTGGCGAAAACAAGTCCAGACTTTTAAAAATAAGCTACCCCGTTGGTTTACTCATAGTTTACAATACCGCTCTCTTTGTACACCAGAAGAATGCCTGCATTATTCATTGCAGAGATTTGGTGAAAGGTTTTCCTGACAAAAAAAGTAGTGGAGTAATTGTGTTGAGAAATGAAACATGGGTTGGTTGAACTTACAAGTAAATGTTGGCGGAAATTCTTTGTATTGTTTCACTGCGTTCGAAGAGCAGCAGATACGTTCGCCGGCTGTAGCCCCCGAGCGTAATGTCATTAAGAGACATGATTTTGTTTGCTCCCGTCTGTCTGACATATACCGAGCAGATTCGGTATATGTCGCTGAATTACGGGGCCACTGTATACAGAGTGGCCGATGGACGCTCACACAAAAATCTGTTCTGTAAATTTTCGCGTAAAATGCGCGTCTTGTGCTGCTTAGACGACGTTTGCTGCCGTATCCAAACCTCGAACCGATACAGCGCTGTGAAATGAGTGGTGCATAGGCTACCACAGGGCACAGAACGCAATGAATATAAACTAGCTGTGGACCTCGCTGTGATCTGCATGTCATAACACGAATTGGCAGGAAGTGTTTACACCGTCTAAACTCCCTGATGTTGCCTCTTCCATGTGACGAGCCAAACTTCATACTGGCAGTTCTCCTCTTGAAGAGGATGAAGGGGATAATCTTCAAGAGTAGTAAGGAACCGTCAAACTCAGATTCTCATTTATTAAGTATTTTAAATGATGGCGCAATCCTCTTATGAAATTTCATCAATACTGGATTAATGTCCAATGGTTATCAACCGTCCAAATAAGTAACAGTGTAACGACAGAGTACACAGCTTGTCAAATCGAACTTAGCAGTAACAACAATAATTATTCCAAAAGCCATATAATCAGTTTCATTATACAGACTGACACCAGACTTAATTATTTCGTAACAAGTACCAACAGAGCAGAAATAAAATTTCGATGGTAACAGTGCCATCTCTACATCAGTTCCAGAAATTTTATCCTTTCAGTCATGCGCTTAAAAGTGCATGTGTTGGAAATCCTGAAATGTTAAAATTTCTATGGTCGTAGTATTTTGTGCCTCAACGTCGGGTTGCTCCATGTTCAACGGTTAACTGAGTAATGTTCCAGGGATTATAATTTAAAAGAACTGTTTTGTCAAGAAATGCTGTGCCCTTTTAACACCCAGCTGAACGTCATTTGGCGAGACTTGGATTGGTACATGTGTCATCATCGTCTTAGGAAAGCCAATACTTCAACAGGAGCAACTTATAATCAGTTATCTATGTAGTTACTAGTTTATTTTTTTAATCCCTTGCGTGTTCGAGTGCTTACTAGGCACAAATATTTATTTCAATAACAGTGTAGTGTACAGTACCGCCGTTGCTATCGACCGTTGTATCGACTCTCGTATCGTGTAGGCTTCTGTTTGTTTGGTTAGAACAGCTCAGTGTCAAGAATGAGATTTTCACTCTGTAGCGGAGTGTGCGCTGATATGAAACTTCCTGGCAGATTAAAACTGTGTGCCCGACCGAGACTCGAACTCGGGACCTTTGCCTTTCGCGGGCAAGTGCTCTACCAACTGAACTACCGCTTAGTAGGAGACGAGGTACTGGCAGAAGTAAAGCTGTGAGTACCGGGCGTGAGTCGTGCTTCGGTAGCTCAGTTGGTAGAGCACTTGCCCGCGGAAGGCAAAGGTCCCGAGTTCGAGTCTCGGTCGGGCACACAGTTTTAATCTGCCAGGAAGTTTCAGCTCAGTGTCAGTTTGACCGTCAGCGAGAACGCACCGCTAGTTCCTGCTACTAGTAAGACGAGTATACTGTTCGCTTGTTACATATTTTTACGAGCTTCAAACAGGAGTGACTGTAGTAATGGATAGGGACTGTGAATGTTGTGTACAGATGCTAGCTGAGCTGGCGACCATTCGCTCACAGCTTGAGGCTGCGCCAAGCGACGTAGCTGTGGGGGATCGGACGCAGGGATGCTAGGGACGTCGAGCACTTCCCACGTCTCCTCCGATAGGTCCACAGCTGTGACCTCCCCGGGTACTGCCTGCACTGAGGTTGACCCCTCACCCGTGGTCGAGTGGGAGATCATTCCAAAGTCTGGCGGGCAGCGAAAAACATTCCGAGGGGCCGATCGTAGGGCCTCCCCGGTTCGTTTGACGAAGAGGTTTAGGGAGTTATCTGTAGCTGACGATGTCTCTGAGCCGGTGCACTCGTCCACCCAGTTCCAGAGGAAGCTTCTCGGCCCGCTAGGTGTGGGCATTCACAGAGGGTGGGTTTGTTGGTAGTTGGAAGCTCCAATGTTAGGCTCGTAATGGGGCCCCTTAGGAACATGGCTGCCAAGGAGGGGGAGGAAGCCAGTGTGCACTCCGCGTGCATTCCGGGGGGAGTCATTCCGGATGTGGAAAGGGTGCTTCCGGATACCATAAAGAGTACAGAGCGCAGCCAACTGCAGGTGGTGGCTCATGTCGGTACCAATAACGTGTGTCGCTTTGGAAAGGAGCAGACACTGTCTGGTTTCGGGCGGCTAGTGTAAGTGATAAAGACTGCCGGTGTTGCTTCCGAGATTAAGGCGAGGCTCACCATCAGCAGCTTCGTCGATAGAACCGACTGTGGTCCTTTGGTTCAGAGTCGAGTGGAGGGTCTGAATCAGAGGCTCAGGCGGTTCTGTGACCGTGTAGGCGGCAGATTCCTTGACTTGCGCCATCGGGTGGTGGGTTTCCGGGTTCCGTTTAATAGATCAGGAGTCCACTACACACTGGAGACGGCTACACGGGTAGCGGGGCTATGTGGAAAGGACTGGGCGGAAAGGACTGGGCGGTTTTTTAGGTTAGAGGGTCTCCGAGAACCACAGAAGGGGCATCCGTCTAAAAGTGGGCAGGTAAAACACAGTAAGGTAGTTGTAGAAACGGTTAGTATTGTAGTTGTAAACTGTCGTAGATGTGTTGGGAAAGAACAAGAGCTCCAAGCCCTAATAGAAAGCACTGCAGCTCAAATACTTGTAGGTACAGAGAGCTGACTAAAGCCAGAAATATGTTCAGCGGAAATTTTTTCAAACGATCTAGCAGTGTTCAGAAAGGACAGATTATATACAGTTGGTGGTGGAGTATTTATTGCTGTCATAGGTAGTTTGCCTTGTAGCGAAATTGAAGTAGATAGTTCATGTGAAATAGTATGGGTAGAAGTTGTACCTGACGATCGGACTAAATTATTAACTGGATCGATTTACCGCCCCCCCCCCCCCCCCCTCCCAGTTGCTGAACAGTTCAAAGAAAACTTGAGTCTCATTCCAAATAAGTACCCCGCTCATACAATTATAGTCGATGGTGACTTCAATCTACCCTCGATATTGAGCCGTGGTAAAAATTGCTGTTTTGAAGAGCGCGCCGCAGCGCGTAGTGTGAAGCAGTCGCCCTCCGTTTCTGGCGGTGACGCCGCTGTGGCGATCGCAGCTTTGGTGTCTCCCTCTGGTAAGAAAGGGGCATTTAAGGGGCGCTATGAGCTCGCCAGTCAGTCAGTCTGGGTCAGTCTCTCGTCCCCAGCTTGCTAGTCTGTCTCTCGTCCGCATTTGTTACGCAGTTAGTGTCTGTCTGTCGATCGGAGTGGTAGTATGTCTGTCGTTCTCATCAACCTTGAAAGCCGGCAAAATGAGAGTCTTTCCACTCCGCCAGTAAGAGAACTCAGCGAGAGGTCGCCCAGTCGGGGCTGAGTTCCTGCATCTGAGTCTGCGCGTTAGGCCGCCAATCTGCTCGAATTTGCTAAGGCAATGGTCATTGGCGGTTGAATCGATCGGTTGGTCGGTCGCGCACTGAGACACAAGATGACTTGTCCGTCTTGAGCGTCGGCGCGTGTGAGGTTGCCACGTGAGTCCAGTGGGCCACAGCGTACAGCGAGGGGTAGTGACCTCGCGGTCGACACGAGAGCAACAGGAGTCAACCCACGACTTCAGTCTGGCCGGTGCGACCTGCGACGCCGTGAGACGGGGGATCGGCGCGTCTTCCTGCGTCCGTTGAAGCGGCTGGCAGCGGACGATTCAGTTGAGCGATTTGGGGGTGCTGCGCCAGGTCTTCTCGAGAAATCGCAGTTTATTAGAAGTTAAGTGATTGGTGATATGTTGTTTGATTTACTTTGGTTAAATTCTACTTGTTTTCTTGGTGAGGTCACCAGCCGTTTTGCTTTGGGGTTGTCCCACCATTCTTCTCCGTTTCCCCACCCGCGGGAAGATGGTTGTTTATAAATTGGGTGGTCCGTTTTTCCCTTGTGAAGTAGGGTCGGGTTAGAGCAAACTGTAGCTTCGGTTGTTCTGTAATCTCCCTATGAATCTACCGTACGTTAGTAGCTGCCTCTGTCAAGTTTGTCGGATGTGGTGTGTTAACGAATTTATTGCTTGGAGTCTAACGGCCTAATATCTGAAATATGTTTTGATCTTTGGAAACTCTGAAATTATTGCCTATGATCTTGAGAGGCGATATCTGTGTACTGTAGAGCATCTTAACTATTGTTTGGCCAACCTTGTAGAATTTTATATGAGATTGCATTTCATGGGATTTTATTTAAATGATCGATTTAGTATATAAAGTGGCCACCCTTTCACCGTAAGACTTTTCTAGAAGTTAAAATCAAGTTGAACCTTCGGTGGCAAGGTTAATACTTTAATTGTTAGTGTTTTGTACCATCTCCATCCATCCTACGGGAGGTGCATAGTTTGTGTGCTTGTGTAAATTGTTAAACCCTTAATTTAAAGTTATCTGGTGTGTTGCAGATTTGCACCAGTATAGTCTTTCAGAGGCTGTTGTGAACGGTCATAACTACGGCCGTGTCAAAAGGGATCGGTAAGGTTCTCTGCCCAAAAGCTCATACAGTCAAAACTTGTTTCTTTCTGCCTCTGAATAAATAGTAACTTTGATATTTAGAGGGTGCTTTCTGATTATAATTTTAAATCAGTTTCTTTTAAAAATGTTTTAGGCACTATTAAAGTGAAAAAAAATCCCATTTGTTAAAAGGGATTTGGTTATTATTTCATCAGTTACTCCCTGGCAATTACTTCCATGCTTACATAGTGTGATTAAATGTGTTAATGTTCTTGATGAATCGCTAGTAAATAAAATAAATTCTCAAGAACATTTTTTGAAAGTAAATCACGGTTCATTACTGGCAGAAGAGCGTGGTTACGATCCGCGGACCTCTGGGTTGTGGCCCAGTTCGCTTCCCCTTTCCCACCAGAGGGAGACACCAAAGCTGCGATCGCCACAGCGGCGCCACCGCCAGCAACGGAGGGCGACTGCTTCACACTACGCGCTGCGGCGCGCTCTTCAAAACAGCAGTTTTTACCACGGCTCGGATATCCTGGAAAAATTATACGTTTAAAGCCGGAGGCAGGCATAAAACATCATCCGAAACTGTACTGAATGCTTCCTCAGAAAATTATTTTGAACAATTAGTTCATGAGCCCACTCGAAGCGTTAATGGTTGCGAAATCATACTTGACCTTTTAGCAAAAAATAATCCTGGAAAAATAGTGAGCGTTGTGACGAATACAGGGATTAGCGACCACAAGGCAGTTGCTACTAGGTTGAATACCGTAACATCTACTACTATCAACGCAAAGTACATTACTAGCCATTAAAATTGCTACACCACGAAGGTGTGCTACAGACGCGAAATTTAACCGATAGGAAGAGGATGCTGTGATATGCAAATGATTAGCAGAGCATTCACACAAGGTTGGCGCCGGTGGCGACACCTACATCGTGCTGACATGAGGAAAGTTTCCAACCGATTTCTCATACACAAACAGCAGTTGACCGGCGTTGCCTGGTGAAACGTTGTTGTGATGCGTCGTGTAAGGAGGAGAAATGCGTACCATCACGTTTCCGACAGTGATAAAGGTCGGATTGTAGCCTATCGTGATTGCGGTTTACCGTATCGCGACATTGCTGCTCGTGTTGGTCGAGATCCAATGACTGTTAGCAGAATATGAAATCGGTGGGTTCAGGAGGGTAATACGGAACGCCGTGCTGTATCCCAACGGTCTCGTATCACTAGCAGTCGAGATGACAGGCATCTTATCCGCATGTCTGTAACGGATCGTGCAGCCTCGCCTCGATCCCTGAGTCAACAGATGGGGACGTTTGCAAGACAACAACCATCTGCACGAACAGTTCGACGACGTTTGCAGCAGCGTGGCCTATCAGCTCGGAGACCATTGCTGCGGTTATCCTTGACGCTGCCTCACAGACAGGAGCGCCAGCGATGGTGCAATCAACGACGAACCTGTGTGCACAAATGGCAAAACGCAATATTTTTCGGATGAATCCAGGTTCTGTTTACAGCATCATGATGGTCGCATCCGTGTTTGGCGACATCGCGGTGAACGCACATTGGAAGCGTGTTCTCGTCATCGCCATACTGGCGTACCACCCGGAGTGGTGGTATGGGGTGCCATTTGTTACACGTCTCGGTCGCCTCTTGTTCACATTGACGGCTCTTTGAACAGTGGACGTTACATATCAGGTGTGTTACGTCCCGTGACTCTACCCTTCATTCGATCCCTGCGAAACCCCACAATTCTGCAGGATAGTGCACGACCGCATGTTGCAGGTCCTGTACGGGCCTTTCTGGATACAGAAAATGTTCGACTGCTACTCTGCCCAGAACATTCTCCAGTTCTCTCACCAATTGAAAACGTCTGGTCAATGGTGGCCGAGCAACTGGCTCGTCACAATACGCCAGTCACTACTCTTGATGAACTGTGGTTTCGTGTTGAAGCTGCATGGGCAGCTGTACCTGCACACGCCATCCAAGGTCTGCCCCGTTTATCATCTGTATTTCTTCTTGGTATAGCAGTTTTAATGGCCTGTAGTGATCTATTTTAAAAAAAGCTGATAGAAATACTCTTAACTCCGTTTTAAGAGACAGTTTTCACTCCTTCCGATCTCATCATGTAAGTGAAGAAAAGTTGTGGAATCTTTTCAAAGAGATAGTATCAACAGAATTTGAGAGATATATACCACATAAATTAATAAGTGATGGTACTGATCCCCCCTGGTACACAAAATGGGTCAGTTCGTTGTTGCAGAAGCAACGAAAAAAGCATGCCAAATTTAAAAGAACGCAAAATCGCCAATATTGGCAAAGTTGTACAGAAGTTCGAAATATAGCGCGTGCTTCAATGCGAACGGCTGAAAACTAGGGGAAACTACAGCCGTAATTTTTCCCGAGGGCATGCAGCTTTACTGTATGGTTAAATGATGATGACGTCCACTTGGGTAAAATATTCCGGAGGTAAAATAGTCCCCCATTCGGATCTCCGGGCGGATACTACTCCGGACGACGTCGTGATCAGGAGAAAGAAAACTGGCGTTCTACGGATCGGAGCGTGGAATGTCAGATCCCTTAATCGAGCAGGTAGGTTAGAAAATTTAAAAAGGGAAATGTATAGGTTAAAGCTAGATGTAGTAGGAATTAGTGAAGTTCGGTGGCAGGAGGAACAAGACTTTTGGTCAGGCGAATACGGGGTTATAAATACAAAACCAAATAGGGGCAACGCAGGAGTCGGTTTAATAATGAATAAAAAAAATAGGAGTGCGGGTAAGCTACTACAAACAGCATAGTGAACGCTTTATTGTGGCCAAGATAGACAGGAAGCCCACGCCTGCTACAGTAGTATAAGTTTATATGCCAACTAGCTCTGCAGATGACGAAGAAAGTGAAGGGAGATGATAATTTAACAGTCATGGGTGACTGGAATTCGGTAGCAGGAAAAGGGAGAGAAGGAAACGTAGTAGGTGAATATGGATTGAAGCTAAGAAATGAAAGAGGAAGCCGCCTGGTAGAATTTTATACAGAGCACAACTTAATCATAGCTAACACTTGGTTCAAGAATCATAAAAGAAGATTGTATACATGGAAGAAGCCTGGAGATACTGACAGGTTTCAGATAGATTATAAAATGGTAAGACAGAGATTTAGGAACCAGGTTTTAAACTGTAAGACATTTGCAGGGGCAGATGTGGACTCTGACCACAATCTATTGGTTATGAACTGTAGATTAAAACTGAAGAAACTGCAAAAAGGTGGGAATTTAAGGAGATGGGACCTGGATAAACTGACTAAACCAGAGGTTGTACAGAGTTTCAAGGAGAGCATAAGGGAACAATTGACAGGAATGGGGGAAAAAATACAGTAGAGAAAGAATGGGTAGCTTTGAGAGATGAAGTAGTCAAAGCAGCAGAGGATCAAGTAGGTAAAAAGACTAAGGCTAGTAGAAATCCTTGGGTATCAGAGGGAAATATTGAATTTAATTGATGAAAGGAGAAAATACAAAAATGCAATAAATGAAGTAATCAAAAAGGAGTACAAACGTCTCAAAAATGAGATCGACAGGAAGAGCAAAATGGCTAAGCAGGGACGGCTAGAGGACAAATGTAAGGATTTAGAGGCTTAGCTCACTCGGGGTAAGATAGATACTGCTTACAGGAAAATTAAAGAGACCTTTGGAGAAAAGAGAACATGAATATCAAGAACTCAGATGGAAACCCAGTTATAAGCAAAGAAGGGAAGCAGAAAGGTGGAAGGAGTATATAGAGGGTCTATACAAGGGCGATGTACTTGAGGACAATATTATGGAAATGGAAGAGGATGTAGAAGAAGATGAAATGGGAGATACGATACTGCGTGAAGAGTTTGACAGTGCACTGAAAGACCTGAGTCGAAATAAGGCCCCGGGAGTAGACAACATTCCAACGGAACTACTGACGGCCTTGGGAGAGCCACTCCTGACAAAACTCTACCATCTGGTGAGCAAGATGTATGAGACAGGCGTAATACCCTCATACTTCAAGAAGAATATAATAATTCCAATCCCAAAGAAAGCAGGTGTTGACAGATGTGAAAATTACCGAACAATCAGTTTGATAAGCCACAGCTGCAAAATACGAACGCGAATTCTTTACAGACGAATGGAAAATCTAGTAGAAGCCGACCTTGGGGAAGATCAGTTTGGATTCCGTAGAAATATTGGATCACGTGAGGCAATACTAACCTTACTACTTCTCATAGTTGAAAGATTAAGGAAAGACAAACCTACGTTTCTAGCATTTGTAGACTTAGAGAAAGCTTTTGACAATGTTGACTGGAATACTCTCTTTCAAATTCTGAAGGTGGCAGGGATAAAATACAGGGAGCGAAGAGCTATTTACAATTTGTACAGAAACCAGATGGCAGTTATAAGAGTCGAGGGATATGAAGGGGAAGCAGTGGTTGGAAAGGGAGTGAGACAGGGTTGTAGCCTCTCCCCGATGTTATTCAAGCTCTATATTGAGCAAGCAGTGAAGGAAACAAAAGAAAAGTTTGGAGTAGTTATTAAAATCCATGGAGAAGAAATAAAAACTTTGAGTTTCGCCGATGACATTATAATTCTGTCAGAGACAGCAAAGGACTTGGAAGAGCAGTTGAACGGAATGGACAGTGTCTTGAAAGGAGGATATAAGATGAACATCAACAAAAGCAAAACGAGGATAATGGAATGTAGTCGAATTAAGTCGGGTGATGCTGAGGGAATTAGAATAGGAAATGAGACACTTAAAGTAGTAAAGGAGTTTTGCTATTTGGGGAGCAAAATAACTGATGATGGTCGAAGTAGAGAGGATATAAAATGTAGACTGGCAATGGCAAGGAAAGCGTTTCTGAAGAAGAGAAATTTGTTAACATCGAGTATAGATTTAAGTGTCAGGAAGTCGTTTCTGAAAGTGTTTGTATGGAGTGTAGCCATGTATGGAAGTGAAACATGGACAATAACTAGTTTGGACAAGAAGAGAATAGAAGCTTTCGAAATTTGGTGTTACAGAAAAATCTTGAAGATTAGATGGGCAGATCATATAACTAATGAGGAGGTGAAACTTCCTGGCAGATGAAAGCTGTGTGCCGGACCGAGACTCGAACTCGGGACCTTTGCCTTTCGCGGGCAAGTGCTCTACTGACTGAGCTACCCAAGCACGACACACGTCCCGTCCTCACAGCTTTACTTCTGCCAGTACCTCGTCTCCGAAAGTAAAGCTGTGAGGACGGGGCGTGAGTCGTGCTTGGGTTGCTCAGTCGGTAGAGCACTTGCCCGCGAAAGGCAAAGGTCCCGAGTTCGAGTCTCGGTCCGGCACACAGCTTTAAACTGCCAGGAAGTTTCATATCAGCGCACACTCCGCTGTAGAGTGAAAATTTCATTCTAGTAATGAGGAGGTATTGAATAGGATTGGGCAGAAGAGAAGTTTGTGGCACAACTTGACTAGAAGAAGGGATTGGTTGGTAGGACATGTTCTGAGACATGAAGTATCGCCAATTTAGTATTGAAGGGCAGCTTGCAGGGTAAAAATCGAAGAGGGAGACCAAGAGATGAATGCACTAAGCAGATTCAGAAGGATGTAGGCTGCAGTAGGTACTGGGAGATGAAGAAGCTTGCACAGGATAGAGTAGCAAGGAGAGCTGCATCAAACCAGTCTCAGGAGTGAAGAGGACAACAGCGACAACATACGAGTAGTGATTCAAGCGACCATAACATTAACTAAAGTACATCATATTTTCAACGGTAGTAACTTGCCATTTTTGCATTCCAGTACCAACGCTGATTCTAACGCTGATGTAGACTGATCAGGTGATAATCGTCTTCGGATTAAAAAAAATAGTTTAACGATAAGAATATTTTTCTGAGCTCTACCTTGTTATACTCGTAATATATCGTTCTCCTATTTTTAATGCGGAAACCAATACAGTCGTTGGCAGATGTTACTAGACTTAAGAATTTAATAGCAGGAAGAAGGAACATTTAGTGTTCAAATCCCAAGGACAAAGTGTTTATTAGAGATGGAGTGGAAATTCGATAAGCGACGAAGGGAAACAACAGAACATCCTAGTCAGAATCTGAGAACAAAGGTTGGAACCCAACTCCTACTGAGCGGTAGTTCAGGGTTCTCACCACAGCGTCACCTGGGTCGGTTTAATACGTTTAAAGGTCAAGTTATTATAAATATGAGCAGGTAGAACGTCCGCTTTCGGCTATTGTCATTACCTTATACCCTGCTTTCACTGACATAGAGACTCCCTTGTACGGAACTATATGGCCTGAGCATTTCATAGCTTAAGTGATAGTGTGCAGTAACTGTAAATATGTAAGTAAGTTAAAAGAGATTTTATTTAGAATTGTTCTCTGATAATGTATTTCTGATGGAAATTCGAGAATGGAGTTTAAAGCACGAGATGCAAATGTTCCCTCTCGGGTTTTATGAGTGCTCTGAGAAGTTCAGCCTTGTCTAGACGCCATTACACAAAGCAGACACATGTGTCAACTTTGTCGACTGCTCAAGAGTGTGCGGGACTGTACGAAGTCTGTAGAACAATCAGAAAAGCTTCGAAAATCATGTATTAGTTTGAGCAGGGAAAAGTGAGCTTGGAAGTTGGAAGCGGTAGCACCTTCTGACAATTGCAGCAGTGTAAGCAGGTGAGAATCGACTAATCCCCTTTATACACTCACTTTCCAGACGGGTATTGCCTTATAGACGGCAGCTTCTGTCAGAACGGGATTATAAAATGTAAAATACAGAGTTTGGTTTTGGATTCGCGGATTTACCATTCGCTCCCTGATGAATTCGCCTCCTCTCTAACTGTCCGGGATTTATTATTGTCGCCGGCCTGGGTGGCCGAGCGGTTCTAGGCGCCACAGTCTGGAACCGCGCGACCGCTACGGTCGCAGGCTCGAATCCTGCCTCGGGCATGGATGTGTGTGCTGTACTTAGGTTAGTTAGGTTTAAGTAGTTCGAAGTTCTAGGGGACTGATTACCTCAGAAGTTTAGTCCCATAGTGCTCAGAGCCATTTGAACCAATTTTGTTATTGCCGTAGTACTGTTTTCAGCCTTTTTCCGATATTAAACGAACATTACAACCTTTCACGCGCCTTAATTCATAATATTGTGTCGTATGGAGAAAGTTTCGTATCCTAAACAAACTTCCGCCACTCTGTTCATAGGAGGGGTAATGGACGAAATGAATTCATGTAACGGCGGCCTGTAGTTTTAGGCTAGGCGTGTTTGACATAAATTTAATTATGGTGACTGTAATTACATCTCGTAGAAGGCATGGAGAAAGAGAGGGATGGGGGCAGGCCTACTTCATTCAGTGAAGTTTTAATCGAAATTCGATATCGAAAAGGCGACATCTAAGGCAGAGGATTCTCAGTAGGGTGCGAGTGAAGGAAGTCCCCAACCCAGAAAGCAGATCACTGTGGTATTGAAAACTAATCGATGTCTCCAGTAAACACGTCTCCTCAGTGGGAATTAAAAGCAAATTAGGTTCCCCGTCTTTAGAGGACAAAATAGGGCAATTATCGCTCTACTTAGTGCCGTCTACTATCTTAATTGGGTGCATTTGTAAGACCAATCGCCGGGCGAGGCCCACGGTGAATTACTCTGTCCCCGCTCAGGCTGAAACGCCTGCCACCGTGTGGCTAGTGCATTGCTTATCATATGCCATCCATTTCCTCCATACAGAAGAAGGTCCTACAAATGTTTTCCTTGTAGCAGATTTACCAATATTCTGAATTACTTCTGAGCACACAAATTTCTCTTCAGGAGTCTTGGGTGTTGTGCTAAACTTTGCTTCGCTTTTAATGTTGTGCGTCATATCTGTCACATCGCAGCTCTCTTCAGTACGCTGCAAATCGTACGTATTTATTGTTGCCTATTAATAAAAATCTTAATTATTTTAAAGAAAATTGAGCTTAGAATAAGTCTACAGAAACTTATGACGGCCAGAAAACCAAAGCAAACTAAAATATTTTACTCAAAAATTGGTTAAAGTAAAATGCTGAATGGACTTCTTAACATGTGTAAATTTTGTGTCGGACCGGTATTCGAATCCTGATCTTTCTCTTTCGCGGGCAACACGCTTCCCGACAGGTTACCCAGGCATTACTAACGATCCGATAATATTGATTCTGTGAGGAAATATCACAAAAGTAGAGATTACACTGAAGTGTGAAGTGTACATTCTTTGAAACAAAAACTGTATATAACATGAGTTTTCAGTAGATTAAAATTACAAACATGAATAAATGGTGTAGTAACGAACGAGGAAGAATCGACAAGGGTAAAACATGTTTTGCAAAGGAAAACATTTGCTAGAAAGATTTCGCTTGCAAATACTTTATCAAATCTTTCGTCTCGAGCCTGTGGCTACGTGGCTGAGAAATGTGAATTGAAACACTTGAAGCAGTTAAATTCCCTGTAGAAATTTGTGTGTCGATAGATTAAAGAACGATGCCCGGACAGTTGAAGAAGTTTCACAGGAAAATTGTGAGTACTGTACAGAAGAGGTGAACCGATACAGCCATATACTGAAATATCAAAGGTCTTTGTTTAAAGGAAAAAAAGTCGGTTAGGAAAGTTAAGGACAAGTCACGCTATCAAATAATAACTCAAAATTAAGACGAAAGTAACAGAGCATCACAAATTACTGATGAATGACGACGTGCCTTTGGAAGACAAAGACGAATACCGCTTACACGGAATCATACGTATACAGTTAGTCAAAGCTAAGACTAAATTAATAGAGCAGCACAAAATATTGAAGAATGGAGCGACATGCCTTTAGAAGACAAATAAAACTGTACAAGAAACTGCCCACAATGTTTCATGTTTCATTATCTCTCTATATTAAAAAAGGCTCTTCGGGATCACAGCTACATTTATAAGCTACTTCGACAAATTTTATTTATATGATGTATATATACAAACTTTTTCTCCAGTCGCACATCACCTCCTCAGTAAAACCCATATCATTAATGACATAAAAAAATGAAACTTCCTGGCAGATTAAACGTGTATGCCGGGTAGAGTCCGGAACTCGGGACCTTTGCCTTCACGGACAAATCATCTAACAATATTTTTTTGTTCACTTGATCACGAATCTCAGTGGGTCGGCGTGTCACGCCTGTCCTGGAGGGGCGGTGGGAGATGCCGTACGGCCAGCGACAATTACCCCTACACAACTCAAGTCACCGACCTGGACATGCTGGTATGCCGCACCATTCCAGAAATGATCGCACATGTGTCAAAGACATAGGAGGTAGCGGTACTCTCAACATGGTGGAGGCTGGGGGGAGGGGGTTGGAAACCGCGGCCGCCGCTTTTTCGTCACCGTAAAATCATTGGTAATTGAAGCCTGAGACGATAGCTGCTTCAGTGTTGACACGATTGTCTTCCTGGGTGGTAAAGGTACAGACGAGGTAACGCAGTCGATGATAGAGGTCGAATGTGATCTGAAGCATGTAGGGAGGCTCCTCGTCGGTGGTGTCTTAACAGCGTAACCGTACCACCAAGCGTCGTAATATGTTGTACTGAAGGGGCAGCAGTTTGGCTTTGATACATTCTCATTCATGATGTACGCCGGACACTGGTGAGAGGGAGGGGGAGGGAGCATCAAGTTTGCGTAAGGTGGTTTGATCACTGTATGTAGTATCACAGTGTCACGACACTGCATCTTTGCGCATTGGATGGACTCCCTCATGATTGCTACCTTCGCGTTAAGTGATGCACCACAGCAGCGGGGAACGGTACTGAGGAAGACGTTGCTCGCAGGATATCCATGTTGCAGCGATGCGGTGTCGACAGACTGGGTCGTGAAGAAGAGAGGTATTGAGCTTCCATGGACCTCGACCACGCTAAAGTGGTTGTGGCGGGAGGAGATTAGCGCAGATGTACGAATAATGATCGGAAAAGTCCAGAGGGGACATTTCCGCAGAGAACACATCCGCCTCAAGGGTCGCAGAAACGAAAGTCCGGTCGACTCGGCTTGCTGAAAGGCCTGGGGTGTGGTCGTGGGTATGATCTCCCATCTCTCAATGACATGAAAATCATTCACTAACGTATGAAAAGCTGGACATGGTGGGTAGTTTGAGTCTGCTCCTGCGGATGGAGAACACAGTTGAAATGGCCTCCTCTGACGTAACGGTCGTATCACCCAGTAAATAAGGCCGCTCTTTCTTCTGCGTAGAACGTAATTCGTTAACGTTGTGTGTTGAGCCTGATGCGGAGTATAAATTGACGATCTCGGGGTGAAATAGTGCGAGGGCCATACTTCGTCCAGTGGGGAGGAAACCACATCTATAACCAGGACGCCTTCCCAGATGTAGAGCACTACACTGCACCAGGTGTGACCGCCGACTGAGGAAAACAACTCGAGTCTATAAAGAGTCGGAACAGTAGCAAGACATATCTGTTAAAGAAAGGTTATGTCAACTTCTGACGCCCAGGTGTTACTGATCATATTGGCATTGAGCACTACGAACATATATGTGATGTAGTGGTGTTGGGGGCAGAGCCACCATCGTCAGAAGAAATGGAGCGTGGTGTCGATGGACGTTATCATCCAGTGTTCCACATAGTGCACGGATGTTCGACTGGGTGGCAATTCTTGGTGTGTTGTCAGCATGACCTCGACGTCGTTGCTCCACACCTCCATGTGGGAGGACTGAACTGTGTCCATATGGCCTTCTTTGAAAAGCGTGGCTTCTTGTGTGACGATTGTGGCGAGACTGTGGTCTCAACCCAAGGGTCCGATGTGGAAACATCCATAATAGTCAGTGGCACCAAGGCAATTGTAGCCTAAGGCTGTTCGTCGCTGTCGCCGTCGGCTGACATCATGGTGTCATTGTCATCCGGTTGGGCAGGATCAGCATCGTCGTGTGGGGGAAGGTTGACAGACACTGTGAGTGACCGACGGCGATGTTTGCGTTGGCATAGTGATTGTTGTTTATGATGGTGTTCGTCTGAATCAGACGCCGTCATGTAGGTGCGCTAGCCCAACTGGAAGGCCCAGTGAGTTTGTTGAGCGGCGTTGGGTTGGAGTCACCCCCACTATTCAGGCTGAAGGAGACATCCTTAAGGCTACCTCCTCGTTCTTAGCGATAGCAATGATGTCAGAGTGACGGGGAGAAGCATGGTCTCAGTGAAGGTGCCATGCGGCGGACTGGCAGTTGTCGTTGTCACAGTGAGTGTCCTCATACGTCACCGGCAGAACAGTTGTGGTGGTCACAGGTGGCATGTCTGAATGAAGAAGTTGCGCAACACTTCGTTTAACACATTCTGACCGTAGATCACTCTCCTTCCCGTAACCAGAGAAAGCGCGCGGTTGACCATTGTATAAAATTTTGGTCCTGCAGCCTCCGAGCCGCAGGTAGGAGTTTATGTGGCTCTCAATTTCGATGCGAACTTGCTGAATACTCTTCACAGGATATAAGTGTCAACTTTTCGCCAACGAGTTCGATGACTGTACCGTAAGATCGGAGGGCATCGATCACAACGTCTGCCGGGAGTAAGAACAGTAGTTCGAAAAGTCTGATAGTTCTGACACCTAGATCAGCATTGTCTGTGTGAAGGGCCCTACATCACCGTCAGAGTCATAGAAGCGCAGTCCGTGGGGAGCCTCTCTTATAATTTTGTCACACGGCACGTCGCCAACGCTTTTCACGTAGAAGTTACTGTTATGGAAAGATGGATCCCTATGTTGGTGGTTGGTGATATCTTCTCTTCGTCGCGAAGGAATTATCCGACGTCGAGCGCCTTGGGGCTGGCGAAATCGGGAAAAATGTGAATCGAAATGTCGGTTTAGGATAGCTGTTCGCCATGTTGTATCGTTAGGAACGGCAGAACACAGTTGCGCCCGTGGTAAATACAAACATCGGCTTGCTGCGCCCCACTACGAACCACAGTCACGTGTCCGCATGGTAGCGCTGCCGAAGGCAGACTGTCGCCGGACTGACAAGGAGACCCTCTATACTGTAAATCACGGATATTGATGCGTTGCACGTATGTTGTAGAGGCACTTACCCTGAGTACCTGGCTATCCGGTTTTTAGCGACGGGCCTTGGTTTTTGAGATAATCGAGTTTGAAGTTCATTGCGCGCTTTGTATACCCGTAACATTACACCTACTGCGAGCAAGTCAGCATAGCGCAGCAGTTAAGATTCGCGGCTACCGCGCTAGAGGTACCTTGTTTGAATCCTGCCCCCATATTTTTTATGTATGCAAGAACCGTCCGGAAAATTTGGTCCTAACTTTCAAAAACGGGTAGACGAATTGACTGGGAAATACAGAAATGTACTCGTGTCCTGCACGAAATCCGGGAAGTCCACGAAACTGGTGAACGAAGAATTTTTGCGTTCTGTAATTATTCTGAACGTGGAACAGAAATTTTTTTTGTACATTATCGATTCGTGGGGAGGGCAAACCGATTCAGCTTCATACGATCACCTATTCATTGATGAAAGGAAAGCGAGCACCTGAACCCTAAATGTACTCCCACCAAAGTGCACTCCTTATTGCCAGCTCTGCGATGTCTATTTTTACCGACAAGTGAAAATTTTCATTGAAATAATTCAGAATGCTCCCGACTTGATGAAAGACAATAGAGAGATCGCTTCTAGGGAAGATTCAATACAATTACATTCGCTAATCCTACATCGAGTCAGCGCAGCTACTTTTGAAAGTGATTAGATACGCATGGTTCGCATCGAAATTAGCGGATGGAAGAGAAATCCTTTTGAATGCAAAAGAATTGTGCTTCTCGGTATCGCTAATGAAGAAAGCGTGCGCCTTTAAGTCATTTGCTTTCATAAAATGCGAGTGGTGCTGCGAAAAAAAAAATTTTTTTTTCCTGGAAGTGCGGTTCAGAAAATAAGGCATTGAAACAGACCAAATAATAATGTAAATTAGCAGGTAGATTACATGCCTTGGGATACTGTAAAGCAGCTATAAAGAAGTAACAGATTGATGAATAATTCAAGAATAAGAGCCAAAAAACAAATTTGAGGTCTATTAAAATACTTTAGCGAGCGTATAAACATTGAAGGCGCTATTTTACAGTGCTTGACAAAAAAAAGTGAAGCACCCAAAAGGGGAGGGGGTTGAGTGGCAGTAATGGCAAAATGGAATCACATGTACAAATATCTTGGCAGTATGACCCTACATATCGACATGACTGCATTCCCTCTGGTATGGATATATACAATGTTTCATTTGGGAAGTGTGGCTTAAAGCTGTTGAACCCTCTGGTGAGGCAAGCTGGTGTACTAATGTAACTCGTTCTTGATACTTGATATCCCGGACACTGGCACTGGGAAGCAGCTGACGCTCGAGCTGGTCCCATACTAGGTCTTTCAGGGCAGATATGGCTATATTTATGGCCACAGGGGTACCTCGAGGTAACGAAGACATTTCATAGAGACACGTGCCACGTGTGGACAAGCATTGTTCCGTTGAAAAAATTTCACCAAAATACTGTCACACCGCAGATAACACGAGAGGATGCAAGACGTCCATGATATACCAGTGTGCCATCACAGATCCCTCAACAACTACCATCCGTGACCCAATGTCACATCGTATGGCATCCCAGCCTGTGACACCAGGAATGACTCCACTGTGCCTCTCCTAATCATGGAAGAATCGGATCACACGCCAGATTTCAGCCATTCACGCCGACGATGGTTATCCAGGGTCATGCTGAATTCTTATTTCCTCACTAATCACAATGTGACGTCATTCGTGAGCACTCATTACTTACCAGTCACTGCAACAACCTAAATGCAGCCGTTTGTACTGTGCTGTTAGCAACCTACGCATGCGACGGTATTCCTTAGTCATATTGCTGCTAGTTTCCTACAATGGTGCGGGATTATCGAGAATGTTACAGGAAGTTCAGTATTGGTTTTTGAACGGCAGGTGCAGATGCGAACACTAACGCTGCACTTTGTGCAAAATACGGTGATGCTCCGTTGTGGTGGTCAGATGCCCTCAACCGAAACCTTCACCATTATTATGCCTTGCCTCAATTACCTATGCAGTCCAGTCATATCGCATTTGAACGCCCCACATATCTGAATATTGCGCGATTCGACCTATGAGATATTTTTATGTTCTGCGAAGTTCTGATAATGTCTCACACGAGTGCATTGTATCTCCGTATCCCTCGCAGTGATCACTCAACATCTGACGCTGTTCACGCCCCTTATGTACCAGGCCTGCTAACTCAAACTAATCTAATGCACTCTATGATGGCATTTCTTCCTGTTACAGACAACTGAAAGTAGTCATTTACACACACTCTGATAGTGTGTATGTGTATGAAGTTACATATACATCAGACGATGTCTTGTAGCTGTTTTTATCAGTCACTGTACAATGATGAAAAATAATAAGAAGCGAGGTAATTGAAACACGATACAATATTTGTGTTGGTCAGCCATCGACGAAAACGGCTATGGGCGTAAGTACGTAGGGATTAAAACTCTCTCTCTCTCTCTCTCTCTTTTTTAAATCATCGGTCTTCTGAGTGGTTTGGTGGTTTAGCGCATCCTCCCATGAACCCACTTCTTCTCAGAGCAGCACTTGCAACCTACATCTTCAGTTACTTGGTGGGAATATTCCAATATTTGTCTTCCTTTACTGTTTTTACGCTCTCCAGCTCCTTCTAGAACTCTTATTTCCTGATGTCTTAACAGATGTCCTACCTTCCTATCCCTTCTCCTTGTCAGTGTTTTCCACATATTTCTTTCCTCGCCGATTCTGCGCAGAACCTACTCATTTCTTACCTTATCGGTTCACCTAATTTTCAATATTCGTCTGTAGCACCACATCGTAAATGCTTAGATTTTCTTCTTTCCTGGTTTCCCACCGTCCATGTTTCACTGCCACTGCTGTACTCCGAACGTACATTCTCAGAAACTTCTTTCTCAAATTAAGGCCTATGTTTGCTACTAGCAGACTTCTCTTGGCCAGGAATGCCCTTTTTGCCAGTGCTAATCTGCGTGTGACGTCCTTCTTGCTTTATCCGCCAGGGATTATTTTGCTGCCCAGGTAGCAGAATTACCTAACTTCATCTACATCATGACCACCAATCCTGATAAGATTCTTGGTGTTGTCATTTCTGCTACTTCTCATTACTATCGTCTTTCTTCGCTCTCCTTCAATCCATATTTCGTGCTCATTTGACTGTTCATTCTATTCAGCAGGCCCTGTGATTTTTCTTCACTTGCACTGCGGATAGCAATATCATCAGCGAATCTTACCATTGTTGTACTTTCACCTCGAATACTACTTCCACTTTTGAGCCTCTCTTTTATTTTCGTCATTGCTTCTTTGTCGTCCGAGCTCTTCGCTCTTGATCTTACACTCCTATTCTTCCCTCTTAGTTCTTGTAGATACTGTATCTTATCCGTCTTTCCCTACAGTTTACCGGTATCTTTCTAAGAATTTTGAACATCTCGCACCATTTAACATTGTAGTACGCTTTTTAAAGAGGTCGTCAGACCCTAAGAAGGTGTCTTGATTTTTCTTTATTCTTGCTTCCATTTTTAACCGCAACGTCAGAACTCCCTCTCTAGTGCCTTTATGTTTATTGAAGCCTAAGTAGTCATCTAACTCATCTTAAATTTTCTTTTGCAGTCTTCTGTACGTTAGATGATGCCAACTACTTTTTATTATATTAATTTATTGATGTTCTATTATTCAGAAGCATTTCTTGATGCAGTTCAGAGGCTTTCACTGTTCTTCAATACTTTCATATTTATACTCCCTCATAGCTATTACTTTCTTGTTTCTTGCCAATAAGCATTCTTGTGTTTACAAAAACAATTTTTCACTCTGCAGTGGAGTGTAGACTGATATGATTATTCCTGACAGATTAAAATTGCAATTTGGAAGGTAGGAGATGAGGTACTGGCAGAAGCACAGCTGTGAGAGCAGTCGTTAGTCGTACTTGGGTAGCTCAGTGGGACTTCAGTCTACCTTCGGCAGTGCTACAATGTGGACACGTCACTGTGTTCGGCCCAAGCCGATTTTGGTGTTTACTGTAGCCGTAACCGAGTGCCATCGTTCCTAACGATACAACAGGGTGAAAAACTATCCCCTGTTCCCCTATTTCATCCGTCCCAAGGTCCTCGATGTCGAAAGATTCCTGCACGAAGAAGTTAAGGTAGCGCCAGACATCAAAGGGATCCATCTTTACATTGTCACCTGTACTGTCTATGGGTAAATGGTTGGGGTGCAGCATGTGACAAAATTATACGAGAGCCCCACCGTCAAAAACGCTTCTGTCAGTGTGACGGCAATGTGGGACCTGTCACCGTAGATCACGCTGGTCTAGGTGTCAGAATGATCAGAGTTTTCAAACTACAATCCGAACTCCCTGCCCACGTTGTGATCGATACCCTCCAACCGTTCGGTACGGCCATAGAACACATTGCCGAAAATTGGGCACAGTTCAGGACATACTCTGTTCTGAGCGGTGTTCAGCAATATCACATCGAACTTCGAAGCCAAGTACCCTCGTACCTTCGAATTGGAGGTTGCAGCATCATTACTATGTTCAGTGTGCAACCACATACATACACTGTTTGCGGGAAAGAGGGTCATCTACGGTCAAAATGCTTTCGAAAACGTGTTGCGCAGCTACCTCTAACAGACGTGCCATCCCTGACCACCATGACTGTTCCGCCAGTGACACATGTGGCAACACTCATTGCGATGACGACAACTTCCAATCCATTACATGACTACCTCGAATTGCACCATGCCTCCCCCCACCATCATTAGGATGTCATTGTGGTCGCTAATCATGAGGAGATAGCATTTTCCTGCAGAAACAACAGGAGAGCTCCACCACACGGCTGCTCAACGCATTTATTGTGCCTCCTGCGGCCCTCGAGCCGGGACATCGCCCCTCGTTTGCATTTTCTGACACGTAGGAACAAGTTCGTAAACAATAATCACTACGCCAATGCAAATATCGCCATCGGTCACTCACGCTTCCCATCACTTTCCCCCACATGACGACGCTGATCCCCCCAGCTCGATGACATTCACACAACGATGTCAGCCGATGGCGACAGCGGCGAACAGCATTCCGCGATGGTTGCCTCAGCGCCATCGACTATCATGGACGTTTCGCCAACAGACGCGCGGGTTGAGACCAGAGTCTCCCCATAGTCGTCACATAACCCTCCCTCTTCCGAGAAGATCATACGGATACAGCTCCCCTCATACGGGCGCGGAGTGACGACGTGTAGGATGACATGTACCTCATCCAGGCTTCTGCCACTGTCTTGCACCAAAACCGTTGCCGCTACCGTCCTGCACCGCTTCTATCCTCATTGTGGGTGGTTACGTCAGTCTGATGATAGTAGACCCGCTCTCAGCACCAACAAGCAACACATTCAAGTTCCCAATGTTCAGCACCCATATCGTTAGGAAAACGGCAAAGTTGCAACACCTTTGCGACACGCTCAGGACGTCAAAGTTGGCTCCCATTTCTACACTACTGGCCATTAAAATTGCTACACGACGAAGATGACGTGCTACAGAGGCGAAATTTAACCGACAGGAAGAAAATGCTGTGATATGCAAATGATTAGCTTTTCAGAGCATTCTCACAAGATTGGCGTCGGTGGCGACACCTACAACGTGCTGACATGAGGAAAGTTTCCAACCCATTCCTCATACACAAACAGCAGTTGACCGGCCTTGCCTGGTGAAACGTTGTTCTGATGCCTCATGTAAGGAGGAGAAATGCGTACCATCACGTTTCCGACTTCGATAAAGGTCGGATTGTAGCCTGTCGCGATTGCGGTTTATCGTATCGCGACATTTCTGCTCGCGTTGGTCGAGATCCAATGACTGTTAGCAGAATATGGAATCGGTGGGTCCAGGAGGGTAATACGGAGAGCTGTGCTGGATCCCAACGGCCTCGTATCACTAGCAGTCGAGATGACAGGCATCTTATCCGCATGGCTGTAACGGATCGTGCAGCCACGTCTCGATCCCTGAGTCATCAGATGGGGACGTTTCAAGACAACAACCATCTGCACGAACAGTTCGACGACGTTTGCAGTAGCATGGACTATCAGCTCGGAGACCATGGCTGCGGTTACCCTTGACGTTACATCACAGACACGAGCGCCTGCGATGGTACACTCAACGACGAACCTGGGTGCACGAATGTCAAAACGTCATTTTTTCAATGAATCAGGGCTCTGTTTACTGCATCTTGATGGTCGCATCCGTGTTTGGCGACATCTCGGTGAACGCACATTGGAAGCGTGTATTCGTCATCGCCATACTGGCGTATCACCCGGCGTGATGGTATGGGGTGCCATTGGTTACACGCCTCGGTCACCTCTTGTTCTCATTGACGGCACTTTGAACAGTGGACGTTACATTTCAGATGTGTTACGACCCGTGGCTCTACCCTCCATTCGATCCCTGCGAAACCCTACATTTCAGCAGGATAATGCTCGACCGCATGTTTCAGGTCCTGTATGGGCCTTTCTGGATACAGGAAATGTTCGACTGCTGCCCTGGCCAGCACATTCTCCAGATCCCTCACCAACTGAAAACGTTTGGTCAATGGTGGCCGAGTAACTGGCTCGTCACGATACGCCAGTCTCTACTCTTGATGAACTGTGGTATCGTGTTGAAGCTGCATGGGCAGCTGTACCTGTACACGCCATCCAAGCTCTGTTTGACTCAATGCCCAGGCGTATCAAGGCCGTTATTACGGGTAGAGGTGGTTGTTCTGGGTACTGATTTCTCAGGATCTATGCACCCAAATTGCGTGAAAATGTAATCACATGTCAGTTCTAGTAAAATATATTTTTTTCCAATGAATACCCATTTATCATCTGCATTTCTTCTTGGTGTAGCAATTTTAATGGCCAGTTGTGTATGTGAGGTATTCTCTTTTGTATCCCACCTGGAAGGCGGCGCGTGGGTCTGCTCCTGAGATCTGTAAAATACGCCTACTCGCAGGTGAGGTAAAGCACTTTGGTACCGCAAGTAAAGTTAAAGCACCTTCACTGGTGTATAAACATATACAAACATATTACTTAACTTTTGGTAGAGATGAGCGCGTAGGTGCGAAGCAGTTCATGTATCAAAGCTAACAGTTACAAGAAGCTACAAAGGCAAAGTCTGTAATGACTAGCCCACCACCCCATGGTCCAGGCGAAAAGACGACTGGCTTAACTGACACCTGTCTGGCGTTAGGTCAGGCAGGGGTGCCTTTTGTCCGCTATTTTGTTCACGATCACTCTTGAGCCAGTTATCAAAGACCTCCTACCTCATCCTAGGGTACTTACATCATGCGGCAACACATTCCACTGCCGTGGCTGTGCAGACAACCTCCTGCTCCTCGCATTGTCGCCCACAGAAAAACAGTAGTCGGATAATCACCTCAACGTTACCAAATCTATGATTATAAACAATGGATCTAGACTAAAAGATGAGGGATCACTATCGTTGCACACTGCAAATATACTTTGTTACCGGCTGCTGCCAGCATACCGCAGCGAAAACGTACCGCCCGTTGTTACAGTCCATTCGCTGGCACATTCACCACAACTAACTGTGGAGCCTCAACGACAACAGAGAGTCGGTTATGTCAACAGATACATGACGCCTAAATTGGTCCATGCCTTCCAAGCATTTTCTTTGCCACTGATCCTGGGACATTAACTCAAACAGGCCCTTGGATACTTCGTTTCGACTGGCACCGTCTCTAAAATCTGATGTGAGACACTCATCCTGTCTTACAAATTGTGACCACCGTCTTGTCCATGGTCGGGCCAGAGTATACACCCCATTCGGTTACGCTGTTGGGATCCTTCACCATCACTTACGCACTCCATCTTGGAAATCCTCGTGCTGCACTCACCTGCTTCGCTGATCAACGTGGCGCGCATTGCTCCGGTAGTTCTCCACATTTCCGCCTATTTTATGTAGTTTGACATTACGTCATTTGTTTAGGGGCGATCTGAATGTTACATTGTTTTTGAAGAACCAAGTTTGCCAAGATCGTGGGGAATTCTTTTTATTACTATTACTGGTTTTGATAGATCTAAGCTGTCATCTGGCGTATGTGTAAAAAGGCATGTGCATGGTGTAAAAAGCCTGTGCAGCTAATAATTTTACAAGATCCGGTGATCACAGCGTGGATTTGTTGAAACTGATAATAGCATTAAAAAAATTACTAGGGATCTAGGCAAAATTGATACTTTAAGAATAACACCCACATATTTTGTCGAATTTTGTTTCGTACAGGATGCTCTTCCAACGCACCATCTGCAGGTGAAAGATTTCTTTAAGTTGTTGTTGATACACCGCGCCCCTCCCCCGACACCCCACCCCCACCCCCACTCTCGAAACGCACTGAAGGGACAACGCCTGGATAATTAACGGTCGATGCCGTGGAGGACTGTCCATGCAGCTTTTGTTCGATCTAGAATCAGGGCGGTTTTGTATCATATAGTCAACGGCAAGTTTCCAAAAAGAAATGTTCAGATTTGTGTGAAATCTTATGGAACTTAACTGCTGAGATCATCAGTCCCTAAGCTTACACACTTCTTAACCTAAATTATCCTAAGGACAAACACACACACCCATGCCCGAGGGAGGACTCGAACCTCCGCCGGGACCAGCCGCACAGTCCATGACTGCAGCGCCTAAAGCCGCACGGCTAATCCCGATCGGCGGCAAGTTTCCCAACAACCACCGATTCCACTGTATCAGTCGGGCTACGTCGCGACTTTGCACAAGTTGCCTGTGCGAAGACGGTGACGAGCACCGTCTCACATGCACTACGATACGCGAGGTCTAGTTCCTAATAGAATGTATACCGGTCTGCTACATTTGTGCCCCTCCAGCAACGGTCCACCCCTGTCTGCTACTTCTTCCACACACTTCTCATTTCCCCCTAGCTAAGTACAGCACTGTCATGTGGTTCTGAGGTCAGATGATCTCCTACTTTATCTAGGATACCCCACACTCCAAACTCGATTTTTGGTGTTATATATTGGAAGTTCACAGTATTCTCGAACGTTCAGCCACCTCGAACCTATGCCAACTATTTGGGCAGCGTTGTTGGGAGTACCCAGCCTCTTACATTCTTAGCATGTGTCCGATCATTTTCGGGATGGTGCGACGCATCAACACGTCCAGTCGGAGACATGAGTATGTGCAGTGGGAATTTTAGTTCACACTTTTGTCTGCCCGCCTCCCCTCCCTAGGAACGGCCTGATATGCCGACCCGTTCTCGTATACACAATGTGAATCACCTAAATCTTGCAGCGCAGATATTGCGAAAATGGAAAATGCTACTGATGTGCGGTTTTCACAGAATGGATTGCTAGTCGGCGGCTCCCATTATCAGTCGATAAACAGATTGTAATAACGCTTATAAAGTGTATTTAAATGAAACAATATCTATTGACATTAAAAAATTAAAGGTAGGGTAAATTAGCATATCAGTGGTTTTTGTTGCAGGATTATAGTGCAAGTTTTTTTTTTTTTTCGAGAAATCGTAGTTTATAAAGATTCCAAACTGAAATTATATCTGCTTAGTTACTAGGTACCATTTAGTTATGCTTGCTTACAGCGTCCTTGTCTGTTCCATGAGTGCATTGTGGCTTGCTAGTCAGTGTGTGATAGTCCAAGCAGTCGGTCGTGAGTCCAAGCAGTCGGTCTTGAGTGGATGTTGGGATTTACCAATGCAGAAAAAGCCGACATGCTCATGGTGAGTATAGGAAAAATGCAGTTCGTTCTTGCATGGTATGCGGTAAGACATCCCAGTAGAGATTAACCACCTCGGAAATTATTCATCAACCTCTTCAACCATTACGTGAATGTTTAGCATAACGCTTGGACAATGTAACAGAAGAAAGAAAGTGACGACAGAAGAGGGGGACGTCAATGTTCTTGCGGCTGCTGTTGTAGTTGATCGGCACATTAGCTTCCACGCAATTTCACGAGAAAGTGGCTCGAGTCACGCAAGTGTCCTCCGCATTCTATATCGAAATAAGTTCCATCCTGTCACGTCTCTTTCCATTAAGAGCTGCAGTGGGACGATTACGAGAATCGTGTTAATTTCTGTACAGAGAGGATACTCCAGATGTATTATGCATATTTTTTAGTGATAAAGCCACGTCTTCCAATCGTAGGAGAACCACCAAAATATTCACTATTGGTCTGGTGACAATCTCCGTTGGCTTCGTCAGGTAGAACGTCAACGTTCATGGAGTGTAAACGTGTGATGTGGTATAGGGAACCATCAGCTCACAGGCCCGTTTTTCATAGACGAAACACTGATCGCACAGCAGTGATCCCACATGGCTGCTAGACGACATTCCTCTGCAGACTAGGGGAGCCCTTAGTACCAATATGATGGCTGTACAGCTTGTAGTGCACGATGTACTACAACATGCCTTCACGAACTGTTTCCAAATCGTTGGATTAGACGCGGAGTACCTGTGCCTTGGCAAGGCCTGTTTTACGGATTTGACGCCTGTTGACTTTTTTCTGTGAAAAACTTGATAAATGCTGTCTACAAAGACGTATCGACTCCACTTAGTCACAACTTACGCTTCGTAATGTTTCATAATCGAACCTTCCTCATCCAGAGATACAGTTTGCAGCTTGCCTATAACTATCGTTGACCGATGCAAAGGCTCTTGTGGAAACCACTTCAGCTTTTTTTAACAACATTTAATAATAATTAAACGATTATGAATGATTGCGTTTTGTATGTAGATAAAATAAAGGTTGATCCTACAAAAACTCTCAGCAATCACACAAAATAAATGTCCGTGATTTTTATAGTTTATCATTCAAAGATACTGCAAAAAAAAAAATGGTTCAAATGGTTCTGAGCACTATGCGACTTAACTTCTGAGGTCATCAGTCGCCTAGAACTTAGAACTAATTAAACCTAACTAACCTAAGGACATCACACACATCCATGCCCGAGGCAGGATTCGAACCTGCGACCGTAGCGGTTACGCGGTTCCAGACTGAAGCGTCTAAACCTCACGGCCACACCGGCCGGCAAAGATACTGCAGTAAGTACTATGGTCCATTACTATACTTCGATGCAATCTTTTAAACTTCTTACGCTTTTATTTTCACAAAGCCATGTGTCCAATTCCGTTCTTATGTTCGATTTAATGTCCCTTCGTGTAATCCACAAATCCTAGTATCTGTTATTCGGCATGTAATAGTGTTTAATACCGAGCGCTACTTTCTCTCGCACGCACAATTCCTCAGATATTCTTAGTCTCTGACCTTACGGCAAAGATATACCTAGACCTCAATACATGTTTCAACGTAAGTCTGTCCCATATAAATTAAATATAGTCACTTTTCTTGCAGATTAACAGAATTGTCCTGATCCCTTTTGTAGCATATCACACGTAAATGGCAGCTATATCGCATACCGCAGCTATGTAGGCTTATTCACAGGGCAGAAAAACAATAGAACTAACAATATTCGCGCATGATTCATATAACATAATTTAGAAACAAAACTAGCCGCGTTGACCCTTCTTGGATTTATCTGAGGCTCTACTTTGCTGCGGGCGTTATTCTGATAAGAGATTATACATTGATAATTTTAATTAAAACTTCTTCAAGTCTATTAATTATTTCAGATATTATCGATCACTTCTCCCTTACATGATAATAAGCATGACAATATTGTTCTCAATTAGAAGAGTGATTATATAGTTCACACATTAATATTACCCACATAGAGCCCTCTCCCAAAATGTGAACGACGCCTTTTTCAACAATAATCATGTGAATATCGGGATATACGGTACTCAAATGAATAGCTCATAGTGTAATAAATGTGATTCCCGTCAAGGCAAATATGTCCATCCTAAACCACATAAACTGTGCACAATAACCAAGATACGCACCATTAACTTACTTATGTACAACCAAGTTACTCAAACACTGAGCTGTGAATACAGCTTTACAAGCTGCAACAGCCACGCGAGTCCACTAGGCTAAACAGTTGGAGACGGCCATCACAACCAGCATGACATTTTTTCATGCGGCTGTTTAACGTCACTCAGTGTCCAAAATTCGGCAAATGGCGGTATGCAGCCGTTCCAGTGGGCCCATCCGTAAAACTCTTCACGCCCCCTCCCCTCCCCCCCCCCCCTCCCCCTCGATCCAGCATCGGCTTGCAACCTCCGTTTGACTGACAAGTTAGGAAACTACTGCGAAAGCAAAGAGAGCTTCATTCGAAGTTTAAACGCAGCCAAAACCTCTCAGACGAACAGAAGCTAAACGATGTCAAAGTTAGCGGAACGAGGGCTATGCATAAAGCGTTCAGTGAATTCGAAAGTAAAATTCTATGTACCGACTTGACAGAAAATCCTAGGAAGTTCTGGTCTTACGTTAAATCAGTAAGTGGCTCGAAACAGCATATCCAGACACTCCGGGATGATGATGGCATTGAAACAGAGGATGACACGCGTAAAGCTGAAATACTAAACACCTTTTTCCTAAGCTGTTCCACAGAGGAAGTCCGCGCTGCAGTTCCTTCTCTAAATCCTCGCACAGACGAAAACATGGCTGACATCGAAATAAGTGTCCAAGGAATAGAAAAGCAACTGGAATCACTCAACAGAGGGAAGTCCACTGGACCTGACGGGATACCAATTCGATTCTACACATAGTACGCGAAAGAACTTGCCCCCCTTCCAACAGCCGTGTACCGCAAGTCTCTAGAGGAACGGAAGGTTCCAAATGATTGGAAAAGAGCACAGGTAGTCCCAGTCTTCAAGAAGGGTCGTCGAGCAGATGCGCAAACTATAGACCTATATCTCTGAAGTCGATCTGTTGTAGAATATTAGAACATGTTTTTTGCTCGCGTATCATGTCGTTTTTGGAAACCCAGAATCTACTCTGTAGGAATCAACATGAATTCCGGAAACAGCGATCGTGTGAGACACAACTCGCTTTATTTGTTCATGAGACCCATAAAATATTAGGTACAGGCTCCCAGGTAGATGCTATTTTCCTTGACTTCCGGAAGGCGTTCGATACAGTTCCGCACTGTACCCCAGGAACACATCCAACGTCTCTTTGACTTAATGCCGAGACGTGTGGCAGCGGTGATCTCCAACAATGGCGGCTACTCTGGCTACTGATTCTGGCAGGAACCACATGTCACAGACGTCTGTAAACGTAATCATTTGATACTTGGTCAACATGTTATCTACAAAATAAATTTTGCTGTGCTACCTCTTGTCTTTCTTGGTGTTGCATTTACGGTGGCCAGCAGTGTATATAAATGACTTAGTAGATAGTGTCGGAAGTTCCATGCGGCTTTTCGCGGATGATGCTGTAGTATACAGAGAAGTTGCAGCATTAGAAAATTGTAGCGAAATGCAGAAAGATCTGCAGCGGATAGGCACTTGGTGCAGGGAGTGGCAACTGACCCTTAACGTAGACAAATGTAATGTATTGCGAATACATAGAAAGAAGGATCCTTTATTGTATGATTATATGATAGCGGAACAAACACTGGTAGCAGTTACTTCTGTAAAATATCTGGGAGTATGCGTGCGGAAAGATTTGAAGTGGAATGATCATATAAAATTAATTGTTGGTAAGGCGGGTACCAGGTTGAGATTCATTGGGAGAGTCCTTAGAAAATGTAGTCCATCAACAAAGGAGGTAGCTTACAAAACACTCGTTCGACCTATACTTGAGTATTGCTCATCAGTGTGGGATCCGTACCAGATCGGGTTGACGGAGGAGATAGAGAAGATCCAAAGAAGAGCGGCGCGTTTCGTCACAGGGTTATTTGGTAACCCTGATAGCGTTACGGAGATGTTTAACAAACTCAAGTGGCAGACTCTGCAAGAGAGGCGCTCTGCATCGCGGTGTAGCTTGCTCGCCAGGTTTCGAGAGGGTGCGTTTCTGGATGAGGTATCGAATATATTGCTTCCCCCAACTTATACCTCCCGAGGAGATCACGAATGTAAAATTAGAGAGATTCGAGGGGGCACGGAGGCTTTCAGACAGTCATTCTTCCCGCGAACCATACGTGACTGGAACAGAAAAGGGAGGTAATGACAGTGGCACGCAAAGTGCCCTCCACCACACACCGTTGGGTGGCTTGCGGAGTATAAATGTAGATGTAGATGTAGATGTGCCGCAACCAGTCCAACGGATTGACAAGATAGACTGCAGCCCCCTCTTCATCAGCCGTCTCTCCTGGCGTGAGAAGTTTACTTCGTCCACCTCCGAGAGGTTCTGCCCGCACGTTGCCAGCAGCAGAGACGCGGCCGTTCCAGGAGGGCCCTCTAAGATCGCCCAGAACATGTTCCAACAGACGAGATAGCACAGCGGCCACAGTAGATAAGTCAAAAGGTATCCGACTGAACTCATATAAGTTCCAATTGTTGCAAAATGCAGTAATATGCTTATAATACTCGGTTAATGATATCTGGTAATAGTTAAGATCAAGCGTCATGAAGTAAGAAGCCTCAGAAAAGCAAGTGATTAAGTGCCCTGTAATCAACAACCGGCCTCTAATCGTCACCTTGCCCCTTAGAGATCAGAAATATGATGGAATCGTAAGGTGATGTTGACAGCCTAATAATCGTGTCCCTAAGCATGTGACTGTCATTTTGTTGCAATATCCTCATCTTAGGTAGGACAATCGATGTGGAGATTGTTGGACCGGCAAGATCATCAGTTAAACGAGTCTTGTGCTGTATTTGGCCCGTTATCCCCAACTGATCAGTGTGGACGTAAGGATAATTCCCTGAGACGCTCAGTAGGTGCCTAGGCCCATCTTCCCACAGGTGACCCACATTAAACTCTGAACGAAATGAGTTAAGCGAATTGACATTGCTAAGAGTACGGCAAGAACAAAGGGCTCTCTTCTCTGAGGGATAAAAGTTAAAGAAGAATTCCTTGCTACCATAATCCAGGATCAAACCAATCCGCAGAATAAAATCACAGCCGAGAATCAAGGTACAATTTCCTTACAACGATTAACTTAATTGGTCAAGAAAATTCACAAATAGATAATTTCCCTTGCACCTTACCTTACCTGTCAATTCGCAACCGGACTCCTCTGAGAAATAGGACACAGGGGAGGCATTATACATCAAGCATCACATTCCAAATACCAATCATAGCCGAGTAAGGAAGCGGAACTAACCGTATCCAAAATACCGCAAACAGGTTCTTGATTGAGCTCAACACACATGTACAGAAGGGAAGAACTGTGAAGCGTGAGAACGTGAGCAGAGCAACCTGGGTGTTCCCCAGGAATGGGCTTCACTTGCTCCCAGTGGCGTCATCTATTAGCTCTTGGATATCGTTCGATGGGGCACTCGCGCACGAAATGATCCTCTCCCCCACAATGGAAGAAACCTGAACGGCCCGATGAATTAGGGGAAGGTTCGTGGGTTTCATTAACTCGGAACTGAGGCGCGACTTCCAGCCTTTGCGTCGGCCCCCTGCTAGTCGTCGAACCTAAAAGTCTCCATAGAAGAAACAAAGTCATTTAAATGGAGAAAGGTGGTAGGATTTCGTGTGAAGATAATCCACGAACGACCTTCCCGCCTCATCTCTTGTAAAATATTTAAAATACTAACATGTTCCATGACTCCCATCTGTAATGTGGCGACATCTGTTTGCGCAAGGTCGATATACTTGACCAGGGTCTCGATAGGTGCTTTACCCGCCAATAATGTTCACTCTGCAATTCATTCTAGTCCGCCCCACTATCTGAATGGTCAGGGCGTTGGAATGCCGCGCACAGTGGCCCGGGTTCTATTCCCGGCTGGGGAGGGAGATTTTCTCCCCTCAGGGACTGGGTGCTGTGCTGTCCATCATCATTTCATCCTCACTGTCGACGCGCAAGTCGCCCTATGTGGCGTCGCACTCAATAAGACATGCACTTGGCGGCCGAACTTCCCGGCTGGGAACTCCCGGCCACTGACGCTATACATTCATTTCCATTTCCAGTTCATTCTGAATGCAGGGCAGCAACTTCAGTTGTATTATACGACCTCTCAAGTAATTCAAGGCGACCAGATTGTGAAGTATTTCGGAAAATACGCCACTCAACAACGCTTGAGTCAGGGGATAAAATAAACAAAGTATAAGATAATGTGAAATTTGTAAGGCGTCGGCATGTAGTTAATAACGAACAGTTAACAGCAACAACTTCTGACCCTTGTCCAACTGATCTATGGATAGTTCCCAAATACGCCGAAGCAAATGCGTAATGGTATTTCGCAACTCAGAAAAGAAGTCAGGGTCTGCAAACATCCAGTATACAATACAAAATTTGCAACGTTGGACTGTTTTTTTTTTTTTTTTTTTTTTTTTGTTGTAACGAAGTCGGGGATTGACCCACTGGAAACCTGAACATTTATGTCCTCGACAGGCTGATCTAACCAACTAGCAGTGAGACTGACACCCTCCTTACTGCTCGCCTCCTCATTCAAACTCAGTGTGCTTGCCCAAACTTGCAGCTCCTTAACCTGACCGAGCAATTGATTAACATCATATTCCAGTTCCCTACTAAGCTGACGGTGCTTCAGACCGGCGAGATAGTTGTCCCAATGAAAGGGCTGACCCTGAGCCCTACATGTCTGTTAACAGGTAGTTTGAGTACTCTCGAGAAACTGAATATTGCGATGAAATTCGCCCAGAGTGGACGAGCAAGTAGAAGTAACAGCACCCACCCCACCACTGACGTCATGCAAAATATTAGCAGGACTACCCAACGATGCCCTTAATCTTGCTGCCAACGTCGCAGCACTGCCCTCAGTCGACTGTTGCCGTAACTTGTGCTCATACTGAAGCTGCTCTCGTATTAAATAGGTCAGGCTAATTCAGCCTCTGTGCACCTTCCCCCTGTGTTACTTTGAAGTAACAAAGCTGGTAAAATTTAGAAACAAACATAGTTATTAAGAAAGTTCAAATTTCAAACAATGAATGATGTCAAAGAGGGAAGACAACTCTGCCCCCCCCCCCTCTCCCCCACCCACTCTTCGGCAATAAAAAATAAGTATCTGTGCTACCAATTCAGCTCCAGCCAGCCAAGTAAACAGGAATTCATAGAAGGGCTAGGCCCCATGTTATCACATCATTGATTATCTATCAAGTGATTCACATTTACTAAACTTTTTTTTTAAATCAACAGTAGTGAAACACAATTAAGTTCTTAAAACAGTGACTAGAACGAATTCAAATGAACACAATGGTTTAACTAATTTACCAGTGACAGCAACATGGTACCAAGCCATCACAGTGGTTTTAAATTACAGAGCCAAGATTTAACACTGTTCCTTAAGATGTCTGACAAATTTAAAGCAAAATTTTTGAAAGTCAAATGTAACAATGACTAGCACAAGTTAAGCGACAGATAAAATTTTTAAAAAATTTAAATGTCCCAAGCTAACAAAATGGTTTTAAATTAAGGACCAAAATGTAACACTGTCCGTTGAGAGAGCTGACAAATTTAAGCAATACAAGAGCCAAGGATTGGCGGGGGTTACTGGGGAAAGACCGATATAGAAAGGGCACGGCACCAAAAGTGATCCAAGACAGAAGATAAAAAATACGCGACTCTGAAAACATTTAGGCCCACACGAGTCAGTGAAGGAAAGTCTTAACCTAAGCAGCTGTGACTGTGCCGTAGAGCTGCTTGACACGAGGTAATAGCTGCGGCGGATCTCAAATGCCGGCCGGTAATATCGTTCCGCCGGAGCGTTCATCCTTGCCAGACAGGGCCAACTGCACGCTTACACGGCAGAAACCGTAGCTCACCCATCTGGCAACAGCAGGGCGCTCGTAAAATAAGCGTCATGTGACAAGAAGTTGCCTAGAAACATCAATGGGCAAAATAGTATGATAGCAGACTATCAGGAAATAGTTGCCTGAACAAGCAATCCAGAATAAGGCACAATAAACGCTGGCAAACGGTGATTAACCCATTAAACCTAGAATTGCACAAACAGTATAATTTAAAAACTGACGAGAGCCAAGAATAAGTGTATTAATATAAACAAGCTACTAACTTAGTATACGTTGATTTTAAATAACAATTTTGAATATCCCTTCCGAATTGAAATCCTGGTTCTATTAATAATATAACGATCAGACACGAGAAACCAGTATACCAGCTGGCCCAATCAGGCTCCAAGAATTCTTACAACACCCAAGGATGCCAAAACAGAAACTTTCAAAGCTCTCTGGCAGCGCACGCTGTATACTTGTAGATGTGGCCTAATCACAATCCCAAAGTTAATTAAAAGAGCACATTAATCATAAATGGCCGTGATAGCACCAGACGCACCTGTAACCACGTCACATTACCACTGCCAGCACAAACGGTGACAATAATAGTGTTAGACATTAGTTGACATGGAGAAACAGTATTAAAACCAAACAATAAAAGGCTATCACGACAATTGTCACACCCGGTGAACACAAGTAAGTTAATTTTCAGGAAAGCAACACAAGACGTTCAGCGAACACCGAGGTGAGCAGGCTTGAACACTTTCTATAACCGGTACAGACCACAGTAATGGCTGATTCGACCTTCCTGGAAAGCACAAGTTCACAACGCAGGGGAGAATCACATAGGGCATGGCGGTAACAACAGAGCCCGCTGACAACGCCAAACTTGATCACACAACACAGGAAAGAGTTACCCTTTCAGTTAACTGATATCAGCTAATGTTAATCAAGACCGTTTTCATTGCAACATCTGTCATTTCCCTCTCTCCTTGCCCTATTCTCGAATAGTGCATGGGAAGAACGCCTTTCGGTAAACGTGATTTCTCTAAGCTATCCGTCCTTTTGCGAGACTCCTAAGAGAAAATAATACGGGTCACCACTATCCTTCGAAAGACGATCTTGCAATTTCAACGGTAAGCCTCTGTGCTACGCACAACGCCTCTCTTATAGCGTCTACTACTTGTGTTTGTTAAGTATTTCCGTTAGAAAATAGGTCCTACCAATGATACTGCGATTAAACGCGCGCTCTCCTCTGCCTCTTCTTTCTTTTTTATAGTAACTCTGCCTGCTAATGGTCCAATTTGATGAGCAATACTCAAGAAATGATCGGATGAATGTTTTGTAAGTCACTTCTTTCGTGCATGACTTAACACTCCCTTCAAGTTGGTACAGTAAATCTCAGCCTGTTATCTCTTGGCTCTTCTCAGGTAACTTACCGTTCTTATTGTACCCAGTGATTTATCGCCAATGGTGTTATAGAAATATAATTAATACCTTGAGTGAAGCGCTATATTTGTGTGAAATCAATTACATCAATCTTAAATCCTTTTCAGGTCTTTCTGCGTTTCGATACAGTTCCCTAATGTGGCAGCCTTCCCATTGACAATCAGCATCATCTGCAAACAGCCTCGTAGTGCATTTGTCGTTATCGACTACACCATTTGTATAGAGGGTGTAACGGGTATAAGTGCAGATATTTTTATATGTGGAACATTAATAATCTCTACACGGCACAGTCTCCCCAAAAACAGTTAACAAACTTTACAACCTGATGTTTTCTGCATGGTCATAGCTGCACCACTACTTAGTAGAAGAAATCTGTTAGTATAGACAACCCGTTTTGTGTCCATGCATCCACACTTCAACTCTTGAACTGCTGTCAAGGAGAAATAAGTATAAATGGCTTGATCTCACCACATTTATTTGCAGGTACTAACCAACCTAAAAACATACAGCTTGTAATATCTCCAAGGGGTATTCAGTAAGTAGTACAACACTTTTCTTCTCATCCAGTTTCGGTTGAAAAAATGAGAAATTTGTTATGGAATAATGTGGAATAATACCCCTACGCCACCCACAGTTTCATGAAGTTCCTATAGGTGGCGAAGTTATACGTAGCCTTCAAAATAGCGGCTGTGACGGAGGTACATTTCAAACAGAGAATTGTCAATGGCTTTCTTTGGTTGGAGTACCAGGAGCTTATAGAATGTCTGTGGAGACGTGGCAGTGAACATAAGCACGGTGAGTCGTAGAGCGATGCTGCTATCACCATCGGAGCAAGGTAGCGCAAACCTGTCTGATCTATTGCGTGCCAGCCAGTTGCACACAGCTGCGTCTCTTCCAATGTTGGAACATGTGGACACTCTCAAGCGTGGTGATAAACGATCCTAATCAAACAGCTCGTTACACGGGTTGTCTCTTTTGATAGTGCTGACACACTCGTCCACCAGTTGCGAATACTCAGAGATGTGTGCCCGCTGTGTTCCTTGCCTCCTAAAAGAAGACTATAAAGAGCAACGAAAGGCTACCTGTGTAGAATAGCTTAAAGTGTTGTGAGGCTAATAGTGACTTTTTTTTGTCGAGTATCGTCACAGGTGAACCTGTTACCATTCGCACTGGAAACAAAAGGTCAATCCGTAGACTGGTGCCACACCATCTCTCCCGCCAAGAAAGTGTTCAAAGCAGCGCCCTCAATCGGTAAAGTCATGAGGACGGTGTTCTGGGTATCTGAAGCGGTTATTCTGTTTGATGTCCTCTCTCATAGTGCAACGATCAACTCTGACGTGCATTGTGCTATCCTCAGGAAATAAAAGAAATAACTGTAGAATGTTTGTCGCTACAGAAATGTATACGAACTTCTCCTTCTACGTGACAACCCAAGGCCCCACAAAGGGCACGCACCAAAGATGAGCTCACAAAACTTCATAGTACTGTTCGTTCTCATCCATCCTACAGCCCGGATCTCGTACGTTTTGATTTCCATCTGACTGGCCCAACGAAGGATGCACTCTGCATGAAGCAGTACGTTGATGTTGGGGAAGTTATTGATGCAGCAAGACGTCGACCACTAGAATGGTACCATATGGGCAGACATGCCCTCCCTATGAGGCGACGCATGGCCACCGCATTGGACGCAAATTCTGTTGAAAATACGACTTATAGCCAAAAGAGTGGGGAATAATATAGTGTACTGGAATCCCGACCAAAACAAAACTAAACGCTTTTCTGAAAGAAAGTGTTGCATAACTTTGTGAACGACCCTTGTATAGTTATTATATACACTACTGGCCCTTAAAATTGCTACACCAACAAGAAATGCATATGATAAACGGGTATTCATTGGACAAATATATTATAATACAACTGACATGTGATTACATTTTCACTCAATTTGGGTGCATAGATCCTGAGAAATCAGAACCCAGAACAACCACCTCTGGCCGTAATAAAGGCCTTGATACGCCTGCGCATTGAGTCAAACAGAGCTTGGATGGCGTGTACAGGTACAGCTCCCCATGCAGTTTCAACACGATACCACAGTTCATCAAGAGTAGTGACTGGCGTATTGTGACGAGTCAGTTGCTCGGCCACCACTGACCAGACGTTTTCAGTTGGTGAGAGATCTGGAGAATGTGCTGGCCAGGACAGCAGTCGAACATTTTCTGTATCCAGAAAGGCCCGTACAGGACCTACAACATGCGGTCGTGCATTATCCTGCTGAAATGTAGGGTTTCGCAGGGATCGAATAAAGGGTTGAGCCACGGGTCGTAACACATCTGAAATGTAACGTCCACTGTTCAAAGTGCCGTCAATGCGAACTAGAGATGACCGAGACGTGTAACCAATGGCACCCCATACCATCACGCCGGGTGATACGCCAGTATGGCCATGAGGAATACACGCTTCCAATGTGCGTTCACCGCGATGTCGCCAAACACGGATGCGACCATCATGATGCTGTAAACAGAACCTGGATTCATCCGAAAAAATTACGTTTTGCCATTCTTGCACCCAGGTTCGTCGTTGAGTACACCATCGGAGGCGCTCCTGTCTGTGATGCAGCGTCAAGGGTAACCGCAGCCATGTTCTCCGAGCTGATAGTCCATGCTGCTGCAAACGTCGTCGAACTGTTCGTGCAGATGGTTGTTGTCTTGCAAACGTCCCCATCTGTTGACTCACAGATAGAGACGTGGCTGCACGATCCGTTACAACCATGTCAGCACTTTGTAGGTGTCGCCACCGGCACCAACCTTGTGTGAATGCTCTGAGAAGCTAATCATTTGCATATCACAGCACCTTCTTCCTCTCGGTTAAATTTCGCCTCTGTAGCACGTCATCTTCGTGGTGTAGCAATTTTTATGGCCAGTAACGTAATTCAGACATGTTGTTGAGGCGATCTAATGTTGTAATTTAAAAAATTATCGCTTAATCGCTTGACGTGAAATAGTTTATGTCAAGACCAGCATTGACAGTACCTAGTGTCATCCTCAGAATCTAAGATGTTCCAGAAATATAATTACACATCAGTCTCGTCAACACGCTAAGAACATGCTCGAATTATAATAATACAGCTCTACTACAATTTCCTTTATAAATTCAACAAACCAATGCGGAACTGTACTGTTGTCATTGGAACAAGTTCGTAGTATGTCGACGAGACTGACGTATAATTATATTTCTGGGAGATCTGAGAATCTGAGGATGACACCCAGTAAGCGACAAAATGAACTATTTCACATCAAGCGATCGTTGCTTTTAATGTTATAAACCATAATTCCTAGTCTGTAAATGATGTAAATACTGTTATAATGCTGTTCAGCAAACCGTCCTCAGTCACCAATAGAAATATCTGGACTTCCACTGATTACAACCTGTATAATGCAAACGTAATGGCCCTGTAGAGCTCCCTTGGCCCTTAAGCTATACGTTTGGAGCTCTGTCTGTTAGCACGTCCTGAAGCCTCGGCAAGAGCTGTTTCACTGCAGTGCTACACTGTTCCGCAGTCTAGGAAATGACGTTAACCTGGGAACCGTGTTTTTCGGCGCTCTGGATCTCACAGACAATCATAGCGAGATGAAAGTCGCTTTCTTTGTTTGCGGAATTCATGTTGATTTCTATAGCAGAGGTTCCTGATCTCTAAGAATGCTGTAATACTTTATCATAATACATGCTCCACAATTTACAACGAAATAACGTCAGTGACACAGACGTAGTTATGTGTGTTTTCTTGAAAACGAGATTGACCTTCCCTTTTTCCAGTCGATTAGTACCTCCGTTGCTCGACCGATATCAGATAAGCTGCGGTTAGAAGAGGATCTATCGTCTATGCTATACTCGTCGCCTGAAGGTGCTCCCGTGTGTGATTTCTGTTCTGTGAGTATTAGAAATCTGCATGCAGTAAAGATACCCCATGGCTTCTATATTTGTGCTCTCGTCACTCTGTGTGATAGGAAGGAATTGGTCCAATGGGGTAGCTTATATCGAAAATGAGTGTTTAAAATAGACTGGAAAAGTTAATTTGGGTTACTGTTTCTCGAATTCTTCAAGTGTTAGCAAGTTGTTAACAGCAGGAATAACTAGAGAAACAACTACATGCTGCACGAAAGCCACGACAATTCGGTGTTAAGCGTTGTACGGTAAATAAAGAAACAAAATTATTCGTATAGAGCGGTTCGGCTACGTTCAGACATAAGCGACAAGTACGAGAATGCAAAATTGTACGGCTTGCCATATGACATTCGGCGGGAGACATCGTTCTCATAAGATTCTTCCCGCATACTTTAAACAATTAAGAGCAGCTGAAGGAAACAAGTGGATGCACTCAAGAGAATGGGGTTTGTTTCAGGAAACAAACTTCCATCGTCACGAGGAAGTTGTCAAAGTCGTTACGGTACTGAGCTACAGAAATTTAGTGTTAGCTTTGCCTGAAAAATGGATTGGCGTGGAAAAGATAGTATGCAGGCAATATGACAGTAGAATGGTAATTGGCTCAACTTGAGACTTCTGTATCGCCCGTTCGGTTTGAGCTGTGATGTACAGGTGTGTCGGACTATCGGATGACATAGTCTACGTGTGCGGAGCGAAGAGATGGTTTGTTTTGTTTAGGGGCGCCTGTAGCGTCAGCTTATGCCGTGATTGTAGTTTGTAGTTTGTATTGAGTTTATAGAAAACGTTGCAAATTCTGATGGTGTGGTCACGTTAGTGAATCGACAAGTTTAGTTAATAGAAATAATGAGCTTACGTTTGACTCTGCTTATACTCCCAATCAGCTAGAGCTTAAACATTATCTTTGGTTGTTTTAGTAACGAGAGTAAACAGAGATAACAACTTACGTGTACTAGGAATTACTTGTCGTTGCTGTCGTTATTTATATTTCTCAGACGTGAGCCAGTCTGCAGCGTAATGAAGTTAATTAATTATTGAATGTTAATAGTAATACCACTGAAAAAAGAAATCCTAACATTTCGACGATTATGTAATACGTAAGTCTGCAGTAACTTAATTCTGAATGAAGACTGTCTATCTTAACGTAAAGTGTAAAAAAGTAGGATATCAATAATTGAAAAAGATCTGCAGGGGTGTACAAGATTTATCTGAGCTGTTCAGTTGATAACATGATATAGAACTACAGGAAAAATCAATTCGTCATTGCCAGATCAAGATTAGTGAATACCAACTCATCTCTATGTGATTTTGCGATTTGAAGTTGCTCTGTATTGGTGGAGTAGTGTTTTCCATAGTGCGTTTGTCCGTTGCAGCAATTTCTTGCATTTTGTACTGGTATCGGGAAATTCGTTGTGCTATATAAGTGTTGGTGCCAAGTGCACGGTCCGTTTCCATTTGACGGCTTTGTCGATGTCTTGATTTCACGATGCGAAGGATGTGAGCGGCCTGGTTTTAGTAACTGATGTAAATTATATATGCTGCTTATTCCAAAGGTGCAGTCATGAGTCAAAGCCGATGGATGGAATCGGACCGTGTGCTAACCTAAAATGTCTAGCTGCTTCTTTCCATATGTGGCATGATATCCAAGGGTAGTCAGCAAACTAAGAGAACAGCTTAATCTGTTGCGAGATAAACGATTTGTGGTTATACATATAACTTGTCACATATATTTGGTTGTTTTCCGAATGTGGCACGTTTGTCGAGTGTGAGGCTAGGTAGGTACCTAAGAACACAGATCAAATGGTTACAGACGAAACGAATAGTGGTCATATTTATACTCTTGGTTCATATATACGTTTTTCTTTTTTAATTTTTTTTTTCGAGTATGACACCTTGGAGGCGCGGCGTGTACGGAATGGATTGTTTTTGTAACTGCCGTTTGTTGTTAGCGGTGGCTGATTCTTTACGGTGGTCGTTTAGGTTTGTGATTTGGTTTCTAGTAAAGGTGTAGTTCAACGGTTCAAATGACTCTGAGCACTATGTGACTTAACATCAGTCCCCTAGAACTTAGCGGTCGAGCGGCTCCAGACTGAAGCGCCTAGAACCGCTCGACCATTCCGGCCGGCAAGCAGTAGAATGAGACTGAGTCTTTGGTATCATCTGGTGTTGGTCTCAAGCTTACGGTCCGTTTCCACTCGACGGTTTGGACCAGTGCCGTCCTGTGTGACATCTTTAGTTTACAATACTAAGGATGTTTGCGGTCTAGTCTTATTAACTGAGGTGAACCATATATGCTATTTACACCAAAGTGGAAATCTTGAGTCAAAGCCGATGGATGGAATCGAACCATACGCTAATCCACAAATGGCTGGCTCTTTCTTTTCGTACGTGGCACGATTTGCGAGGGCAGGCAGGAACCTAAGAGAATAGCTTAATTTGTTGAGAGAAACAATTTGTGACTGTATTTACCATCTTCCTCTTCAGAGCTTCTTACGAGCGAAACGAATGTTGACCGTATTTATAATCTTGGTTCTTACCGACGTTTTGTTTTCTTCGACGTCGTGGAGATGGGTCGTATTCGAAATGGATTGTTTTCGTAGGCGACGTTGTGGTGTCCGCAGTGGCCAGGTCTTTGTGGTGTCCATTTACGTTTATGATTTGGTGTATAGCAAAGTTTCAGATGAATAAGAGAGTCTTAGGTACTTATTGGTCATCAGATTGTTTTTGGTTTTTGAACTACTACTTTTCGATTAAAGTTTGGTTTTATAATTTCAGTGTTGTGTTTTTGTTATTTGTTTATTTGGAGCATTGACTGAGAGTTGTTTATGATTATTTTGTTGTTTGCAATACGGTTCATGTGTGTGTGTGTTTGTGTGTTTCCTACTTGCAAAGTCACTAGTCATGCTTCTGTTATTGCCATTTGATAAGTGTGTCAACATAGCTTCTATTTCGTATCCATACAGCTTTGCTGCTACTAGTAAAGGTGGTCATTAATGAATAAAAACTGAGTGCCGTAAAATTGTATCCTGACGACATCAAATGTTGATTACACTTTAGTTACTGCATAATATAGGGTTATATTAAATGTGGGTCATTGAGAAAGCGTCGGAATTACGGGGACTAATTTATCATCCTTAGGTGCCAAGACCTTTTAGCTTCTCTACGCGTTTAAGTGTTGTTATTACTGTCAATGATTTTGCGATAAAACTTATATTACAAATCTTGAAAGGTTAGTCCTGTGAGCTCTTAATGCTTGTATTCGTGTACCACTAGGACATTAACTTTTTTTTAATACTGCTCAAATCAGTTCCTCACTCAAATTTGTAGAGGAGTAGGAATTATTCGGGTCTAACACCCATGGACGGAGAGGTGATGACAGACGGAGCTCGCATTGAGGAGAAAATCGTTCGAGTTTTATTACGAAAGAACCATCCATGCTGTTGCCTTAATCTATTCGGAGAAACCACCGAAACCCAAAATGTTGGTGGTCGAATACGGACTTGTACTACCATCCATCCAAATACCAGTCCCGTGTGTTATCACGACGCCACCGAACTAAAATAAACTACTAGACCATGTTTGCCATTAACCAAAGTTTTATTGAATTTGCAACTGTCATTACAGGTGGTATTGGCCGCGGTATCGCAGTCTAGCGGTTTAGCGGCCAGACAGTCTTCTGCGGACGCCGAGTTGACGGCGGCGCCCCCAACGAGCAGCGTATGGTTTGGTGGCTCTGAACAGCTGCACGATGTGGAGTGTGGAGCCTCCGTGGTTGGCGGGGAGGCCACTGGAATCACCTGAAGACAAATATAAATTTCAGAACTAAAAACGTGATCACATTACGGTGGGTTGATATGACACGTAAAAAAAGTGCTAAATTACTGTAAAACCCAAGGCTAATATAAGGTCAATTTCTGTATCGATATTGTAAACACTGTAAAATAGACACGAAGCACATTTAGTAGTTTATAACAATTGGAACAAATATAACACGCTTCGTAGAAACGTTCCAGTAAAAAAATGCAATGAAAATACATTTTATAAGTTGTTCTGCACCCCAGATACAGTTTTAGGGAAGGGATGTTCCTGTAGCTCCTCCTCGTCAACCCAAGGATACCAAGTATTATAAACATGATGTTAAACGTAAAAGCTACCGCCAACGACTTTTTTGTCACTATCCTGCTCCATGAGTGCAGTTCCTTCAAAAGAAATGGGCTACAAAATCATTGTATCATGTTGGCAGATAGTTGTTATAAGTGTGACAATATTTCGACCATTGTATTCATCATTATACTCAATTAGGTTCTACGCGTAAAGCATCCGGGAGAAATGTAACTATAGGTATACGCACTTATGCCAGAATCGTGGATTCCTTAGAACAAGTTTTGCAGATGTTGAATTTAAGTTAGAAGGGCTTCAGGGATAATTATATGACAGAAAAATAGACGTTGATGTAGTATAGAAGAAAGAAACCGAAAGACAAAGTATAAGCAGCGTGGAACGCTCAAGGTGATACTATATTCAAAACTTGATTACTGTATTCTGGGAGAGAGGAGAAAGAAGAGATTCTTTTGAGTCACTCTCTATACTGTGGAAGTGTAGCCAACCATATTGTAACGTTGATTCTTGAGTTTAACTAGAACATAGAGCAAACAAATGACTGTCGCAAAACAACTCCGTCTCTGTTCACAATACATAACTGTAAGAGAACAGCAACATTGCAAGTGTAGTGATAATTACCCAGAGCTCAATAAAACAGAATTTACGGGTCGAACATACAATTTTTCGTTCTGTAGGCTTTTCGTTTTATTTAAGATGGCAGTATTTCAGTGGTATTAAATTCGTACAATTTTAGACTCGGAAAAATAACACAGATCACCGTTCTGAAGGCAGTTACGATTTGGTCATGAAACGAGAAATACACTTAGAAAACAAATACTGTTGTTCTCTATACAGATCGAAGTTTCACTTACCGTAGCAACATGGCTTTATTCATCTTCCTGCAGCCGTTTCTGCAGTAGCTCCAGAAAAAACTCGTCCAGCGTAAACAGACCCTCCTGTTGGAAAAGAACTTATTAGTTTTCTGCTATCGAACACGTGGAGCAATACAGAATGTATGCTAGTTCCTAACATGTCCCATTGTTACTGAGTTCATTTATCACGAATTTTTCAAGCTACATTTATTGATATTATGTACACAGTAATTGATTTCAATATTCAAGTAACATTAATAGTCAGCCCATTACCCCCCTCCAACTAGTAATGCTAACAAAGTACTAATATGCCATGATCTCTAAATTTTTCTCTGCGCGATTTGTTATTGAAGTGCTTCTGGAAATTATTCCGAGTTGCTGTTTCTGTTCTACGCACAATATTTCAACCAACGACCGAGCCATCTTCATCAGGTCGTAAGACGTTTACGGATTGGTTAGAGTCCATGCAGTGAGTACACGTAACAGCAAAACTCGCTGCTTCCGAGCAACAAGGCTGGTGCAATCATCTAAGCATTGTCCACAAACTACAAACAACTCGGTAAAATGTCCGGATGCAGATCATTAACCCGTATCGCTCTCGGAAGTGAGTGATAAAGTGAACATGAAATGAAATACACTTAGAAACCACGTGCTACTATTCACTATATTAATATAATTTACACTCACCGGAGCAGCACGGATTTTTTCTTCTTCCTGCAGCCGTTGCTGCATTAACCGCACAAAAAATTCGTCCAGTGTGAACTGACGAACCTGTTGGACAAGACCTTATTAGTTTTATGATACGGAACATCTTTATGATTCAGAGATAACGCTACAGGTGTCACAAAATGTTATATTTATAAAGAATTTATGGGTTTGGGAGATAACGATAGTGAGTATACACTAACTGGCTGTAAAATCCAAGCTACACCTCTGTTCTTCCCACGTTCACTGCTATTATCTTACGGACGAAGTGTGAAGCTTGAACGACAGAGAACTACTGTGGTACAGTGGAACTATTTGAGGCCCAGCTATAACCTTTTTATTCCGTGTTTCTGTGTCTTCTTTCTTTGGAAAGAAAGTAAATGGGACTGTAAAATGTTTTACTGAAGTTCCAGTTTCTCTATTCTCTGACTCCTCCGAGCACAACATTAGGCTTGGAAGGCTTAAATCCCAACCAACATTTCCTTTGGTGGTCAGATGTTAGCCCTGGTTAGCAGGTAACTCGACGAGCAGCCAGATGGTCTGCAATGTCATCTTCAACCAGTCACTTGTTTTGGTCGCATACTAAGTGAAGCTCTGCTCTTACGAGACATTTTAGGATAATTCTCCACAACAGAACAGCGACACTTCCACTCTCACGTGTCCTCCGTACCAGCATCATAGTCCGGGCGCTCTTAATTAACGCCATCCACATCTTCCGGCATTTTAATTATTTGGTTACTCTGAACTGTGTCTTAAATCAGTGTGAATTAATGCCCTCAATAGGCTTGTTACAACCATTTAACTGGGCTAAACTAACATCATTATCTTATCTAACGCCAGGAGTGGGGACATAATGTGCTAATGACAGTAAATGGAAGCTAGGGTCTGTGGCTTCTACGGAACAGAGCAATCAAATCATGCTACCGAGAAGTCTTCTAGGAAACGCAACGAGACACAAAGTGTTACTATCTTGCAGGTTAGAAAGACATACGACTGTGTGAGTGGGTGTGACTGGCCAATCGTCCGGCGAAGTCCAACCTCCTTCACATCACTCTGACACGCCGAAGTCACCCTGAATTCCACCCGAATAGGACACATTTGTAGCTAATAGCTTTATACTCTGGTGAGAAGACCACTAGATCTGTAATGCCTGTGATTCTTATACACCAGAAGGTAAAGATGTTCCACCAGAAGGAGAAGACAGAAGTAAATTTAAGAGAAGACCACCCCTTTATTTTACGTGAACTCGAGACACTGTAAATTTTAATAATTTTGTGTAGCCCTGGAGACGAGATTGAAGGTTGTTGTGTGTTTCTGAGTGATTAGCACATCCCATTTCGCTCCAAAGATCAATAAATCCATTCATCCACCAGTGACATTCACCTGTGGTAGAATTTTATATATGGTCACGAAAACTGACAACGGCCGCTCCATATTCGCATCCAGTGAGGCCCATCGGCTTAAGATGACGCACCGGTATCGTTGGGCTTTCGGGGTTTGTTCTGACGCAGTAAGTTAGTTGGTACTTTAGATCATTGCACTTAACTCGTGAAACGCAGTCACTTTTATCATCACATACGGAAATCGTTTTAAATATAATTTTGGTAATTGTGTGTGTGTGTGTGTGTGTGTGTGTGTGTGTGTGTGTGTGTGTGTGTGTGTTTGTGTTTGTGTGTGTACGTGCCGGGGTAAGTATGATTTCTAGACAATTTTTGCATTTTATTGTCTTAGTGACTTCTTACTGTTTCACCACTTTGAACCTCACTCTTCTAATAAACACCATTCCTTTATTGCACCGAAACGTCGCATGGGATGTTTATAGCAACCCCAGTCTCATTTGTAGTAAAAGGTTACCGTCTCTACTATCTATTAAGCATACTATGTGCAATAAAGTAGCTCTCAAACTTTGCCTATTATAATATCAGTAATACAGCGTGATGTGGCTCACCTCAAAGGTTCCACTAACAGCGTCCAAGTTCTTCTCCCCTCCCACACATCGGGAGAAAAACTTCTTCATGCGTCGGAACATCGCTGCAACGATAACGGGCAGCACGTTAGATATGGCCAGACTAACTCCACGAGTAAATTTAATAACAACGTCTCACATATATATCGCCAGGAAAAAACTTTGGACCGTTATACCATGTCTGTAAACGTAGATTTTGTAAAAAAAAAAAAAAAAAAAAAAAAAAAAAATCTGTCAGTGTTGCCAACGACCTATAAAATCAAAATCAATGAAACATCATTGCTTTACTTCAAAAAGCTTATTCATTTATGACTAGTCAAGAACTCATTATTTTAGTTCTTTGTTAGTAATTGCTAACAGCTGAAACAAAATAACACCACGAATTCAATGCCAGCCAAAGTTGTATTCATTATGAGCTACAGTTATTCTGTAAGGAACAATTTTGTTTTGATAAAAAATATTTGAAGCCATCACTATTAGGCAGAACATAAATAAGCAAGACAGTACAACAATACGCTAGTTTCAGATACACACCAAGTATAGTTATTACGACTTCATATTGGCGAGACATTGCGCCACCATTTGTTCAGTAACCTATAACCTACGTTCGCTCAATGTGGCACTCTGAGGCAGGAGCGGTAATTTGATTTGTGTGTACTTACGACAGCATCTTGTTGGTGGCGTAAAGTTACTAATTAATAATCTATACAACAGTATGTTGGCTTAAATCACAAATCTCTCCGCAGTGTGTAATGAGATTACGATTTTTATACCTACCCCTCCGTATGTGTTAGTGTATTGTCGCCGGGTTGCACACTTCCTTCTTTGTGAAAGTCATCAACAGCTTAAGTTCAACACTAACCTAGAGGCACTCTTCACCGCCATGTGAAATAAACAACAACACATACGACGTAACAACCATATTTGCCACTGAAATTTACCCAGCGATATCTAAAAGAAGAAAACACAACTACAGCTTATAAGCGGCCAACAGAATTAACATTTAATGAAGCTCTAACATATTAATTTCATTTCCTTAACTAAGAGGAACAGAAAATATTTTTGCTACTGTGCCATGTCAACTCATTGTGATCCTACGCCACAGGCGGCAGAAAACAACCTCGTATTATGTCATAGGGATAGGGGACGCCGTTCTCACTGTGAAACTAGGCAATAACTTTGAGAATACATAACTCCAACAACTGAACTTCGTCAAAAGCTCAGTAAAGATATCTGTCCGTACAAGTCAAGCACTCTCGCAACCTTTATAGCTGCATGACATATTGAAACAATGCACTGGAATGTGAATCAAACTGGTTTTTTTTCCTTTTCACATGTTGCAAAATCACATCACACTGCGTCGTAAAGCTTCAATTTTCCAATACTTCTTCACTACGTACCCAGTCTTTCAAAACGTGTATGATATTCAAACTGCATCTGCTTCTCTGTGGTAAGTAAACAGTTGACAGGTAAGTAAGTAGCTCATACCCCTGGCGGATACAATGCACCTTGCTTCTGCAGCAGGGCGTTTGCTTCATTCAAAGCTTGTAAAGGTTACTTGAAACACAAAACATAACACGACAATATACGAATCGAAACCGAAGCTTCTTTAAATCAAAAACTCAGAAAACGAATTCGTATCATTATTTCAAGTACTCGAAAGAATACAGTAATAACTGCTAAGCAACAGACCACGACTATTCATATGACAGCATTGTTGTTAGCATAGCCTGAGATCGACATTAAATAGCAATGTCACTAACTTCAGAGCTGTACACTGCTTAGCACCACCGTTGACAGGAAAGGTTAAATGAGCAGTTCTGTAAAATTTTGAGTAACTTTAATGTATGTACCACAAAATAATCATATTTTGCAACTGAGAGATATCCAGCAGTATCTGATGGAAACACCCGAATAACTGATCAACTCCCAATGGATTTAATAAGCAAACGATACTCCAAGATATTAATTCAATTTCCTTAAGCAACAGTAGAAGAAAACTCTTTTGTTTCAGAACCATCTAGACTCAACGTTACTCTACGCAGTTGACACCAGTTTCCAAAGCGTCTTGTTACTCACAGACGAAAGGAAACTCCAACACCACGACAGTGCAATGTTCAAAGACAGTATGTATGAATAACTGAAAACCGACGAGGACTGGTGACGTAATTGTCATCGTTAAACTAAGAAATTAATTTGTGAATATGCGATAAAAGAAAGTTAACTTCGGCAAAAACTCAGTAAAGTAGTCTGTCTCTACAAGTCAGACATTTAACACTTGAAACTGTGTGAAAAATTAAGACAAAGCGATCAATCACAATTACATCATTTCGAATTACACGTTCCGAATCACAACACGGTTCATTGTAAAGCTTTAACTTCCCAGTACTTTTCCACTACATTCACAGCCATTTAAATGCTTATACGATATTCTAAGTGCAGATGATTCTGTATAGTAAATAAAAATAGGTGACAGTTTAGCCAATGGTCCATACCTCCCGCGGGTACAATGCACCTTGCTTCTGAAGCAGGCGTTCGTCAAAGAACTTTAAAACGTTTCGTTAGTTGTTTTCGAAACACAGAATTCAACACCACAATACTTGAAAGAAAATGAGACTACTTATACTCATCAACATCAGAACGAATTCGTATCGAAACTTCAAGTACTCGAGAGAATACGGCAGTAATTGCTAGGCAACGGTCCAAGGTGGTTTAGGTGGCATTGCATTGTTGTTAGCATAAATTATGACAGAAAGAATGTATGTGTAGTCGACAAGCGAGTTAGATCGCTGAGACCATTGTCATTGTGAAACTAAGCAATTAAACAGATAGAGCACGCTGTAATTCTACCCTTGTTCTTTTACTCACGTTGACATTTGTAAAGCGAATAGCTTACACGAGTTACTACGACAGCCACGGATAACATTTAATAAGAAGCCAACGACATTTGTCACGACTGCTACCACAGTACAAGCCATAACGGTCGAAAAAAGAATATTTTGTGGCGGAGGTGTTGTACAGCTTTAATGAATGTTAAGTACTGCATTATGCGGTACACAGCTGTAACGGTATCTTTTGTTAGAGACGATCTATTTCGGTCTAGAATCGGACCATCAACGGGTCCAAATACCGTTTCGGTTATGAGTTCGTGTAATTGGAATTGCAGTTAGCTGATACAGATAGCACCACCATTGACATAATTTTTAGATGTGTAACATTGGTAAAAAAACGTCTACGAGGTTAAATAGACATCATGTTACGTGTATACAGCTAATATCAATGTTGAAATAATGTACTTTCTTGAAAGATTTCATGGTGCCTTCAGCTGCCATTGTCTTTATTTCATGTGCGATTGTACAATGTCGGCCTTAGGCCATTTTCAAGTATTTTATGGATTTTTAATTGTAAATTAAGTAATTTACGTCATTGCTCCTATGACAACACGTTATGCTCATAAAATAAATTAGAGATGATCACGCTATTTTAGGAGCACGTAACTTTCGAGCAGTTGCAAAGCTCATGTAAAATAGTACATGAATTAAAGAGAATGGCAGCTGAAGGCATTAAGAAATCTTTCAAAAATTTCATAGCATTTGCGGACCCTGTCGCGTTGAAAATTATGGAATAATGTGCATGCGATAACTGCAATTCCAGCTACGCAGATGCATAGCTGAGATGGCTTTTGGACCCGATGATGGTCCGATCCTAGACCGAAATCGATCGTCCCTAATTAAATATAGCTATATCTGTCTGTTCCATAATGCAGTTCTTGTTGTTGTGGTCTTCAGTCCTGAGACTGGTTTGATGCAGCTCTCCATGCTACTCTATCCTGTGCAAGCTGCTTCATCTCCCAGTACCTACTGCAACCTACATCCTTCTGAATCTGCTAAGTGTATTCATCTCTTCTACGATTTTTACCCTCCACGCTGCCCTCCAATACTAAACCGGTGAACCCTCGATGCCTCAGAACATGTCCTACCAACCGATCCCTTCTTCAATGCAGTTCTTAACAACCATAAAAAAGCTCGAGGTATCTGAAGCAGCAAATAAAATGAAAGTAAAACAAAAAAGTCATGTAATCTAAAAATGTCACAAGCGAATTTCTTCAGAGTAAACCGAACAGAAGAAACAAAAAGACACAAACACACACACAACTGAAATCGTGTATTTCGAGCGACCTCTGGTTCTAAAACTAGAACAAAAATACGTAACATCGTTTCAATCGAAGGATAACACAAACACAAATTCCTTACGAACAAACCGAAAGGAAATACCTACAAAAGACTGAAATCGAGCTATAAACGAAAATGAAAAGCTCATAGACCAAAAACAAATAAGCGGCCAATAAATACCAAAAACTTGATGCCACTCAGCTAAACAATTACTACGAACCAAGGCACAAAAGCAGTTATGCATCGAAAGAGTGAGCCACCTCTAAAAACAATACAAGCCTCATAAGAACAATCGATTTCATAGTACGCTGCACACTCAAAAAACAGCCAAATGTTTTTAAATTAAGAAGATCATAAACAACATAACTACTCGTATCACTCGCGATCGCTTCAACAACCGCAACCTTAACAAACTTCTCCCACATTACTAAGACAAGTAAATGACTGTAAGAATCAACATGATAATCATAATCACCAATCGTTCCACTCGAAAAAATTTATCCTGGGCTCTGAAGGTTCTTCTTACCTTTACTGTCGGAAGTCGTGTAAAATACAGAAACAGGCAAATACTCGTCAGAAAATAAAATAAAAGTAAAATCGCTACTAGTTTCTCGCATGACAGTTTAAACTGTGATCTCAAGTTCAAATCAAACACACCCTCGCACATCACTACATATTTGGCAACAACAGCACGGTTCACAAACATCATAGATTACAAAAGTAACTAACACATCCATAGGTAGCGTTTAATAACAACCCGCTTACATCCTTAGGAACGTTAAGTCATGACGTCACACAGGATGTCATGGGTCAAAGCAGCATGCTTGACACGGTTGGCATTTTGCAAATAAGAAATTAATTTGAGAATACAAGATGAAATCACATGAACTTCGCCTGAAACTAGGTAACGAGGTGTCTCTCTACAAGTAAGCACTTAACATTTGGAACTCCATGAAAAAACTAAATCAGTGCGCTATTTAGCGTTATTTACTGTCAATAAGTTTAGGTTTGCAATCACATCACACTCCACCCACACTCTTCTGTTTGCTACTATTTCTCCACTAAATACACCGTCTTTTAAAAGGTTATACGATATTCTAAATGCAAATGATTCTGCATGGTAAATGAATAGGTGATAGTCAACTCAACGCCTCATACCTCTTGCGGGTACGATGCACCTCGCGTATGAAGCTGGGCGTTCGCTTCGCTCAAAACTTCTAAAGCTCCAGAAGAACTTTTAAACGTTTCGTTAGGTGTTCTCGAAACGCAGAATTCAACACCACAATACTTTAATGAAAATGTAGCTTCTATTACTCAATAGCTCACAGAACGAATTCGTATCGACACTTCTGGTACTCGAGAGAACACGGAAGTAATTGCTAGGCAACGGTCCACAATGGTTTATGCAACATAGCATTGTTGTTAGTATCCCCTTCGATCAACGTTAAACAGCAATCACGCAAACAACAGAGCCCATCATTGTATAGCAACGCTGATAGCAATGGTTAATCGACCACTGCAATGAAATTTTAAACAAGTTAAACATATGTTGCAGTTTTTCAGAGTATGGCATATAAGGGAAACGACGTCGCACACTCGCGTCCTCGATCCCACATTCACGCCGTAAGTTTAAATGCTTTCACACGCGCAAAAACTAATTTCCTCAGCGCAGTTAACTTCCATCTTTGTTCGATGTGCTTTTGTGCGATACCGTTAACCCATTTTCTGGTGTATTAATTTCTTACATCTTTCGATGAATCTTTGCGTCACGAAATTGGAAGACTTATCAGTGTGACCGATTACATGAGCCATAAGTACTTTTATTGGCCTCATCCACGTACACTGACGGAAAAAACTGCCTAGCTGCACCAATACGAGAATGCAGATCATGTTTGCTTTACATACACACTGTAAAGGACGTGAAAGTTAGTTACATTTGAGACTGGATGTGGTGAGTTGTTGTTAGTCAAGAATGCCCTATCCAAAGACGTCATTATCAACTCCTCGTAGAGTTTGAATGAGGTCGTGTAATATGGCTACGAGAAGCTGGATGTTCCTTCTGAGATATTACGGTCTGGTGTGTGATTTCGTATGTCAGCTGAAGAACTCTAATGGTTATTCCACGCTCGCTTGACTGCAAATTCTTACGTCAGTCCGGTGATTCAACCTGTTGTGCTGCCTATCACGAGCAGAATTCCAGGACGTGTTTTCCAACAGGATAACGGTCTCTTACATCCCGTTGTTGTGACCCAGCATGCTCTACAGAATGTCGACATGTTGCCTTGGTCTGCTCGATCACCATATCTGTTTCCAATCATCCACAAGCAGTAGTAACTGTACCTGTACTGACGGATCAAGTGCAACAGGCGTGTAACTCCGTTTCACAAACTGACATTCGGCAGCTACATAACACAATGGATGCACATCTGCACGCTTTAATTCACCATTCCCGCAGTTACACCTGTTATCAATGTACCAGCATTTCAAATTCGCTATCGCTTTATCTCGCGCGTACATTAACCTGTGCTCTTGCATTGTTAATCACTTAAATTCCAGAAATTTCATAGATTTTTTACTTTTTTCGTCAGTGTATTTTACGACTTTATTAATACATTTAACCTATAAAATTAACGTATTAAGCCATCCGAATGGTGAGTAGAGAAGACTAAGACGTGAGCGGTGTCGACACGCAGTTAAGATAACGTTTCATCTCTCCCAGCTTATGTAACGCAGCATCATTGCCACATCAGTTCTAAACGCTTAACAGGAATACGTAAACTAGTGATGGCATCTAACAAATATCTACGTCGACTGCTGCAGCAAATGCTTTGTTACTGATAAAAGTACACAATACGTACGTAGACATAATGAGCTGTCCAATTGCAAGGATACACCTCGCAAATATACTTAAATAATCGGGAAAAGCGAACTAAACAGTTATGTAAGGAAAAGTGAGAGTTACTTAATGTAAGGCTTCTTCCTAGAGAACATTTAAAATGGGAAAAATAGATCATTGGTCACATTTATCTAGCGTCAGTAGAATAATTGCTTCGTCTTGTAACGACGAATTTTGAACCGTTAAAACTAAGAAATTACTAAAAACTGAAATTGGCTACGCATCTGATGCAAATCGTAACTGTAGTTGGATAAGAATAGAAAATCCGACGTCCCAGCGACAGTGGTATACAGCAAAACGTTACAGGTTGTTAAGCCCTAAATCCCTGCTCCCTTACCATTGCCCCCTACACCTACCTACCTATTACCAACTTATCCTTCCAAAGGAGACTTTCTAAAATCAAATGCCTGCAGTGAATTACTTCACTCTTGTCAGAAAAGTACCGACAGTATTTCACTTTGGAAAATCCACAGAGAGCTTTTAGCGTTATTAATATAAATCGATCTGTTTCAGTAATTAATGAAAGTGTAAATATTATCATTTCAGATTTGTCGGCGGTTCGTTGGGTAAGTGTCAGATCACAAAACAGAGGCCCAAGATTAATCTGGGATCGGTCCAAAGACTTTTTTACGCTTATAGGTTCGACAACGATTTGTTAGTGTGGGTAATGCGAGGTCGAACCATGGATGGTATTCCGTGTTAAACTGCAGGACCGCTTACAATCGACTGGCAAAATGAATTAGTCGGAGGAAACAATACGACACGAATAGAAAATTAATGTGGTGTTAGAACCATCTTTCGGACTCTTGACAAATTCATCGTTATGTGTAAACGTTACACAGATTTCTCTTCTATCGTTGGGTAACATTATTAAATACTTTTGAGGAATTAGTGAAATATACAGGGTGGTCCATTGATCGTGACCGGGCCAAATATCTCACGAAATAAGCGTCAAACGAAAAACTACAAAGAACGAAACTTGTCTAGCTTGAAGGGGGAAACCGGATGCCGCTGTGGTTGGCCCGCCAGATGGCGCTGCCATAGGTCAAACGGATATCAACTGCGTTTTTTTAAATAGGAGCCCCCATTTTTTATTACATGTTCGTGTAGTACGTAAAGAAATAGGAATGTTTTAGTTGGACCACTTTTTTCGCTTTGTGATAGATGGCGCTGTAATTGTCACAAACGTATGGCTCATAATTTTAGACGAACAGTTGGTAACAGGTAGGTTTTTTAAATTAAAATACAGAACGTAGGAACGTTTGAACATTTTATTTCGGTTGTTCCAATGTGACACATGTACCTTTGTGACCTTATCATTTCTGACAACGCATGCTGTTACAGCGTGATTACCTGTAAATACCACACTCATGCAATGAATGCTCAAAATGATGTCCGTCGACCTCAATGCATTTGGCAATACGTGTAACGACATTCCTCTCAACAGCGAGTAGTTCGACTTCCGTAATGCTCGCACATGCATTGACAACGCGTTGACGCGTACTGTCTGGCGTTGTCGGTGGATCACGATATCAAATATCCTTCAACGTTCCCCACAGAAAGAAATCCGGGGACGTCAGATAAGGTGAACGTGCGGGCCATGATATGGTGCTTCGACGACCAATCTACCTGTCATGAAATATGCTATTCAATACGGCTTCAACCGCACGCGAGCTATGTGCCGGACATCCATCATGTTGGAAGCACATCGCCATTCTGTCATGCAGTGAAACATCTTATACAAACATCGGTAGAACATTACGTAGTAAATCAGCATACTATTTAGATTGCCATCGATAAAATGGGGGCCTATTATCCTTCCTCCCATAATGCCGCACCATACATTAACCCTCCAAGGTCGCTGATGTTCCACTTGTCGCAGCCATCGAGGATTTTCCGTTGCCCAACAGTTCATATTATGCCGGTTTACGTTACCGCTGTTGGCGAATGACGCTTCGTCGCCAAACAGAACGCGTGCAAGAAATCTGTCATCGTCCCGTAATTTCTCTTGTGCCCAGTGGCAGAACTGTACACGACGTCGTCGCCATGCAATTTCTGGTGCATAGAAATATGGTACGGGTGCAATCGATGTTGATGTAGCATTTCAACACCGACGTTTTTGAGATTCTCGATTCTCGCCCAATTTGTCTGCTACTGATGTGCGGATTAGCCGCGACAGCAGCTAAAACACCTACTTGGGCATCATAATTTGTTGCAGGTCGTGGTTGACGTTCCACATGTGGCTGAACACTCCCTGTTTCCTAAAATAACGTAACTTCCCGGCGAACGGTCCGGACACTTGGATGATGTCGTCCAGGATACCGAGCAGCATACATAGCATATACCCGTTGGGCATTTTGATCACAATAGCCATACATAAACAAGATATCGACCTTTTCCGCGATTGGTAAACAGTCCATTTTAACACGGGTATTGTATCATGATTCAAATACCATCCGCACTGGTGAAATGTTACGTGATGCTACGTACCTACTTATACGTTTGTGACTATTACAGCGCCATCTATCACAAAAAGAAAAAAGTGGTCCAACTAAAACATTCAGTTTAATTTACGTACTACACGAATATGTAATAACAAATGGGGGTTTCTATTTTTTTAAAAATCGCAGTTGATATCCGTTTGATCTACGGCAGCGCCATCTAGCGGGCCAACAATAGCACCATCTGGTTTCCCCCTTCAAGCTAGACGAGTTTCGTTCTTTTTAGTTTTTCGTTTGATGCTTATTTCGCGAGATATTTGGCCCGGTCACTATCAATTAACCACCCTGTATACTCCTATCAACCAACTCTTGCCCCTCAGATTAAAAGAATAAAATTACGCTAAATAAAATTTCTTTATTTTTACGAAAAAAGTTTAAAAATATAAAACGGAACTGTGCGTTAGATAATACCCTAGAAACCATGTGTGGAAACTTAACTCCGTATCCTCTGTTTCCAAAAACTAGTAAATCTGCCATAGAAGATATGTTGATGTTTTTGTTGTTGTAGTTGATGTAATTGCCTTGTTGGAGTTTTCAGTCCGAAGACTGGTCTAATGCAAATCTGCGCGCTAGCCTGACCTGACCGTCGCTGCGTAAGGATTGCAACCTACGTTCAGAAGACACTGAATGCTCTCAGTAGTCATGCCTTTGCGGTCCTCTACAGTATTTACCCACTGAACATCTGTTTCCATTACAAACATGGCGATTTTTAGATGTCTCAGGATGTGTTCTATCAAACAGCACAAGATACTATTGTATTCTGACACACGATATAAAATTAATGTTGTGGTTGCTATGAGAAGTCAGAGCCTGACAACGCAATAGGTGAATCAGTTCTTTCACATTAAAAATTCAAAATACCAAGTATTACAGACACTAATAATGAAAGAGAAGAATTTTAAAATAAACATTTGAAAAAAAAATGTTTGGTTTGAGCCATGTAAGAATCTCAGAAAACTGTTTCGGTGTAATCCATTTAGTTTGGTCCGTTTTCACTCGGATCACAACATGAGCATGTGTAGATGGAATACACATCATCTGTGGATCTATTAGAGAACGTTAACGGGGCGTGTGCTCACCCTTCGCCTTGATTACTACTTGAACTCTGCTGATGACAATTTCAGTGGTGTACCCGAATGTCTGTGTAGGAACGGAGGCCTTTCTTCGTCAAGAGACGAAACTAGATAAGGTAGCCATGTTCGACGCTGGGGACTGGAGCGAATTCGGTGTCCTAGCTCATCAAAGAAGTGTTCCATTGGCTTCAGGTCAGGACTGTGGGCAGTCAGTCTACTTCAAGAATCTAGCCCTTTGGCGTCGTGTCTTGTCTCTCTTGCATGTTGGGAACTGGAGTATTATGCTCAGGATGCTACTACAGTCGCAGGTTCGAATCCTGCCTCGGGCATGGATGTGTGTGATGTCCTTAGGTTAGTTAGGTTTAAGTAGTTCTAAGTCTAGGGTATTGGTGACCTCAGATGTTAAGTCCCATAGTGCTTGGATCCATTTGAACCATTATGCTCACCAAGCGCTTGGCCTATCAACATGTATTTTGCAGGTCCCTTCCCTGGTTACTCCTGGTTAATCGTCTTAGATTCTGGCTGTAGCTTCCCTTATGCTTCACGCATGTCCACCATGCCCCTTAGGGAAGACTATTCACAACCTATCTCACATTTTTTTCGATTAAAGTCTCCCACAAATTGTTGTCATGTATATGCCCAGCCCTCCTCTCAACAGTCCAGCTGTTACCATGACTCTCTCCAGGATGTTCATCTTTACGAAAGCCTGTCAGAAATAGTTTCCTGCAGTCCTTTCCTACTTTCTGGGCTGATCCATGGCTGAGGTGACACTTCGACTAACGGTGTGACCTTTGCAAGAAATTTCCTCTCCAACGTTACTATAGTGCTCAAAGTAAAATTTAACGTTATAAAATCATACGCGGAAACGAACATCAAAAGAAGCAACATCCGCAGTATAAGCTGAAGTGGTCATAAATGCTCTCTGAATTGTAAGTCTTAAGACTCAGCATACGTTCGTAGCCTATTCCCTCGTTCATCCTTTTGGGGTTGCATGGATATTCTAATCTATTGTTATCTGCCCAATGGAGTTCAGTGAGATGCACCATCAGTTTCATTACACTAAGGGTGCTTTAATGTATGTTTTCTACTTGCAGAGACACTCGTCATGTTTCTATTATGACCAGCTCATAAGTTTGTCAAGATACCTTTTGTTTCATATCCAATAGTTTTCCAGTAGCTTCGCATGTACGTGTAAAGATAGGCATTAATGAGGGAAACTAACGGAGTGCCTTGAACACTGTATGCTGAGGGCATCAAATGCTGGTTACCTTTAGTTTCTACATTTCCTATGATAATATTACAAGTGTTTCGCAGAATTAATGAGGAAATGTCGGAATTACGGTGACTAGTTTCTATACTCAGACGCAGAGGCAGTTTTAGTCACAACTGTTTTAAGTTTTGTCGTTAGTGTCAATCATTTTGCTTTTAAACTCCTGTAGCAAGTTATGTACAGGTAGTCTTGTGGGTAGTAAATGCTTGCACTCGTGTACCATTAGGGCAATAGCTTTTCTTAAAAGATATTGCTCAACTCAGTTTCTTAATCAAGTACAGAAGAGAAGCAGGAAATATTCGGGTCTGACGTCCATACACGAAGAGGTGATGACAGACACAGCTGGCACTGAGGACGAAAATCGTAACAGTGTTATTTCCAAGGAACTATCCGCGTACTTGCATTAATTTTCTTATTGAATCCACAAAAAATTAGGTCTTGGCAGTCAAACGAGGACTTGAACCACCGTCAACCATGTTTTGAGTCCCGCGTGTTATCACAACGCCACCTTGTTCGAACTAAAATTGTTCTAGCGTAACCAAAACGGCCGGAATGAAGATGAACGCAAGAGAAGAGAAGACAGTGAAACGACGTCAGCCAACGGTGCGCTGATTAGGACCGCACCACGACAGGAGTGGCCTCTACAAAAGGAGAATATAAGCGCCGCTTCTGCCAGCCTCGGCCACTCACTATCGTCTCAGTATTCACTCAGTATCACGACAGTACACAGACAGGCCTAACGGAGAAAGCTACGATGCAATTATTAGTGATCCACAAACTGTGTGTCAAACTTGTATGAACATTATATATAGCAAAGGACTCGGATATGCTGCATGTCGCCCATCGCTTGCGACACCATTGTACATTCCAAGTTAAGTATTGCCAACCTGCTGTAATGAAATAAAACTACTGATGTCATTTGCTTGAATTGTTGTATAGCATTCTGAGAACGCAGCGTCCTTTAGGAATCCTATTCAAGACGAGTGGGCAGGACCCCACATTTGGCGATGAGTATCCGCCGAACCCAGTGCCCAACGACCACTGAATTTTTGTTTATATTGTGTTGGCTCCTTAATTCTTCCTTATCTTTACTTTGCAGGGGTTTTTATTGCTTTAACACTTTCTTGTCGTTTTTGTTAATCGGTGTTTTCAGGCCTGCGTTGCAGAAATTTTCTTTGCTTGTGTCCTAATTTTACTTGCTTGCCTTGTCTATTCTCCCATTTGTGTGTTCCAACATGCCCACCCCACCTGTCCCACACCCTGCCCAGGCACCACACCTGCGTGCATTAGATGCCACACAGCTAATGTAGATGTTTCAGCTCCAGACTCAACAAATCTCCACGTTACGTAACATGATGCAGCAGGTACTCGCCAACACTGCCCGCCCTATGGAACAAGCACTGCCAACTACAGCTGCTATACCACCTTTTCGACAGTTTCGTAAACAAGAAGAGGAATGGCTTGACTGATTGTCACAATTTGAAGCCCACGTCACAGCTCACAATGTACCAGATACTGTAAAACTTAGATATGTATTATCCACGGTAGTTCAGATTAATTGAAAAACTCTTTCCTAACGCCACTCCGAGTGAACTTGCGTATGACAATGTTATCTCTTCGCTAACAAACTATTATGACCAACAAGTGAATGTGGTAGCTGCTAGGTATCAATTCCTTAATTGCAAAAAATGGTAAGAACAAATTTATCGTGAGTGGGTAATAGATTTACAGGGCACGACAAGGAAATGTAAATTCAAATGTGCTTGCGGTGTTTTTTATTCAGATGTTATGCCGAGTGATGCGATTGTGTACAATGTACCTGAGGTCAAACTGAGACAATAGGTTTTGAAACAGTTCGATCTATCATTTCAGCGGGTAGTGCAAATACTAGATCAGTACGACTGCAGTGCCCTGTCAGCTGTTAAATCTGAACAGCCACTCATCTATCGGGTTATCGGGTTGAGTCCCTTGCTTGCGATCGCCCCATTCTCCAACGTCGGCTTACACTAGCCACGCCGAGTAAACAACCTTGCAGCCGCATAAGCAGTTCGCTAAACAGGCGGCTGCACAGGCGAAAATATTTAAGTCTTGCCCTCGATGTTATTCAAGACACAAACGCCAAAACTGCCCCTCCCGACATGCTCAGTGTTAGGCTTGTGTGTAATCCCTACGTCTGCAACGAAACAGACATAAGAATTCGGCCCACTCACAAAACTCACGTCACAAGGTCCATGTCATTAATGCTGTATATTCCAAGTCTGCAATAGGCAAGCGTGCAGCTTCTTCAGTAATATGCCAGTCAAACAAACGTTTTTTTCATATACTTATCTGTGGGAAAACGTGTGAAATTTCAGTTGGACACAGATACCTCTGTCACATTCCTAAATCGTCACACATATGAACTGTTAGGTTCCTCACGTCTGTCCAAAACTAGCACGCAACTAACGGCGTATAATGGACAAGATATTCACATTCTCGGAACATGTACTTTGCCTGCCATGTATTGCTTGCATACATGAACAGTGACTTTTACAGTGCTACACTCACACGATTTTGAGAACATATTTGGTCTTGATTCTTTTGATTTGTTTGGCTTTAAAAATCAGGGCAATGTATTATCATTGTCAGCATTCAATGCAAAAGACAGTATAATTAGCTTGCTAAAAGAATTCCCAGAACTCTTTTCTGAAGATTTAGGCAAAGCTAACAATTTTGTTGCATAGATTACTCTGTAAGACAATGCTCAGCCAAAATGTTTCCGTGCCAGAACTGTTCCCATTGCATTATGGGACAAAGTTGCTGCTGAACTTACAGAATTACAAGATAGCGGAGTTATTGCTCCCATGTCAGCTAGTCGATGGGCATGTCGACTGGTTTTGCTCCCCAAACCTTCAGATCGCATTCGCCTCTGTGTTGACTTTTCTACAGTCAACCAACAAACTGTGATTCATACTTATCCACTGCCATGCCCAAAAGTTCTCATGGACAGATTAGGTGCTGGACGCTATATTTCAAAAATTAACTTGCGCGACGCATACCTTCAAATACCGCTCGATGAAAAATCTCAAAAAGTGTGTATAGTAAATACTGATTTGGGTTTGTTTAAATATTTGCGTTTGCCTTTTGACACTGCTTCCGAACCCGCCATTTTCCAACGGTATTTGGATGCTCTGTTTCCTGTGTTATCTGATGCAGGACTAAAGTGTAGACTGGACGAATGTGATTTTTTAAAACCTGAGTTGCAGTATCTTGGTCAGGTCATAAACAGTCAAGGTGTACAGCCCCTTCAGTCGCATTTGTTAGCCATACGAGATTTTCCAGTTCCTCTCAATGTCACAGAATTGCAGACAGTCTTAGGGAAAATGAACTATTACATTCGATTCACACCGAATGCTGCACAAATCGCAGCTCCATTGCATCGTTTACATCGCAAGAATGGCCACTTCGTTCGGACAGATGAGTGCCCAGTAGCTTTTCACAAACTTAAAGATGCATTGCTCAGTAATCGTTACTTAGTTCATTTTGATCCTGATAGGCCAGTTGTACTGCAAGTTGACGCTTCCTCGTACTGAAGCGGGGCAGTGCTTTCGCGTGGAATTGGAGATAAAGACAGACCTATTTCTTTAGCATCAAAAGTGTTGTCCATAGCTCAGTGTAACTATTTACAGATTGAGGAAGAGACTTTAGTTATTGTGTGTGGTGTCACCAAATCCCACCATTAATTGTATGGCAGCAAATTCTACTTAGTAACGGATCACAAGCCTTTGCAGTCCTTGTTTCAACCGACGAAACCGTTTCCTACACCAACTACGCAAAAACTGCAAAGATGGGCTTTATTGTTGTCGCAATACCAATACGACTCTGTGTATCATCCGACGGCTCAACATGGTAATGCGGACGCACTTTCACGTCTTCCGATTGGCCTTGACACAGACTTTGTGGCGTCTGCTGCATCTTGTTGTCACATCGATCCTCAGGAATCTGAACTGCTTCAGTCTTTTCCGCTGAGCTACAAGAAAACTACACAGTCTACGGAAGCTGATTCAGATGTGATCAATTTGCTCAATTATATGCGCACATCGTGGCCTCACTCAGTGAACAGCATAGAAAACCCTGCAGTGCGCCGATACTTTGCACGTCGGCATAACCTCGCTGTTCAGAAAGGTGTAATTCTTGGTCAAAATGACAATGGACAGTCATGTGTAATGATCCATAAAGCTTTGCAAAAAGACGTTTTGCAGCTACTTCCACAAGGAAACTGGGGGATTGTTCGTACGAAACAGTTAGCGCGTCAACACTGAACTTGGCAGGGTATGGACACCCAAATAGAACAGATGACGTCAGAGTGTCAGGCATGTGCGGAAAATCACTCCACTCCGACACAAAAAATCTCTGCATGACCTAAGTCGCACTTTCCATCGCATGTGTGCAATAGACTTTGCGGGACCTTTTTGGAACAACATTCGTTGATTGATTGTGGCTGACTCGTTTAGCAAGTTTCCTTTTGCGGTGCCAATGAACTAGAAAACGTCCCATAGCACAATTCAGGTGTTGTCATCGACATTTTGCCTGGAAGGCTTACCTGAAGTAATAGGGGCAGACAACGGAATTCTGTTCACGTCAAACGAATTTGGAACATTCTGTAAACGCAATGGCATACAGCACCTAACTATTGCACGTTCCATCCACAGTCAAACGGCGGAACGTTTTGTAAGTACCTTCAAGCAGAAGATGGGCAAACTTTGCTCCGCACAAAACAGGTGTCAAGCATTGCAACTGTTTATCACCTCATATCGTTCGCACCCACGAGATGGACCATCGCCGGCGGAATTGCTTCACGGCCGCCTCCATCGGACACTGCTGCACCTGCTCCACCCTCCTCAGCATCCGGTGCCGAAGGAAGCCCGCAGGTATCACTCCGTAGCGCATGACATTGTCTTTACAGGGTTTTTAGCTGCAGCAGACGGTGAATGCGAGGCCAGATCGCCCGTCAACTTGGCGCTTGCATGTACCTTATTTCAGGTCCAGATGGCAGCAGCGCCACCATCAAAATAAACTTCGCGTCTGTCACGTACACGATGATCTTCCAGTGATCGCTTCTCCCAGATTCACGGATCCTAAGGACAGCGCGGCCACAGGAGCCGCCAGAGGGTGTCCTCGCGACACCACGGGACAACACTATGGAGACAGAGCCTTCGCCTCCTCCGCCTCCTCTTGTCCTACCGATGGAGCTGGACACGCCCACGCTGCAGTAGTCTCCGCCTTCTTCATCTGGTTCATGGCAGCAGAAGGTGGACATGTACCCTTCTGGTCGTTTTCTGAGGGACGTTTCCGCCAGAGCACAGGCCGGATAGCGGGGTACGGCCGGAAGCTCGATGTCCCCTGCACCCACAACTTCTGGCCCGGCGATGCACCCACTCTCCTGCCTCCCTACACGACGACGGTCCGTCGCTTTGAGGGAGGGAAGAGGAATGTTCTGGCGTAACCAGAAGCACCAGAACGAAGATGAACGCAGGAGAAGAGAAGGCGGTGAAACGACGTCGGCCAATGGTACGCTGATTACGACCGCACCACCAGAGGAGCGGCTTCTACAAGAGGAGAATATAAAAGACGTCCCTGCCAGCCACTGCCGCTCAGTATCAGCTCAGTAATCGCTCAGTATTGGGACAGTATACGGACATACCTAGCAGAGAACGCTACAATAGCAGTTACTAGTGATCCACAAACTGTGTGTCAAACTTGCATGAACTTTGTATATAGCGAAGGACTCGGACTTACGTTGCATGTCTCCCATCGCTTGCGACACCATTCTAAATTCCCAGTTAAGTATTGTCAACCTGCTTGATTGAAGTAAAACTACTAATGTTATTTGCTTGAATTGTTCTATAGGATTCCGAGAACGCAGCATCCTTCAGGCACCCTATACGAGAAGAGTGTGCAGGACCCCACAAAAATAACAACATCATTTTATCTCATTAACCTGAAGTTTTATTCAGTCAGCAACTGTGGTTTCAGGTGGTACTGGACGCGGTATCGTAGTCGAATACTTTAGCAGTCAAGCGGTCTTCTCTACACGTCGCAGGAGTGTGAAGTACGGGACCTCCATGGGGGCTAGGGAGGCCTTCGGAGTGAATTTAAATTTCAAGTTAAAATCTTCACCATAGTATGTAAAGAAAAGTGCTATATTATCGGAGGAGCCCAGGTCACTATATGATCGATTTTGGTATTGATATTGTTCAGTCCGTATAATAGACTCGAAGCTCAATTACTAATTTATAGCTACTGGAATCAATGCAACACGCTTCTCAGGAATGGTCTGATAAAGAATGGGGCCATTACAATACATTTCATAAGCTGTTTTGCACTCCAGATACAGATTCCGCGAACGGATGTTCCTGTCATCCTTTCTCTTCAGCTGAAAGGTACTAAGTATCGTAAATATGAATTTAAACACGAAAAGTATCAGAAATGACTGTTTGTCTCTGTTTTTCTCCCTGAGTTGGGAGATGAAATGGATCCTTGTATCATGAAGGAAAGTAGTTGTAATAATCTGCTAGGTTGCGTTAGGCCGTGGTGTAATAAGGCAGTTGCTTTCTAACAAGAATACATTTTAATCAATTACAGCAAATAAATAATTGCATTAGGAAGGAATACAACAAAGTTTACAAAAAGTGTTTTTAATATACATGTAGTAAACTCAGTATTATATGGAATAACAGGTGGCGCTTATGTATTGCTACGTCTGCTTCTAAAATTTCATAACGGGTAACTAATGAATAAGCTTTACACAGGGCGATAATGACTCAAACCAAAATTTCTCTCCAAGATGCAAACTTAGATACTGCCATACATCAGCTAACCAATAGAAAAACAGCAACCATCCGGGTTACCTATATAAAACTACCGTGAAATTAATAAGCTCCAGTAATGGTACAATCACATTTGTGCAGCCGAAAGTAATTGGTTTACATTTCCATGTTCAACATTTTCAGAAGCATAAAACTCCGACTAATTATTGCGGATTGCAACAAACGTGTAATAACACTGTATTGGAACTACAGGTATCGCGTGATAATTTATTAAATGGCCTAATAAAAGGAGAGGCGGTTGAAGGCGAGGGGACCAGGGAAGGGACGCCTGAGAAGAATAAGCAGAAGGGAAAATATAGGAAGAGGATTAAAATTGGCATACATTTGAAATATATTTTTTAAAAACTGTCTGTGGTCCTTTAAATACAAAATTTTGTATTTGGATTATGAAAACAGCACTGCTTATCACGACTTAAATCCAAAATCTTGAAAGCATTCTAAAGTCTTATGAAAGTTAAGAGGAGCTTTTAGTTTGTGTCATACAGCGTCAACCGCTAAGTAATAGTTCACAAAGATTCAAAAATGGTTCAAATGGCTCTGAGCACTATGGGACTTAACATCTGTGTTCATCAGTCCCCTAGAACTTAGAACTACTTAAACCTAACCAACCTAAGGACATCACACACATCCATCCCCGAGGCAGGATTCGAACCTGCGACCGTAACGGTCACGCGGTTCCAGACTGAAGCGCCTAGTACCGCACGGCCACACCGGCCGGCACAAAGATTCACCGGTCGATGACAAAGACGAGTGTATTGCGTTATGCGTATAAAGATATAATTACATACCTTGGGGAACAGTTTTGATTTGCTTCATTCTTTTCCTGTGTAACGCTTATTCATTTGTTCCCTGTTACGAAATTTTACTCTTAGTAGTCAGAATAGCAAAATATAAGCGACACCGGTTTTAATTACTACATTCCACGACAGGTATTTTAAAAAGACGTCTGGTACATGTAATGCAAATTTCATATATTCTTTTTTGACAGTTACTTAAATTACGTAACTGGCTAAACATGTATTCTTGTTAACAAACAGTTAGCTCATTACATCACGATCTTAGCACCGTCTAGCGGTTTATTCCACTTCGTATCGGCCTTGATCCATGAGGTCAGTTTGCACTTTCATGTTGTAAGGAAATGTTAACTAGATACTGTGTAACCTTTTGGACACGTTTCTACGCACTCATAGTAGTGACATAAGCGTTTGTTGAGTTTCATACTATATTTGAGTCGGTCGTTTTGGAAACAACGTCACATCATAAATGCATATTTTTCAGGATACATAAAAACTATTTTTCAAAGGAAGCTGAACACATATCAAAAGTTACTTAGTCCTTTTTAAAGAGTACAGTTAGTTGAGTAACGTAACATGCAGTACAGTCTCCAGGTCCTAGCAGATCCAGACAAAGCTGTGATCCAAGTGATGGGAGTTACTTTTTTTTCCAAAATTAACTCAAATTTTCGAGAAAATTTATCAGTAAAACGTTCTTAACACTAATTTTACTTTCAAAAACTGTAGCGCCTAGAAACGCTCAGCCACCCCGGCAAGCTCTCTTTTAATTATCTCACTCTTGTAATCAGCTTCATTCCTCACACCACTCTTCCTTTTTGTGAAGTTTTCCATTATCACAGAACTTTAAAATAAATCTGCTTTCAAAGTGCACCTTGTAATCAGAAAGAAAACCGAGAGCAAGGATGTTAAGTTCTGTCTAAAAGACAGTCAGTTGCTCAACATTGACAAGTCTTATTACTAGAATAAACAGATCACACAGCACTGCCGACAGAATCAGCAGTGCTATCACGTTAAGATTAGAGACACCAGAACCGCAGGAGTTACGTTGTTTCTAAAACTGACACAAACTTATCAGGCACAAAAATCTAACTCAGGTTGATGGAAATTACGTCGTTTCTACACAGAACGCTGCGGTTACCCTTACAGAAGGCCTGGACATAAATAACTTATTTTGCAGAAAATGAAGTTGCGTTGTTTGTAAAATGACCGACACATTTGTACTCTCTATATTATGATGCCACTTCATTGGTGAAAATGTAGTCTGTCCTGTATTCCTGCAGACAGAAGTTTTGTCTTTACATTTTTTATAGCATTTGATAGTGACGTAATATCGGAAAGTGTGAGGAGTACCAAAATAATAAGATTGTGGGCATGACATCGGAAAGTGTTCAAATGCATCCAATGGCCCTTTGTCTAACAGTCTTTTATGCAAATTGCAGCTAACAATGCAAATAGCTTGATTATTACCTGCGATTCAGTATAACAAAATGTACTGGTCGATGATATAATTTTGTAGGATTGACGATGTACACAAGCTGTAAGACTTTAAGAGATATTAAAAACGTACGGTTGCAGAGTAGGACAAAAAAGTAACAGCCTGTTCTGGAAAGGTCACAAAGGAGAAATACACTTTGAAACCTAAATCTATTGCTCTATCTATTGACAGAAATTACATTCACGGAGAAAAATTGTTTTATTTCTCTCACTGCAGACGTTTCGCATTAGATCGCTATAAATCGCGTTGAGCGTGAACTGACACTCCTGTTGAAAAGTAGGTTATTAGTTTTATTGTATGTAACATGTGGACTAACTCGGAAGTTGTGCTAGTCCTAACACGTGTCTTTGATACGAATTTATACATTTGCTACCAACTATACAGTGACTGATTTTTATGACCTAGTAACATCTCTGGGCAGACCATGTCTCGGCAACTAGTAACACTAACATGTAACTAATATCCTGTGATCTCTAAGGTTTTCTCGACTATATGGTTAACAGTGTGTTCCAGGCGTTTTGTCGAGTTGTTGTTCCCATTTTATGCACGCTATTTCAACGACCGACCGAGCCATCTTTTTCAGGTGGTGTGACGTTTGGCGACTGGTTGGAGTCCGGGTAGCGACTACACATAAAAGTAAAATTCGCAGCGTTTGAAGAAGATAGCTGCGAAGGACGTCGAAGTATTGTAGGCAAAATGGTAATAACAACTGGGCAAAACAACCGGAAGCGGAGCATTTACTAGTATCTTGTTCTGAAGAGAGTGATGATGTGATCATAAAACGAAAAATGTATTTTGAAACCAAATTCTATTTTTCTCTATACTGAACCAATTTTCACTCACAATACCTGTACGACTTTCTGCCTCTAACTTCAGCCAATCGCGCAGTACCCCATAAGAAAGGCTTCAGCAGTGAACTGTCGCTCCTCCTAGGAAAAAACTTATTAGTTTTTAGATATTCAAAATGCGGAGTAATTCAGAAATTGTGCTACTTCCTAACATTCACGAGGGTTATGAAATGTTACATTTATCACGAATTTTGCAGCCTAAAGTTATCAATATTACGTATACAGTTACTGATTTTTAACTTCCAAGTAACATCCCTGGTCAGTCCGTGTCTCAGCAAGTAGTAATACTAACAAGTAACTTCTATACTGATCGAATTCACGAAACACAGTGTCAGCACGCATTTCTGCCTCTTCCTTCAGCCGTTTACGCAGTAACAGCATAAAAAACGCGTCGATGGTGAACTGACACTCCTGTTGAAAAGAACTTATTACTTTTACGCCATCAAACTCGTCGTTTAATTTAGAAGTTGACTCGGTTCCGGCACGTACCGATGTTACTAAGTGCTTCATTTATGAAGAATTTTTGAGAAACAATTACCGATATTAAGTACACAGTGATTGTTTGTAATATCCAAGTAACATATTAGCAACTATTAATACTAACAGACAGCTAACAGGCCGTGACCTCTAAGGTTTTCTCAGTGAGATTCGTTAATGGTGTGCTTTCGTGATGTATGCCGAGATGTTGTTCCCGTTCTACGAACAATATTTCAACGACCGACTGAGCCATTTTCTTCAGGTGAAGCAACGTTTGCTGGTTGTTTGCAATCCAGGCAGCGAGTTTACGTAACATCAGAAGTCGCAGCACCTGACGAAGACGGCTGAGTCGGTTGTCGATGTACTCAGCACAAATTTAAAAAACAACTCGGCAAAACACCAGAAAGCAGAGCAATAACTAGTGCCACGTTCTGAAGTGAGTGGTGGCGTTAGTATGAAACGAGAAATATAGTTTTAAACGAAATTCTATTTTTCTTTACACTGATCGAATTTACGCTCACCGTAGAAGAACGGATTTCCCCCACTTCTTGCAGTTTGTGAAGTAACGGCATAAAAAACGAGTCGAGAGTGAACTGACGCTACTGTTGGAAAATGACTTCGTAATTTTATGGTACACAGCACGTTTCGTAATTCAGGGATAACGCTAATACTTAACAAGTACAGGTGCCACGAACTGATACATTTGTCACGAATATTGGAGCCTGGAGATAATGATAACAAGTATACAAAGATTGATTTTAATATCCAAGCTGCGTCATTGTTCTGCCCACGTTTTAGAGTTGTAGATGCTTTTTAAGAACACTCTTCAGATCTCAGTGACTTTATGTACGCCAAGGCCCAAACGCATTTCGTTTCACAATCAAAACGTCGCCAGAACACACACACTCACACACACGCACACACACACAATGTTTATGCTGCGAACTTACAGTTAAGGCAGCACTTACGAAAGCCCAAAGTTTGATTATTTGACTGTGCTAGGTGTAAGAGACAATGGACCCTCATATTAAATGTTTTTATCGTCTAAATTGATCTATAAAGCTTTTCAAGTGTCAAGATATACCACCAAGCATAATATGTCTGCAATAAAAAAAAAGCGCTGTTCAAGCCAAGTGATATCTCTCAACATTTCTGCCTAAAATATAATTATGAACTCTCAAATTAAGGGCTCCAGCGTGCATCAATAATTACAAGTAACATTCTAAACAGACATTTCACATTTCATGTCAGGTATAATTGAGGCAATACTGCAAATCTGGCACACAGTTTTAATCTGCCAGGAAGTTTCATATCAGCACACACTCCGCTGCAGTGTGAAAATCTCATTCTGGAAACAGCCCCTAGGCTGTGGCTAAGCCATGTCTCCGCAATATCCTTTCTTTCAGGAGTGCTAGTTCTGCAAGGGTCGCAGGAGAGCTTCTAATAAGTTTGGAAAGTAGGAGACGAGATACTGGCAGAAGTAAAGCTGTGAGGACGGGGCGTGAGTCGTGCTTGTGTAGCTCAGTTGGTAGAGCATTTGCCCGCGAAAGGCAAAGGTCCCGAGTTTAAGTCTCGGTCTGGCACACAGTTTTAGAAAATCTCATTGTGGAAACAAATAGGCAATCTGAAGTACTGCCAGCTATTGGAAGAATGCAATTAATAACATTTTTTTGGCCTACACTTGATGTAATGCACAAGGGATACTCAAATTAAGCATATCTACATCTGAATTATTCTATGATGCTTGTCAAACTGCAGGACGTGATTCATGATACGATACAGGTGAACTACGTGTGTAAATATGCAATGCACGTGAAATATACGTGATATGTGTGAACATGGGTAAAGCCACGGGTAAAAAGCATCTCCTAAGCCCCTGTATCGATTTCAAGCCAACTTGGCACACGTGCTTCTTACTATCTGGAAAGAAATTCTGTTTGGATAGGAACCAGCAAACTCCTAGTGAGATAGTGGCAATAATGGGGAGAGCGCAGGGGGCGGGAGAGAGATGGACACACAGAGAAGGGAAAGGAGGAGTTGGATGATGATGATGATGATTTTTGGTTTGTGGGGCGCTCAAATGCGCGGTTATCAGCATCTGTACGAAGTCCCAATCTTTACACAGTCCAATCTCGCGACGGTCACGAATGATGATGCAATGATGGCGACAACACAAACACCCAGTCCCCGAGGAGGAGTTGGACACAGAGGGGATTTGGGGGGAGGGGGGGGGGGAGCAGGAGGAGAGTGACAGAGAGAGTTGGAAGTGGAAACGGACAGAAAGGCAAAAGGAGCAAATCGGCAGAGAGAGGGCAGAGGAGGAGATGGGCAGAGCGAGGAGGAGGAGTGCAGGGAGAGTGGTAGATGGACAGAAGGGGACGAGGACGTGGATAAAGAGAGGGTAGGAAGAGGTGGACACAGGGGTGAGGAACAGATGAATAGAGAGGGGGAGGAAGAGATAGATAGAGAGAGGGGAAGAGGAGATGGACAGAGAGAGGAGGAAGGAAGAAATGGACTAATAGAAGATTGGAATAAATATACACCCAGCCATTGAAGGGTATTCAGCTAATCTAAATGCTAAAAACAGGCAAATAGTTGATAAACTCCGAACGGATATAACAGCTGACGACGCTACAAGATATTAATTCAATTTCCTTCAGCAACAGGTGGAAAAGACACTTCCGGTACGGTTCCAACAGCACTGAACATGACTCTATACAGTTAGCAAATATCCAAGGCGTCCTCTTCGTCTCATACGGCAGAAAATTACAGACGCACGGCCCTAAAACTATTACAGACAGTACGTATATGTAAGCGTCAAACTAGAAAGTTTGTTAACACCGTTATCGTTGTGAGCTAACCAATGAATCTAAAAAAAAAACTCGACGAAAGCGCGACATCTTCGCCAAAAACTAAGTAAAGGGGTCTGGCTGTACAAGTAAGCACATAACCGTTGAAAGTGCGTGAAAAATTAAGAGAATGAGCTGTTTCACGTTATATGCTGGCTATCTCCACATCTAAAATATTTAAATGGTGTTGGCATTTCAAATGAATCCATGTTGCTTCTGGTTCATATAACGAGCTACCAACACCTCCCGTTTCTACATGTTTCATTGTACTGCTGCACCTTAGTGAACACTATTTTAAGCGGAAAAAAATAAAGCATGTTCTAGACTAAGGATGGTCAAGATTGCGGATCACGGGTCATGCCTGGGCCAGCGCTGACAACACGATACCGCCGAACTCAGAGATTTGTTCCGACCACAAAATGCTGCACCGCAGTGCTAAATGAGAAGTCGAGTACAGGCCGTTCCTTGGCCCACCCGTGGCCCGCACACGCTGCAGGCATGAAGTTTACCATTCTATGACCGTTACTGTCCTACACTATTAAAATGTAATCAGTGTTACTGATTGGAAATTATTGCTTTTATTACTAATACTTCAGACTTCAGACCTACTCGTGGTTATGTACAAAAAAAACAACTTTGGAGAAAGACCTAAATATTTGCCAATGGATACAATGGTTCCAAAGGCCTCTGAGACGTTTACACACTGTATTTCCCATAATAAATCACTAAATAATGCAAAAATCTAATCAAAATATGCAGTAAACACACAAAACAAAGAAATAAAACACAAAGTAATGAACAAAATACCATTTTAGGAAAGTAGGAAGAAAGTGTTATGTAGAGTTCTTCTGTCGTAATATTAAACCGTATATATTTGTAGTACACAAGGTGAACTACATAATACGAAATGTTTGCCTACACTAAGGTGACAAATGTAGTTGGAAGTGCTCTGCACAAATACTGAGCTATGCTGCACCTATAGCCATCCACAACTGCGAAAGTGTCGCTGGTGCAGCATTTTGTGCACCAACTGACCTCTCGATTATGTCCCATAATGTGGGTTGGGATTCATGTCAGGCGATTTGATGGCCATCTCATTGGCTCGAATTGTCCAGAGTGTTCTCGAAACCAACTGCCAACAATAGAGGCCTAGTGACAAGACATCAATGTCTGGAAACGTGAAGTCCATGAATGGCTTCAAATGGTCTCCAAGTAGCCACACAATGATCGGTTCAGTTGGGCCAGGTGGCCCAGCCCATTACATTTAAATGCAACTCGCACTATTACAGACCCACAACCGACTTGCACAATGTCTTGATGACTACTTGGGTCAATGGCACCCAACCAACAGCTCTTACCAAATCAAATCAGGACACATATGACCAGGCAGCGGTTTTCCAGTAGCCTCGTGTCCAACCAATATGGTCACGAACCCAGGAGAGACAATGCAGGCGATGTTGTGCTGTTGGACGTCCGACATTAATTTCTACGGTTATTTCAGGCGTTGTTGCTTGTTCATTTGCACTGACAATTCAACACAATCCTGTAATTGGAAACTGCGAGGAAACGGGCACAGGTACAAACCAAAGAAATGCTAATAACTTCGGAGTAAAGGAAGAGCTACACTCCGATGTCATTGGAAGATGTATGTAGATGTCAGAGGGAAAGTATTACAGTTTGCCCGATTAGGATGATAGAGATTGTCATACAGACATGCGAAGTACAGCTAACTATTTTGGGAAAGCAGAAGAATGTCGAAGGGAAGTGTTAACGCCTCGTCCTCGTTTCAAAAAAAAATTTGAAATGTGTGGGAATTCCTAAGGGACCAAACTGTTGAGGTCATCGGTCCCTAGACATACACGCTACTTAAGCAAACATAAACTTATGCTGAGAACAACACACACACCCATGCCCGAGGGAGGACTCGAACCTCCGGCGGGAGGCGCCGCGCAATCCGTGACATGGCGCCTCAAATCATATGGCCACTCAGAGCGGCTACTCGTTTCCAGAGAATAGACACCAACTGGGTCTACTCAGTTTTTCCAGCGGAAATAGTAATTGTAAATTGTTACGAACACAGTAAACCTTTGGGCACAACTGGAATAGAATTGCGGAACCAACAGCATACTAATCAATGACACGGTTTGTGATATAGTGGGCGCCGCATTTCGTGTGCCAGCTATTCACTAGTACAACTACACTCGTGTGGACACAACTTTATTGTACTGGCCCAGAGAGTGGCACGGCTCCCCCGTCGGAGGTTCGAGTGCTCCCTCGGGCATGGGTGTGTGTGTTGTCCTTAGCGTAAGTTAGTTTAAGTTAGATTAATTAGTGTGTAGGCCTAGGGACCGATGACCTCAGCTGTTTGGTCCCATAGGAACTTACCACAAAAAGTTTACTTGCCCAATAAGCCGCTAGACATGCTGCCCAACAAAACTTAAACTTCCTAAATAATACCCTAAACATGAGCATCCTACACTCACTTGATGACCTAGTAGCAACACAGAAAGGGAGTATTACAGCAGAGGAAATGATCCAGCACTTACGGGGATATCGTGATAGGCAATGTCACAGTATCATAAGTATTGGTATAATATCGTCCAGCACTGTAGTGGTTCTGATCGTTGTTTGTCCAATCTCCTTCAGTTTTACGCAAACTCAGCATTTCACTCACATTTACCAGTGAACCAAATACCTGTTGACTGCTTTATAAATACTGTTAAGGATCATTAAGGGATTACATGAAAACTATTAGATGAACTCGCAAAAGAATGTAACGGTTAACCCAAGAAATCGTGTGATTCACTTCTGTTGGTATGGAAAGATAATTCAATTGAAAAATTTATAACTATTAATCTAAAACGTGCAATAAATAGTTTGTTACAGAAATAACCCAAGCCAAAAACATTGTGGAGAATTTTTTGAAGGGAGGCGGAGATGTTTTGCCCCAGAATAGTATCTCTGGCTACCATTAAAAAGTTATTCACTGGTGACGGCAGAAGACAAACCATCTGGGCCAATGACCAGCAGACTACCAGCTCATGGGAAATGCTGAGCAGATTGAGGTGAATATGAAAGCAATTATGATGCGAGGGACCGGATGAGTGTCAAAGTTCATGAACGAAACACAATGACATCATGATAACAGAAAGGTGCTGTCTTACTGGTGACAAAGCGGTGTGTCACAATAAGACTGAGATACAACGCAACAGTATCTATTCAGCCACTCACACAGCAGAAAAGATAGTCTGAGACACAAAGTTATGGAAGTCTGAAGCCACCAGAGACTTGACCAAAGCGAAGAACTAATACGCATGATTGCTACCCTAACTACAGCAGAGGACACAGGAAGCACTAGCATAAATACTGAGCCTTTACTGACAAATGATCGTTGTTTTAGCTGGCCTGTGAAGGGAGGAGGCGATATCAGTTGACCCTCTGCGCATCTATTAACATCATAACGGGAAAGGTTACGTCAGTCGACCTTCTGCTCAGCTAGTAATCTAAGATCATCATTGTTTTATGAGTCATCAGTCCTTTGACTTGTCTGATGTGGCCCGCTATGAATTCTTCTCCTGTGCCAACCTTTTCATCTCAGAGTAACAATTGCGACCTATATCCTCAATTATTTGCCGGATGTACTTCAATCTCTGTCTTTCTTTTGCAGTTTTTACACTGTACACCTCGCTCTAGCACCAATGAAGTTATTCTCTGATGTTGCAGCAGATGTCTTATCATCCTCTACCTTTTTCTTGTCAGTGTTTTCCATACATTTCTTTCCTCACCAATTCTGCAGAGCAACTAATCATACCTTACCTTATCAGTCCGCCCGATTTTCATTATTCTTCTCTAGCACCACATCTCAAAAGCTTCTATTCTCTTCTGACTGGTTTCCCCAAAGTCCATGATTTACTACCTTACATTGCTCTGCTCCAAATGTACATTCTCAGAAATTTCTTCCTCAAAGTAAGGCCTATGTTTGATACCAGTAGACTTTTCTTGCCTTTGGCCAGGAATGCCCATTTTGCCAGTGCTAGTCTGTTTTTTATGTCCTACTTGCTCTATCCATAGTTCCTTCCAAGGCGGGAGACTCCCTTAACTTTGTGTATTTCCTGATCACAAATTGTGATGTTAACTCTCTCACTATTCTTATTTCTGCCACCTCTCATTACATTTGTCTTTTTCTGGTTCACTCTCAGTCCATATACTGTACTCGTTAGCCTGTTCATTCCATTCAACAGATCCTGTAATTCTGCTTCACATTCACTCAGGACAGTAATGTCATCAATGAATCTTATTTTTGGTATCCCCTCACCCTGAATTTTAATCAGACCCTCGAATCTTTCTTTTCATTTCATCAATTCATTTCTTCGATGTATAGATTCAATAGTAGGTGTGAAAGACTACATCCTTGTCTTACACTCTTCTTAATCCAAGTATGCATGTCTGTAAGAACACTGCATCACACTTCCTAACAACACAGGCACTGAAATATCGTATTTATCCGCTGATACTAATCAGGGTCTTTAAATTAAAAATGTCCTCCCATCTATTGGGATTATATAATGCATGTACAAGTACAGGTTGTGATGCAGGAACGACGACAACTGGCTTCCTGGATCCGGCCGTGAGTTGTGCACGGGTACACAAGGCAATTAAGGCGACAGCTCGCATAAAGAGGGAGATCTTGGGTGCAGCTCTTGGTCTGACACAAACTTTCATTCTCTTCATTGGTTTCTACAGGTGATGGCTCTGCGTATTTGCAACAGCGAATACATTTGAAGCCTTAGGTTCATTAACTATGTGACAAGTGCAAGTGTTTAAGGGGGCTTAATTTGAACTATATAAATCCTATACTTGTCACATTTTGAAAGTTCATATAACTTACATCCAAAGCATAACCCTAGTTTCCAAGTGAAATTTTGTTATTAAAGACATGTGTTAAAATTATTATGTCAAAAATCGTTTTTCCATAATCCAAAAAAAAAATAAAATTCATGTTATTGTGTATTACGAAGTACTATTCCTTTTCATTCAAAGAGAACAGAAAGTAAAGGTAAAGCATTGGTCTCCTTTTTGCCATTTTATGATGTTAATTTTGCTTTAGTGAAAGTGCAGATTCTGATTAATACTTCTCAGCAATTGCTCAAGTGAAAATTTGAATATGGCTACATAATTGTTGCATCAGAAAGCATACTACTAACTTCCATCTTGAATTTTAAGTAAAAATTACAATGATAAAATTAGATATTGTTTAATATTAAATTTCAGAAGTGATAAAGCAATTTAAGTCCTTCAGACCTGGGCGACTGCAAATTCATAGTTACAGGGCTTGATCAAAAGGTGACTAAAGAAATGGCCGTCATTCTGTTCCTGCAGATACCATCTCTTGACTTGTGGAATAATGATGTTATAAAGCTTGATAATGGCCATCGGTGACGATAAATGAAGTGAAGTGTATTTATTCATTCGTTAGATGTACAATTGGAACCCTATATCCACCAGTAACTGCAGGATTTTATAGCCAGTGGCGTTTCTTACGAGTAAATGATACCCTAGCGGTTCTAGGCGCTTCAGTCTGGAACCGTGCGACCGCTATAACATTGCCTATAATCCAGTGAGTGTTAGAACAAATCTTTCTTATCTGCTAATGGCTGCCGGCCGGTGTGGCAGAGCGGTTCTAGGCTCTTCAGTCTGGAACCGCGCGACCGCTACGGTAGCAGATTCGAAAAATGGCTCTGAGCACTATGCGACTTAACTTCTGAGGTCATCAGTCGCCTAGAACTTAGAACTAATTAAACCTAACTAACCTAAGGACATCACACACATCCATGCCGAGACAGGATTCGAACCAGCGACTGTAACGGTCGCTCGTTTCCAGACTGTAGCGCCTAGAACCGCACGGCCACTCCGGCCGGCCGCAGGTTCGAATCCTGCCTCGGGCATATATGTGTATGATGTCCTTAGGTTAGTTAGGTTTAAGTAATTCTAAGTTCTACGGGACTGATGACCACATATGTCACGTCCCACAGTGCTCAGAGCCATTTGAACCATTTTGCTAATAGCTGTTGAGAGAGCAAAAGGTAACTTCACCTTTCGCATTCAAGGCTGCCGCCGAGGGTAGTGCTCACGGCCGATGACGCTCGTGTTTACTCATCTAGCAGAAGATACGAAAGTGTGTGATAAATAGCTCACTTGTAAGTGCAAGACTTTTGGACACGCATAGGATATTTAAATGATGTTAATAGATTAACGAAGAACACATAAGACCACATGGTCATGATTTTATGCAGCTCTCCGTGCTAGTCTATGTCGTGCAAGCCTCCTCATCTCTGAATATGTACAGCATCTTACATCCTTCTTAATCTGCTCAGTGTGTTCATCTCTTCCTCCAATACTAAACTGGTGATCCCTTGATGTCTCAGAACGTGTCTCTTCTTCTAGCCATGGTGAACCATAAATTTCTTTTCTCCTCAATTTTACTCAGTATCTCCTCATTAATTAAATGACCTACTCATCTAATATTCATCATTCTTGTCTAGCACCACATTTCGAAAGCTTCTATTCTCTTCTTGACTAAAATGTTTATTGTCCATGTTTCACTTAGATACATGTCTATCCTCCATTCAAATACCTTCATAAAAGGTTTCATCACACTTAATTCTATATTCGATGCTAACAAATTCCTTATCTTCAGAAACGCTTTTCTTGCCATTGCCAGTCTAAATTTTATATCCTCTTCACTTCCGCAGTTATCAGTCATTTTGCTTCCCAAAAAAAGAAAACTCAACTACTACTTTAAGTGTCTCGTTCTCTAATGTAATTCCCTCGGCATCGCTCCTTTTGGGATGCTGTCCATTCCGTTGAATAGCTCTTCCAAGTGCTTTGCTGTCTCCGACAGAATTATAGTGTCATCGGGTAGTGTCAAAGCCTTCATTTCTTCCCCATGGACTTCAATCCAAACTTCAGATTTTTCTTTGATTTCCTTTATAGTTCGCGCAATGTACAGCCTGAATAACATTGGTGATAGGCTATAACCCTGTCTCACTCCCTTCTCAACCACTGCTTCCCTTTCATACCCCTCAACTCTTATTACTGCCGTCTGGTTTCTGTACAAGTTGTAAATAGCCCCTCGGCCCCTGTATTTTACCCGAGAATTTCAAAGACAATATTCCAATCAACATTGTTAAAAGCTTTCTCTGAATCTACAAATGTTATAAAAGCAGTGTTGCCTTTCCTTATCCTTGAGAGAGGACAAGTTACTCTCTCACCTAGTTTTCACAAAGATTTTCTTACAACGTTATGCAACTTGTGCGAGACTCCAGAAAGTCAACGACCTGAACAGGTGTTGATGGAGCCTGGTAGGGCGCTAAAAGCATGAGGTATTTTTATGATTCTTAGTTCGTAGAAACTGCATGTTTGGAAGTTAAAAGCAAGTGGCGGCGATCCCATCCTTCAGGAAATCTTGCCGGACCGGCCCACGACCTTATAGTACCGACAAAGCAACCCCTAGTTGAGACGGGTATCCAGCAGGACAATGCCTGCCACACCTGCATTGGCGCCAGCCGAAAGCTGGGCTCGAAGAAATGGACTGAAGGGACGCGTCTACACAGTGGAGTCAGAAACCGGGCATTGTGGTCTGCGCCAAGCCTAATAAGAATTTACAAGTTTTCCTGTTCACCGATCCTGCAAATAGGGTTGTGACCCACTTCCATCGGACGCCTCGGTTGTAAAGAGAAACTCTGGCGTCTTTTCTCACTAGCGTTGAGAGATGGAATCTTTTTATTACATCTCATAGCTAGGGCTAGCTTGCTCCAAGGCACAGGCAATTTAAATAAAGATCTATAAGATTGAATCTGTTCACTTATTGCCCTGGGAAGCAACGCGACTTCAGAGAAAAACATCTTACTTAAAAAAACTAGTAATTGATGGTTTCTTTTTTTTTCAGAGACTTAGGCCTCTTAACTCTTGCACTGGTTCGTCGTGAGTTTGTGCTGTCGTGTAGCAGGGGAGAGTTAGCGCCTCTAACGCTCTGTCGTTAGCTCAAGACGGGGTGAAGGCGGTGTCCTTCGTGCACTTTGCGAAAAAACGGGAATTGTTTTTATCTGGAGATGTGAGAGGCACTCTGGCTCTGGACTTCGGTCTGGAAGCAGCTTCTGGTCGAAGCTCTGGCGTATGTGCTTGGTACTTGGGACTTGTCCTAAGACTGACTTTACTTGCGAGTAGCTAGACTGGGGAGGCGGTGGTGAAGTTCTTACTGTACCGACAGTGTGACTTCAAACGTCGCGGACTACTCGTTGCTGAGGTTACATTTATTGGTTTTTTGGTTTACCAGTCTTGACGTTTGGCATCCTTGAGCGCTCTGTCGTATAAGTGAGCCAAATTGGTCCTTAGTACGACCAGCGAACGGGTGCGTCATACACTGAAATCTACCGTGATTTCAGGGCTCTGGTAGAGAGTAAATTGCGATCCGTTTGCCTGATCACTATATCGTGAGGTTTTGAATTTCTTTCGTGGCCGCGATCGATTCACAGGTGCGGCCTTACGTCTCGTCTCTGCCGCACACGTCCCATCAGCTGCAAGTTACTTCGCTGCACGAAGCAAACAGGGTAACGTACTGCTGCTCCAGCCTTGTCTTGGTGTTCAAATCCCAATCGCCACTTGCTCTCAACTGCACGCATATAGACTTCTGTAGATCATCAAGCAAAGTCTGCTCAGCGTCAGAACAATTCAGATCGAGTCATACACATTTTGTCCGCCCCCCAGTAGCTGAATGTTCAGCGTGACGGATTGTCAATCCTCTGGGCCCGGGTTCGATTCCCATGGCTGGGTCGGGGAATTTTCTCAGCCCTGGGACTTGGTGTTGTGCTGTCATCATCATCATCCTATCATCCTCATCGACTGCTGGTCAAATTGAAAGACCGGCACCCGGCGAACGGACTGCCCGATGGGGGGCCCAAGTCATACGATTAAATAAATAAATACACATTTTTAGGGCCAAAGCACTTGACTCACTTTTTTAACGCAGGATCCTTATCCACTGTGATCTTAAACCGCCTGTTAGTAGTTTACGATATTCTAACATAATTTATTTAACTTTAATTATGTCTGCCGTTGTTTGTTTTTGGGAAAAATAAATGTTGTCAGTAAACTAAATTTTGCTTACCTTCTCAATCAAATCATCACTTTTCCATAGTCACCCCAAGGGATATCTTTCATTGTGTACGACCCTGCAATGTTCTCAAGCAATCATTTTTTTTATACAGCCCCAAACGGTTTCCTTACATTTTGGCGTCCGGAGCCAGGATCACTTTCAACCTATCTTCTACGATAAGTCTTACCGGGCAGTATTGCCTTGCGTGCTCCTACATTTCTCCGGAATCCAAACTGATCTTCCTCCAATTCGATTTCTAACAGTTTTTCCATTCTTCGGTAAATAACTGGTGTTAGTATTTTGCAGTCATGACTTATTAAACTGATAGTTCAGTAATACCTGCTTTCTTTGGAACATTAATTATTACATTCTTCTTGAAATCTGATGGTATTTCGCCTGTTTGATAGATCTTGCGTAGCAGATGGAAGAGATTCGCCATGGTTGGCCAACCCAAGGCTATCAATAGTTCTGACGGAATGTCGCTCTAGGCCTAAGGCTTTGTTTCGATTTAGGTTTCTCAGTGCTCTGTCAAATTCTTCTAGCAATATCATCTCTTCATCATCTACGCCATCTTCTATTTCTATAATATTACCTTCAAATTCATATCCTTTGTACAGACGATGTAAATACTCCTTCCTACTTTTAGCTTTCCCTTCTTTGCTTAATACTGGTTTTTCATCTGAGATCTTGATATCTATAAAGCTGCTTCTTTTTCTCCGAAAGCCTCTTTGATTTTCCTGTAGGCGGTATCTATCTTTCCCCAAGTGAAATATAATTCTAAATCTTACATTTGTCATCCAGTCATTCCTGCTTAGCCATTTTGCACTTCCTGTTAATCTTATCTTTTTGACGTTTGTATTCACTTTCACCTGCTACATTTGCTGCAGTTTCATATTTTCTCCTTTCATTAGTCAAATTCAATATCCCCTGTATTATCCAAGGATATCTATCAGAACTGTTCTTTTTTTACGTATTTGATCCTGTGCTACCTTCACTACCTCATCTCTCGAAGCTATCCATTCGTATTCTACTGTTTTGCTTTCACCTGTTCTTGTCAGTCGTTGCCTAGCGCTCCTTCTGAAATTCGCAACCATCTCTGCTTCTTTCAACTTATCCAGCTCTCATCTCCTCAGTTTCCTACATTTTTGCAGTTTCTTTAGTTTTAATCTAGTTATCATAACCAATAAATTGTAGTCAGAGCCTAGATCTGCCCGTAGAAGTGCCTTAAATTTAAAATCTGCTTCCGAAATCTATGCCTTACCCTTAAATAATCAATCTGACACCATACAGTGTTTCCAGGTCTCTTCTACACATACAATCTTCTTTCATAATTCTTAAGATAAGTGTTGGCAATGGTTAAATTATTCTCTGTGCAGAATTTTTCCAAGCGGCTCACTCTTTCATTCCTTTCCTATAGTTCAGATTCACCTACAATTTTTTCTTTTCTTATTTTTCTTACAATCGAATTACATTCCCCCATCACAGTTAAAGTTCTGTCTCCCTAACTATCTATATAATATCATGACACTTGTCATCATCTGCGTAGCTAGTTGGGATTATAAATTTGCACTACTGTAGTAGATGTTGGCTTTGAGTCTATCACTATACTGTTCTTAATAGCTGACCCAAAACCCTATTTTCTTATTCGTTATTAAACCTATTCTTGCATTACCCTATTCTAGTTTGTCTTCATAACCCTGTATTCACTTGACTAGAAGTCCTGTTCTTAATATCACTTTCCCTTTTTAAATTATCTAACCTTCCCGCGCGGTTATGGGATCTAACATTCCACGCTCCGATCCGTAGAACGCCAATTTTGTTTCTCCTGGTGATGATATCTTCCTGAGTAGTCCTCTCCAGGAGATCCAGGGGACTAATGGACCTCCATAATATTTTACCCATGGGGATGCCATCATCATATTACCATACCCCAGAGCTGCATGCCTTCGGGAAAAATTACGGCTATAATTTCCCCTTGCTTTCAGCCGTTCACAGTACAAGCATAAAAATCCCGTTTTGGCTGATTTTACAAAACTAGTTCAGTCAATCATCCAGACTGTTGCCCCTGTGACTATTGAAAAGGTTGCTGGTCCTCTTCAGGAATCACAAATTTGTCGGGCCTCCCAACAGATACCCTTCTGTTGCGGTTGCACCTACGGTACGGCTATCAGTATCGCTGAGACACGCACGCCACCCCACCATGGTGCATAGGGGAGGGGAGGGAGGGGACATGGTCATAAAGCAACAGTATTTTAGTAACCCTCATGTAATAATTAGATACAGTTACAAGCGATTTGTAGCCTGATAAAGGAACTGATAACAAGCTTGTAATCGTAGGGGTTCGGTTATAAGTTGTTAACTGCATTGTATTCTGGAAAGACGCATTATTTTACGAGCCAGAGCAAGGCTTTATTGCATTTCATTAACAGAATTGGATAATTAATGTTAGTCAGAAAAATAGTGGCGTATTCGCTTGTAACATTTGATTCAAGAATAGGCTTTTATTCAATACACATTGCAGAAGTTCTCACGGTTATGATTTTTAGTTGGAAGTGAAAGTCTTTATTTACGATTCCTGAAGTGAAATTAGTTACAATGAAGCATTTTAGTGCAACTGAAAATAATTACATGTATCAGTGGTGATTGTGTACTCCTTAAAACCGCAATAACCTCTGAAACTATGAAAAACTATTACTCATACGTGCAGTGATAAACTGTTCAACCTTACGCAACAATATCGCGTTTTAGTCAGTTACGCCAACTTAACTGAACGTTGTACTTTTACCACTGGCATACAAGTGATTCAGCTGAACCTACCAATGTCGTTTTATGCAACCCGCAATGCTATAGCTGGCCTTCAGCAACCCTCGCGAGAGATTTTGACATTCTCTCGCTCGATGCGCCCTTACTATTAGTCCTACAGAAAAAAAAAATTAGCTGGACCTTTTTGTAGGAAATTTAATGAAATTAAATTTTGTGCCAGAATACGTTTTCGCTAGAAGCCATAGCTTTCGAGTTATCCAAGAAAACACGACCTTCAAATGCATCGCCACTCCCGAACTCAACCACTACCGGTCACGATTCCTAGTATGTTGTTCGTGGCATTCTCTTCTGCAACTGTACGAATGTTTGAGAATGTACAAATTATTTCCCACATTCGACCTTCCTTGTTGTTCATCGTCTGGCCTTATTGCGCCTCCGCCTTAGTTGGCCATTTACAATTTTTAAATTGACCTTTGTGTAAATTATCCCCTGACAGTTTTGTGGATTTTAACAGCACAGAATAAACAGTTGCATCGTTTTATTCCCCAGGTCTTATGACTACAAAACTACTGAGCTTGTAAGGTTATGTGTGGATCGAATTGTCAACGTATTTAGTTTTGTCCTAACGTTTACAAAAGTTGGTTTACGTTCACTATCAGACTGAAAAGTATAAAGCAATTTTTCAACTCCATACAGATAGTCCAGGAAATTTATGATTATGAATTTTTTTATGTTTATGAAAATACTGTGCAAGATTTAAAACGAAAACCATGGGCGCATGCTACAGATAATACTAAGGAGATGAACCATTCATGCATCACTTAAATGTTGTATGCGGCCCATGTTTATCGTTTTAAATCTTACAAGTGTTTTCATCGCTACTGAAAATTCACAGTCACAAATTTTCAGATACGTATGGTGTTAGGAATCTGTTTGGGGCTAGGATAAATTATTTTATGTTTTTAGTTTGATTTAAAAACGTGGTATATAAACATAATAATTTTTATTTAACTTATTTTTACATCTTAATTCCACACCTCCACACTATCCTGCTCTCTCGTTGTTTTCATCTCCATAATCTCTCTCACTGTGTTGTTGCTCACAGTACAGCTTTCAGGTGTTACGCACTTCCCTCAGCATCATGTAAATTTGGTAACTGGAAATCACGTCCAAAATCTTTCCAATTGGAACCCCCATGTGCTCCACTCCCATTTAATTGGGATTTTGGTTGAAAAGAACGAACTTCTACAACGTTCTACCCAGCTCTCGTAAGCAGGAAATGAAAACTGTGCAAAAATAATCTAATATTTTCATAACTAAAGCTTTAACATTGTATTATCCTGTTTCTCATTCGACACCTGTACGAAAGAAAGGAAAAACGAAGATTAGGTTTTAACGTTCCGTTGGAGGCTAGGCCATGTGAGACGGAGCAAAAGATAGGGAAGTACGTCGGCCATGGCCTTTTAAAGGAATTATACCAGCATCCAGTTCAAATAGCGGAAAACCTAAACCTAGATGACCGGACGAACGTCTGAAACGCTGAACTCTCCAAAACACAAACCAGATTCATATGCGTCTCAACGACAACGTCTGATTTCCACTAAAGGGCATCATTTTAGCAAGAGAAAGCACAATAATATGCTAAAACTGTAGTTACAGGCAAATTGATTACAACCGTATTATGAATGCAATCTGTTTAATGTGTCAATAGAGTTTCATTCTTATCATATCCTGCTTTCAGCGCGATCATTTTCGAATTTCTAATAGTATATTCTTTCTGAGGTAGGCAAGGTGCTCGAGAATCATTTTATGCTATGAAGTTATCCAGAAGGAATTTATCTCGACTAAAATTTTAATTAATCGTACAGCCACAGCATTAGATTCCCTCAATTGCATGCATTCACATTTTACGTTTCATTAGTTCGATCTCACATATCCATGTTTTGTTTGTGGTGTTGGATTATTTAATGAATTAACAATGTCAAAACAGAGGTTAGCTGTTTCCAGAGTGCTCATTATGCGCACCGAACGATGCGGCATTTGGCTGATATTTAGTTGGCCACAATCTGGAAAGCACCCGCAGGTTTAACCGTTATGCGCCTAACTTGTTATAGCTGATATTTGGCAGTACAGCAGTTGCGGTGGGATACTTAAACAGTAATCTGTTCTGCGCACCCATAGGTTAACATTTACAGTGTGTAGAAACGCGTGTTATTTGTTACATCTATCAAACACGTCTTGTGTCTTTAAATTAAAAACATGTTTAGGGATTTAGCGTGATAGGGACCCACCAGCAAACCTCCGATACTTTAAAGACTCTAACTACCATGTACAAAACAGCTTCAAATTACTGACATAACATCACAAACCCTATCAACTATCAACTGTTGAAGTTTCATTTCGTTTCCTCCTCCCATTCTGTGTGCTTCATTTTTTTTTTTTTTTAATCATCCATTGAAATCTACGTTTCATGCCTTCGGTTGAAGCGTTTTGTTCTGATACACGTGAAATATTTCATAAATACTGAATCCCATGTCTTTTAGTTTCGTACTCCTGTTCGTTGACACTTACTCACTGAACCAATTAGCTCAACAGTACTCCTATAATACTGGTTATTACCGTTGATATATGTGATTCTAGAAGGAGAAGAGATTTACACTATCCATCAATGAGCCGTAGTATGGCACACACAGCCACACATATCTTTGACCACGCACTCAGTGACCAGAACAATTTAGTTGACAGTAAAATTATCTTCAAACACTAACTGATATCAAGACATGAAGAAATTAAAGACATTAACTGCCAGTGGGCACAGATTTACACAATGGCGCAAACTTAAAATTTGTGCCGGACTGAGAGTCGAACCCAGGTTTCCCGCTCAGGCAGGTACACTGACCTCTGAGTCATCCAGACACAGTGGTCACCTGGGCACATCAACTGCACGGACTACCTTAGCACGTCTCCCGTCAGACCCAGATTCTCAACTTAAACCACACACTACTGATGTAGTGCCCCTGCTCATTAGCCTCGTAACTAGCGGTATCTCGCCGCTTCCTGTGGGACTTCGAGCTTGGTATGTAGCTTCTCCGAAGAGAAAATTGGCATTCATCGCCTTAAATATACAGGGAGATTATAATTGAAGTTAAACTTTCAAACCCCTGTAGAAATAACACCACTGGTCAGAATGACGTCAAATTGCAAAAGAAGGGGGAAACGTATTGCAGAAGAAAAATAAATCGTTACAAAATGTAGCAATAGATGGCGGCTTAAGTGTCATAATGTAATAGTGGTTTTTGACCTTAAACTGTACTACTCAGTGTCCATGGGTGTGATACTGTTAGTTATTTAAGCCCATCCACCACGGCAAGGACATATCACATCAGATGGGAAAAATCAGTTTTTAATTGTCCTGAGGCCAAAAACCACAAAAAACATCAATCACGTCAGTTTTAATTGTCCTGAGGCCAAAAACCGCATAAAAAGCATCAATCAAAATCAAATCGGATTATTAATTTCCTTGTGACTGGCACAAAAACATGTTCAGTATGCTGTCCATCGTTTTCTGCAGCAAGTCGAAATCGAGAAAAATCATGTTCCACAACTGATTGAAGTGTTTCCAGGATCATGTTCAGAATGTGTTGCACAATGCAGACCTCCAATGCAGATGAGCTTGCAATCGAACACTAAACACAACATCTTTCAGATAGCCCCACAGCCAGAAGTCACACGGATGAAGATCAGGCGGCCAGGCTGTAGGGATGTGGCGGCTAATAATTCTAGCATTTCCGAAATGGAGCTTCAGCAGCTGCTTAACTGGATTTTTAATGTGTGGAGGTGCACCATCTTGCATAAAAATGATCCCATCCACACATTCACGCTGTTGGAGAGCAGGAATGATGTGGTTGCATAAAGGACACTAGTAGAAGAACAAACTATGTTCTGCCCCACTCTCCATTGTTGCCAAATTTATTTAAGATGGCGGCAATGGATATGGTAACGTTGCAATAACGTCATGGAAGAAAGTTCAAACTTTGGCGGGAAGATAGCTCAAGTGGGCTACCTCCATTAACCTAGCTCCCCCCCCCCCTCCCCAGAAAATGGCGGGAAGTTCAAATTCAGTCAGGACAATGCAACACATCACAGCTACCTCCAATAACCTAAGGAAATGGCGGGAAAATAGGTCACTTTGGCTACCTCCACTAACCAAGCTATCCGACCCCCACCTCTTCCTTGGAATTGGCTGTGAAAGGACTCAGCCCATGTTGGGCAGCTGGATAGGATGGACGTAAGTCTTTATTTTGCATGCAGTGTTTATTTAAACAGTTTCAGGCAGTAGCTCAATCTATTGTGATTACCATGAGGTCTGTAGTCCAACTGACCTAGTACACAGTATTGCCACCAGAGGGCACTGTTGTCCCTTCTGTGACGAAATCCAAGATGGCGGTCTGGGGGAAAATTGCGGGAACCAATAGGAATCCTTAATCCAGTCACGTATTAGACATCAGTCAGTAGGATGGCGGTATCTGGTAACGTCATTGAAGGGGATATAGGGCAGGCTCAGCAGCCCTGGGACCTGTCTTCCTCAGTCAACCAGCTGCAGCAGCAGAAGAAGGAGAAGAACCATGCAGCATCAACAGCAGTCGCAATCTGACACAGCCCTGCAGAACAGAAAGAAATGGGAAAGTAAGTATCCCAACTCACATCTTTCTCCATGGTTAACATTATTATTAATATTATTATTATTGACTGTTTTCACATCTTGGTCCATATGTAATACTTCCTCATCTTTGTTCAGCAGTAGCTCTCGATGCGTGCCAGCCCACAGGGTCTAACACCAACATGCCGATCTCTGCGCATCTGGAACTGTAGCAATCTCAGCTGCCATTTTGTCGAGACCTGCACTGACCTCTGGACCTGTGGCAGCAACAACGTCCAGCATGTCTGAACCTGTAGCGACCACATGGGATCCTGTAGTGCACATAGTCCACTTGCAGGAGCAGGAGAAGTGTTGTCTGTCCCACTCATCGATTTGTGTGATGAGGACATGTGATCTGCTCCCAACACATCGAATGCTGCTGGTGGTCCCAAACAACAGCAAGATGGAGGACAGTACAGGTCACTGACATATGACCCATCCAAGCCGAACATCCCTATGCTACTGCAGCCACAGAGTGCAGATGCTGTGGATAAGAAGGCATCGATTGTACCCATGCTTTTCAGCTCTACACACCATTTAACTCCCAGTGGAATGAAATGTGTAAACATTACGTTATGTCTGGGGCTGGCATGTGAGAATAGAAATTGAAAATGCATCGAAGGGTGTTAAAGTTACAATTTCCGAGTTTGACTGGGACGAAATACGTAGCACAGAGTGCTACATCAATCAGCAGATGACTACAGAGTATAATCCAACTCGTTCTCCCCCAGACATTCGCCTTACTGGTGTGACACTATCTATTACAACAGTATATGATGATTGTGCACTATATGTGAAATTGGGTGACAACTGAGTTTATCTAAGGCACACCTCAGTTACAAACTTACACGATATAGATACTGCGCTACATCTTGCCTTGGAGAAATTGAACCATTAGTTGCCGAGCACAGACTTTGCATACGTGGATTGTGTACATGTTGATGATTTGTAGCAGTACTTTTGTTTGTACACGAACGCTGAACCGAAAGAGAAACAGATTAACTGTGCCTGTGAAAAACCTGAGTACTGTGAGGCATCCATTGGCTTGAGGGAGATACGCGCGGAATTTATTGCATGACAAAAGCCTTGTTTGAGAAGTATTGTACAGGTGCGAAGAAGAAGATAAAGAAAGAGTCTGATGATTTTCTTGAAATACTGCATCCTATGTATGATATTTAAATAAATAAATAATGTATGTATATATAATCTCAAACTGTGTTTGTGACTTATTTCATACCTCTCTCATTGTAGTCGAAGTATTTCGCTTATTAATATCATTATTTTTCAATACTATTTCAGTTACTGACATAATGAATGATCAAGTGTATATATATATATATATATATATATATATATATATATATATATATATATATATATATATATATATCTGATTTCTCTGTGTAGCCAATGTAGCTCAGTCGGTTAAGTGACGCAGCTGTAGTGGCTGCAAATATTATTACCGCCTCTTCAAGTGTTACTTTCTATACATGTAAACTACTTGTCAGTACCTGACGTTCCTAGTATCATGGCAGAGTGGGTGAAATGTCCTCATCACAAGGACTTCGTTGTCGGTGACTGGTCCTGTGAAGATGCAAAAGAAAACCTGAAGAAGAAGAAGAACTGAATTCTCCTTCCTGATAATATACGAGCAATTCCTATAGGTCCATCCAATTGTGGGAAGACTAATGTCCTCATGACGCTGCTAACACATGTAGATGGAGTCCGATTTGGACATGTATGTGCATTCTCAGAAACACTGTTTCAACCCAAGTATCAGCTATTACAGGAGATATTGCGCAGTGTAGATGGTGTTACATACAGGACATTCAGTGAAGGGGTGATATCCCTCCACCTGAAAAAGCTAAGCCAAACACTGTCTTCATATTTGACGATGTTGCTGTGGAAAACCAAGACCAAATTCGAAAATATTTCTGATTCGGTCGTCGTATGGATGCTGATGTATTTTATCTAAGCCAAACGTATTCCAGAATCCTGAAACAGTAGGTTATGGATAATGTAAACCTCATTATAGCTTTCAAACAAGACAATCTGAATTTAAAACACATTTATCAGGCACATGTCGGGACTGACATGACGTTCAATGATTTTGTAAGATATGTGCTGATCACTGGAATCATTCACAGTATGAGTTTCTCGTTATTGATACAACAAGAAAACTGAGTTATGGTAGCTACAGGCGAAAGTTTCAAGAGTTTCTTCAAATATAGCAAGGTAAGAGAGGTTAGTATATCAGTATAAGCTGCACCGTGGACAGATTCGTGCGCATGTCTAGCTCTCAACCGAGAGGTTGGGTGTACACAGACAGAACATTCGCCTGCACATGGATGTGAAAATTCAGGCTATTGTACATAAAGTTGGACGTATGCGCAGGGAACTAGACACGTATTACCAGGCTCTTCTGAGAATGATGAAGGCGTTAAATGAGTTAGTTAATGAAGTAGGTGGGAAAGTAACCGAATTAACTGAAAAGGTCGAGGCTATTGAGGGGAAATTGGTTGTGGAGTTCCTTTTTGTTGAGAAGGGGGAGCAGGCACATAGTAAGAGGAAGAAGAAGAGTGGATATATAAAGCCTTACGCTGCGGAGATGTCTGATTAGTATGCACCGAGATGTCAACGAAGCAGAAAGTGATTCAAGCGCGGAAGGCAGTTCGTGAGACATTACGGTTTCTGAAGTTAAGGCATATGGATCAAGAGGAAACACTAAGAGAGACCTTTAATTCGGTTACTGAATCTCTTAGACAGCTCTCAGCAAAAACAAAAACACGTGATAACGATGGTGTTGTCATTAACGAATTAATTATCCGTCACGTCCTTTGTCAGATAGATAGAACATTCAGCGTTAGCAGGGGAAGACAGTACATGTTGGGCATGCATCCTATAACTGTAACTGGTGACGCAATAGAGATTGGTGATAGGCGGTTTGAGAGAACACCTGGCTTAATGAATCTTATTTTCCTAAGACCTACGAAAAAAACTTATAAATTATTCAGTTAATTATAGGCAAACGTACCTGAAATACTACAGATGATTGATATACATAAGATAGCGAAAAGCCTGAGCCGTTATGAAACCAATACTTGTATGCGAAAACAACACCAACAACAGCAGCATCAGCGGTGAGGGTATTGACATTGAGCATAAAGCAGTGAACAATCGAATCCCACAATATATATACTATGACGACGCCAACGAGCTAATAAATCGACTACGGCTGCTCATGTCATCAGCTGCTGGAGGTAATACAACTCATTCGAATGAGGCTGTTTCAATAATATCTGAGCTTAGAGAGAGAGGTGTCATCGAATAAGTATGGAGACAGTAGTTCGAGAACTGTACAAACCAGCACGCAAAACACCCTCGTAGGCATGTTATGATCAAAGGTTTGGATGATTTGCGGCAAGCTGATCGTGTAGATATGAGGGAATATTCACATGAGAATAATGGATTCAAATATATTTTAATGGTAATTGACACGTATTCTAAAATTTGCCTCGGAATTACCTGTTAAAACAAAAACGGGTAGAAATGTCTCGGATGTTTTTGAGTGTTTGCTACAGACAGGAACGAATCGATGCCCAGGCAACCTCCAAACCGATCACGTCGAGGAGTTTTACAATAGGTATTTCAAGACCGTGATGCAGTGGTACGGAATACATCACTACTTAACATTCACTCTCCCGGAGGCAAGTACCGTAGAGCGTTTGAACACAACAATAAAAGGTCAGATGTGGATGCGTTTTAACCTTCGCGGCTCATACAGATGACAGATATTCTCCCAGAAATAATTGCTCAGTGTAATCGATCCAAACATACCACAATTATAATGAGACCAATCGACGTTCGTGATAATGGACTCATGGATACGGTGTACTATCGCATTAAAATGCTGGATCCACGTAGACAGAAATTTTATGTAGGTGATTTGGTACGTATCTCAAAACATAAGACGGTATTTGCAAAATCTTACCTACCGAACTGGTTAACAGAGATATTTAGTTTCAAAGCTGCAAAGACCGAATCCTAGAACTTATATATTGAAGGATAGTAAAGGTGAAGAAATTTCAGGCTGCTCCTACACCGGGGAGTTGCAGAAAAGCTCAGAACCGGATGTGTTTCTAGTGGAGAGGGTCATAAGACATCGTGGAAAAGTGCGGCTAATCCCGGCGGAGGTTCGAGTCCTCACTCGGGCATAGGTGTGTGTGTTTGTCTTTAGGATAATTTAGGTTAGGTAGTGTGTAAGTTTAGGGACTGATGACCTTAGCATTTAAGTACCATAAGATTTCACACACATTTGAACGTCGTGGAAACAAAGCACTAGTCAAATGGCTTTGTTTTCCTGCTAAACAAAACAGTTGGAATGATGCCGGCGATTTGCTATATAATGGGCGCACATAGTCCACAACAATCACAGTAGCATAACATGCGTGCGAGGAGACGCATTAGAGGAGGTGGTGGCATTCTAGACAAACTGCCAGTGGAATTACACATCCCTGGGTATAGCTACTGTGGACCTGGAACAAAGCTTCAGAAACGCTTGACGCAAGGTGATAATGGGGCTGATCGAAGAAGCGTGTATGGAACACGACATTGCATACGCTTCAAATAAATATCTATCAAGACGTCGCATTACAGATAGGATTTTAGCTGATAAAGCTAAGGTGACACGGAGAAGAAAGGATACTGGTATAGGTCAGCGCATCACAGTACAGGGTGATTCAAAAAGAATACCACAACTTTAGGAATTTAAAACTCTGCAACGACAAAAGGCAGAGCTAAGCACTATCTGTCGGCGAATTAAGGGAGCTATAAAGTTTCATTTAGTTGTACATTTGTTCGCCATTTCAGCCAATAAAGTTTTTGGTCCCTTTTTCTTCGAAGGTGCTAGTGTAACTGGACTACAGTATCTGGAGATGTTAGAGAATTGGCTGTTCCCTCAGCTCGAACAAGAAGCACAACAATTCATATTTCAGCAGGATGGAGCGCTACCACATTGGCACTTATCTGTCCGTAACTACTTGAACGTCAACTACCCGAGGCGATGGATCGGCCGCCAGGCAGCCCGTGACAGAGCACATCATCACTGGCCTCCAAGAAGCCCTGATCTTACCCCCTCCGATTTTTTCTTATGGGGGTATGTTAAGGATATGGTGTTTCGGCCACCTCTCCCAGCCACCACTGATGATTTGAAACGAGAATTAACAGCAGCTATCCAAACTGTTACACCTGATATGCTACAGAGAGTGTGGAACGAGTTGGAGTATCGGGTTGATATTGCTCGTGTGTCTGGAGGGGGCCATATTGAACATCTCTGAACTTGTTTTTGAGTGAAAAAAACCTTTTTAAATACTCTTTGTAATGATGTATAACAGAAGGTTATATTATGTTTCTTTCATTAAATACACATTTTTAAAGTTGTGGTATTCTTTTTGAATCACCCTGTATTTGCAGTTGGTAAAACCATGCGAGAAAAAATTAAGTTGGGCTTAGGAGTGATGAATTTCAAGCGAGTTATTAATGCTGCATGTTGTGCATTAAACAAGAAGAAGGACAAGGGTGGGAAGTAGAGCTGTTTGAAGAACTGTATCCCGACAGAGATGAATGCAGCTCTAGCTCGAGTTCTACCAATACCCAAGACGTCTGGAGGTTTTCTTCCATTTCTCATCTGAGCCCTCTCCGCGCTCTCATCGGTAGGGTCCCTCGCTGGTGGTGCTGCAGCTGTTGCTCGAATGGTAAAGAACGCGCTAAACTCCCAAGCACAGTCAAGTGACAAGAACACATAACCGCATGATGGAAGCCGTAGCCATCGGAAGATGACTATACTTGAAACCGTACAGAAAGGGCTTGGTCTATTAATAAATAAAAGAAAATCCCATTAGCCCTCCTATCACGCCGACCACTCACAAATACTGCTCTTCTAAAGTTTGTTAGAAAGAAATTCAACATTCCAAGATTCCGTGGTGTGTTTATGCGGATACATTACGGAATACTATGTGGAAAACAGGTGAGTGTGGAATTGTGAATTTAGATGTTTCTGTAGGCTCTAGCACCCACTGGGTATCATATGTTATGAAAAATGCGGGTACAGTCTACTATTTCGGCTCATTTGGTGACCTGCAACGGCCAGAAAAATTACAGCGATACTTCACTCACAGAAGACATGTGTTCTACAGTTATCAGGACTTTAGTACATACCTCTGTGTACATCTATGGCTCAAGTTTCTCTTGACATTTACAAAGAAGAAGAAGCATGCTATGCAAGGAGGAGCTTTAAACATTCCTTCATCAGTTGAGGTTCATATGCAATGTCGTACACTCTGACCTTAGAAGAACTATCACCTGTATTGCGTGCAAAATACCTCCCGCCAATTGATTTGAGCTTTGGTGAATGGAGTATTGCATTGATTGGACTGGAAACGTACAACAGCATCCCAAATATCACTGAGACTAACAACAAACTGCATCTGGATATTAATGATGAAAAAGACATTGTGGAAATAGAACCGGGTGCATACGATATCTATGATTCAAACGGAGTCTTAAAACAGTCTCGAAAAGGTATTGAGCAACGTGCAAACATCAATACACTTAAGTCTGAAATAAGGACTGTGAATCCAACTATTGACTTTAACCAGAAAGGTTCAATAGGGCGCCTACTGGATTTCACAAAAGGACAGGTTTTGAAGAAGTATCCAAGTAAATTTTGCAAGTCGGGTCAGACAGTGGACATACTTCTCGTCAGCACAATCCGAGTCGAGTGTAACATTGCAACGAACTCCTATCTGAACGAAAGTCTGGTTCACACTATCTACGGATTCTTCCCCTATGTTGCAACGGGTTATAAGATGGTCGAGACCCCTGCCAGTGCAATATACCTTCCAGTGAGTTCAGACATTGGACTATTTAGAGCTACGTATTGTGGACCAGAATAATCAACTTGTTGACTTTCGTGGTGAGGAAATCATTGTACGATTAAATCTAAAGCAGGATGGGTGTACGGTGTAAAACAAGTGTACACAATCCACGGCACGTCACGTCGCTACCGAACCACAGAGTGATACGGCGTGCGACCTACAGGTTTCTTAAATCAGTTGGCTTTAAATCTTGCAATGACGTCCTCACTCAATATAACCAACCCAGAAGAGTATGATGAGAGAATTATACGTCATGAATACTCCTCTCATAAAACTTACGCTTCTACCACAGTTACCAAGAACGATGAAATTAGGTTTGTCATCCAGCACCAAGACGCACTGACGCTTCCATGAAAGAGTTTCATATATCTAGAGGGGTCACTAAAGAAAACCGACGGCAGCGATGCAGTGGGATCCAAGCTTACACGTAATGCTTTAGCATTCCTGTTCCAAGAGATACGCTATGAACTCAGTGTGTCTGAGATCGGCCGTACACACGATGTTGGCATAACATCAAGCCTGAAAACATACGTCTGTGCATCACCCGCGGATTTGTATAGTTTAGAAAATGCGGGGTGGTTCATAGATGATGCGGAGGATAGAACAGTTGCAGAGTACAAGCGATTTATTGCATGAATGCCTCTAAAAATACTTATGGGCTACTTTGAGGACATGAGACAGATTATTATGAACGCTAAACCAGAACTCACTCTGGTACAGAGTGCGACGAATAATAACTCATACATTCAAGGAGTTAAAAAATGCCTCACATCATTGTATCAGACGAGGAGCATTTGAAGCTTTTAAAAGTCCTGAATTCCGGTACATTTCTATCACTGACATTTCGCTCATGGTAGGTTTGTGAGTACCCAGTTTTACCGACTGCGAGCAGACAAACATGAGCTATTAAATCTCGTCTTAGCTAAAAACGCCTAGATTCATCATACTTGCGTTTCACACTGATAGAAGAGGTAATATATCAAATGATTCCACAGTGTTCGTCAACTTCGAGTTAACTAATGCCAAAGTCTACCTGAATGCAAAATTCTACCCATATGACAATTTACAGCTGCAATGGAATGAAAATGTATCCAGTCTAGCATATGACATGTATGCAAGTTTTTGTGCTTCTTCCTATGAAATTGCTGAAGAAGAGGGAGGAGGGTGTCTACTGAGACCACGGAAGTTCAAGGAGCTTTCACCGATCATCGTAATACACTGCTAGAAACTGAACGAGATAATTACGTCTGGAGCTATAGATGTGCTAATTGAATCTTCGACAATTTTCCCAGAACACACTGCCACGTATTCTCTAGTTCTACATGACCGTGTGATCAACTACTGCCTGCTCTCCTATGTTTTGCGACAAGCTGTATAAATGAACAGGTGCTCCACCATACCTAGAGCATTTCACAATGGCATCTCAGGACTTGAATATCATTGCAGATGCTCGGGGTTTCTATGAGGAAAGAGTAGACAGCTCATATTTAAAGATGTTACATTCGTAGCATACACACAAGATGCGGAAATAATAGAGACATTCTGAGCAAACATTGCATCACCGAGGTGTTTCAAGTATGTGAAGTGTGCTAAGACACGGAAGAGTGCATAGTGGTTAACACATTTCTACCGTAGAATTCATTGGGAAGATCCTGGCATACCCTATAAAGATATAGTGACTGCGCTTAAATTATTCGATCACACAGATACCATCAACTACGTGAAGGGGAAGGAGAAGATCTTATGGGTGCGTCGAATCTTTAAGTTTGCTGCTATTCAAGACCTGGAATTCTACGTACATGTACAAGCAAATGTTTTGTATATGCACACCCATTCTATCACACTGAGCTCCTGGCGTGCATAGTATTTTATCCATGGTGATGCGGATACTGATATACTCACCTGTCCCCATGGCTATATATATAGGAACTCTTCCGTCTATACCTGCCATCATTCAGTTTCTTTATTTTATCAATAATGAGAAACCCATACTGTGATTCCAGCAATCTGCACTTATCTTCATGAAATCATTGAACGACATGTCAGTTCCTACATGAGCCTGGTAAATGTGTTTAAAATACAGATCGTCCTGTTTGAAAGCTATAATTAGGTTTGCGTTATCCCTCACTATCTGTTTTGGGATTCTGGAACATGTCTGACTCAGATAAAATACATCAACAGCCATATGGCGACCCAAACAGAAATATCGTTGAATTTGATCTTGGTTTTCCACAGATCCCTTCCAGTGGAGGGATATCACTGCTCTCACTGATGTCGTGTACGTCACACCATCTACATCCTGAAAGATCTCCTGTAATATTTGGGTTGAAACTACACAAACATTTTCAGAGCTGAAATCATCCGGCTCTTTAGCAGCGACATGGGAATATTTGTCTTCCCACAGTTGGATGTTGTCGGGAAGGAGTCGGCCATTCTTCTTCCGGCCGTCTTGCACACAGTCAGAGCTCCACTCGCTTACAACAGAGTCTTGATGCTTCACCCACTCAGCCATGATACTATGTCAGGCTCTGGCGTGCAAGTGTTTTTGTAGTAAATAATGATCACTATGCCCTTCCATGATGTCAACTATGTCAGGTATTGGCGTGCAAAGAGCTTTTACTGAGGATTTAGTTAAATGACATAATTTTCTGCTGTTGAATGCTTGCAGTGAAAATAATGGTGGCAATAGCTTTAGTAATTTCAGTATAACAAGAAGTAAGAAATAAAATATATAGGCATGGTTATATACATTTTTATTCAGTAATCATACACACGATTGCACTACATCAACAGGTTCTTTCTTTATCTCACATGAATACAGAATATTGAAGATAAAGCCTTCTTGTAAGCACAGAATTCAGCATGCATTTCTCTCAAACTTATTGGCAGTACACCAGTTTCCATTGCCATCATACTGACCCATTGTTCGAAGTCGTTTACATGCACACTGTTCATACTTAGATATTCTCCAATGTTTGTATACACAGCTTTAAAACAAGGCAGGCATCTGTTCAGTCAAATGGCTCTCAGCCTGAGGCCATCAGTCCCCTAGAACTTAGATCTCTTCAGTCTTTCCAACACAGTGGATAGCACCACCTGTAGATCAAAAAAGCTTTGAACGGTGGACTGCTGTAGATAAATGGATGTGTCACCAGATTTCCCACGGAGTGCAGAGTCATTGTACACTGTTGTAATGGATAGAGTTAGAGCAGCACAGTAAATGTCCGGAGGAGGACGGCTCGGATGGTACTCGGCGGTCGACTGCTGCTTGATGTGGGCTTTTGCACGACACATTTCATCCCATCTCACCTCCGTAAACCGCACTTTAACACTTTTAGCTGCATTCTCGGTCTCTATCACAACACGCCACTCTCTTTCTGTGGCTGCTTCTATGCCAATTTATAAACGCTTCCAACCACTAACGGTTAAATTATCCACTGAAGTGAACAATGGTGGTGCACAGGGATTAATTGGTATCTTCTCCTCCACTACATCCTCACTTTGCCCCTACAGTGTCGGCCGGTGAGGCCGAGCGGTTCTAGGCGCGTCAGTCTCGAACCGCGCGACCGCTACGGTCGCAGGTTCGAATCCTGCCTCGGGCATGGATGTGTGTGACGTCCTTAGGTTAGTTAGGTTTAAGTAGTTCTAAGTTCTAGGAGACTGATGACCTCAGATGTCAAGTCCCCTAGTGTTCAGAGCCATTTGAACCATTTGTCCCTACAGTATCACTGGAATATTCTGCGATGGGGCATATGGTGGGCTCCAGCACCAACCTGCGTCGCTCTGATTAAAATCCCTGGTGTTCTTCAGCGAGTCAGGGGCTGGATGGGAGTCTTCAAGCGTCAATAACAGCTCATTGTACTGTTCCATCAAGCTGATCAGGTGCGCAACAGGATCCCAAGATGCTGCGGCTGCTGCGGGTCCCGTCTGGCTGGAGGACGTCACATTCACTGATGAGCAAAGAAAAATAAAAACATTGCAAGCGATGATAGAAGCACAAAGACTTGATCTTCCTCACACTACAATGAACACAGTCATTAAGCTACTGGCTCTTCCTCGGATAATTCCTATTCTGCTGCTGCTACTGGGCAGCGCTGGACGATCTCAGCTGGCGCTTCATGCTGACTAACTGTAACTGAAGTTTAGGAGCTGCTGGGCCCGCGTTATATCCCCGATGTGATCGGATGCTGGGTTCCTTTTGGCTACGGGCAATTTCAGACGCCTCTGGTGGTATAATTGTGTCAGGGGGGTGCACTTGGGCTTTCCTTCCAGGACGACACGTGTTCGTATCCCACAAAGGCACCAACATTTTTAATTTCTAGTCAGTTCCCGGGTGTGACGGGGTGGGGAGGGTGGGGGGGCAGAACATCAGTACAGTCCTGGGGCAAGAAATTGCCTCTAAAATTCGGAACTCCCTACGAAATGAAAAATTCAAGGTAAAATTAGAAATTCTCGCAATAGTGTAGGTAGGGAGGAAGGGTGGGGAGGCAAAATTATAAATTCCCACCATTAGGATAGTTGGGGAAGGAGGAGGGGTGGGGAAGAAGAAGGGCGCGGGGACCCACTCGCAGAAAAAAACACGGTGTCATCTGGGGATGGGGTGGGCGTGGTTGTTGGGGTAATTAATTGATCAATTTAATTAATTTGTATATCAGTTCTGAGCTGAGCTATCATGATGCTAGGACGTAGATATAAGGAGTTTTGAATAGATGTGATAATTTTCCAGAACAATTATTAAAACTGGACGGTGGAGTGCCGCAAAGTGGATACGAATGTGTGAGAAAAATAAATAAACAAACACTTAAAATGTAATCTGTGACTCTTTTGAATAACCAAAATCTGCGTGCCGTTTACAAGGCGCGACCGCTAACTGAACATTCGTAGTTGTCAAACTGTGTAATATTTGAGTGAGCATTCTGACACAGACAATCAATTTGTTAACCCCTTTCTTAACGGGTTTGGTTAATTACAATAAACCGGCTACTACGAGTTTCTGTCTGGTCTTGCTGGTGTTTTGTATCAATCAAGCTACAAGTTCTTTAATCGCTCAGCTAACGTGATAAGCGGAAGCATTTTGGTGAAACCTCAGAGATGTGTAGTGCGGCTAAGTTCCGCTACAGTTTTTTCTAAAAGACGAGCATTAGGCATTTTTCTACGGAGAAGGCGCGAGGGATGGACTTTAGACGAAGAAATTCACTACAAAGTGAGTGGAACTGTTTTCTGTAGGACAAACTACATTAATCGCGATGACGCAAGACATACGGTATTTCGATAATGTCCCAGGAAATGAAATAAGGTAAGAGCTAAATCATGAAATAAAGTGGGTTATTTCAAGTAAATAAAGAGTCTATGAAGTAAAATGACTTCTTCAAGAGATCCACAGTGGCTGTGGATCGTTGCATACAAAAGACTGCTTCTTTTACTATTTTAGAGAAAAAGCTTAGATTAGTTTTCACCATGAAAAATTTTGAAAATTCTGACAGATTAGGACCTCAATTTTGAAACTAGTTACGGAAATAAAAAATTAAGGCTCCCATTACCTCGTGGCGGTTGTTAACAACAAGACATCTTTTGTGAAAGCTGTGAGGCACGATTATAAGAAGACTTTTTATTCCACTGTTGTTATCGGTTTCGGCAGAATTACGCCATCTTCAGAACTAATATTAAATTAAGGTGGGGCAGTTGCTACCACCAGTTCCATCTGGTGTTTGCCGTTACAACGACGGGCAAAACCTGAAACTAATGGTAGTAATTGTTCTGTAGCTATTTTTGTTAAATAGAAACACTGTCCTTTCGACAAAATGTATTATGTGCAATAATGCTTAGAAAATGAAGTGCAGTAGACGTTATAGTGGTTCCCAGTAATCGAACATAGAAACAATTACTTTTAATTAAATGCATCCCACAAGTCGACTTCAGGAACGTACAGTCTGGGTTCCAGAGAATTATAGTAACATGTCAGGCAAACAGCCTCTACGACGTATTTCACGTTAGAATATAGTCTGAAGAAAGACCAACCGTCGCTATACCGTTTGTAGATTTACGGAATATTGTTGCAATAGACTGTTTGATAATCTGAAGGTATCAGAGATAAAATACAGGAAGAATAATGTTATCTACGATTCGTGGCGACAGCTCTTATAAGAGCTGAAGTACACGAAAAAGATATTATTGAGACGATAGTGAGAAAGGGTTGTAGCCAGTCTTCCGTGTTGTTCAGTCTGTACACTGAGGATGCAGTAAAGTAAACAAAGCAAAATATTGGAATGTAAATTGAAGTTGTGGAAGAAAAAATAAAAACTTTTAAGTTTGTCCATGACACTGCAATTCCGTCAGAAACGAGTAAGGACGTGGAAGATTGATCGAGCAGAACATATAACACCTTAAAAAGAGATTATAAATAGACTGTGCGGCTGGTCCCGGCGGAGATTCGAGTCCTCCCTTGAGCATGGGTGTGTGTATTTATCCTTAGAATAATTTAGGTTAAGTAGTGTGTAAGCTTAGGGACTGATGACCTTAGCAGTTAAGTACCATAAGTTTTCACACAGATTTGAAAATATTTGAGAGATTATGAGAAGAATATCATAAATAGTAATACAAGGGAAATGGAGTTTGACGAATTAACAGCCGACCGCTGTGGTCGAGCGGTTCTAGGCGCTTCAGTCCGAAACCGTGCTGCTGCTACGGTCGCAGGTTTGAATCCTGCCTCGGGCATGGATGTGTGTGATGTCCTTAGGTTAGTCAATTTTAAATTGTTCTAAGTTTTGGGGAATGAAGACCTCATATATTAAGTTCCATAGTGCTTAGAGCCATTTGAACCATTTGAACGAATTAACAAAGCGAATTCGATTAGAAAAGAAGACGCTAAAAGTCATACTTAAGGTTTGCTATTTGGAAAGCACAATAACTGTCAAAGGCTAAGACAATATAAAATACAGAGAAGCAATGATGAGAAACATGGTTCTGAAGAAAGAGAAGTTTCCTTAAACATAATTTAAACTAAAATGTTGTGAAGTCTTTTATGAAGTATTTATCCGATATGCCGCCTGTATGGAAGTAAAACGTGGATAGCAATCAGCTGATACAAGAAGACAATTAAACGGTTTGAAAAGGGTCATGCAGAAGCATGCTGAATATTGGACGAGTACATTCTAACACTTGGGTCAAGAACCATAAAAGAAGGTTGTATACATGGAAGAATCCTAGAAATACTGAAAGGTATCAGATAGATTATATAATGGTAAGACCGAGATTTAGGAACCAGGTATTAAATTATAAGACATTTCCAGGGGCAGATGTGGACTCTGATCACAATCTGTTGGTTATGAGCTGTAGATTAAAACTGAAGAAACTGCAAAAAGGGGGGAATTTAAGGAGACGGGATCTGGACAACCTGATTAAACCAGAGGTTGTACAGAGTATCAGGGAGAGCATAAGGGAACAATTGTCACAAATGGGGGAAGGAAATACAATAGAAGAAGAATGGGTAGCTCTGAGGGATGAAGTAGTGAAGACAGCAGAGGATCAAGTAGGTAAAAAGACGAGGGCTAGTAGAAATCCTTGGGAAACAGAAGAAATATTGAATTTAATTGATGAAAGGAAAAAATATAAAAATGCAGTAAATGAAGCAGGCAAAAAGGAATACAAACGTCTCAAAAATGAGATCGACAGGAAGTGCAAAATGGCTAAGCAAGCATGGCTAGAGGACAAATGTAAGGATGTAGAGGCTTATCTCACTAGGGGTAAGATAGATACTGCCTACAGGAAAATTAAAGAGAACCACTTGTATGAACATCAAGAGCTCAGATGGAAACCCAGTTCTAAGCAAAGAAGGGAAAGCAGAAAGGTGGAAGGACTATATAGAGGGTCTAATACAAGGGCGACGTACTTGAGGACAATTTTCTGGAAATGGAAGAGAATGTAGATGATGACGAAATGGGAGATACAATACAGCGTGAAGAGTTTGACAGAGCACTGAAAGACCTGAGTCCAAACAAGGCCCCGGGAGTAGACAACATTCCATTAGAACTCTGATGGCCTTGGGAGAGCCAGTCCTGACAAAACTCTACCATCTGGTGAGCAAGATGTATGAGACAGGCGAAATACCCTCAGGCTTAAAGAAGAATATAATAATTCCAATCCCAAAGAAAGCAGGTGTTGACAGATGTGAAAATTACTGAACAATCAGTTTAATAAGCCACAGCTGCAAAATACTAACGTGAATTCTGTACAGACGAATGGAAAAACTAGTAGAAGCCAACCTTGGGAAGATCAGTTTGGATTCCGTAGAAATATTGGAACACGTGAGGCAATACTGACCTTACGACTTATCTTAGAAGAAAGATTAAGGAAAGACAAACCTACGTTTCTAGTATTTGTAGACTTAGAGAAAATTTGTTAACATCGAGTATAGATTGAAGTATCAGGAAGTTGTTTCTGAAAGTATTTGTATGGAGTGATGTATGGAAGTGAAACATGGCCGATAAATAGTTTGGACAAGAAGAGAATAGAAGCTTTCGAAATGTGGTGCTACAGAAGAATGCTAAAGATTAGATGGGTAGATCACATAACTAATGAGGAAGTATTGAATAGAATTGGGGAGAAGAGGAGTTTGTGGCACAACTTTACAAGAAGAAGGGACTGGTTGGTAGGACATGTGCTGAGGCATCAAGGGATCACAAATTTAGCATTGGAGGGCAGTGTGGAGGGTAAAAATCGTAGAGAGAGACCTAGAGATGAATACACTAAGGAGATTCAGAAGGACGTAGGTTGCAGTGATTACTGGGAGATGAAGAAGCTTGAACAGGATAGAGTAGCATGGGGAGCTGCATCAAACCAGTCTCATGACTGAAAACCACAACAACAACAACAGCAACAACAACAGCAATAACATTCTTATTACTGCTAGTGTGTATATACTGAATCGAATTAGTGGAGGAAAACTTAACTGTAGGACGAGTAAGTTGATAGAACAAATACTGAGGTATCAAGGAGTATATAATTGGGTAATAGAGGGAAGCGTTGAGGGATTAAAACTGTAGAACAAGAGCAATATAGGTTGCAGTAGCTATTCAGAGATAAACAGACTTGCACAGGATAGACCAGCATGGGGAGGTGCAACAAACCAACCCTCGGACTGAAGATTACAACAACAAAAACAACCCAAAAGGGCACACTTTTTATTATTTTTAGACGTGATCACAAAATAAGATAACAATGATCACCTACTGAGGTCATACATTCAACGTTTTCAGTTACCGTAAGAAACACGCAGCGTATTTGAATGTAGGACTCACAGCACGCGTAGTCATATTAATCTGACAACAAATGTCATGGCATGTCGTAAATGCCTCCTGTGATGTATATAATATGAAAGTGCCCATTGTATAGCAGGGATGTCTTATGACTGTTAACACACCATGTGATTGTGTCTGAAAAAGGATAATATGTCAGTAACTTATCCATAGAATAAATGTTGGTTCTTCCAAAAATCTGACGGAAAAAAAATCACAACACCTTAGGTATCCTGCCTGGATCTGCTCCTGTAAACTGCTTCTGCAAAATAGGCCAGAGTAAAGGACGCAAGTAGGAACAGGAAAATGTGAAGTACTTCAGTACTGCCTGTAGATCTTACAGGTGTACTATTGGTTTTTTTTTTTCTTTATTGATTTTCAATTCCCCCCGAAGGGGGCGGGCTGGCAGCAGCTTAGTACGCTGCTCTACAGCCTACAACTTTTTAAAAAAAAAGCGTAAGAAGAAAAGAAACCAGAAAAACAGGCGATGAAACGGTGACTTAAAGTGTAAAATGGTGTAAAAATGCGGAAAGTTAAAACAGAAAGCAAAAGGGGGTTGGCAATGTTAATAAAAGACACAGGAATCAGACAAGTAACATAGTACATACACAATTAAAAAACATGGCGACAGTCTGGTTTCTGTTCGCAAGAGATAAAAAGCACACCCAGCGACAGTATGATGGCCGTTCGCAACACTTCCCAAAAAACACAACATGGAACACCCACTGTAAAACACTCACTGTAAAACACTGCACGAAAATGGCGGCACAAAGATGACACTCCCGAGCCAAAGGCAGATGGGGGGGGGGGGGGGCTGGTGGAGGGGGAAGAACAAGGAAGGGAGGAAGGAAAAACGAAAAGGGGGCCGACCGATGGATGTGGTCATGTAGCAATTCCGCTGGGGAACGGGTGCCATGTGGTTGGGAGCGATATGAAGCAAGGAACGTCCGTAGCGCTTGCTCATCTGCAACTTAGATGTATAAACAAAGTGTTCAGTCTCGCCGTTTGAGTGGGGGGTGGAACGGGGCGGAGGTCAGGTGGAGAATGCCATTAACAGCACAGAACGCTTCAAACTCGGAGGACACAAATTGGAGGCCAGTGTCGGAGACAATAATTTTAGGAAGGCTCTCAATGCAAAAGATAGACGTCAAAGTCTGAATAGTACTGGCACATGAGACGTTTCATTATCAGTTCGTAACAAAATAACACCATGGTGAACAGACAGGTTGTGATGTTGCACAATGTAAAGCCAGACAGAATTAATGCAGAGCGAGGGAACCGCTCTGATGCCGTGGGAAGATGCAACGACAGCCAAAATAACTGGTTTGGAGGGATCGAACGGAATAAAACAGCTATTACTCAACAAAGCAGATTTGGGCTTGTGGAAAGCAGCATCACATTCCGAAGACCAAACAAAAAGAACGTTCTTACGCCTAAAGCGATGAAAAGGCGCTGCAATCTGCGCTGCATTTGGTATAAACCGAACATAATATGTAATTTTGTCCCACACAGACTGATGTTCTTTCAAGTTCCTGCGTGCTAGCAAGTCTCTAACCACACGGAGATGTGACAGTGAGGAGTGGATGCCCTCTCCGTTAATCATATGTCGTAAATACTGAATCTCAGTTTGGATAAATTTGCACTTGTTTTTGTTACACTTTAGTCCTGCCTGCAAAAGTACATTAAATAAGGTATTCAAATTCTGCAAATGTTAGTCAGAGGTTCGACCCGACACAACTACATCGTCCAGATAATTTGAACAACCAGGGACAGTGGCACACAACTGCTGCAAGTAATGTAAGTAGGCTGTTTAGGTTTTTTTATTGGTAACGCCACGTAGCGCTCTGTATGAAAATCACTGGCTGTGCTGTGTGCAGTCTGTGGCTGGTTTGCATTGTAGTTTGCTATTGTAGTGTTGGGCAGCTGGATGTGAACAGTGCGTAGCGTTGCGCAGTTGGAGGTGAGCCGCCAGCAGTGGTGGATGTGGGGAGTGAGATGGCGGAGTTTTGAGAGCGGATGATCTGGAGTTTGTTCTCTATCAAAATCTTGCATTTGCTAACTATGCCTATCAGTAGTTAGTGCCTTCAGTAGTTAGAATCTTTTATTTAGCTGGCAGTATTGACGCTCGCTGTATTACAGTAGTTCGAGTAACGAAGAATTTTGTGAGGTAAGAATTCATGAAAGGTATAGGTTATTGTTAGTCAGGGCCATTCTTCTGTAGGGATTACTGAAAGGCAGATTGCGTTACACAAAAAATATTGTGTGTCACTTTAGTGAATGTCTGAGTACGTTCAGTTTTGACAGCTGTTTCAAAATCAAATAACATAAGATGTTTATCAGCACAGTAGTTCATTAATTTTTCTAAGGAGACGTTACATATGTCGACCCTTAGCCGAGGATACCTCACTGGAATCTTCTGATTTTTTTTTGTAGTTTGTGTAATTAGTGTAGCTATTGTTTATTGCTAGTGCGTAATTGTAGAGAGAATCTTCTCTGTAGTTGTAGTCTTTCATTGTTGTACAGTAAAACAGTTGTGGCATGCATGTAGATTTGCACTAAGTATTTTGCAGCTGCGCTTGCAATTAACGAGATATTATATTCAGTGCTATGTTAATGTGTTTTCTTATTTTACTCTTCCAATTCTGCTTTTCTGTGTTATCGTGTGAAACATTGTGACAATTATGGCGTGTGAAAAACGTAATACTAGGCTCCAAAGTAAACTGAGAAACGACAGTGAAGACAATAGCAGTGTATCAGCACCACCGTGTAATGAATTAACTAATGTTCAACATAGTAATTTGGTAATTGTGCATAGGGAAATGGAGCGGGCGGCAAATAATGATGTCGACAGTGAAATAATTATTGAACAGGGAAGCATTATCGATCGATCGGTCGGCAACAGTTCGCCTCAGGAATCCGATATGACAGGACACTGTTATATCCTAGCCAGTAATGCCACCCGAGCCCGCTGCCAAAAGGTTGGCAGCATCAAAGTCCGGACGCCGTCCGCATAAGCAGCGCCAGCGAGACAGCAAATCGCCGCAAGTCTGTGCGCGCCACCGCTGGCTTCTGGGTTCTTAAGCGCTGGAGTCGCGAGCGCTAGGACAGTTCTGTATTCGCCGCTCAGTTGTATACTCGCCACCGAATTGTGTACTTGCTAGTCAGTTGTATGTTCATCGCAGCAGAGTTGTTGTTTGTCGTCAGCCGACGCTGACCTAGCCGCTCCGACTCGAACTAGACAGATTTCTGTAGACACGGAGTTCACTATTGTGTTTCTGTACCTTCGTCAATAAAGATAAGTACCGACTTTTATTTAATCAGAGTGTTTGGGTTTTCATCTTTCTGTTCACTGTTCCAGCGGACCGGTCGGCCCGCTATTAAAAGTGTGGCGGTGACTTCGTAAGCCGTTTCTACCGCGAATTGTTTGTCGCTACGAACACCGCCACAAAAGACACAATCTTCCAAATACTGTAGATTCAAGTTTTGTGTCCTCACTGTTTTCTCAAATAGGTCAAGACACATTTTCTGCTCGTCAAAATATGAATGTTGCCCGTGCAAATGCACTGCCGAAAAGCATAGAGGAACAGATTCCAGACACCAATACATTATTATTGCAATTAATGCAACAAATGAAACAAAATCAGAGTCAAACACAGCAACAGTTAGACACAATGGAGCAACACCAGAGACTAACACAGCAACAGTCAGACGCAATGGAACAAAATCAAAAACAGTCACAGCAACAGCTTCGAAAGTTAGACACCACGCTTGAACAAACGCGTGAAGGTTTAACTGCTCAGTTACATAAAATCGAAACGAAATGTCAAAAAGTCTGTACTGACGTAAAAACACAAATTTGTGAGCATATCCAACCTATTTTCTCGCGTCGTGAAAATGCATTACAGAATCACGAAGCAGCCGTAAAAGAACTACAAACTATTGTTCATGAGAATCACGACACCTTGCAAGCTAAAATTGACTCAGTCGCATCTACCGATTCGGTTACGCAACTTGCAAAAACTCAGGAAAACTTAAAGGACACAGTAGATACGATTTCGACGCAAATGGACACTCTGAAACTTGGTTCAGAAAAACACACTGAGGAAATAAGTTCTGTATCGGAGAAAGTAGCCGAACTTTCGGATCAGTTCACCAACTCATCCACAAAGGTAGATGATGATATGAATGACACAAGACCCGTAGCCTTCACTGACACAGAAGAGTATGAACAAATTAGAAAACTCAAACAAAATCAAAATCAAATCATTACACAGTACAAAAGAGAAATCCGGAAGTACAAGATCTGTTGACACATGTAACACAAGAATTACATTCTTCAGAGGAGACTCACGCTCCAACACAGGAAGAGGGACTTAAAAATACGGAAAAGTCACAAAATAATAACACAGGGCATTTCAGAAATTATGAAAGAAATTGGCAAGGTGCACTGAATTTTGAGACTTAACCGCCGAAACGAAGTAACAGTGACCGATATGCGACTCGCCGACATGATGATTTTCACTATAAGTTCATTACTACACGTAAGTTCAAAACATTTAAGAATTCTGGCAACGACATTCATCCACAAGCATGGCTTCATCAATTCTCTCACTGTTTTCCTCCCAACTGGTCATTGGAGCTCAGGTTAGAATTTATGTGTGGCTACTTAGAGAATGAACCAGCTGTAAGAATGCGATCGGTCATTCACGATTGTCACAGTGAAGGAGAATTTTATCATGCCTTCCTCTCAGCATATTGGTCTCAAGCTACACAAGACCGAGTAATCATAGCATCATAATGATGAAACATTTCGAACAATCGGAATTTTCTAGTCTCGTCAAATATTTCGAAGACATGTTACATAAGAATCAGTATCTTTCAAACCCATACAGCCCCTCAGAACTCATCCGTATTTGCTTAATCAAATTACCTGAACATTTACGACATATTATTTTGGCAGGACGTTGCAAAGATGACATTGAAGCTTTTCAGGGACTCTTACAAGAATTGGAAATTGACACTGACAATCGCGGAACGCGAAAACAGGCACACAACAATTACAGGTCACATCCGTCACAATTCTGCAATGAATAACTGGACACGACAAGGCAATTCTTACAACGTAAATCGTGACCAAAATAGACACCACCCGTATGACAACCGTTGGCAGAGTAGTAATAATTACAGGGAAAGATCACCTCTCCGCGGCTATGGCTATCACAGAGACAATGAGAGAAACAGACAGTATGGGAACCAAAATAATTATTATCAAGGGAGACAGAATAACTTCAGACGCATTGGTCCACCGCGCATTTACGATTCCGGTAGAAATTCTCCACCACATTACCGACAAACAAGAAACTATGTAAACTACCGACAAAACGACAGACCTGAATTCCATCAGAACTGACTGGATTCAAACAGGGCAGGGCCCTCTCGACAAGGTGAATTTGTAGAAGTCAGATCTCCAAATCCCAATAACGACGCGAGCCAACAGAGAGACAATAGGCAATGACTCACACCGCTGGCAGCCACAAAACGTACTTATGAAGCTGACGACGTAGCTGCCGTGGCTATTAATTACGTAAAAATGAAAGACATTAGGGACATCTTACTCCAGGAACATGACGTAAAACAGAACGACATAGCATATCCCGTAATTCACATTACAGTAAATGACGTAATATTTATGGCAGTACTTGACTCTGGCAGTCCCATTTCAGTAATTAGTGAAACAGCCTTTAGCAAATGCAACAAATCGAACGATTGCTCCACACTTCCGTTACGTAAGATTAAATTACAAGGTGCAATCGTTGGAAAAGTGTAGATGTACGCCAACAAACCAACTTAGAATTCTTTTATCAAAGCCACAGTTTCTCTATGAACTTCCTTATCGTTCCATTATTGTCAACAAAAATTATATTGTGAGTAGACTTTTTGAATGAATACAAAGCAATCTTAAACTTTCACGATGCTGAAATAAGTTTAGAGAAAGAGGGTAAGTCAATAGCTTTGAAATTTGAAGATTGGCTCTCAAACTATGACGAGGAAATTAATCGGATTTACCTCCTGTTAGACAACAGTTCGGAATTTTCGACGGAACTTGACACTAACAATCACTCTGCAAGTACTGACATAGATGATATCGACAGCGTATTTGATACTAACGAGTTAATTCAGAATAAAATTCAGACAATTGAGAATTGTAATGACACTGATAGGCAAGACCTTTTCGAGATTTTACAAGCACATTCCACAGTGTTTACTCACGAAACAGGAACAATCAAGGGATTTCAATACCAATTTCGTGTTGGTGAGCATACTAAATTTTGTGTTAGACCATACGTATTTCCGGCACGTTATAGGGACCGTGTTAGAACAGAAATACAATCTATGCTTGACGAGGACATTATTAAGCCTGCAGGAAGCTCATACAACAATCCATTACATGTTGTTGAGAAGAAAAATGGATCGATCAGGCTTGTCTTAGATTCGAGACAAATAAATACTATCATCATTCTTGAAACAGACAGGCCGCAAACGTTAGAAGAACTTCTTCAAAATTTTAATGGTGTAAAAGTGTTGTCTTCCATTGATCTCAGATCCAGCTTTTATCAGATGGAACTTCATCCAGAATGTCGAAACTACGCAGCTTTCCTTTGTTTCGGCGTTTGTTATCAGTTTCGGAAACTTCCTTTTGGTTTGAACATTTCTTCAGCAGCATTCAACCGCGGGCTATATTTCATATTACCTGAGTTCTTAAAACGTCACATCACCTTATATGTGGACGATATTCTAATAGCAGAAGCTTCGTGGGACCAACATAATCGCATCCTCAACAGTTTGTTACGTATTTTTTGCAGAATCTGTAATTACTGTTAACTTGGAAAAGTCTGAATTCGGTAGGTCAAAGATGAGATTTTTGAGACATATTATTTCTTCTGAAGGCATGCAGCCGGATCCTGAAAAGGTAGAAGCAATCAGAGCCATTCCAGTTCCATCCACAAAAAAACAAGTCCGCAGTTTTCTAGGTCTCGTAAATTTTTACCGTCGTTTTCTGAATATGCAAATTCTAGTTATACCAAAACTTTGTTCTCTCACTGGAAAAAATACTATTTGGAACTGGGACAAACAGGCACAGTTGGAATTCAACTCTTTGAAAGAAGTGCTACTTGACGCGCCAATACTAGCTCATCCAGATCCGTCACAAGAATTCTGCCTTAGCACGGATTCTTCTAAAGTTGGTCTTGGTGCCCATTTATTTCAAGAAACCATAGAAAATGACACCACTGTTCAGAAAACCATTGCTTTTGATGGCCAATTGCTGAAAAAAACTGAAAAAAATTATTCCGTTACTGAATTAGAAGCTTTAGCTGTCGTTTGGGACCGGCCGCGGTGGTCTAGCGGTTCTAGGCGCTCAGTCCGGAACCGCGCGACTGCTGCGGCCGCAGGTTCGAATCCTGCATCGGGCATGGATGTGTGTGGTGTCCTTAGGTTAGTTAGGTTTAAGTAGTTCTAAGTTCTAGGGGACTGATGACCACAGCTGTTAAGTCCCATAGTGCTCAGAGCCATTTGAACCATTTTCGTTTGGGCATTTAACAAATTCCGTTTCTTTCTTTCTGGTAAGCACGTAAAAGTATACAGTGACCATCGTGCATTACAATTTCTTATGTCTTCAAAATTAAATCATGACAGGTTAAAACGTTGGGCATTGTTTCTGCAAGAATTCCACTTCACAATAGTCCACACTCCCGGCAAGGAAAACATTGTTGCGGACGCACTGTCGCGCTCACCGGCTGGGCTTGAGAAAAGTAACAAAGAAGGCAACCTCGAGAAAAATTTCAGTATTTTTTACATTCAGAAAGTCGCCTTTGAAAACTTCATTACTACATCTTTAAAGGACATTCCTCATCAACATGATAAAGATCCGATTTGGAAAGCCATCGTAAGCAAATGGCAAGAAAAGACACACACACAGAGATTCGGCATTATTATCTGGTTAGAAACAACATACTGTTCAAACGCTGCACTGTTGATGACAAGCTATGGGTACTTTCCATTCCTGACGATTTTGTTAATAAGCTCATTTGGTACATTCATTTCAGCTATGCACATTTTGGTCCACGAAAATGTTATCATATTCTTCGGACGACTTGTTATTTTAACAATATGGAAAAGAGAATTCGAAGACTCTTGTCTATCTGTAAATTTTGTCAAAAAGCTAAACCATCTACTATCTCACATCGTGCTCCGTTGTTTCCTATCATTCCTTCTAAATTAAGAGAATTTGCTGCTGTTGATCTCTTGGGACCCCTTGTCAGAACATGTAATTGATTTTCGTACGTTCTAGTCGCTGTTGAGCTTACTTCAAAATTTGTTTCTTTCACACTGTTACGTAAAGCCACTGGACGGTCGGTATCCAACGCCTTTGTTAAAAATTTCTTACGTGAAGTTGGACACCTTAGTAAACTCATTTCAGATAACGGACCGCAATTCAGATCTGCTGTTTGGTTACGCATGCTTCGGAATCATAAAATCAAACCTGTTTTTATTTCATTGTACTCACCACACTGTAACCCGTCTGAACGGATTATGAAAGAAATCAATAAGCTTTGCAGACTTTATTGTCACATATTGGGACAGATATTTACACTTATTTCAAAACGTGCTGAATGAAATGCCTCATGACTCCACTGCTTTACCACCTATTCTTGTAATGAAGAATGAAGAAGCACCGAACAGAATCAGAGAGCTTGTACCTTTTCCGAATACACGTAAACTTCGACACAAGACATAATTGATTTGGCTATTAAAAATATAAATTCTGCTGGAGACAAAAGGAGAAAACCACACGGTAAAGCAAATGCAAAGAAACAGTATATTGGTCAGAAAGTTCTCGTTAACGCTCATTCATTGTCACATAAGAAGAAACACTTGAGTCACAAATTCTTTCTGGTTTTCAATGGACCTTACGGAATCCGACGTATAACACATGAAACTCTGCGTACTAGGAAGAGTAAAGGTTTACACCATATTTCACTTGTAAAACCGTCTATTGAAAGATAATCTGCTTTTTAACTTAGTCTTTGCTATAAAATTTTTCACTTCACGTTACTAGTACGCTTCGTCAGACTTAGAAAATGTTAACATGCAACTATGTTTTAAAGTTAACTATCCAGTCTAGAACCTAGGGAACATATTTAGACAGTAATTACGAATGCATTGTTAATTTGAACAGACGACACAGTGTTATTGTGTGTGTACATTCTTGCTTGTTAGTTGTACGATTACATAATGACTATAAGGCTAACATACTTAGAACATACACCAGTACTGCTAACGAGATTTTAATGCAACATTTTGGTTTACTTGAGAATAGGAGAATTTTTTTAGGTTTTGACATTATTGCAGAAAGCTACGACGTTTTTGAGATTTGACTGAGGTGTTATGATGTTTTTTTTACAACAACAATATGTATTATGCTGTTGAGGTATGTTTATGACCAATAAGCTGATGCTTTATGAGGAGTTTGATTATGCTACATATTTATAATGATGAAATACTGAAGAATGTCGACGAATATGTATATGTGTAATAAGGTAAGGAATAATGAGTAGTGGTTAGGGACGCAAAAATCGTACTTGAAAAGTTATGAAATGTGTGTAAATGCGTGAATGCATTACAATGCCGACGAAAATTTTTTGGACACTGTTATATTTATAGGATTTCGTTTCTACACATTTGTAACGCTAATTCTCAAACTGTGTAATTTTTTATATGAGACTGTCACTGCTGCCGTAAATATTTCGTTAAGCAAGTTAAGTGACCTTCACGTAATGCGTCATGGCCGCCCAGCTGTACCACCTGCCTGGAGAAAAAGCCATTAGGTGGAGAAAAAAAGAGGCCATTAACCTCGCTATTGACATTGCTTTGTAGAAAGCATCGCAAATATGACACGCTATTACTTGGAAACATATGATTATACTGTGGAGCACGTACTTTGTGCTACTTACTGAAATGCTTATGAATTGATGGGAAATATTCTTACATTTCACACCTTATTATGACAAGTGTCTTTCTACGAGAATTGAGAGAATTTCTACTAAGTTATGAAATGCCACATGACTATCGCATGATATTGTTAAGCTTTGATTTACATAGTTGGTTATTTCATTTGATAGCTGTTTTCCAGCTGTGTTGCAGCATTGGTTTTATAAAATAAAATTAAATGTGTTTGCTAATGTGAACACTTTCTGTCAACAGATCTATTAAGTAATAATTTTATGATCCACATTCTTCGAAAAAGGAGCACTTGGATAGGAAAGAACAATAAGAAGGGACCAATAACAGTAACTGCATACATAATTTTCTTTTCAAGTACTTGATAATTTTTTTTTTTTTTTTTTTTTTTTTAGAATAAGTTGTGGTGCACCAGTTTAATTACATAGACATTAAGATGTGAATATACATTTCCCTTATCTGCATTTTTGTCTTTAGCATACTATTTTTTCTGCTTGTGGGTTTGTCATGTTTAGATATAAGTTATTGCATTTGCTGCTGCTGTTTGCTAGGCATAGTACTATTAAATTTTACTTTGTATTACTCTGTTTAGCCAGTTTTACTACTGATTTATTTTTCTTATTTGCTGCACATTGCCTTATATTAGTTGTAATGTTGCATTTGCTTTGCTAATTTAGATATACTGCTGCTTGCTTTGCATTTTTTTGTCATTGCTGTTTGTGTTAATTGTTTTGAACCGCTGCATTGCCTCGTGCCTTAGTTTAGCATCTGGGCTCAGTAGATTTCAGTTAGCTTAAGAGGGGGTAGACTGTATAAGAGAGTGAGTTGTGAGGAATTGGAAGAAATGCATTGACAAGGTATTAAAAAAAAGTCAAATAAGAGGAAACATCTATGAAATGAAGTTTTGGGTTGGACTGCAGTACCAAATGTCACACTGAAAACAAACCCTGACCTGTCCATTGTGTTATTCCACTATGTGTCTGTGTACCTTGTGTACTTGTGTTCTTCCTGTCTTTATGTGTTTATCTGATAAGACTTATGTTGTAGAATTTTTCTAGTTCTCAGCTACATTCACTATGATGAGGAATACTGTTATCCTCAAATATAATTTGCATTAATAATATGTTATTTACTTTGTAAAGTTGTTTAGACATTTTTTATTCTGTTTTCTTTTAATGCTCACGTCTGAAGTTGATGTTTCGAAAGTTATTCAGACCTTTTATGTATTTACTTATGTCATAATCCCTGTAATACTGATGTATATGTTTATTTCTATTCTTTTGTAAAGCCCCTATTACTACAAATGTTATCTGTATTGTTATGTTCTTTAATGATGTATTTTGTACCTTTGTAATTGTATTCTTATGTTGTAAATTTATAATTGTATAGACACCAGTTCTTCAAATTAAGTTACATTTCACTGCACACATTTCTGTTGGTCATAGTATATGCACAATAGATGAGAAGTTGGGACTGTTGGTGTTTGCAAGTGTGTTGATAATTCAGCAAGGGACTAGTTAACAGCATTGCTGGTTCTATGGACCATTCCAAAAACTTTGTGAGTGTACAAGTGGTGGTTTATGGACTTACTATATTATCCGCAAGACTCTTAGATGGTGATTGTGCACCTGCACAGTCACAACAGATGGCTGCTGGCCGTCTCTACAAGGACTGCAGTGGGTCTGCACCTTTAATGGCCCACCAATACCATTATCTCTGCAAGGACTGCAGTGGGTCTGCACCTCTGGTGGCCCACCAATACCGTAATCTCTACCAGGACTACAGTGGGTCTGCTCTGTGATGACCTACCTACCAATATTCTTCAAAACTTCGACTGACTCTGCTGTGGGTTTGCTCTGTTGTGGACCATTACCTGTCTGCATGTCAAGAGTCAGCATTATCCTTCTGTTGGAAGGACAACACTACTTCTTCAAGACTGCATGGAAATCCACTACTTCCATGTGCATTTTCTTTTACTGCTCAGACTTTGTTTATAAAATTGTAATTAACACTGTGATGAATGATCAGGACTGTCTTTATGGACTGTGAGAGAATTTTAGCTTTTGACCAGTGCATTTGAAATCTTTGTTATTGTAATTATGAAAAATTTTATCAAATCATTATTGGCCACTGCCCAAAACAATTTGTAAAATTTTTTGTGGGGATCATGGGGGCTATGTAAGTAGGCCGTTTAGGTTTTTTTATTTGTAACGCCACGTAGCGCTCTGTATGAAAATCACTGGCTGTGCTGTGTGCGGTCTGTGGCTTGTTGTTTTGCTATTGTAGTGTTGAAGAGCTGGATGTGAACAGCTCGTAGCGTTGCGCAGTTGGAGGTGAGCCGCCAGCAGTGGTGGATGTGGGGAGTGAGATGGCGGAGTTTTGAGAGCAGATGATCTGGACAAAGACAGTAAATTTGTAAGACTGTATGTCATGAACTGATATATATACAAAATAATAAAATGACTTTTGAACACTATTAAGGTAAATACATTGTTTGTTCTCTATAAAAATCTTTCATTTGCTAACTATGCCTATCAGTAGTTAGTGCCTTCAGTAGTTAGAATCTTTTATTTAGCTGGCGGTATTGGCGCTCGCTGTATTGCAGTAGTTCGAGTAACGAAGATTTTTGTGAGGTAAGAATTCATGAAAGGTATAGGTTACTGTTAGTCAGGGCCATTCTTTTGTAGGGATTACTTAAAGTCAGATTGCGTTGGCAAAAAATATTGTGTGTCACTTTAGTGAATGTCTGAGTACGTTCAGTTTTGCTCAGCTGTTTGAATATCAAATAACATAAGATGTTTATCTGCACAGTACTTCATTAATTTTTCTAAGGGGACGTTACAGTAAGACTGAACAACAGCAAGAGCCGAAGCACTACCGAACGGAAGGCGACGAAACTTAAACGCACCAAGGCAGCTGTTGATCACAAATTAGCGCTGCGACTGTTCATCGAGCGGAATTTGAAAGTATGCGCCCCTGTAAGTCAATCGTGGAAAAGGATTTTCCCGCACCAAGCTTATCAAAAAATGTCTTCAGGCACGGTAAGGGAAATGTAACTACCACTGTCTGGGGATTTGCTGTAGACTTAAAGTCAGCACAAATACGGAGACGACCGTTTGGTTTTTTCAGACACACTATAGGCGAAGCCCATGGAAAAACAGAAACAGGTTCAATGACACCACTGTCTTGTAAATGCTGAAGTTCAGCAGCTACGGTGTCGCGCAGTACATACAGTACTGGGCGTGTGTGCCGAAAAATAGGCATGGCGTTGTCTTTAACTGCAAAATGGGCTGCAAAGTTTGTGGCACAACCAAGGCCATCAGAAAAAGAGTTCATCAAAATCATCGCATAGCGCGGCAACACTATCTGCATGGTCACTAGCGTTGATGCAAAGTAATTGTCCTGAATCGCGAGGCCAAAAACTTCAAATACGTCCATTCGAAAAATATTCGTAGCATTACTAAAGTGGAGCACATGAAAACACACAGTTTTCAACGCTGCCAAATACGTTGCTTGCAAATACACACGCTATGCACTGAGATTTCCTGTCCAGTAAATGGATTCAGTGTGGAATGTGAACGACGGAGCAGGGGGGAACCAAGCAAGTCAAACGTTGATCTGTTCAGTAAAGAAAGAGATCCACTAGTTTCCAGCTGCATGCGAACAGAACGTCCACAAGTGTTCGAAGTCACAAAAAGTTTCCTCGCATTGCGCTGAAAGTGAGAGGAAGTGTCTGGCAAAACTTGATTCACACGATGAGCTGTAGAAGCACGTGAAGTATAAGGCTGTGAATAAATGGCATTAACGTCCATAGGCTGATGTGAATCATTATATGGCGATTTCCGCTGCGGTGACCCCCACGCGAGCCACACGAACGGGAAACAGGCTGCAAATTAGAGCGTCTCTTACTGCACACAGCTTTCTCATGTCTTTCCCTATTACAAAATAACACTGTGCTGGTTGGGATGGGCAACTGTCCCGTGGATGGGCACGAAAGCAGTTCGGGCATGATTTCAGTTTCTGAGTAGGTGCCTGGTTGGAAACTTGTTTACTTGAGCGCGAGCGGCGTGGTACGGCTCGCTGCGTCGGGACAGAAATGGTTCAAATGGCTCTGAGCACTATGGGACTTAACATCTGAGGTCATCAGTCCCCTAGAACTTAGAACTACTTAAACCTAACTAACCTAAGGACATCACACACATCCATGCCCGAGGCAGGATTCGAACCTGCGACCGTACTGGTCGCGCGGTTACAGGAACAGAGCGGAAGTGCATGTGTTGCGTCTCGCTAACAGTACATACACCCGGGGTCACGTCGAACGTGGAAGTAGCCATATCTAATGTACCTTGTCTATCTAGCAAGTCCACTACTTCCTGCAAAGACAGGATTCTAAATTTTAGGATTTGCTCACGGATGCGGTGGTCCGCCACATTGTGCGCAATAGCGTCTCTAATCATGATATCTGCATATGAGCGTCCACATGAGCAATTAAAGTCACAATCAGATGTTGGTCCCTGAAGGTCCGCCAACCACACTGGAGACGAAAGAATGTGTAGTGTGCAGCTACCACATTTACACTGTCACGGAAGTGGGAATTCAAAGCGTCAATCACTTCGTCGTAAGTTTTAGTTTATAGGTGGGTGGTGGGAAACAATTTTACGAGCACACGGTATAACGCAACACCCGTGTTGGCAATTAAAAAGGCAAGCTGCTCTGTACCTGGTATGGTGTATGCTGCGCAGTGTGCCTCGAGCTGCGCGATGTATTCTGGCCAGCGTTCAGCGTCCAGATTGAAGGCACGAAATGGCGGCGCCGTCGGCGTCGGCAATGGTACAGGCGGCGGCGTCGGAGGCGCTGTAGTAGCTGCAGTTTGTAGTGTGACCAGTCAATTTACAGCAGCAAGCAACTGAGTCATTTGCTGAGCCTACAACCGTACAAGATCCGACAGCGAAACCTGTTCCTGTGGCGAAGCTATGGTTTACACAAAATGTCTTACAGCGAAGGGTCGAAGCACTGATACATGCAGTCATACGGAGCTATCACAAAAAAATAAAGCAGTACCGAGCAAAAAATCGTAAGAGGAGAAAAAGAATGATCCTCGTCGCCACTTTTTTGTATCCCAACTTGACAGGCAGCGTTTGGATCTACCCCTGTGAAATTCTTCTGCAAAATAGGAGGAGAGTGAAGGACGCGATTAGGAGCAGGAAAAGGTGAAGTAGATTTTACAAGTTCACTATACTTTCTTTTCTTTATTGTGATTTCATTCTCCAGCCCCACATGTACAGGGGTGGACTGTCAGCGGCACAATCCGCCGCTCTTCAACCGAGTGACATGACAGCTAATACAAGAATAAAATGTTACATATAAGGCGATAAAAAAGGGGATCATAAAACAGAGTAAGGGGAGATAATGGAGGTAAAAATACACTAACATGGAGACGTTCATGGTGGAACAATTAAAAAAGTCTGATACGTTAATTCTCTTTTTGAACTGCAAAATTCCTTAACCTTTAATATAAAGGGAGTGGAAGGGCTTGACCCATACAGAAACCATTTAATTTCAACATATTTATTTGCATCATAGATAAATCATTACGAGAATTACAATCATAAATGAGATAATAAATCCCTTAAGAAACGCCACTCAGGCCAGTTTTACAAACTGCTTGTTATATGAAACCACATGATAATTAATCTCTTTACAAACATTTAAAAGAAGCCGCCACTCAGGCCAAGTAAATCATTTAAAATAAACTTCACATCAAATAACCAGGAAATCAATTATTATTTCCGCTTAGATTGAAAACCGCCCCTCCAGGGCGAGATATTACCAAACAGCTTTACAACGTTATAGACAGTTTGATCAATAATAACCTAGCAATTTCCCTATCAAAATAGGATGAATTGCACCGCAATTTTAGAAAACGGTTTCAGTTAAGACACATTCTTCCAGAAATCCATCAAAATTCTTAAGACAAATATTTAAATCATTTAACCTGGGCAATCTTGCAAAGCTACCACAAGTTTTAGAAAACTGCAGCTTGTACAATAACTGTGGCCCAAGATTGTGAGGCCACAACTTGGCCACGAACAGTGTAAGCGACTGAGTACTTATCTTCGAATTACGATGTGGACACCGTTTGTACTTCCACCCCGTTCAGAACAAGGAAATCGGAACCAAACAGCACACGCGAACTCAGGCGAAATCCACCATCTGTACACCCACTAGTAATTTAAAAGGGGAGGCTCTGCACCTCGATGGCCCACTGCTTCCGATCTCTGAAACATAAATCAGAAGCGACGACAGGGATCAAACAACCCTTCCTTCACCTAATTACTCAAACTTATACAGAAAACAATAAAACTGATTTCATTCCTTTAAGCAGAACCACATACACGAATGATGCAAACGGAACTGGCTCATTAAAACCCAAGCATCACATGGAGCACCTTATGTGGGCCTGTAAGGTACCACACGGCAATCTTTAAACATGGAATGAAGATCGTTCGGTAAGGCTGCACGCACGTATCAATGTTTTAGACTCTTGCCAGCTGAAGTAAGAACAATACTATTAAGGAGCGAAGCACACACTTATAAGAGGCATGAAATATGATATCTCAGTCCTCGCAACGCTTTGCTGCCTCAAGAGCAATCATCATGATATTTCACTATTCGTTGGTAGGCGTTGAAGTACTTAACTTGATGCCAGCTGCTGGATCGATGTGGCGAAGACACCAGATGTTGCTTAGTCCGACAGTAACAGCGTGTTCCTTCGCAGAAGCGAGCACATGCATAACTTCATGAGATTGCCAAGAAGCCACAGCGCCGGCCCACTGTTACTGACCCCAGTACGATCAAGCGCAAACTGCCGCCCGTACTCAGGTACACCATGCTCGCTGTCGTCTCTCCAATGTCTCGCTAATACGCGCACCTCCGCGTGCCGTGCCCAACGTTGTTCTCCCTTTCCACTCCGTACTGCCTCACTATATCCTCAGTCGGCCCAGGCTCCAAAGACAGACTTCTGCCAGTGGGAATCGATAGTGCCTAAGCCAAATATATCCCTGGCGCCAGTCCCGCCACGGTTCAAAGTAGACATGAAGTTAAAAAACACAGTTGGCGATTCGTAGAACACAAAAAAGGCACTGAAGTCACACACACAGGTTAAAAGTCGGCCACAGTATTAAAAAACTCCTCAAAAACACACTTTAAACGCACTTGGAGCACACACGATGAAGAACAAGACTGCCAGGTGGGACCTGCCAAGGGAGAAGCCTGAGAGGATGGAAAAGGAGGAGGGGAGAGCAAGGTGCAGCAGGGGAGGGTGTGGGATGAAAAGAGTAGGGGCGTCAGTGGGTGCACCAAGAGGCAGGAGACAGGTGGGGCAGGAGATGAAAAGAGAAGACAAGGCAGGAGGGAGTGTAGAGACACTGAAGGGGAGCTCAGGAGAGGGAGGGGGAGTAGGAGGGGAAAGCCACTCAGAAGAAGGGAGGGGGAGAAGAGGAGGAGGCAGGAGTAAGGTTGGGTTAGAGTTGGTTGGAAGGGTAGATGTCAGGGCTCATTATCCGGGAGGGGTAGCTGCATTGGGAAAGGTGGTGGAGGGTGTGGAGATAGGATGGGGCACAACAGTAAAGGTGCGGCAATGGGCTGAAGGTGGAGAGGAAGGGAGACACCAAGTGGTGAGGAGCATCAAGGCGGCGGACAATATATAGGGTGTGGATGTGTTCAAGGAAAAGGAGAAGGTGGGGGAAGGGGATGAAGTCGTAGAGGATGCGCGTGGGGGATGGAAGGCGGATGCGGAAGGTGAGGCGGAGTGCATGGAGTTCGAAAAATATGACTAGATGGTTAATTAACTTTGGCTAAGATGAGCACATAGGTGCGAAGCCATACAGGTATCGAAGGTAACAGCTACTGGAAGTTACAAAGGCAAAATCTGTAGTGGCTCGTCCACTAAGAAACAGAAACAATGTTGCTCGGTGGTCTACTTGTGATCAAATGGGCTGAATGTGGAGCGGCACTCGTCGAGCTCCACAGCATCGGCTAAAGGGTGCTGTGGTCGGCGTTGTTCGTCCGCTCTCGTGGAGCCAACCTACAAGAGCGCACCTACCTTGTGGCATCGTAGCTATCGATACCACAACACCAAGACGAAGTTGTACTACATAAACAAAAGTTTATGAGCATGTTTCTACATCTGAAAGATGATGTCTGCTCAGATTTCACCCATAAGAGTGGCACTAAAAGCGCCACTATGAGGATACAAATCAGGTTTGCTTTAAATGTGTCTGTAATGGTCGCGAGCGTGAGTTACCTCTGAGATTGGACGTGGGGAGTTGATGTTACTCCAGAATGCCTTTAAGGCGACAAAGGCGCCATTATCAACATCTCACTGAATTTGAAGGAGGTCGCGAAATAGGGCTATGAGAAGCTGGATGTTCCTTCTGCAGTATTAAAGAAATATTTGGCGGGAATGTACCCATTGTACATGATTGCTGGCAGCGGTTGTCACAAGAAGGTCAGGTTCCGGATGGCCACTTGGCACTACCGAGAGAGAATGCCACCGTGTTCGGCTGTGAAGCATCGTAATACATCTCCAGCAGCAATCTGAGCAACAGTTGGCACCACAACGACACAACGAACTGTTACAGATCCTCTACTACAAGGAGAGATCCAAGCCGGATGTCCTGTGGCGTGCATTCCACTGACCCCAAACCATCGTCATTTGCGACTTCAGTGTGTCAAGTGAGAACTCATTGGAGGGCAGGGTGGAGGTATGTTGTGTTTTCTGATGAAAGCTGGTACTGCCTCGGTTCAAGTGAGAGCTGGGTGTTGGTTAGAAGGAGGCCAGTGAGTGCCTGCAATCAACCTGACTGCTTGCTAGGCACTCTAGAACTACACCTTGAGTTATGGTGGTGTGTGCCATTTTGTATGACAGCAGGAACACTCTCGTGATTATCTCACGCAGCCTGACTGCGAATTTGTATATCAGTCTGGTGATTCGACCTGTAGTGGTGCCATTCATGAACAGAATTCCAGTGGTGTTTCCCAACAGTATAATACTCGCCCACATATCGCTGTTGTAACTCAATGTGTTACAGAGTATCGACATGTTGCCTTGGACCGCTCGACCACCAAATCTATCACCAGTCGAGAATATCTGGGACGTCACCCACAAACAGCATTAACTGTCCCTGTGATGACCGATGAAGTGCAACAGGCATGGAATTCCACCACACAAACTGACATCCTGCACCTGTACAACACAATGCATTCACGTTCGCAGGCTTATGTTCAACATTATGGCGGTTACACCAGTTATTGCTGCAGCAGCACTTCATATTTGCAGTGCCTTATTTCGCGCTTGCATTAACCTGCGATCATGCAATGCTAATCACTTAAATATGTTACTTAGACAAATCTATTTCCGAAATTGCATTACTCTACATTAATTACTGATGTTGCGATTTTTTTCTGTCAGTGTATATAGCCAGTAACTACTTGAATCGCATCCCTGTCCTCACGTGACAACTACTTGACAGAAGTGGATGCGCGATAATAGCAATTTCGTGGTCTTGTACGCTGTATCGCCTCACACGGAACAAAATTAAACTCTCTGCTCGCGCCAGTGCCGGCACATTTGCAGGGAATGGAGACGCAGCGCGGCACCTGCGAGAATTTGCCTATTTCCGTCGCGGAGAGCCGGGGCGTTCAGTGCCCTGGGCTGATGAATCTGACACGTATACCCCAGCCCGGCAGCAGCTGCGGGGAGGGGGAAGCGCAGCCAAACACATTTGTCAGTCGGCGCACCTGGATACTGCAGCTTGCGTTTTGCCCAACGCTCCTCGCATAACGGTAGACACGTGTGCTGCCTGAGATCTCAGACTGCGGGGAAGGCGCCGACGAGCGCTGAGAGTTTCGTCGAAAATGAAAAGCCCTTCTTTTTACAAATTTTCTTACACATTGCTGTGCCATTTAGCTGATTCCATCTGTGAAGGTAAACAGCAATATATATAGAAAGGGAAAGTGTTCTAGGAACCGGCTGGATGGTCATATCAGACATGTGCAATATTTAGACAACAGTTGGAGTTATTACCAGGAGCTCCAATGGACTGATGCCACCAGCCTCGGATGGCCACATCACTGCTGGCCATTCAAACCACAACACCAATAAGGATAACAAATAACAAAATTTCACGTGCATGTGCAATAGAGAGGAAAGAATACGTGATTAAATTCTTTTAAAGACATCATGTTTACGCCAGTCACTGTTAAACCTTTTATTTCCACTATTGCAATTTCGGCCTTATGCCATTATCAAGTGCAGATGTTTTGGCTTTAAGTCATGTCAACTTTATACAGGCTGACACATTTATATGTCGTTGTCATTTGCTGTTATATACATTCGTAACGCAGCATTATGAATGTATATAATGGCAAATGACAACGACATATAAATATGTCAGCCTGTATGAAGTTGACATGACTTAAGGTCAAAACATCTGCACTTGATAATGGCCTAAGGCCGAAATTGCAGTAGTAGAAATAAGAAGTTTAACAGTCACTGGCGTAAACATGGTAGCTTTCAAAAAATTTTACATGGCTGTGAATCACAGTTATAAAAAGTTACATGATTAAATATTCGTGGATTATTTGAGGGCGTACATGGTGCGAGATTTAGAATACAGTACACTTCTGGCACCAACAACGCCTCTAACCCGTCTCAGAATCGAGTCGAATTGAGCTTCGATGACAGATACGGGTACGTCATTCCATCCTACTCCACCTCGTATGCCAGATTTAGTAGCAACGGGGTTCACAGCCGTGATAAACTTATTGAAAGAAATAAGTTACCTGCATTGGTTGTTTTACGTTTCCATTTTATTTCTATTTTGTGTACTACGATTCGGATGTGTAGCTATTCTCAAGCAACAGAATACATATCACGAAAACTATAATTGTAATACAAATACAAAACAACTTTTGGTTATAGTCACCAGAATAAACTTAAACTAAAAACAGAACAAACAGGGCACTTGCGATGTTTAACCTCCTAACTACGTACCTTTTGAGGTAACAGTCATATAATTTAATCAGCAGTCCATGCTTGTAAAAGCACTACCAAATGAGAGCATGGCATTATTGGCCGGGAGACCCGTCAGTGATTATTCCCTTGCCCGGTGCAAATCTTTCTAGTTGACACCACTTCGGAACTTTGGCGTCGATGAAGACTTCATGAAATGATAAGAATAACAGAAACACAGAATTGTTAACGCTTTCGCTGCCACTTGTTGACAAACTGCCTATTGGCTTCTGTCTCGGGGTTTTTCGGCTGACGTTCATCTAATGATTTTACTGACGTTTCGCGAATACAAATGGCTGGCATTGTGAAAACTTCACCCTCCATTGCCGGTTGTGAACTGGGGCCGAGCTCGCGACCGCAGACTGTATGTACCTGGCGCGCCAACGTCCGAGGGCTTCTCCGCGCTCATTTCCGGTGCGGTTCTCCTGTTGCTACCTGTGACGGTCGTTCGCTGCAGTACGGGAAGCCAGGATCCGTTTACCTAAAGGCTGTCTTTCTTGTTGAAGCTGTTCGCGTGTTTTTGTATTTCTACAGTTTCTCTGAACAACCCTGTGTGATAGTGCGCCGAGCAAAACCACCAGCTTGCAACCTGAAGAAAGAAGAGGTACAAGCCATTAAGAATCTCAACGTCGACAAGAGTACTGTACTGTCTGGCTGCCTGCCGATAAGGGGAATGCGACCGTCGTAATGAAGACCGAGGATTATGAGCAAAAGATCCGAGACCTATTAGATCCGACGACGTACCGAAAACTAAGCGCAGATCCGACGCAGCGTATCACGCGGAATACGAATCGATTAATCAAGGCGTCTTCTCTGCCGGCGGACATACAGAGAAACCTGCGCAACACAGAAGCCCTACCACCTCGGCTGTATGGATTACCCAAGATCCATAAGAACAACGCTCCACTAAGACCGATTTTTAGCGCGTGTGATAGTGCTTCTCTACAACCAGAACTTCCGTGTCGGCGAATTTTATTACGTGGTCGGTCTCACTCAACGCGTGCTCTAACAAGGCCGCCGGCCGGTGTGGCCAAGCGGTTCTAGGTGCTTCAGTCTGGAACCGCGCGACCGCTACGGTCGCAGGTTCGAATCCTGCCTCGGGCATGGATGTGTGTGATATCCTTAGGTTAGTTAGGTTTAAGTAGTTCTAAGTTCTAGGGGACTGATGACCTCAGATGTTAAATTCCATAGTGCTCAGAGCCATTTGAACCATTTCTACCAAGGCCGATTTCTCCGCCTACCCCAACCTACAACGTCGCTTATGTTCTTTGATCCTGGTGTCGATTGATCGTCCAGTCATTCCGACATTAACTTTTCCGCATGTGCTTGATATACGGTATATTCCCGACATTGCAAGTGGGTTCGTTTCTCCTTTGCCGATCTGTGACACTCTTTGATCTTCCTTGTCGGTTTGAAAATCGTCTTTACGCCATGTTTGCGCAATATACGGCCGATTCTGTCCGTCACTCTGGGAATGTGTGGCAGAAAGGCCGTACCCGGCATTTCGTTTTCTGATTCCTTACTTCGCCGAGAGTTTGGCTCTGTTACACTCCCAATATAATTTGTGGAGTACCCATTGCTCCTCAGAATACTTTCCAGGTGTTGCATTTCGTGTCTGAGGTATTGCGTCTCACATATTCATCCTGCTCGCGTTACGGGCGTATTAATCATGCCTCTTTTCTGGCTCGAATAGTGGTTTGACAGTTTGTGCAGGTATCGATCCGTGTGTGTCGGTTTTTGATACACGCTGTGTCCCAGGTTTTCGCCATCCCTTGTGATCAGCACATCTATAAATGGCAGTTTTTTGTCCTTTTCTACTTCCATGGTAAATTTTATGTTGGCATTGAGGCTGTTCAAGTGTCTTAGAAAGTCACCGAGCTGTTCTTCACCATGGCTCGACACAACGAAAGTATATACCACACATTAGGTTTGCAAGTCGCTTCGAATTGTCCCATGAAGAAGTTGGCCACCACTGGACTAAAGAGGACTACCCATGGCGACGCCTTCCAGCTGTTAGTAGAAATCGCCATGCCACGTGAAATAGCTCGTGGTGAGACATGCATGGAAGAGCATCGTGATATTTTGCGGGAAAATAGAACCGATATGCTACAGAGCGTCACTGAGTGGCTCTTTCGTAAACAAAGAAACAACATCAAAGCTGACCAGGATGTCGTCTGGTGCAAATTTCGGTTTCTTCAGCTTCTCAATGAAATGTCCTGAGTCCTTTATGTATGTGTCGGTCTTTCCCACGTGTGGTTGGAGCAGAGAGGCCAGCTTATCGTCGGTGAGCCAGGAGCGCTAAAAATGGGTCTTAGTGGAGCGTTGTTCTTATGGATCTTGGGTAATCCATACTTCTGTGTTGCGCAGGTTTCTCTGTATGTCCGCCGGCAGAGAAGACGCCTTGATTAATCGATTCGTATTCCGCGTGATACGCTGCGTCGGATCTGCGCTTAGTTTTCGGTACGTCGTTGGATCTAATAGGTCTCGGATCTTTTGCTCATAATCCTCGGTCTTCATTACGACGGTCGCATTCCCCTTATCGGCAGGCAGGCAGGCACTACAGTACTCTTGTCGACGTTGAGATTCTTAATGGCTTGTACCTCTTCTTTCTTCAGGTTGCAAGCTGGTGGTTTTGCTCGGCGCACTATCACACAGGGTTGTTCAGAGAAACTGTAGAAATACAAAAACACGTGAACAGCTGCAACAAGAAAGACGAAAGCCTTTAGGTAAACGGATCCTGGCATCCCGTACTGCAGCGAACGACCGTCACAGGTAGCAACAGGAGAACCGCACCGGAAATGAGCGCGGAGAAGCCCTCGGACGTTGACGCGCCAGGTACATATAGTCTGCGGCCGCGAGCTCGGCTCCAGTTCACCACTGGCAATGGAGGGTGAAGCTTTAACAATGCCAGCCACCCGTGCTGGTGAAACGTCAGTAAAATCATCAGATGAACGTCGGCCGAAGAACCGGAGACAGAAGCCAATAGGCAGTTTTTCAATAACAGAAACAATTAGCCCCCTAGTAAATCGAGTCCGCAAAATCGCAGTCTAGAGGAGGAGACCAGCGTCTACACCTCGAGTTATAGATGGTTAAACACTGTGTAACTGCAAGGAAAAATAGTAAGTAAGCAATAGCTGAAAACATCATGTAATAAAATGGTTTACCACATTACTGGGACAATCTATTTACTAGTGTAAGGGATAACTGAACTGAATTCAGTGATCCCTCGTGGCAAACAAGTCTAAGATAAACCTGTGTGACAGGTGAGCTTTGTGTGTCGTCTACAGGAGGTGGACAAAAGTATGCAAACGCCAAAGGCATAAAACATTACCGTGTCTAATAAGGTGTGAGAAATCTGTTGGCATTCAAAACAGCCTACAGTCGACACGAAGTGGATAAACAGAGGTGCTGTATTTTTTCAAGGGAATCTTATACAATTCGTCGTGCGAAATGGCACATTCAGATAACGATGATGGAGGTGGACAGCGATCATGCACCGTTGTCTCCAAAGTACACCACAAACACTCAATAATATTGAGATCTGGAGACTGCGCTCACCAGTAGAGATGTGACAGTGCATCCTCGAGTTCACAGAACCAGTCCTGTGTGAACAGGGTTCCTGTCCTCTTGGAAATTACCACCACCATTAGTGAACAATCCTTGTGTCATAGGATGGACCTGCTCGTATTTATTTATTAATTCGTTTTAGGTCAATATTAAATATTTATAACTGTTGTTGATTTCGATTGTATCACTATATTTGTGGCGGGTTTGGGAATTCTCAAAATTGTCACATAATCCTTTTCAGCGTAACCATGAGGCCTATGGAATACCATGATCTGGCTGTAACACGTGTATATTTCTATTGTCTATTGTCAAACAACAATTTATGAAAGATGTTTATATTTTATTGTTAGCATTAAGTAGGAATAATTAATATTTGTCATGTTGGAGTAATTGTGGTAGCAGGGAATGTCTGAACCAAAGTACAGGGTGATTCAAAAAGAATACCACAACTTTAAAAATCTGTATTTAATGAAAGAAACATAATATAACCTTCTGTTATACATCATTACAAAGAGTATTTAAAAAGGTTTTTTTCACTCAAAAACAAGTTCAGAGATGTTCATTATGGCCCCCTCCAGACACACGAGCAATATCAACCCGATACTCCAACTCGTTCCACACTCTCTGTAGCATATCAGGCGTAACACTTTGGATAGTTGCTGTTATTTCTCGTTTCAAATCATCAACGGTGGCTGGGAGAGGTGGCCGAAACACCATATCCTTAACGTACCCCCATAAGAAAAAATCGCAGGGGGTAAGGTCAGGGCTTCTTGGAGGCCAGTGATGAAGTGCTCTGTCACGGGCTGCCTGGCGGCCGATCCATCGCCTCGGGTAGTTGACGTTCAATTCAGACGATAAGGTTTCATAACTAACCTTTTTCGTAGGACTCTCCATAGAGTTGATTGTGGAATTTGCAGCTCTCTGCTAGCTCTGCGAGTCGATTTTCCTGGGCTGCGAACAAATGCTTGCTGGATGCGTGCTAGATTTTCATCACTCGTTCTCGGCCGTCCAGAACTTTTCCCTTTGCACAAACACCCATTCTCTGTAAACTGTTTATACCAACGTTTAATACACCACCTATCAGGAGGTTTAACACCATACTTCGTTCGAAATGCACGCTGAACAACTGTCGTCGATTCACTTCTGCCGTACTCAATAACACAAAAAGCTTTCTGTTGAGCGGTCGCCATCTTAGCATCAACTGACGCTGACGCCTAGTCAACAGAGCCTCAAGCGAACAAATGTAGAACTAAATGAAACTTTATAGCTCCCTTCATTCGCCGACAGATAGTGCTTAGCTCTGCCTTTTGTCGTTGCAGAGTTTTAAATTCCTAAAGTTGTGGTATTCTTTTTGAATCACCCTGTATTATTGGCAGGAGAGACAGCACATAGATATAATTTTAAAAAGGGCGGGAGAGACCGCGTATGGATACATTTTAAGAAAAGAGCGGGAAAAACTGCGCATTGATAAATTTTGTGATGGAAGCAGGGATTGTCTGCACCACAAAGCATTGTTGGCGGCAGAGACTGCACTTTAGCGTTCGTAGGAAGTCAGTCATAAGCGAGATGTGAAGCGAGTCGGTAACAGGTCTGAAGCGAGAGGTTGAGGGGAGCGGTGTGCCTGCCAGCCACTAGCTATGATTTACAAGAGATTATAAACGGATGTACAGAGACATCAGCTAACTATTATCATAAGAGGAACTAATATTATTGAATTATTTTTTTTGAGAAACTCAAGACTACTGAAGGTATGTTTGCGCAATGCTAGTTGTAAGATCATTGTAAAAAGTAAGTACCATTTGAACGTTTGTAAAATCGTTTCATTCAGAATATAATTAATTTTTGCCAGCAATATTGCATTACTGATTATAATCCATCCCAAAAACCATCAACGTAAAACTTTGGAAAATTTTATTGTTGTCAAGAAAAGGTTTAACTATGAATTACGTAACTTCAGTCAAATTAATTAAAGAATAACGTCAGCTTTGCTATTAAAAAATAACGTCAGCGTTGGTAATAAATACAGCCGCTTATTATGACAGCCCACCAGCAGCTAACAAAGTATAGTAAAACAGAGTAAGTATATTCATGTCGCAGTTCGATGTAGCGGTCAGATGGCGATCCAGTAACAGTAAAAAAGGTAAGGAACAGTATTGGGTTATTGCAATAACGACTGAGGGCCACGACGACGACACATTCTATGTTTCGTCAAAATAATCAGAAAATCACTTTTAATAAGCAGCAATTAAATTTGTATGCGAAGATTGAGAAAGAGAATAAATTTCAAAGGGAATATTTCATTTGTTATTATTAAGCAAGAGATAGAAATCCTAAGGGAGGGTTTCATAGGTTATTGTAGAAGGGAAGGTTGCGTAACAAAAGAGATATAGAGGAGACGAGAAGGTTTCACTTGGCGACATCCAGTCAGTAACACTCTTTAGTGAATTTACTGTGAAAATGAATATACTGACTCTAACAATTGTATGAATAAGCTAGTGTTCAGTGGCGCAACGCTTATACTATAGTGTATACCTTTAATTCACTGCCCATCGGTAATTCTGCTTGCTCTATTGATTCTGCATTGAAAAGTGTTTGTTCAGGGTTGAATCCACTTTGAACAGTCATATATTTTGTTGCGTGTGCTAATTATAGACAATGTCCCGCAGAATAATTAATCGTTCTCAAGGTGATAAAAGCGTAGAAAATACTGACGAGAAATTCTTTTCAGGAATAGACAGAAATAATACGTGTGAAAAACCCCATAGTGAAACGTTAGGTGAACAGACATTCGAGAGTAGTAATAATATGTAATCTTTTGACAAACAATCAACTTCAGAAATTCCAACTGATAATGAGACATTAGTGCAAAAGAGTTTGTTTTTAAATACAACAGACGCTACACAACCACAAATTACGGGTAGCAGACGTAATAGTTTCAGTAACGATACCACTATGATGCAGTCAAGCAGTGTGACTCCATTACGTGCCGAAACAGATTCCAACGGTACACAGCTACACAAACTGCGTTGCAGGTGCCACAGTTTTATTGACGAAAATTCCGATATAACAGAAGAGGTGACACGATTACAATCATCTTAGGATGTTCAAATGAACACAGATGTACAACCTTTAACAACGAATACAAATACACACAGAAGTCAATCCGAAACGGATCCAATAATGGCATTTTTGCTACAAATGAGACAAGACATGAATCAAAACCTTAACAGAAGTGCACAAGAATCAACAGACCTAAAAAACGAAATCAAGTTAGTCGCTGAAAAATGTTCACAATCAAACCAAGAATTACACGCCAAGATTCAAGAAATAACAGATAAACAAGAAGCATTCGCGCTTAGCATTCGAGAAACAATGACAGAGAACTTTTCTAAACAAAACGCTCACATTGATGAACGTTTTAACAATCATACAGAAAACGTCACCGCAAACTGGTGCGATCGCAGTATAAAGAACGAAAAGAACTATTACAAACAATTACTAAACAGCGGCAGACAAAAAGAAAGTGTTTGCTCAGGGAAAAACTTACGTGGACAATCACATACTGTACACTCGATTTCGAAAGAAATCGAAACGGTTAAAGAGACAAATATTCAAATACAAGAGAGTCTCACAGAAATCCAATCACACACACAATTGAGGAGAAAATTTCTACAGACACTGATATCCAAAATATTAGGGATAAATTAACAGAAGAAATTCTGACACTAACTGACAAAATAGAACACACAGAAATCAATCAAGACTCAGAAAATTTGAAATCGTATTTTAAGAAAGTAACCAAAAGCAATCGTAAATTACGAAACGAATTGACAGAAAATATCAACGAACTCACTACAAGAATAGACCTGTTAGATGCTAACAATGACAGTAAATCAGATGACACTACACCAGTCTCAGTTCAACAGATTTCTAATAGTAAAGATACGCAAATTACAGATGTGTAACAAACAATCGCAGACCTAGATTCACGTAATAAATTGTTACATCAGGAAATCAATTATTTACAGTAAGGGATAGCTGACACACAAGAAACAACTGCAGTCAATTCCAGCAGAACACACACCATTACGACATGCCTCAGATGCATATTACATATAATGTCGGTAGACTTTTGAGAGTAAGATATCCTAATCAGGCAGAAAGACACATAAATTCATATGCACAACATTACGAAAATAATTTCACACAAAGACATGAAAGTTTCAACCACAAGCATTTCCTTTCAGTGAGAGAGTTTAAAACATTTAAAAACGACGTTACGCTAATACATCCACTGGACTGGATCCAACAATTCAATGCGGCACTCCCACTGTCATGGCCAGTTCAACATTAGCTAGAATTTATTATTAGTTTTCTTGAAGGGGAACCAGCGAGAAGAATGCGACCAATTGCTAGACAGTGTTTTTCAGTAGAAGCATTTGTAGCAGCATATTGGTCAGATACCAAACAGAGTAGCTTTAAAGACTGGCTAATTAGTCTGCCAAATTTCGAGAATTTTACTTTCCCAGCAATCACTTAGTTTTTCGAGTATATGGTTGAACAAAACCAATACCTCAATGAACCATACTGTCAATCTGCATTAATACAGCTGTGCATTTCAAAACTCCCCAGAGCATTAAAAGTGTAATTATTAACAGGCCAGCAAAATGACAGTGTGTGCGCATTTAGAGGGATCCTGCACTTGCTAGAGTACACCAGGCAGATTTTGCGTTTGTTAATAAGAACTTTTCACGACATGACGCAAACCAGACAAACAATGTTAATTTTGAGCAAACACGATTTAGCGATAACAATCGTAATAAACGCTTTGACAGCGAAAATGGAAATTTTAATCGAGAATACACACAGGGATTTAATGACTAGCAGCATAATAACAATGTACATTACAATTCAAGACAGCAACAAAGCCATCCAAATAACACAACACATATATGACAGGAAATGTTGAATCGGTCAAACTTTCACATGACCCATCGCCTAGAAAATGCGACAGGTGCAAGCCATTACACGGGTCAGCCACAAAATACACAAAACGAATAAAGACATCCTTTTCAAAGAAACACGCCTGCCTCGCAATATAACCACAGCTATAACGACAGAAGGAGAGAAAACGAACACTGACCGCAAAGGTCATTATATAACGATAATTTTCATAGAAATTCAAACAGTACACAACAGCCAAGTCATCATATGAATGTACCAGACACAAGATTTCATCCGCCACCTACCGCTAATAATCAAAACGGTGGAACAGTGCAGCTCATAGAAATCACACAACACTCCTTCACAAAAAATGAAAAATCAGAACATTTATGACTAGAGATAGCCTGTGATGAATCTCTAAATGACGACACTATGGATAAGGACAGAAAAAAAGATAATGATAGAGAATGCCATTATATTCGACGAAGTGTGAGACACATTGTTACACGAAAAACCGATCACGCAGAAAACTATATGCCACCCAATAATCCAGATAAATTTAAAGTAACACATTTTTAGTAATAATTAATTCAGGCTCACCAATGTGCATAATTAATGAAGACACATTTAACAGTTGCAATAGCAGTAATGACTACCCAGTATTCCCCTTAAACAAAACTAAAGTTAAGGGAGCATTTCCAGGAAAAAGCATTGAAGTCAAAAGACAGACACAATTAACGTTTGTTTTCGCAGGGCAAACATTCCACAGCAATTGTTGGATAGTTCCACATTTAACAACTGGTATAATATTAGGAATGAATTTTCTCGTACAGTACGACGCAAAGATTGACTTTAAATCGTGATACCTAACATTACAGAAGGAAGACAGTGAAGTGGTAGTGAGATTTCAAATCACAGTATCCTCAGAAGAACAAAATATGCACAGGATCGAGATTATTGCAGATTCTAAAGATAACGATTGTTATCTCACACTATACACGAATACACATAGTAACGACATGGCAGAGGAACTGGAGTGTAATGTATTAGAGACAGTTACATGCAAGGTTGGAGACAGTATAGCAAAAAACGACACAGAACGCACAGAATTATAAAATATTCTTGTGCAACTTAAAACAGTTTTTAACAATGTTCCACGAAAGATGACAGGATTTATGTACGCATTGCAGCTGAAACCACATGAGACTTTCAAAGCAAAACACTATCCAATCCCGCATATACACACAGAAGCAGTGAAGAAAGAGTTACGAGCAATGATTGATCGGGGTATAATTGAACCAGCAGCAAGCCAATATATAAATCCATTACACATCGTTGAAAAGAACGATGGATCACTCCGTTTAGTTCTAGATTCACGTCAGGTTAATAAAATAATAATTACAGAGGCTGACCGACCACAGACTTTAGAAGAGTTACTGCAAAAGTTTCATGGCACCTCTATATATACCAGCCTCGAACTCAATCAGGATTTTGGCAAATCCAGTTGCATCCAAATTGGTGAATGTTACCAATTTTGTAGACTTCCGGTTGGACTGACGATTTCGTATGTAGCCTTTGTACGAGGCATGAATACAACTCTCCCACAGGATCTCAAAAATAAAATTACTACATATGTAGATGACATTCTAATCGCAGCAGAAAACTGGGAACAGCACAACCACACTCTTCAACAATTACTGAATACTTTCGAGCAGAACGGTGTAACTATAAACCTCTGTAAATCTAAATTTGGAAAAGCCTCAATAAAATTTCTAGGTCATATCATTTCACAAACAGGTGTTGCACCAGACTCCGACAAATTGCAAGCATTGAAAGACATCGACGTGCCAACAAATAAGAAGGAACTATGGAGCTTTTTAGGTCTTATTAATTATTTTAGAAAATTCATTCATTATGAAGCATTAGACACACCCTTGCGATACTAGCTAGCAAGTAAAAACACAATTTGGTCATGGAATGAAGACGTTGAAGCAGAATTCGAGAATTTGAAAGAGGCGTTACTAATGGCACCTTTGTTATCACATCCTGACCCAACACAAAACTTTTCCATTGCAACAGATAGTTCAACTACAGCACTAGGAGTACATATTTTCCAGGAAGTAGAGGAGGAAGGTGAGACATTCGTTAAACATATTGCGTTTGCAAGCAGGATACTTTCTACAGCAGAGCGCAGTTATTCTGTAACAGAATTAGAGACGCTGTGCGTAGTATGGGCATTTAAGAGATTCAGTCATTATCTATATGAAAGACATACCACAGAATATACCGATCACCGAGGAATCCAGTTTTTATTATCAGCAAAACTTACGCATGATAGATTAAGCCGTTGGAAATTACATCTACAAGAGTTCGACTTTACTGTTGTACACATTCCAGGCACGCAGAGTATTGTTGCCGACGCGCTATCGAGATCTATACACCATAAACGACTAGAGAAAGAAAATGCCTTCTGCCACAACAACCATACTACTCGTATTATGTATGTCAAACAAGTAGCTTTCGAAAACATGCTATCATCAGCATTACAGGACATAGAGAGAGAACAGCAGAAAGGTGAAACACTGAAAGAGATTGTAACGCTTTGGCGAGACAAGAGCAACGCAAAAATCAGACATAGTTACACTATACAAAGATATTCTGTATATTTGCTCATACCCAGACGGCAACGATTGGCTTTTATGCATTCCAGAAGGGATCAGAAACAAATTGATACGGTATACGCACCTAAGCTATGCACATTACGGAGCTAGGAAATGCTTTCTAATTCTTCGACAAAATCGTCACTTCAACAATATGGAAAAACACATTCGCAAAGATGTTTCAGAAAGCTAAATCATCAAAAGCATCACATATTCCACCATTGTATCCCATCATACCGGTTAAGTTAAGACACATGGCAGTAGTAGATCTTTTCGGACAAATCCCCAGAACAAGTAAAGGTTTTAGTTATATTCTAGTAGCCGTAGAACTGACATCCAAATTTGTAACATTTTCTCCGCTAAGGAAAGCAACAGCTAGATCAGTATCAAGAGCATTTGTAAGAGATTTTCTATCAGTAGTAGGACATGTACAGAAGGTTATTTCAGATAACGGACCGCAGTTTAGGTCAGACATGTGGAAACAAATGTTAGAGAGTAAGAACATAACACCAATTTACATATCAAGGTATCACTGTTCATCTAATCTGTCTGAAAGAATAATGAAAGAGATCGAGAAACTATGTGGAATTTATTGCCCCAGCTTCGTGGAGTCTGCGCCATACGCGGACCCTACTGTCAGCTTTTACCAAGTCAAATCGGAACTTATTGGACCAGGTCACGGTTTTCTAGTCATCTAAGGTCTAACAGAGATAGTCACGAGCCCAGGAGTGGCGCTGCGAGCGATGTCATGTTGTTACCAAAGGCACTCGTGTCGGTCGTCTGCTGCAGTAGGCCATTAATGTCAAATTTCGCCGCACTGCCCTAAGGGATACGTTTGTTGTGCGTACCAGGCTGATTTCTGTGTTTATTTTATGCAGTATTCTTGTCTGTTAGCACTGACAACTCTACACAAACGCCACTGCTCTCAGTCCTTACGTGATGGCCGTCGGCCACTGCGTTCACAGCGGTGAGAGGTAATGCCTGAAATTTGGTATTCTGGGCACATTATTTACATTGTAGATCTCGGAATTCTGAATGACCTAACGATTTACAAAATGGAATGTCCCATGCGTATAGCTCCAACAACCATTCCGTATACAGTGTCTGTTAACTCCCGTTGTGCGGCCATAATAACGTTTAAACCTGTTCACATGAATCTTCCCAGAGAAATGACAGCTTCGCCACTGCACTGCCTTGTTATACCCTGTCTACGCGATGTTACCGACATCTGTATGTGTACTTACCTCTATCCAATGACTTTTGTCACCTCAATGTGTGCAAAATGTGGATACCATTTCTTCTACTTCCTTTGTTGGTTTGTGGTGAAATGCTAATGATATACATATTCAGGCCTGTAGTACACTTCATGCCGTAGTATTTCTTTATCATTTAACGAAATTACGCATGCATTGACATATTTTATAAGTCTCCTTGACGTTCAGAAGGCTTAACTGGAATTCTTACATACCTTGATGAACCCGCTAGTGAATTAATCAATCTGAAGATGACAATCAAGTTCAGAAACAGGTAATCTGAGTATTGTAGAACTTTTAAACAATATTGGACTAACAAACTATACGAAGAATCAGCAATTCAAGCGCCCCCTACCCGCAGTAACAATGTATCTCAGGGTAAGCTCTGTAGCTGAGCTTCCACTTCACTGCTTCAGGACCAGTAGTTTAGTTTTTTGTCTCATGGGGAAGATAGCTTCACTGTGCCAAAAGACCGCTTCCTGCTGTATTATGAGATTTAAGAAAGGAAGTCATTAGCGACAGGCCGGCCGGTATGGCCGAGGGGTTCCAGGCGCTTCAGTCTGGAACCGCGCGACCGCTACTGTCGCAGGTTCGGATCCTGCCTCGGGCATGGATGTGTGTCATGTCCTTAGGTTAGTAAGGTTTAAGTAGTTCTAAGTTCTATGGGACTGATGACCTCAGATGTAAAGTCCCATAGTGCTCAGAGCCATTTGAACCAATTGAACCATTAGCGAGAGAATGGGACACTTCGGGTGTGTAAAACAATGTTCAGTGTCCGTTTCAACAGAACCAATAACTAAATGGTGGTCATATGCCAACTCAGTAGGCGCACAGCTTAGGCACAGGTTTCTTGCATCTGACACTAAACATTGTTCCAAGTTTCGAATTCATGATGGCAGTAGATGGCACATTGCTGTGGTGGTAGGAATCTACAAAGTGATCTAGACGGTTTATTCAAACATCCCAAATTATGGTACATTTATTTAGAAATTTTATTTCCTTTGTTAACATGGTGCCTCTGAGCTATTTGGTCCGCACTAAGGTTTTTCGTGAGTAACGAAAGGACGAAGACGTATGTTGTTGTGAGACGCTTTTATCCGACTCCTTGCCAGCTATCAAATATGGTTTAACAGGAAGAAATATTTTAAATACTTTACTATATGTTGACCATAATGTGGTACTCCAAAAATGGAAGGCGTCTTTCAAGAGCTTGTATCATCTATCTGAAGAATGTAACCTTAGGAGTTATAACAAACAGATAAAAGGGATACATTTCTGAGATAAGGGAACAGTAAGAACTCAAATACTGTTAGATAGAACTACTCTCGAACAAACTTCATCCTTTCAAGTAATTGCTATATAAGACGAAAAATGATACATGCAAGGATATCGAGCCTAGACTGGCGAAGTGTGGAAATATACGTAGTTACATCCTCTGCGAGCTAAAACAACAAGTCTGGAGACGACGTAAGGACAAACTTTTATAAAATTATGGCTCTGTCATTGTTTCCGTATGGTAGTGTCTGTAGCGTTGAAGGGGAGAGAGCGTTAAGAACAATACTGAATCCAGAGATGAAATTCGCGAGCAGTACAAGAGGCTACCCTAGAGTAGACCGTAGACGACCCAGTTACGTTAATGTGACCATCACCATGTTCGTTGTCAACGTGTAATAATCACCCACAGACGACAGGTGGTAACATTAGCAGTGGAGGGTATATAAAGCGTGTCGACAGTGAAGTCGTTGCCGTAAAGTAGAAATGGAGCCATTTATCCGACGTTCAAAAGGGCATCTTCATTACCTTTATTGCCTTTCGGGCCAAGAATGGAAGCATTTCCGAAACGGCTAAGTATGCAAATCGTTCCCGTGCCACCGTGGTTAAAATATATCATGAATCACAAAAGGGCATGTGTGTGTGCGAGTGTGTGTGTTTGTGTGTGTTGTCCTTAGCGTTGGTTAGTTTAAGTTAGATTAAGTAGTGTGAAAGCCTAGGGACCGATGACCTCAGCAGTTTGGTCTCATAGGAACTTACCACCACCATGCACGGCATCAAATATCTGAAAGCCAGAATCGACAGGGGAGATCATGCCGAAGGATAGAGCATTATGATCTGGGGAATGTTTTCCTGGCATTCCCTGGGTGATCTCGTCATCGTGGAAGGCACAGTACATCAACACAAGTACGTATCTATCCCAGCGGACCATGGCCACTCCTAGATGCAGTTTATTTTTCCTTGGCATGAGGCATCTAACAGCAATGTGCGTACGTTATTTGAAAAGCACCAGGATGCATTTACCGTATTCCCCGCATTTAAAACCAGTGAAGAATCACTGGGATCGTCTCGATCGTGCTGTTCACGCCATGGATCCTCAACCGAGGTACCACGATCCTGCAGTCGGCAAGGCTCCACATCTCTATTGTTACCTTCCAGAACGTCATTTGCTGTCTTTCTGCACGTCTCTCAGCGGTCCACGCTGCAAAAGTTGGTCATTTAGGCTTTTGATAGGTGTTCACATTCATGTGATTGGACAGTGTATAATAAATGATATTGTGCATCGAATGTTAAATCGGGCAGCTACTGAGAGAAGAATAAATATATGCCGCAACAGGTGGCATGAACATATACTGGGTGGTCCATTGATAGTGACCGGGCCAAATATCACACGAAATAAGCATGAAACGAGAAAACTACAAAGCATGAAGGGGGAAACCAGATGGTGCTATGGTTGGTCCACTAGATGGGGCTGCTATAGGTCAAACGGATATCAACTGCGTTTTTTTAAATAGGAAGCCTCATTTTTATTACATATTCATGTAGTACGTAAAGAAATATGAATGTTTTAGTTGGATCACTTTTTTCGCTTTGTGATAGATGGCGCTGTAATAGTCACAAACGTATAAGTACGTGGTATCACGTAACATTCCGCAGATGCGGACGGTATTTGCTTCCTGATACATTACCGGTGTTAAAATGGACCGTTTACCAATTATGGAAAAGGTCGATATCGTGTTGATGCATGGTGTGATCAAAATGCCAAACAGGCGTGTGCTATGTATGCTGCTCGGTTTCCTGGACGACATCATCCAAGTGTCCGGACCGTTCGCCGGATAGTTACGTTATTTAAGGAAACAGTAAGTGTTCAGCCACATGTGAAACGTCAACCATGACCTGCAACAAATGATGATGCCCAAGTAGATGTTTTAGCAGCTGTCGCGGCTTATCCGCAAATCAGTAGCAGACGAATTGCGCGAGAATCGGGAATCTCAAAAACGTCGGTGTTGAGAATGCTACATCAACATCGATTGCACTCGTACCATATTTCTATCCACCAGGAATTGCACGGCGACGACTTTGAATGTCGCGTATTCAGTTCTGCCACTGGGCACAAGAGAAATTACGGGACGATGACAGATTTTTTGCACGCGTTCTATTTAGCAACGAAGCCTCATTCACCAACAGAGGTAACGTAAACCGGCATAATATGCACTATTGAGCAACGGAAAATCCACGATGGCTGCGACGAGTGGAACATCAGCGATCTTGGCGGGTTAATGTATGTTGCGGAATTATAGGAGGAAGGATAATTGTCCCCCAATTTATCGATGGTAATCTAAGTGGTGCAATGTATGCTGATTTTCGACGTAATGACTTACCGATGTTATTAGCAGATGTTTCACTGCATGACAAAATGGCGATGTACTTCCAACATGATGGATGTGCGGCACATAGCTCGCGTGCGGTTGAAGCGGTATTGAATAGCATATATCATGACAGGTGGATTGGTCGTCAAAACACCATACCATAGCCGGCACGTTCACCGGATCTGACGTCCCCGGATTTCTTTCTGTGGGGAATGTTGGACATTTGCTTTCGTGATCCACCGACAACGGGTAACAATTGCGTCAGCACATTGTCAATGCATGTGCGAATATTACGGAAGGCGAACTACTCGCTGTTGAGAGGAATGTCGCTACACGTATTGCCAAATGCATTGAGGTTGACGGACATCATTTTGAGCATTTATTGCATTAATGTGGTATTTACAGGTAATCACGCTGTAACAGCATGCGTTCTCAGAAATGATAAGTTCACAAAGGTACATGTATCACATTGGAACAACCGAAATAAAATGTTGAAACGTATCTACGTTCTGTATTTTAATTTTAAAAACCTACCTCCTACCAACTGTTCGTCAAAAATAGCGACCCATATGTTTGTGACTATTACAGCGCCATCTATCACAAAGCGAAAAAAGTGGTCCAGCTAAAACATTCATATTTTTTTACGTACTACACGAATATGTAATAAAAAATGGGGGTCACTATTTTAAAAAAACGCAGCTGATATCCATTTGACTCCGCCACCTGTGTGTGAATCGTGTAAACTTTCTTCTGTGCTTTATCGTATTTTTAACTGTTTGTGCATCGTAACCTCTGGGGCGGAATTTGCGTGTCAATCCACAATTGTCTAAATGAGCGTGGCAGACCGCCTAAAAAGGAAGCACAGCCTGGCCGGTATTCCAGTCCATGGTCGTCAGTCCGCCGTGAGGAAACGATCAGAAGCTGGCGCACCTCCCACTCTCGCAAGCAAGCGAGCTGCACGTTACACTATACAAGAAGGTGGAGGAAGACGAGAGGAACACCAAGAAAGAGACAGAAAAAATAATTTGCGCAGGTGCAACAGGGTTCACGACTAGCGCATAAAGTGTAGAAGAAGAGGAAAAAGAAGAAGTAGAAACATTTGATGCTTCTCATTCCTCCTCGTAAACGTCATAAATACTTGTAAACACTTACAAGACTTCCAATAGTTGTCAATGACACAATAATACTTGTCAACCATCCATACCCACACATGCCAGAGACAGCACAAATGACACCTGAACAGACTTATAAGCGTTCCACAGCAACCACCGTGCTCCTTAATTTCACTAATACTCACATTATTCATTTCAAAACAAATTGAAATTAGCTTTTTCATACCATCAATGGTAATTACTTATCACAGGTTCAATGAAAGACCATGCATGAAAATTCCTTGGTTTGTATGTGAATAACAAGCTAAAATGCAATGAAACATTTGTACAGAATGGCATGTGTCGTAAAGAGATGTCTCTTTCACAATGTTCAGTAGGAGAGAGTTGATTTGTTTCGTATGTTCTGGAATTATCTTCTAGGCTTACGTAATTAAGGTAATGAAAAATCTGCTCAGATAAAGCAAGCAATAAAGGCACAGTTGAATTTAGACGATCACTCGTGTTGCAGAGGCCTCTTCAAATAACAGAATCGTTGCATAAATTTAACAGTAGATTCACTCATCATCATCATCATCATCATCATCATTTAAGACTGATTATGCCTTTCAGCGTTCAGTCTGGAGCATAGTCCCCCCTATAAAATTCCTCCATGATCCCCTATTCAGTGCTAACATTGGTGCCTCTTCTGATGTTAAGCCTATTACTTCAAAATCATTCTTAACCGAATCCAGGTACCTTCTCCTTGGTCTACTCCGACTCCTCCTACCCTCTACTGCTTAACCCATGAGTCTCTTGGGTAACCTTGCTTCTCCCATGCGTGTAACGTGACCCCACCATCTAAGCTTGTTCGCCCTGACTGCTACATCTATAGACTTCATTCCCAGTTTTTTGATTTCCTAATTGTGGACACTCTCCTGCCATTGTTCCCATCTACTAGTACCTGCAATCATCCTAGATACTTTCATATCCGTAATCTCAACCTTATTGATAAGGTAACCAGAATCCACCCAGCTTTCGCTCCCATACAACAAAGTTGGTCGAAAGATTGAACGGTGCACAGATAACTTAATCTTGGTACTGACTTCCTTCTTGCAGAAAAGAGCAGATCGTAGCTGAGCGCTCACTGCATTAGCTTTGCTACATCTCGCTTCCAGTTCTTTCACTATGTTGCCATCCTGTGAGAATATGCATCCTAAGTACTCAGCAAAGACATATTTTGAGGTCAATCATCTTCACAGTCATAAATCCACAACACAGTACCAAACAATAATTTCCATTTATACTTCCCCTGCTTGTGTATGGTACAGAGCAAGTTACGCTTTTTGGTGCACAGGTCATTAACAACCTGCCTGCGAACCCAAAGCTGGAAAATGAGAATGGAAATTCAAGAGAAAGTAAGTTTTCCACCAACCTCTATGTCCCAAAAATTATCTGGCGATCTGAATCAAACAATAGGAAATTCCTGATATCTGCCTGGTAAGTAATACCATTCGCTGTAAACAGGGTTCTATTTGTACCAGATATTGCGGCAATTACTAGTGTAATTATCTAATCAAAGTAGTAGTTTGCTATTTGTCTTCTTATGTTCATTTCGACTGTATATACAAATAGAACATAGTAGACTACTGTAATCACAACGCACATAATGTATTTCTACAGCTGCTCGTCTTTTCTAAGTAGTACAGCAAACTGACTTGTTCCGCTTCATTACGCGATCTAGAAAAAGAGATGAACGAGTGAGTACATCCGATCACTATGTTCGCATATACTACCGTTTTCAGTGATTTCTCCATTGCCTATCTATGCATAATATTAATTTAATATAGTGATTAGTCTTCAGAACTACAACTAAATCTATATGTGTTCCGCAAGCCATAGTACTGAGTCGGGCAGAGGACACATAGTGCTGCCCTCCGCGTTTCACGGAAGGTATGCCAAAAGCATGAGTGACGGTATGCCGCCAAATAAACTCGATTTTCTCCCGATATTGTCATTACAGTCATTACACGAAATCTGTGCAGGTGAATGTAACTTCTATCTCTAGTCACCTTTGAATCTACATCCTAAGTATTTTAAGAGCAAGCCCTACCGAGATGTGTAGTGTTGCACTTGTAATGTCTGCCACTTTAGATTGTTCATTTCTGTGGCGGTCTCGCGTTTTAAATAAATCCGAATGTGATTCGTGTAGCTCTTTTACAAATTTTCTCTATCCCTTGTTTCCCCAACAAATATGAGGGTTGCCCAGAAAGTAATGCAACGCATTTTTTCTCAGTCGAAAACAATGATACGAATGCGAAACGTTACGTATGTATTGTTTGAAGTCTCTTGAAAGAGCGCGTCAAGTTTCCGTCACTTTCGTCACATAGCGTAGCTGCCGGACAGTTTCAGAATGGCGTCTGTAGGTGATGTACGTTACTAGCAACGTGCCGTCGTTGAATTTCTCACTGCAGAGAAAGAAACCGTGGGGAATATTCACAAACGCGTGTGCAAAGTCTATGGAGCATCTGCTGTCGACAGATGTACCGTTAGTCGCTGGGCACGGAGGGTGAGGTCATCAGAAGGCGGTTCGGCGGAGCTCCACGATTTGCAGCGGTGGGGGAGGCCATCCACGGCTGTCACACCTGACATGTTGCAGCCAGCTGATGTCATTCGCGAGGACAGATGCATTACGACTCGACAGCTGGCACTGGATCTATCAATCACCAAAGGAAGCGTGGATGGAATTATCCGCGCTCTTGGATATTCAATAGTGTGTGCAAGATGGTTCCCGCGGTATCTAACGGTAGATCACGAATCGCACAGAAAAACATTTGTCTTGATTTGCTGTACAATTCTGAAGCTGAGGGGGAGGCCTTCTTGTCCCAGATTGTGACAGGTGATGAAACAAGGGTACCCATTTTGAGTCAGAAACAAAACGACAGTCGATGGAATGGCGTCATTCCCACTACCCCCCAGAAGAAAAAAGTCAAAGCAACTGCTTCCGCCGGAAGGGTCATGAGCACCGTGTTCTTTGACAGTGAAGATGTGATTCTCATGGATGTGATGCCGAGAGGTGGTACAACTAATTCAGAAGCCTGTGTCAACACATTAACAAAACTGAACACGTGCTTCCGGCGACTTCGGCGTCGCAGCAACCCAGCAGATGTTTCACTGCAACACGATAACGCTCTGCTCCACACAAGCCTGAGAGCTGCTGAACAGATCGCAAAACAGGGTTGGACAATGCTTCCTCATCCGCCCTACAGCCCTGACCTAGTCCCCTCAGACTTCCACTTGTCTGGGCCATTAAAGAATGTCATTCTCGGAAGACATTTTGAGGACAAGGAGGTGATTCGTGCAGTGAAGCACTGGCTTCGTCACCAGGACAAGGATTATTACCGACAGCGCATAAACGTTGCTTCGCGTTGGAGGAAGGCCATAGAACGTGTAAAAATAGGGTGTGTAGATAAAACACCATTCTTTCGTGTGTGGAATTGTGATTATGTTCAATAAAGAATTGTTGAAGAAATATGCGGTGCATTACTTTCCGGGCAACCCACATAAAATCGGCTGCATAATAAGTATGTAAGCGAGCTCCTAGAGGGAAGAATCACTTTTTTGTCTCCCAACGAATCTCAGTTTGGCATCTGCCATATTCATCAGGACTCACGGGAACATGAGAACCAAACATGCACTGATATGGAACCACTAGCAACGGAACAGTGTTACCTTTACGTTCATCTAATGTGCTGTGAATTCCTTGTGTTATTTATTAATGGTTGTTTAAAGAGGAATGTGCGGAAACAGATGTTACTATGTTATGGTACAGCTATACCGTGATCAGAATTAAATATTTTATTTGTGGTCACCCAGAGAAGGAACGGGTGCTGGCCTGTGGCTGCGGCTACTTCACGACCGTGATATGAAATTCATAACGGTTGCTTTGCATGGCGTCATCCAGGACAAAACGCAACACCTCGCGTGTATCAGTCAATCACCAACGAAGCTGTTTGGAAAGACAACTCTCAGGAAAGCCGTCAATCACAAGCATCGCATCGTGGAAAATACGTGACAGAATAAAGTAGTTTTGAAAAGTTTAGTGGAAGAAATGTCTACGACGAAAATTAGGGGACCTGTGACAGCAGTGATAGTGATGCTTGTCGAGTTTTCCGACTGTCATTACAGAAACGATGTACAGATGCTTACAATGATAGGTAGCTCCATAGCAAAATATTAAACACATAAAAAAAAATTTTGCATCACCCCGGTTCCCAGTACTCCTGAAGATAGACGTTGACTGTGGCTATTGTGGCACAGATACAGTCCCCTTGACTGTCATTAAACCCGACCAAAGATATCCGACATCCGATCAGTTCCGGTCATTCCATCAGGGAGGAGGTACATGGCTCGTGTTGTCTGTATTCCGACCATACCCAGACCGTAAATACTGCGGTTCGATCGCGTCCACATTTATTTCTTTGTCCCAGGAAGGGCTCTCAGTAACAGAAGTGTCCAGGCGCCTCTCAGTGAACCAAAGCGATGTTGTTCGGAAGTGGAGGAGAGACAGAGAGACAGGAACTGTCAATGACATGCCTCGCTCAGGCCGCAAAAGGGCTACTACTGCAGTGGATCACCGCTACCTACGGAATATGGCTCGGAGGAACCCTCACAGCGACGGCACCATGTTGAATAATGCTTTTCACGCAGCTACAGGACGTCGTGTTACGATTCAAAGTGTGCGCAATAGGCTGCATGATGCGCAACTTCACTCCCGACGTCCATGGCGAGGACCATCTTTGCAACCACGACACCATGCAGTGCGGTACAGATGGGTCCAACAACATGCCGAATGGATCGCTCAGGATTGTAATCACGTTCTCTTCACCGATGAGTGTCGCATATGCCTACTACCAGACAATCGTCGGAGACGTGTTTGGAGGCAATCGGGTCAGGCTGAACGCCTTAGACACACTGTCCAGCGAGGGCAGCAAGGTGGAGGTTCCGTGCAGTTTTGGGGTGGCATTACGTGGGGTCGACGTACGCCGCTGGAGGTCACGAAAGGCGCCGTAACGGCTGTACGATACGTGAATGCCATCCTCCTACCGAGAGTACAACCATAGATAGCATATTGGCGAGGCATTCGTCTTCGTGGAAGGCAATTCGTGCCCTCATCGTGCACATCTTGTGAATGACTTCCTTCTAGATGACGACATCAAAAAATGGTTCAAATGGTTCTGAGCACTGTGGGACTTAACTTCTGAGGTCATCAGTCCCCTAGAACGTAGAACTGTTTAAACCTAACAAACCTAAGGACATCACACACAGCCATGCCCGAGGCAGGATTCGAACCTGCGACCGTGGTGGTCGCGCGGTTCCGGACTGTAGCGCCTAGAACCGCACGGCCACCCCGGCCGGCATAACGACATCGCTCGAATAGAGTGGCCAGCACGTTCTTCAGACATGAACCCTTTCTAACATGCCTGATAGACTGAAAAGGACTGTTTGTGGAACACGTAACCCACCAACCACTCTGAGGGATCTACGCCGAATCGCCGTTGAGGAGTGCGACGATCTGGACAAACTGCGCCTTGATGAACTGGTGGATAGTATGCCACGACAAATACAGGCATGCATCTATGCAAGAGGACGTGCTACTGGGTATTAGAGGTACAGGTGTGTACAGCAATGTGGACCACCACCTGTGAATGTCTCGCTGTATCGTGGTACAACATGGAATGTGTGGTTTTCATGAGAAATAAAAAGGGCGGAAATGATGTTTATGACGGAACTCTAGGAACCGAGGTGATGCAAAACTTTTTTTGATGCGTCTACCTTCACATGTTTCGACATTTTGTTAAGATGAGCATTCTCAGTCCAAACAAAGTTCACCTCAGGAATTCAGCCTTTACAACTCACAAAAAAAAAACTCTGTTTGCTCGCAATGTAAGAGCTGTTGGTACCGCTGTTTTCTTTCTCTCATTGCTGATAGCTTTATTTAATAAAAGTAATATCACCTCGATTAAAAAACATAGTATATTTTAATTTTAATTTTAATTTTGAAGTACACTCTACGACAACAAACCCGACTCACCTCAAAGGAATTATCCGAAAGGGGCAGGAAACGGTAGATGTGTTGTACATATAAAGACAAGCAAATGATTACAATTTCAGAAATGGTGGATGATTTATTCAGGACAAAGAGCTTCACAAATTGAAGAAGTCAGTGACGCCTTGGTCCACATCTGGCTGTTATGCAAGTAGTTATTTCGCTTGGCACTTAAATAGTTGATGGATGTCCTCCTGAGCAATATCGTGCCAAATTCGACTTAACTGGAGTATTAGCTCGTCAAAATCCCTTGATGGTTCGAGGGCCTTGCAAATAATACTGCTGTTCAAAGCAGGTTTTGGCAAAAGCGAAGACGTCAGTAGAATCTCTCGCTATTTGCGGGCCGACATTGCCTTGCTGATATTTTGTGCTCAGGATGGCTTGCCATGAAGGGAAAGAAACGGGGCGTCGAATATCATCTACATACCGCTGTGCTATAAGGGGCAGCGGGTGACAATCAAAGGCGTCCTACTATGAAAAGAAATGTCACCCCAACTCCACACCATCACTTCTGATTGTCGGGCCATATGGCTGGTGATAGATATCCCACCGCCCTCTGGGGAATCTCCAGACATGTTTTAGATGGTCATTGGGGCTCAGTTCAAAGCGGGACTCATCACTGAAGACAATTCTGCTACGCTCAATCAGATTTTGGAGACGCCGAGGACACCTCTGGGATACCAGCCTGACTCACAACCAGGATTGATGGCCTGGAGTTCCATTCAAGTTCATAGCAGGACCCTTTGATTGTCGCACGCGGCACCCTTTTAACACAGAGATACGGTGACGACATTCCACGCCCCGTTTTGCTGCCCCTAATGGCATGCTATCCTAGACTTATATTTCAGCAAGATAATGCCCGCCCACAACTAGCAAGAGTTTTTACTGATGTCTTCGCATTTGCGAAAACCTTACTTTGACCAGCAAGGTACCCGGATCTCTCTTCAATTGAGAACGTTAGTAGCATTATGGGCAGGGCTCTCCAACTATCTCGGGATTCTGGCGATCCAACGCTCCAATCGGACCGAATTTGGTACTATACCCCTCAGGAGGATATCCAACAACTGTGTAAGGGATATAAGTGGACCAAAGCGTTATTGAACCTCTTTCCCTTGAATATATCATCCAATTTTTCTGAAATTGTAATCATTTGTTTGTCTTTCATGTACACCACACCTACGTATTTCCGACCCATTAGGATACTTTCGTCGAGGTGCTTCTCTTTTTTTCCTAAGGTGTAAAGAGGTTAATCACACAACGTAATATATAGGGATTTCCAAAAATAAGTAAGACATGTTGTTTTACACTAACGTGACTTGATAGCAAGAGTAGTGCAGTGTCAGAAGAGCGTTCCGGGTTTCCTGTAGAGACAGTTCTGCTGCGGTGAGAAACTACTGACGCCTCACAGCGTGTGAGTGAAATGGTAAGTCAACTGGGAGGGAACGTACACCACAAAAATGCGAGTCGGTATGACTCTTGTGAGCAAAAGTTTTAAATCGCACATAGACCCAAGGCGAATATCTGGTAGTTTATGGATGAATGAAATGCCGCGTCCAACCGAATTGAAATGGTGGCAACAACTTGACCATATCACAAAGAAATGTGATGTTGACTGGTAAGAAAGGCCATTGACTTCGAACACAGACTACATTATCCAGGCAATGGAGGAGATGGTTCGCAAGAATCGCAGATTTTCCAACGATGCGAATTTTCATACGATAGTTCTCAAATGGCTCCGTGACCAGGGAGCGGATTTCAATAGTCCAGTAAATGAACGATTGATACAACCTTACGACGATGTTTAGGGAAATTAGCGACTGCGTTGAGAAACTGTGTAATGTATCTGTGTCACTCTGAAGTGTAGTGCAGAATTCAGTAAAATTACATTACAAGATTCTAGTGGTGGTCACTTTCGCAGCAAATGCATATAAATTGCAGTAATTCAAAAGAAAAACGCCGTTTTCTTGTTGTACATTAAGTTTTTTACTTAACATATGCACCGAGATTTGTTTCATCTTAGATGCAAGGCATTTGCAGTGAGTGTCAGATCAGCGTCTAATTCATTATTTGTAAGCCAAAAAGATTTCTCTCACATTCCAAAAAATGGCTCTGAGCACTATGGGACTTAATATCTGAGGTCATCAGTCCCTAGAACTTAGAACTACTTAAACCTAACCAACCTAAGGACATTACACACGTCCATGCCCGAGGCGGGATTCCAACCTGCGACCGTAGCAGTCACGCGGTTCCGGACTGAAGCGTCTACAACCGCTCGGCCACAACGGCCGCCTCTCACATTCCAAAGTGGCTGAAAGTTTGTCACTTTCTTGTGGCTTCTATTTTGTTAGTTATAGCGATATATTTCGTAAACAGTGACCACAAGGACATCTGCAAACTTTCAACCAGTTTGGCACATGCTTTAACGAAATTGCTGTGTAAATTTCGTTAAAGAATTTTATTTGCTTTTAAGTTAATTTTCTTTACCTTACTTTCTTTGCGTGCGAACTTTGTTGTAGAACCTCTCTCTTATTTACGTGTGGTAATAAAAATTTTCACTTTCAAAAGAATTACGTACATTTAAAAATTACGTGAACTCATATTAACTGACTAAGAATATTTGGTTGAAAATTAAATTTTTCACATCATTCGGCCTTGGCACACATTTTCTAAATGCAGTGGATTTTTTGTTAAATATTTTTACTGAATTCTTTCCCGGCGTTAGCTTTTGAACACAAGATTATCACTATTAGCAGAAAATGGTTAATTATTACCAAGCCGACATTTAATTATCACTGATCAAACCTACTTCGCTATACATTAAAGTTATTTGAAAGAACCAAAATTGTTAAATTTCAATGTTAACTATCCGTCTATGAATGCACAAATGTGTAACTATTTTTTTTTAAATCTCAGTCAGTCTCTGGATCGCTGTAAAAGAAGAACATTCTCTTAGTTCACTGTTAATGTTTATCTATCTGTTCCCGATTTACGGGTTTGGTTGATTTTTCCTTTAGCGGAACAATTTTTTAAATGTGCCGCCGCTGCAAATCGATCGGTCGCGGCACAGCCCAGCAACACCGCTAAAAAATGCTGAAAACTCTTTAAAGAAATATTATAGATGACATGGGCAAGCTAATTTACATTAATAATACACACTTTTTATAAATTCTGATATATTTAGATCAAGCAATAATTCAACTCACATTACAGACAAATGACGTCTACCCATTCACCAAATACATCGACACAGCTTCCTACCGCTTTCAGCTCTAAACGAGGAAGACCAAAGAATACATAGTGCATTGTGCTTTTATAGTATTGCTGACTATTAACATTTCTTTGTAATTTCACGACATTATTTCCCTCTGGCTGAATTTCACATCTCTGTCATCACAGATATTGACACATTTCGCAATTACATATTTAATATAGAAATATTACCATCCTAAATACAGAGAGAATAATACTACAAAAAATATTACAATAATAACAAATGTCTTTTACACAAAATTCAATAATATTTTTTGTTAAATAATTACATTATATACAAATTGCTCAGAGTGGCGTATATGGTACAAATAAATTTCAGTTTGTTAATGTGTGAGTTTGCCAGGGAACGTTACATTGCCCCCTGGCAGCATTTGGCAAAGAGTTTCTATACTTTGACACAATGGTGCCAGTAACGTTCTTTACAATTCTGTATTTTTATGGAATGGCTCTTTTAATTAGTCCCAAGGTTATATATGTTTATGGCTCCCCCATTTGGGCGAAGGCAGACAGAAAACCTGGGCAAAACTGTGCCGGAGCCCAGCCATCCCAGTTGGTTCATGATTAATCTTGTCTCTTTAGCAGTCATTCTTTTGAATTGATTTAACAGTTTGTCATCAACGGTTACATAATATCACTGTCACATACAGTTCAACGATATACCGCAAGGTCACTTGTCCTAGGATATATCACTTAGTTTTTTGAAATCATTTAGCACAGCATCACTTTTTATAATGTTCCCACTACCTACGTGTCACAAATCCATCTCCTACACTTGTTAGTGTTCATTTTCTCTTATCAGTTCACAGGTATACATAATAAATGTTCAATGTTTATCAAAAATGGAGTCATTGATATGTTATGCAGTTTGTGTAAATATTTTGGAAAATGACAACAATGCTGTAGTCGGTGAGCGGTGCGGAATGATTGTTGAGCGGCGCTCGGCGCGGCGCGTCGGCTCCGTGTAGGTCACCGCCCCCGGTGTTGACAGCTACGGCGCGGAGGGGCGTGGCTGTCTGGTCTGCTAAGGGCTGCTGAGGCCGCTGCATGGCTGATGTAGCCGGATGCGCGTTGGATATCAGCTCGCCCGTGTGACGTCTTCTTGCAGTGCTCCAGCAAACATGCAACAAGTTCACAAACAGTGTACTATCCTTATGGGCATTTTTCCTGCTGTGGGAAAGAACGCACACAGTTATTGGCAGTTATTATTCAGTAGGCCTTCACTAGTCTGGTTTGCACAATGTTTCGTTGTCACAGTAACACGTTTTATGGGCACACAATATTTTTCACCATGTCATGACTTGTCATTAGTCACACGCAAGTTTCACCTTAGGACAAAATGTATCTCTGTAGTCAATGCGCTTTTCTGGCGTCCCTTGACACACAAAGAATTAAAGTTTGACACTAACTCGGTCCACCGTCCGTTATCGGCTCACTGTTCGTGTCGTGCTAGTTCCTTGTCCACTTGCACACACGGCGATAATACAGTTTTTTATTACTTATACACAACAACTTCGTGACGTATTGCTGCAGGTTTAACAGTCACTGTCTGTCTCTGCCACACAATACTGCACTTTTGTTTAAGTTCCTTTATTTTTATTTACAATGTCCGCTGTGCAATTTTTGTAACAGCACATTCGTAACCCTTTACCAAGGTGTGTGATATTTGCGTACATAGTAACAAATATTAAAATTTCGTATTAGTTTGCCCAAAAATCATCTATATTCGTGTTCGAGTAGATTTTATTTGTGCATTCCAGCCGGATTCAGGCATATTGTTCAATAACTCCTTTGAAATCATGTCACACTTTACTATCAAGGTCCTACGTAACTACAGTGTAGTCTCTGTAGGTTAAAATTGACTTGGACTGTATCTGGCTAGTTCCCTTTTTTTTTTTTTTTACTGATTGAATCTGCACATGCTTCAATTGAAGCTTCTCTGTGCGTAACTTTGCGTTACTTAAATTTGCAATAAGTTTGCCTCCCATGGTGCCCCCGGGTCACTACTGGGTGCATTATTCTCTCTGATAACATTGGTTAGATAATAAAGTTCTCAGGGCCTCATATTATTGATATTATTCTGGGTTCGAATCTGTCAATCTGACAGCTACACATATATACATACATACATATATAATAGAAAAGATTGTGCCAAGAAATATTTCAATTTTGACACACATATAGAAAATTATGCAGTACACTAACTAATCATTACTAAATGTTCCTCTTGACTGAACTCAGTCACATCTTAACACTACAAATAATTGCACTAATCAGATTATCTGTGCAGACATTTAGAGCATGTTTTAGATAACACAAATTAAAAGAAGACATAACACAAATATTCATACACACATGAGAAAGTCAACCATATTCCTATAACTAAATACTTCTACACTAGTACATTATGTCTACAGATCACACATCATTAATGTTCATTATTTACAAAAGAATGGTGTCCTCATAGGACTATTAGTCTTTTACTGTATGAATATTTTTACATCCTTACGCGGATACAGTCCCCGTACTCTCCCTGAGTGGGGATCTGCTAAGAGATAGCTACACTCATGTGGCACACTTACTACTCTAAAAGATCCATTGTACACCAATTGCCACTTGCTATTCTGTTTCAAGGATGCCGAGGACTTAGGATGATTGCGTAAGAGTACCAAGTCCCCAACACTAAATTTTTGGTTATTCGTCACATGTCGATTATATTTTTCTTTCCTGTTCTGAGCGCACCTGGTAAGGTTGCACCCTGCTTTTCTTATCTTCTCTTCCTTAGGCTCAGGAATGACTGGGACCTTAGGCAAAGGTGCCAGCCACTCATTCAGAACTCTATTATTATTCATTATAATCTCGTTTGGTGGATACCCCGTAGAAGCATGCGGGGTTGCGTTGTGAATTTCCACAAACTTAGGTATCAGATCTGGCCATCTTGTGTGCTTATATGCAATGTATAACCTGAAAAATTTATTTAACTCTCCAAATGTTCTCTCTACTAAACTTGCTTGTGGGTGAAAACGGGAAATTAGTATGTGCTTTATATCTTGTTCATGTAAATAGTTTTTCCAGGTATGGCCTGTAAAATAGGAAGCATTATCCGATATTATCGCTTCAGGCTTACCCACTTGTGTAAAACATACTTAAGGCAGTATATTTTTAAGTATTTAGAGAAAAGGTCATACACCGCTAAAATGTACTTTAATCCACCCCTGGCTCGTGGGTAGGGTCCTGCTATGTCTATAGATACTAACTGAAGTGGCCGATGAGACACTATAGGATGCAGTTCAAACCTTGTGGACTTATTTTGAAACTTAGCTTTTTGGCACAGAGGACAAGTCCTGATGATGGTGCGAGTCTGCTGGCTTATTCACTTAAAGTAACAGAATCTGGATAAAATCCTTATTGTTTTGCCTATCCCAGCGTGACCCCATGCTAAATGCGTGTGCCACACTACAGCTGGGATAGCCTGTTGCGGTATACACACGACTCCATGGTCATTTGACACACCCGTTTTATAATACAGAATATCATCTATTATTTTGATATTCTGAACACTTTTAAGATTGGTTCCTTCTTTAATTTTGCTAATGATATCTCGCCAAATCGGATCAGTTTCCTGCAATATAGACATATTCTTACACATATGTAAAAAGTCCCTCCTATGTACCTTATCTTGTACTAAGAGTATTCGATATTCCTCCGATTGTTCCAAAATCTTAGACATTGAGGATTGCCCTAGTGGAAGCCTCGACAAGGCGTCAGCTACAACATTATCTTGTCCTTTTAGGTACATAATCTTAATTTTATATTCCTGCAATGCTAACCTCCATCTTAGCAAGCGGGTATGGTATAATTTGCAAGACATTAAATAGCTCAGAGCCTGGTGGTCACTGAATACTTTGACTTCTTTACCATAGATGTAATAATTGAATTTCTTTACCGCCCAAACCACTGCAAGAGCCACTAATTCGGTAGCGGAATATGCTCTCTCGCAGCTGTTTAGTGTTCGGCTGGCAAATCCGATTACATTGATTGTTGTGGGGTCGTTGCTCCTGTCCCACTGAAATAGACAAGCACCCAGACCGTATGAACACGAATCTGTCGCTATGCAAAAATCTTTTGTCATGTCTGGGTGTCGCAGTATGTTTGCATTCACCAAGGCGTTTTCGATAGCGTCAAATGCGCGTTGACATTCTTCTGTCCACACCCAGTGCGCATTTTTACGCAACAGGCTCATTAAAGATTCGTTATTCATTAATTGGTTTGGAACAAACCGTCTAAAAAAGGATGCAAGACCTATAAACGCTTTGAGTTGTCTCTTAGTTCTCGGACTAGGAAACCCACGAATTGCGTCAAGTTTTTTGCTGTCAGGTTTGATGCCTTGTGGTGTTATTATGTGACCTAGAAATTTAATCTGATTACGTCCAAATTTGGATTTCTCAAGATTCGCTGTTACTCCCTCTTTCTTAAGCCTTTCTAAGACTCTACTCAGTAGTTCTACGTGCTCCTCCCAGGTGGCAGTAGCAATCACCAGATCGTCTACATACACTGTTACCCTTTGCAGCAAATCCGGACCTAAAACCGCGTCGAGGGCTGTTATGAAAACCCCGGCACTTACATTTAAGCCGAAAGGTAGTACCCTAAATTGGTAGCTCCTTCCCCCAAACATAAATGCAGTATATTTCCTCGACTCGGGTGTGAGCAGGATTTGCCAGAATGAACTTTTCATATCAATAGATGTAAAATATTGCACTCCATGGAATTTTTGAATTTGCTCATCTAAGTTTTCCGGATGAGTCCTGACAGGTACAATAATTTCGTTTATGTCTCTCGCATCTAATACTAACCGTACCTGTCCGTCTGCTTTTGCTACCGCCACCAAAGGACTACTATAAGGGGACAAAGACGGCTCTATCATTCCCCACTCGATCAGTTTTCTTATCTCTTTAGCTACTACTTCCTTCTTGGACCAAGGAATGGAGTATGAGGCTCGACAGTAGGTTTTGTGAGGTTTCACCTCGATATTGTACTGATATCCCTTAACAATTCCTGGTCGTTCTGAAAATACATCTGCATAATTAGATAATAACTGTACCAAATCCTGCTGTTGCATTGAATTCAAATTTTCGGACTGTGATACTTTGTTCACAAGTGCGTCCACATTTGCTTTTAATTGATCACTTTGTACGTCTGGATAATAGAGATTTTGTCCTATAGAATGATTGTCTAAATGTAGTATCCACTGATTCCTACATTTTATGTTAATAGTATTACAATTAGGCACAGGTACCTCTTCAGATCTGAGTATGGACAATTCTATCCTCCTACCAGCGTTCATCAAACTTAATTTTCCCCGAGAAAGGTCGATTATTGTGTCCCTTTCTCTCAAAAAATCTACCCCCAAAATGCAGGCTACCTTTAAACCCTTTACTACCAAGAATGAGCACGCTATGGCTTCTTCCCCTAAATACATCTCTACCCGCACTTGGAGTTTAATTATTTGTCGCTGTGCACTTATGGCTCCAGTGACTTTACAATTATTCACGGGAAAAGTCAGCATACGCTTTTCTTTCCCCAGTACTCTGAATAAGTCCATACTCATGACACTGACAGTAGCACCTGTATCTGCGATTGCTTGCACATCAATATTGTTAATTTTGATCTCTATTATCGCTTGTACTTTGTCTTTGTGCTCCTTTATGCACGTGGATGGTTCAGTTATTAATTCATGTCCCATCTGTACCCCGTCATTATACCTAAGGATACAGATTCCCGATGTTTTGTTCTGTGTCGGGCTGCTCTCACTCCAAACCTCAGCCGATGGAGAGCGTATCTCGGCTGAATCTAGTTTGTTGGATTATTGCTGGTGGATGGGTGTGGCTGCTCTGTGTCACTGACCTCTACTATGTGTAAGTTGTGTTGCGTCGGCCGCCACGGTTGCGCAATTGGCGCATTTTGTGGTGGCGGTCGGTTATTGTCATATCTTTCACTGTTTTGCCGGTCCGGACTGGGCCTCTGGTTCTGTGGCCAAGTTCGGTTTGCATCATTATAAGTATTAGTGTTCCACGGCCCCCTGGCATTTTTCCATCTACTATTGCTTGGTGGGCCTGTTTCATATCGGTCATCTGACTTCCTTTTCCGGTCATTATTCACCGGCGGACTATTGCCGTTCCGGTCTCTACCTCTATTCCCGTTTTGTACATAATCTTGTCTCCTATTGTTACCTCCGCCGTTTCCATTACTTGATGGAGGCGTGTTATTTCGACCATTTCTGTAACCGTTTCCGTTACTTCTAGCCTGTTCAGAGGCTGCCTTAACATCCTCCTGAATCAGGTCAATTGAGTCCAGAACAGACAAAAAATGTTCCATATCGTTTTCGGGCACGTGTATAAGTTTTTCCTTTACGTGTATCGGCAAGTGTGATTTCAAAAGTCTGATCAAATCCCGGGATGAAATCTGCTCGTCCCAATAACGGGTCTTATTAATGTACTTCTCAAAATATTTTCCCAAATTGCCTAATCGTGAAGAATACGGCTCTGGATTATATACCTCCTTCCGTAATCTCTCCTGAATACATGTTGACCAATATTTGGCCAAGAATGCCTTTTCAAATTGCTCATATGTATCGCAACTGTCAGCTGCTTCGGTTGCCCATAATGCAGCATCTCCTTGTATGTAAGACATAACGAACTGTATTTTCTGTGTATGACTCCAAACGCTAGGCAAAATGTTTCTAAATTCCTTGATAAACACTACAGGGTGAACAGATTTCTTCTCCGTTGTAAAGATCTGAAACTGTCGGTTTCTAATCAGACTTTCTTCAATCACTACTTTGGAATGACATTTATTTGTTTGGCTTACATTGGTTGCCTGTTCTGTCTCGCAGTCGCAATTTTTTACTGCTGTATTTATATGCGTATCATTGTTGGACCTCGCTGGCGTGACACACCCCTGCGCGTCGCCGTGCAGCAAGCTGATTTCTAGCTCGGCAAGACGACGGTTGACATTCCGCTGCCATAGCGGAATGTCAGTGTGCACCGCCTTTTTAAGGTCCTTTATTTCCGCTTTGGAGTCCGCGTCTTTGGCTTCAATCGCGCCGTGCACTTGTTCGGACACTTTGTGCTCAATTACTTGATTTGTGTCAATCTCTAATTGTTCCACCCTGTTGGTCAGTACGCTGATTTCCTCTACGATACTGGCGTTAGCCACTTGGATACTATCTACTCTTTCGCTTAGTTCTTTCACCGCTTTGGGTAAGGTTTCATAGTTTTGCTTCATACTAACAATCTCACTTTGCATAGCTTCTAAAGATTGCATTAACTGCAAGTCTCTCTCATGCATGCGTCGATCACGCTCTGCTTGTTTAGCATCACGTTCTCTATCACGCTCTGCTTGTTTAGCATCACGTTCACTATCGCGTTCTGCTTGCATACATGCAAATTCAGCTACCAATCTCTGGTCACGCTCTGCTTGCATACGTACAAATTCACTTTGGAAATTGAGCATGCGCTCGATCATAACTCTTAATGATTGCACTTCTGACACCTCACCACTCTCTGGTCCGCGTCCAGTGCTTGCGGGTGGCACAGTATTTCCGCTATCAACTGAATCACTGGGTGGCAGTGGCAACATTTCTTGCCCTTCTGCCCCCAGATTCTCACATTGTACTTCCTGAACTACGTCACTAACATTACTTTGTGTCCCACTTTCTAACTCGGTATCACTACTTACTAACTGTTGTTCATTATCCATGTTGATATCCTTCTGACTACGCAATGTAACCATAGTAAACAAGAGAAATAAAATCTGAACTAAATATCCTAACACTCAGGTTTCACTGACATAATCACACAAGAAATGATCATTTGTTAAAACTCACTTATTATATACTACAATGACTAACTACTCAAATGTCCTGTTATTTTAAAACAAAGCACTAACAACAAGCACACCACTAATGATCCGAGAACACTGCACTGAGGCTACTCTACTACCCACAGGACAACTACACTGTAGCTTTACCTTTTGGTGATCTATCTTGGGTGCAGCTGCCCCCTGGTATTGTGGTAGGTAATTAATTTTTCGAAATAATGAGCTCTCTTCTTCAGCTTGTCTCTGGGTATATAGTGTTCTCATGCAAAAAATCATATACAGGTATTACCACACAATATTGGTTATGCAATACATACAATACATGAAAAAATTATTAAATGTTCTCCAACAAAGTTCGACTATAATAATTCCCTAGTTATCTCATGGGTGGCCACTGCATATTCGAGCCCCACGTTGGGCGCCAATTTAACGAAATTGCTGTGTAAATTTCGTTAAAGAATTTTATTTGCTTTTAAGTTAATTTTCTTTACCTTACTTTCTTTGCGTGCGAACTTTGTTGTAGAACCTCTCTCTTATTTACGTGTGGTAATAAAAATTTTCACTTTCAAAAGAATTACGTACATTTAAAAATTACGTGAACTCATATTAACTGATTAAGAATATTTGGTTGAAAATTAAATTTTTCACATCATTCGGCCTTGGCACACATTTTCTAAATGCGGTGGATTTTTTGTTAAATATTTTTACTGAATTCTTTCCCGGCGTTAGCTTTTGAACACAAGATTATCACTATTAGCAGAAAATGGTTAATTATTACCAAGCCGACATTTAATTATCACTGATCAAACCTACTTCGCTATACATTAAAGTTATTTGAAAGAACCAAAATTGTTAAATTTCAATGTTAACTATCCGTCTATGAATGCACAAATGTGTAACTATTTTTTTTTTAAATCTCAGTCAGTCTCTGGATCGCTGTAAAAGAAGAACATTCTCTTAGTTCACTGTTAATGTTTATCTATCTGTTCCCGATTTACGGGTTTGGTTGATTTTTCCTTTAGCGGAACAATTTTTTAAATGTGCCGCCGCTGCAAATCGATCGGTCGCGGCACAGCCCAGCAACACCGCTAAAAAATGCTGAAAACTCTTTAAAGAAATATTATAGATGACATGGGCAAGCTAATTTACATTAATAATACACACTTTTTATAAATTCTGATATATTTAGATCAAGCAATAATTCAACTCACATTAATTCGTAATTTCTCCTTCAAAGCGGCTAAATCTAGATACAGACAAATGACGTCTACCCATTCACCAAATACATCGACACAGCTTCCTACCGCTTTCAGCTCTAAACGAGGAAGACCAAAGAATACATAGTGCATTGTGCTTTTATAGTATTGCTGACTATTAACATTTCTTTGTAATTTCACGACATTATTTCCCTCTGGCTGAATTTCACATCTCTGTCATCTCAGATATTGACACATTTCGCAATTACATATTTAATCTAGAAATATTATCATCCTAAATACAGAGAGAATAATACTACAAAAAATATTACAATAATAACAAATGTCTTTTACACAAAATTCAATAATATTTTTTGTTAAATAATTACATTATATACAAATTGCTCAGAGTGGCGTATATGGTACAAATAAATTTCAGTTTGTTAATGTGTGAGTTTGCCAGGGAACGTTACAATGCGAGAAAGATGTTTGGCTTACAAATAATGAATGCTACTTCTTTAGCAGAACAGATCCCGGTCTTGTGGTCTACAACAAAGCAGAAAGCATGAATCGCAGGCTGCCTTGTTGACTTCTTGTCTCTATGGGTTCGTGGGATCTGTGTCACACTCGGACCATGCCATCTAGTCTTACTAACTGAAATCGGTACTCATGTGACTAGGCTATGGTTTTCCAGTCGACTAGGTTCCAATCGACATGGTCACGAGCCCAGGAGAAGCGCTGCAGGCTGTTGGTAAAGGCACTCGCGTCGGTCATCTGCAGCCACAGCCCATCGACGCCAAATTTCGACGCGCTGTTCTACGTATCCGTTAGTCAACGGATACGTTAGTCGTATGTTCCACATTGATTTCTGCGGTTATATCAAGTAGTGTTCCTTATCTGTTAGTACTGACAACTCTAAGCAAACGCCGCTGTCCTCGGTCGTTAAGTAAATGCCATTGACTACTGCGTTGTTTGTGGCGAGGGGGTAATGGATGATAACTGATATTCTCGGCACTCTTTTGACACTGTAGATCTCGGGATACTGAATTCTCTAACGTTTTCCGAAGCGGAGCGTCCCACACGTCCAGATTCAACAACCATTCCGCGTCCAAAGTCTGATAACGCCCGTCGTGTGGCTATAAGAATCATGTCGGAAACCTTTTCACGTGAGTCACCTGAGTACAAATGACAGCTCCGCCAATGCACTGCCCCGGAACCGAGGTGGTGCAAACATTTTTTTGATGTGTGTATTAACAGCCAAGTGTAACCAGGGCTTTAGTCAAAATAAAATTGTCACAAGGCACGGGCTGGTATCCAGTCGCACCTTGGTTGTCGATTGAAATTAAGAGGTTGGTTGCTTTGAAGTAAGCCTTGTCATAGTCATATTGTTTCCTAATCTGTTTAACCTTTAAGCACAGGTGCTCTTCTTAACATCGAACTCTTCGATAGCTTTCAAATTAAAAGTTACGTCATGTGTTTTGAGTTATTGAATCACTCTTGTCATCAATGATGCTTATATAGTTTTCATGTGTTGCAGAAGGGCATTTAATAAGACAGACTGTGTCCAGCGCAGTAGTAAACACCGCTGTTTCACCCAATAACGGGCGGGCTGCAGGTCCGGCCATCCTGTAATCATTGTCATATTGTTTACTGGTTTGCAATACAGCACTTCATATTTCTTTTGCAAAAGCTTATTCAACTTGAGGCTTAAGGTCAATCAAAAGAATTTTGCAAATTCATTCAATTTGTTAAAGAGAATTTTATTGTTATATATTGTTAAATAAACAGGTTGTGTGAAAAGAAAGTTATGTTGGTTAGTCCCCCCTTCCACGTTTTCTTTAATTCCAGTAATTGACTTTTGTCACTCCAGCGTAATCACTTTGTCAACATAGAATCGTTGTTGCTTCCATTCATGGCTCCCTCTCTCTGGGTATATGTTTATGCAACCACGCTTGTCAGCTCACAGTATCACACACGAGTGAAACACACCTTCACTCCAGATCAGTCGGAGCGGAAGAGACCGATGGAGAACATCTTGTTTTCCTTACTAACCGGCAAGTCCCATGTCGTATGCGGCGAGCACGCCCTCTCTACGACAGTGATAGAAGGCAATCTCGCCTCAGAGACCTCAAGCTCGTGTAGACGAAGCAGCTGTGAAAACTCGGAAGCTGACGATATAACAGCAAATATTACTCACGAGACGAAGATACGTAAAAATATAATATGTGTATATGGCCGATTCTAGCGTACACCTTTCAGACTATGTCTCCTGTAGTGTTGGCAGAAGAGCCAACACTGTTTTTCTAGAGGAGGCCGAAATGCACGCGTTTAATTACAGGCTGACTGGTGTGAGGTCTGGAACAGGACAATATCTTGAGAATTGCAAATAAAGTAAGTAGTTGATATAATACTTAACTTTAATCTACAATTGTAGAACATCTCTCGTTACGGTACATGCTTCATAATATTAATTATCAATCGAATACGGCGCCTTGCTAGGTCGTAGCAAATGTAGCTAAAGGCTATGCTAACTATCGTCTCGGCAAATGAGAGCGTATTTTTCAGTGAACCATTGCTATGAACGTCGGCTGTACAACTGGGGCGAGTGCCAGTACGTCTCTCTAGACCTGCCGTGTGGTGGCGCTCGGTCTGCTATCACTGACAGTGGCGACACGCGGGTCCGGCGTATACTAATGGACCGCGGCCGATTTAAAGGCTACCACCTAGCAAGTGTGGTGTCTGGCGGTGAAACCATATCTCCAATTATGAACTGGTCGTAAGGGCTCGTGTACTCTGTTGACTCCGTCAGCATGTCTAGAAGGGTCGTTTCAAGCAATGTCCCTTTATGGAAAGAAAGTATGTACGGACGGGATGTGGCTCACTGGATTCATCTAGGCAACGTAGACATTGTGTCAACTTGCAGCCACTGCTTCCATACATAAGACACAGAAGTTATGCATCGTAGCGCTCACAATCAACAACTGAAGCTAATGACCTCTGCCTATAAATTATAGCTCATGAAATCACGACGAGGAAAACGAAGCGGAACTGTGCCCTGCCTTTTTGGATGCAACTGTGAATGCTACATAGCCCCATACTTAGCATCAAACAACAGCACAAACAACTCATCAGTATAATGTGCGACGAAAATGAGTAAATAAGTTGGAAAGTAACCTGGATCAGTGGTTTCGGCATCTCCTTATGGTGCATGTTAACAGAAGTAAACTTGTGTGCACTTACTCATATTCAAAAGTCACGTTTTTAGCTGGTATCAAGTAGAGACGTCGAGTGTCTGTCGTTGATATCGAGAGTAATTTGGCGACTGTGCGGTGTAGGGACAGGCTCCTCCACCCCTGTGGTGAACATTTCGGCAATGGATTAGTCATTGAAGACGACACTGTACAAGCACACTGTGTCCATCTCGTGAACATCTTCCTCCTCTACTGACCAGAATGGCCTGTGGTGTCTACTGACATAAACCCGACAGAGCATTCATAGTAGCCTCTGGAGCAAGTACTGTGTCATCACAGATAACTCCCTACACAGCGGATGACCACAAGAGAGCCTCTGTCAAAGAGCGGGTCAGATGTGAGCAGCTATGTCTCGACCTAGTTACAGACAGCATGCCAAGTAGTATCTAAGCGTATTTAATTATTTTGTTTATTGTTCATTGCTTTTTTTTACAAAATAAGTACTTGCACATTGTGATGTGTAGTTTCTGTATAGAGAAGACTCGTTGCTTACGCAACTACATAGTTCTGAAAATGACAGAGTATGTTTGAAACTAGTTATACCCTAAAAATTAGCATCTGAGAAAGAAATAAAGTTTTTTTAAATAGCAACACAGCTACTGAATTCTCTTGCGATGAATATGTTGGTTACAGGAATCCAAGCATGTTACAAGGCATGAAGGAGAAATCGAAAACCAGATTTCGATTTCAAACGTGTTCAGTAAACATAATGCCGTATTTTTCTTACTGTTGTAATATCTCTTTATATTCGATGAATTATTCAAATACAATTCTACCCTTGAATGCCGTTTACTAATTTTCTATCTTCATACTCGCGGATTCCATGCGAAAAGTAGCTCATACAATTGCTATGCCATGAGCGCATAAGTATTCTTTGTAGTACTGTCTCTGGTGGTTGTTAGAAAAAAAGAAAGGGAGCTTCCGAGATTGTCTTCGTGCCGATTAGCCTGAGCTTGGTTTGGAAGAACTGTAATCTGATTATTGAGATTTATCACAGAAGATAACTGATACGAACTGTACGATTAAGAGGAAATATATATAGATTGCTCCTTCAAATAAAAGGTGTGTATTGGAAATATGAGAATTAATGATATTTATCGATATATTGCGTAGTTGTTAATCAGAAGGGAACTTCCGAAAGACTGGATACGAACCTGCATTTAATAATCCAAGAGCTCCATTACTTCTTCGGAAGGTTAAACTTCATCAAAGCCAAATATCCGCTTGATATGAGGTTTCCCGACTGATTATACAACGCTCCCAAAATTACGAGGCATTTTATTTGTACAGATTAGCAGACTGCCGCAAAGCACGAGCCTGCAGAGAAGAAGAATCATCGCCTGATTTCATTCTAACAAGTAAAATTTCAGAATCATTTTGAGTGACTGAGCTATGACTGTGTTTCCTATCATGAATGATTGATTGCTCGAACGAATTGAGAGCTACAGAATTACGTAGAAAAGAAAAGATAGGAGGAAAAATTACAGTGGCGCCAGTGTGACAGGACTCTCTTGGATTGTTATATAATATATGTATTTTTTGTTTCATGAAAACCCACGAGAACGAGAGGTAACTAATCTGAAGAGAGATTCGGTGCCCATAGTAAAAGATTGCTGATACCAAGAAACGATTGCAACTATTGGACAACACCGAGACTACAGAACAAGGCCAGAGAAATCTAATTTTTTTATCCTGTAGTTAAAATAGTTTGAAATCAATTTAGAAAGAACTTTTTTCCAGATAGTAGTTAGATTGTAGAACTGTGTATTGTGTGGTTTTCGTATCTGAACATTGAACTTTATACCATCTGTGAAGTAATTTGGAAGTTATGTGTGTCTACGACAGTACCTTTGAAACTGTATTTAGTGACTGGAACCTGATATTGACAGTTATTTAATGGTATTGACTAGAGCGGCATTTAAAATGTCATTGAATCAGCAACGAGACGTGCAACAGCCTTCAGCTCTTTGCACTGAAGAAGAGGCCACGGATAGCAATTCTGAGACTGTTGTGGCTAGCGGTAGCAATATAAATAATCCCGCTGGTTCAGAAAACATGCATACAACAGCTGATCAGGCTGTTGTTGACACATTAGTTGTTATTATGCAACAGCTGTCACTATTAGCCGAAGGCCAAGCGGAGGTAAAACGAGACTTATCCGTTATACAAAATGAACTCCAAAATCAATTAGCCGAAAATCAAACAGAATTACAAAATCAGTTAAGAGCAACCTTTACCGAATTAGATCAGAGATTAAATACCCAGACACAGGAAATAAAAGAACAGGCAGAAAGGACCGAACAGAATCTTATTGCTCAAATTGAGCAGGTCCGCCGACAATGCCAAGAAAACAATAGTAAATTGAAAGCGGAACTAACCGAATATGTATCCTCAAAATTGACACGATACAAAAACAAGTAGAACTGTTTCCTCAAGTAATACAAGCTCAAGAGGACATACAGTGTTCCGTAGCTATGATACCAGAAATTATAGAATCCCAAGATAATCTAAAGAAGCAATTTGACGAAGTGAAGGAAAAACAGACGACAGTAGAACATAGAATGAATGTACTTGCGGGAAAGTTTTCAGAAATGACATTAGAGCGGCAAAATTTTCCTTCGGAAACGATAGAAGAAACTGTGAAAGTAGCTTTACAGTCAATTTCGGAGAGTTCCGAGGAGAATTTTTTCAACAAAGGGTTAAAGGAAGTTCGTGAACAACTTGGCGAAGAATTCTCGCGTTGGAAAGAAAATATCGAAAGATCACAAAATCTCTCGCAGCAGGATTTTAGAAACAGCGAGAAGTAGGAAACAAAACTCTCAATCTGCGCGTGACATTCCGTCCACGTCAAGATCCGATGTAGACAGAACTGGAGCGTCACAAGTTAGATTCGATATAACGGAGAGCCACAGGGAAAAGTACGAACAGGATGATTTTTGGGATGGTAGTACCGTTGAGGAAAAGATGATTAAACAGAGACAATTTCAAATCTTTAACCCTGACAAAAAGAATGTTCATCCTGTAGTCTTTATTCGAAGTTTCAGAGGTCTAATTCCACGATCTTGGACAGAATGGCAAAAGATTAGTTTTGTATCTGGATATATACAAGGATCAGGAGCACTGTGGGCATCCGAACAAACATCTTCTTGTAAATGTTACAAAGAATTTGAGCAGGCATTTCTAGCAAAATATTGGTCTGCTGGAATACAAGAAAGACTTAGGCAGGAAGTATTATATCCTGAGCCTTTCTCGTTTTCTAGAGGATCTCTAAAGATATATTTTGAGAAATACATTAATAAATCTTTGTATTGGGATGTACCGATTCCTTTGCCGGATATACTTAGAATACTCAAGTCCAGACTACCCACCAGTATAAGGAATCAGCTGTTATATATAAATGATAAGGATATAGACTCATTTATGACTACGCTTGATCATATTGATATAATTGAGGAGGACAATAAAAGGGCAAGAGAAATGTCATATCAAAGAGGAGTAACAGAAGCGAATCCGAGCTGCAACTCGAATGGGAATGGCAGTAATTGTAGCAGTAACAATAATCATAACCAACTACACTCTCCGAGGAGACTTAGAAATGGACAAAATGCAAACAATAATTATTACCATAATGGTGCAGCGAGGGGCTATTTTAGGAACAGTAGGAATTTTAATCGATATGATCCAATGTATGGCAACACAGGACAGTTCTACCAACACCAGCAGAACAACAACAATAATTACACAAATCAAGCAAGACAATATAGACCGAATTCACCACAACAACCGATAATCACTGAAGTAGCTGAAGAGATAAATACCAATCGGACCAATAATCAGTCAAACTAAACATGACCGCATCGTGCCCCAGAGGAGCGGTCAGGGGATCTGTTAGGGGCGAAACAGTAAAATTACAATTGTTAAGATATAATGATAGTGAGCTGATGACTGAAGAGTTAACAAAGGATTTAATAACGTGTCATAATGACAGATCGAGTGTTCCGGTATCGGAAGTATGTGTTGAAATAGAGGAAGTTCCAACGAATGTGATATTGGACACCGCCGCTTCCGCCAATGTCATCTCAGGCGCTCTTTTTCGGAGAATTATTAGGAAGAAGAAGGTACCAATTTTGCCAGTACAGAACTGCAAAATCATCGGAGCTGTTGGAGCACGCTCTCCCAATGTCAAAATACAAACACAATTAGAGATGAAAATGGGAAATGTCGCAATAAAATGCACGTTCCTTGTAGTGGAGAAGTTATTAGTGGACTGTATTCTTGGTATTGGGAGTATGCAGGAGTACGATTGTCAGATAGATTTTTTGGAAGGAATAGTTAAATTTAGATTAAATGGAGAAGAGATAGCACTGGATTTAAATAGAAAGGAAACGGTGCATGAGAAATATTGTCGCGGTGCCATAATTCAATTAATTGACACTACAAACGGTCGTTGGAAGGAGCTTTCAAAGGATTTGATACAACAGGAGGACTTTAACCAAACAACTACTCGATCAAAATGTTAAGAATGGGAAGATCAGTCAGGCCGCTGTACTGGCAATAAAAAATGAATTAGCGGCATGGGCGATAGCCAATGCTAAGCTTGAGGGGAGACTTGAGGAGCTTGAAAAAGAGAACGACAGGCTCAGAAAACAACCAGGAAGGACATGGGCTGGCGTTGCGGCACAAGCTGCACCAAAGGCCCAAACGACCAAAGAGACTATTGCTAAGGTCTCCAAACGGCCAGACACTGCAGTCTTTTTGAAACCATTACCCGGCCAGGACATAAAAAAGGTGCAGGAAGTTTTTGCAACCGCAGTAAATCCCGTCAAGGAAAAGATTAAGATTAATAAGGTCAAAGTTACAAAAAATGTTGTCATTGTAGACGTAGCCTCAGAAGACGATAAGAACAAACTTTTAAGAAACCAAAAGCTATGCAAGTCAGTTAAGTGCGAACCCCCCCGAAAGCGAAATCCACTTGTTATACTATATGATGTCCCCAAATCTATGACAGATGAGGATTTATGTGAGACTCTTTATCGGCAAAACCTTGAAGACTCTGACCTAAGCATGGAAGCATTCCTAAAAGATTTTAAACTGAGATTTAGAACTGGACCTAGGGACAGAGATGTTGTTCACCATGTAGCAGAAGTCTCAGGGGGATTATGGCGAAAACTAACAGCTATGGGCAGGGTATACATAGGCTTTCACGCCATTAATGTGAAAGACTATTTAATAGTACCCCGTTGCCACAATTGTGGGGACATTGACCATGTACACAAATATTGTAGTAGGAAGCCGGCATGCTCCAGGTGTGGAGAAGAAAACCACGTCAGAAAGGAATGTACAAAAACCGCTGTATGCATACCATGCACACGAAGGGGCAAAAAGACCTGCGGCACAACCGGGAGGAACTGCCCCACATATAAACTTCTTGAACAGCGCTTAATATCCCGAACAGATTATGGCTAATGATAACAACCAAACCAGATCAACCAAAAGAAAGTCTCCGAGCAAGAAAAAAAGAGACGCCGAAAGGGCAGAAAATTTCAAAAAGTTCTTAAAATCTATACAGGAGACAGTAAAAAGGGAAAACATTATGGTTGATTCAAGTATTCAGACAGATAATGAAATAAAGACTGAAGAAGTAGTGAAAATGACTGAGTCAGGAAACCTGATCGAGCCCAAAACTCTGGTGCATATGAGTGTAAATTCAACACTCAACCCAGAAGCAGCAACCTTCGTCATCAACAAAGAAGAAATATGCCCACAACAAATAGTCATGGTTGATCTGTGCATACAGACGGACCTAGAAGAAGAGACAGAAGACAGCTCACAACCGGAAGAGAGTAATGGCATCGCTCCAGTTCAGGAGGGAACTCTCCAAATTGTTCTACAAGATAACCAAATTACAAGTACTAATCAATTGGAAGTAGTCCCGAGAGCACCAGATCCGGATCCTAGAAGGATCTACCCGAACTTGGAGCTTGCCATGCAGCTTTCACGCTTGGAGCAACCGGCTGTCCTCACTACGGCACTCAGGCACGTCGTACGCATAGGTCACAAATATGGCAGAAGGGTCACCTTCTCGACAATGGAGGCTGTGGATAGGATTCAGTTAAAGTCAATGAATCTTCCCACCGATTTCGGGGCTCTGCGTGACCTTCTCAGAAGGGTTTTTGAGAGAAGAGGTGAAGATTTTAATATGCAAGAGATTTATGTGCAATCTGTCCTTGCAAATGGCCGAATTGCGACAGACTATAGTAAACCATGGCCTGATTGCAATTTTCACACCTATTTTCCATGACATCTGAAATCACTATAGGACAGATAAACACCCACAATAGTCGGCTGGTCATGCAGGAGCTGCGAAAGGTGGTGGAGGAGAGGAGACTGGATGTAATCTGTCTGCAGGAGCCATACTCCCGGGCGGGACAGATCTCCTTCATGTCTACCACTTGGCAGGTAATCTCCACAGGAGAAGAGCCAAAGGCAGTCACAATAGTCACAAACAAGACCCTAAGAGCCACATGTCTAGCACAACTGTCAAACAGCCACTGCAATGTGGTTGAACTACAAACCCCGGTTGGACTAATACATCTCGTAAACATGTATTTCCAATACGGAGGAAATTTCGAAGAATTCTCTGACCACCTTGCGAGAACTATCACAGCGCTGCGTGGGCGCAGTGTTATTGTCACGGCTGACATCAATGCCAAGTCCCCCATGTGGTACAGCGGCACAAGGGACACCAATGGTGAGAAGGCTGAGGAACTAATCATGGCTTCCCAACTTGTAGTGGCAAATAAACCAGGTAATCCCCCAACCTACAGAGGAGGCGGAGGGCAGGGGACAAATATTGACGTCACCCTGGTAACTGCCAATGCCATTAGTATCATTGAGGACTGGAAAGTCAACGAAAATGCCACTACAAGCGATCACAACCTGATTACCTTCTGCCTCAGAGAAGAAGGGTGCCGCTGGGACCTCGGATGGGAGATTCAACTTAACTATAATAGAACTGACTGGGACTGCCTGGCTCGGGAGTGTGGCATTCCGCCGTTGCCGGAAGGTGACCTGGATGTAGATAGGTATGCCGAAGAACTGGTAGGGACTATAGTCAGCGCGGTCAAGGCCGCTGTGCCAACCAGGAGGAGAGCTGTGGCGGCTTCCCCTTCGCCATGGTCTGCCGATCTTGAGAGTATGCGTCAGTCTGTAAGACGGGCGAGAAGGTACTACCAGCGAAGTGCCGTCTGGCAGGAAAAACAATTCTGGCTGCAGCAGTACAGGGAGGAAAAGGAAAAATTTCAAAAAGAATTAAAGGAGGTAAGAATAAAAAGCTGGGAAAAATACGTTTTGAGCCAGTTAGCCACTGACCCCTGGGGAATACCATATAAGTTGGTTAGAGAGAAAATCAGGTCCCCTGCGGTCCTCTCGACGGTCAGAGACGGAGGCAGAATGACACAGTCGTGGCAGGAAACTGCCGAAGTTCTCCTGCGCACTCTGCTGCCGGATGACGAAGAAACTGAGGAGGATGAACTCCAACAACAAATCCGCAGAGAGGATCTACATGAATACATAAATAACACCATGGTGTACCCCTTCTCAGAGGAAGAAGTGGCAGCACAAATTAAATTACTGAAAAAGGGTGAAGCACCAGGGCCAGACGGCATAGTCGCGGAGGTGGTGCAGTTTCTCGCCCCTCAGCTAGTGACACCCCTCACAGGATTGTTCAACGAATGCCTGAGAACCGGCAGTTTTCCTAAAATATGGAAAAGGGCAAATGTCATAATCATACAAAAAGGGAAGGATAAGGACCCCACAGAACCAAAATCCTATAGGCCAATCTGCCTCTTAGACAACTTAGGGAAATTATTGGAGAAGTTACTAGCTGACAGACTGACAGCTCACAGGATACTGTGCGGGATGAGCGACAGGCAGTTCGGCTTCAGACCGGGGCGATCTGCGTCTGACGCAATTGCCCTGGCGGCTGAGGTCTGTGGCTCAACCCAGCACAAGTATGTGGTAGGCATCATGGTGGACATCAGTGGCGCCTTCGACAACCTGTGGTGGCCCTCGCTCTTCTCTCGCTTGCGAGAGAAGGAGTGTCCAGGGCCCCTCTATGGCTGTCTGAGGAGCTATTGCATGGACAGGGAGGTATGGCTATCATCGCCTAGCGGAAGAATGAGTAAAACCATCACGAAGGGGTGTCCCCAGGGATCAGTTCTGGGGCCACTCTTTTGGGATATTAATATAGAACCCCTCTTAGAGAAACTACAACAAAGTGAGGACGTGCTAGACGTGATAGCTTACGCTGACGACCTCCTCCTGCTGGTAGGCGGCCGAAGCCGAGAGGAACTAGAGCCAAAGGTAGAACAAACAATGACAGTACTTCAGAGATGGTGCCAAGAATCCAAAATGAAAGTTGCACCACACAAATCAACGTATCTATTAATGAAAGGTAGTCTTGTTAGGAATCCAACGGTTAGAATTGAGGGAACACCAGTTCTTCGGCGACGAGAGGCCAGATACCTAGGAATCATAGTAGATGAAAAATGGAGCTACAACACCCACATAGAACACATATCACAACGTGCGTTAGAGGTCCTAAATAATCTCATAAATATAGGCCACAGGAGGTTTCATCTACCTCCATCCTTAATCAAACTCTACCATAACAGTATTTTAACGTCTTTAGTGGGATATGCCAGTGGGGTGTGGGCACACAGGCTCACGAGGGTAGTGCCTGCAGTGACTGTGAGAAGGGTGCAGCGAAACATGCTGTTGCGCTCTGTAGGAGCATACCGAACAACACCTGGGGGGGCTCTGTTAGTAATAATAGGATTATGTCCACTAGATATAAAAATTAGGGAGCAGGGAGCGTGGTACTGGGTCTCAAAAGGAAAAATAGATAAAACCAGGGAAATCATGTGGGTACAAGTGGGGGACAAGTACTCAATAAAGAGAAGGGGGGAAGAGCTTTGGCAACAGCAATGGGAAAGTGAGGAGACGGGAAGGAGGGTTTTCCAATTACTACCTAATGTCAAAGAACGGCTACAAATGAGCTACTTTGAGCCGAGTAGAAGTCTGCTGCACTTTCTAACATGTCACGGGCCATATCCGACATATTTATGTCGATTTGGTAAACAGGCAACACCAGCGTGTGACTGTGGTGCTCTGGAGGGAACACCCGAACACGTCGTCTATGACTGTACGTTGTATGACGACGTGGGGCTAGAACTAAGAAATCAATTACCAAATAGAGACACATATACATTACTACGACGTGCTGAGACCTTCAATGTCCTCAACAATTTGGCTAATGAAATCTCTAAAAAGATTCTGAGGGACTTCATTAGGAACCAATAGGACAAATAACAACCCGATAAAGACTCAGGTGCACCTGCAGTTGCCGCCGAGCGCGGAACTGGCCAGTTGTTACACAACTGGAATCCGCCGCGTTATCGGATTAGGAGAGCAGGAGCACCTTTCCCGGACTTGACGTACGCACTAGATTCTATAGGAACTAGATATACCGAATAATGTAGAATTAGAATACCAACAACAAATAACATAGGTAGGGACTGCAGCGAAATAAAAGTATTGGCCAGCCCAGTGCCAGGGGCACGCTCGCTGGGGTTAGCTCAGTGAGCAGGCCTCACAGTAGGTTTATAAACATCATCTGGCACACATGTAACGCTGCAGAGTAGCTAGTCATAGATTAACCAAGTAGTCACGTAGTTAGATTAACCCTGTCCGTAGCTAGTGCCAATCAACAATAAAAATAATAATAATAAGCTGCATGTTTTTTCAAATTTTATCATAATAGGACCCACTAATTTTGTAAGGTGGTGGGTTAATATGTATCAAACAATGTTCGCTGTTTTTTATGAGTCATTGTATCAAACTTGTTTTCAATTGAGTATAATGTTGTAGTTGTTGTTGTATCAATAAAGAGTTTTTTAAAAAAAAAAAAAAACAACAATGATAAAAGCTAGTGAATCAAATCAGCTTACCGGAGAACAAAGGCAGCAGCTTCATTATTTGTTAGAGGCATATGAAGAGATTTTTGATGAGAAACCAGGAATTATTAAAGGGTATATTTGTCACCTACAAGTGAAGCCACATCAGACTTACTGCTACACGCACTACCCGATCCCCTGGCGTTTAAAACAATCTGTTCAAAGGGAGATAAATAGAATGTTAGAATGGAACTTGATTGAGCCATCAACTAGTCCATATTGTTCTCCGCTCTTAGTCGTCCCAAAACCTGGAGGTAACGTTAGATTAGTTCTGGATGCGAGAGAGATTAATAAAATAATAGTACCTGTAAGAACTCATCCGGAAAATATAGATGAATTAATTCAAAATTTCCAGGATGTTTCGTACTTAACTAGTGTTGATTTGAGAAGTTCGTACTGGCAGGTCCAAATGGATGAAGAATCTAGGAAATACACCGCATTTATCTATGCTGGGAGAAGTTACCAATTTAGAGTTGTCCCGTTCGGACTTAATATTAGTGCCGGAATATTTATTTCAGCGTTGGATTATGTTCTTGGACCAGAATTGCGTAGTCGTATAACTGTGTTTGTTGACGACTTATTAATAGCCACGAAAACATGGGAAGAGCATTCGCATATTTTGGAAAGGATTTTTGCTGTTTTCAAGAAAACCGGAATTACAGTAAACTTACAAAAGTCTCAATTTGCTTTACCACAAATCAAGTTCTTAGGACATATGATAGATGCGAAAGGTATCCTGCCTACCGAGAAGAAGATAAGTGCAATTAGCAATTTTCCATCACCACGGAATAAAAGACAGCTGAAGGGATTTATAGGTATGGCATCGTTCTTCCGTCGTTTCATAAAGACTCAAGCCATGAATTCTGAGGCATTAAACCGGCTTCTACGGAAGGATGTGCCATGGCAATGGACTGAAGAATGTGAACTAGCTTTTCGAGACATTAAAGACCAACTCGTTAACGCATCCTTATTATATCACCCTGATATGAATTGTGAGTTCTGTCTGTCCACGGATTCATCGGATGTTGGATTAGGTGCTTGTCTCTTCCAAATAAGGAAAATAAAAGGGGTACCAACATTCTGTCCGATAGCATTTGCTAGTCGAGTGTTATCGCCCTGTGAAAGAGCTTATACCACAGAACTTGAAGCACTTGCGGTTATCTGGGCATTCAAGAAGTTTAACTATTATTTATATGGTTCGAAAACGATTGTGTATTGTGACCATCAATCACTAACCTTTTTGCAAACATGTAAATTATTACATCCTAGACTGTCACGTTGGACAATGACACTACAACAGTACCAATTTAAAATTATTCATGTGTCTGGCAAAGAAAATATTATTGCGGATGCGCTGTCAAGATCCCCAGAAGGTTTAACGCCGGAAATAGAATCAGTAAATACTTCGGATTTTCCAGTATTACTGTTGCAGGACAATATCTACAAGACTTATTATGTACATCTTTGTAGAGATATGGGAAATTTACAACGAAAAGACCCTCGATGGAAGAAGATGATTCAACTAAAGGAACAACAAAATCCAAGGGCTAGTTTAGATAATTATAAATTAGTAAATGGAGTATTATTCTTCAGACGTGGGAAGGACAACAATCCACGGTGGTGTGTATGTATCCCGAAGGAATATGAGGAAAAATTAATTTGGTTTACCCACTTATCATGGGGACATTTTGGTGTAATTAAATGTGCCAATAAAATAGGAGCATACTGTTATTTTCCGAATATTCGGAGAAAAGTGCACCAAACAATACAAAACTGTTTACTCAGTCAAAAGGCAAAACCGGATAATAGAGGTAGTAAGCATGTTCTGCATTCAATTATTCCACGAGAGCAAAGGGCGTTAATTTCGTGTGATATCTGCGGCCCTCTCCCACGATCAAGAGGAGGAGTAAAATTCATTGTTGGATTCTTTGACGTGTTTACAAAATATGTAAAACTATATCCATTAAAGTGTGCTACTGCCAGAGCTGTTGTAGTGAGATTGGTGCGTGACTATCTTCCGCATGTAGGTTTACCGAAATCCATAATTACAGATAATGCCAGAATTTTTACTGGATTTAAATGGAAGCAAACACTAACACAACTTGGTATTCAACAAATTTTGACATCATGTTACCATCCACAAGGTAGTCCAATAGAACGAGTTTTTCGAGAATTAAAGCGATTTATGCGTACATACTGTCACAGTAAACAAACATCATGGGCTGATTATTTGTCAGAATTTGAACGAATATTTAATAATCTGACACATACCTCAACTAACTTTACTCCAACAGAGCTTATGTTTAGTCAGACTGAAAAGAACTTCTGGATAAACCATCTGCCAAAGTATGAAGGCCAGAATATAAAATGGGAGGAAAAGATTCGACTCGCACTTATCAATTTAACTAAAAAGGCAATACAACGGAAATTGACATATGATAAACGGATTCACCAGATTCAGACGTTTTATCTTGGAGAAAAGGTTTTATTGAGGCGACACATCCATTCCTCGAAACTGATGAAGAACATAAAGAAATTGAATCTTATTTATACCGGACCATATGTTATTGTAAATATACCAAATCCTGGATCATACTTGTTGGCATATCCCGAATCGAAAAGGATAAAGGGATTATTCCCGCATAATGATATTAAGAAATTTAGTGAAGGATCGTAGATCTGTGATACCAAATATGGAGAAGAATTTAGTGTGGAATTTGACTATGAGTCGAATGTGTACATAAATATCAAGAAGTTTATGTTGTCTAGAGGTTAAGAGACAGTGAGACTACTCCTGTGCTAGGTTAAGAGACAGTGAGATTACTCCTGTGATAGGTTAAGAGACAGTGAGATTACTCCTGTGATAGGTTAAGAGACAGTGAGATTACTCCTGTGATAGTTTAGCACAAAATTTTTAAGATAGGTAGAAGAATTTGTTAATTACTAGTGTTTGTAAGTGTGGACTATGAGCAGAAGCCACAGTGATATACAATGAAAGTGCATCTACATTTCCTCAAGACACGGCACTTATGTGAGAATTGCGTGTGAAACTTGAACAGTGTGGGATATGTAGGTAAATACGCTGTGTGTATGATGTGCGCTGTTCGCGCAAGAAAACAAATGAACTGTGAAATGAAGCAACAGTCGATAATGTCACTGTTGCAAACAATTGAATAAACTCTCTGGTTGCGCGAGAGAAAATTATTATAATTTTTAGATTTCTCATTATGCGTTCTTTACCAGGAGAATTAATTTAAGAATTTTAATTAACTTTTTAAGAATAGCAGTTTGTGTGTTTCATATTATGGACATAATTGTTGAAATATATTTCCATAAATGTTCATGAGAGGATGAAGAAGATTCTACGAGTGGATGATTTGTTAAATGAACATACGTCATCATTAATGATATTTATTTGCAAGTGGATCTATAAATCAATTAATTATAAGAATAATGAAAATTTTTCAAATTATTCCTTTTGTGGAGTCAGTGTCATATGCCTGTTTTTAAAATTTTTCATGAGGTGTAAACTTAAATTTTATCCATAATTTCGTAATTGAAAGCAAACCTCGGACGGATTCAATGCTCTACTTCCACCTGCACTATAACAAAACGAAGATTAGATTAAAATTTTTTTTGAGAGGAATACATTCGATATGAGCTACAACAAAATTTAAATGCCCACGGTCTATATGGCAATGTTTTGGACAATCAGCAGTTGTAATGCAAAACAACTTTGGTATTGAGGACTATAAAAAAAAAAAATTCGCGATTGTCAGGACTGATGGATGTTCCAGTCTAGTACAGATGGAAGAATGTAGGGATCCACTCCGATTTTGAGTTCAACGATGAAATATGGACTTCGTTGCCTTAATCCACTCTCTTCCAGGGATTTATTCAGTCAGAACCTTTTCTTATTCCACTTTAAACCTGTTTCATGTTCACGTACCTGACCATCTGTTCCTGAGATCATCTTCCTGTTTCTACGGCACGTTACCAGCTTCTATCCTGTACCATAAGCCATCGCCTGTCCTCCGTGCTGCGTCCGCCAAACGCTGTACGTCGCCTACCCGGTGTCCGTACCCAGTGTTCCTGTTCCATCGACTTCACAACGAGATCGCCGGCTACATCGTCGAAAGAAGAATTTTGAAAATTTTTTTTGAGCAATATTGTAAAATTTTTTTGGCTATGAGGCACTTTTCCTTCGATCTAATCTATAGAGCTTCTATATATTTCAAAATTACTGGATTTAGGCTTTCCTATCTTCTTTAATACCTGAGCTGGGGTCTATTCTTCCGGGTTTTCCAGGGTTTCCCTGTGAAGGCCAGTTCCCAAATGGGTAGACCTTTTTCGTAATTACACCAATCTACATCTTCCCTGGTTATGTACTCGGGATGCGGGTATACCCCGGTACATGTAAAAGCTACAGCTTAGGTATTCTCGTAACTTATTGTCTTAACATGTTACCCATACTCTCTATAGTAAAATTCTACGAATTCAAAATATTCCTCTTTTGAATAAACAACCCAACAAATTTTTTTCTGTTAGCTCGCAAAGTGTATTATCATTAACTTTGCTCGCTGCGAGGGGCAGTTGTAATATCTCTTTATATTCGATGAATTATTCAGATACAATTCTACCCTTGAATGCCGTTTACTAATTTTCTATCTTCATACGCGCGGAATCCATGCGAAAAGTAGCTCATACAATTGCTATGCCATGAGCGCATAAGCATTCTTTGTAGTACTGTCTCTGGTGGTTGTTAGAAAAAAAGAAAGGGAGCTTCCGAGATTGTCTTTGTGCCGATTAGCCTGAGCTTGGTTTGGAAGAACTGTAATCTGATTATTGAGATTTATCACAGAAGATAACTGATACGAACTGTACGATTAAGAGGAAATATATATAGATTGCTCCTTCAAATAAAAGGTGTGTATTGGAAATATGAGAATTAATGATATTTATCGATATATTGCGTAGTTGTTAATCAGAAGGGAACTTCCGAAAGACTGGATACGAACCTGCATTTAATAATCCAAGAGCTCCATTACTTCTTCGGAAGGTTAAACTTCATCAAAGCCAAATATCCGCTTGATATGAGGTTTCCCGACTGATTATACAACGCTCCCAAAATTACGAGGCATTTTATTTGTACAGATTAGCAGACTGCCGCAAAGCACGAGCCTGCAGAGAAGAAGAATCATCGCCTGATTTCATTCTAACAAGTAAAATTTCAGAATCATTTTGAGTGACTGAGCTATGACTGTGTTTCCTATCATGAATGATTGATTGCTCGAACGAATTGAGAGCTACAGAATTAAGTAGAAAAGAAAAGAAAGAAAGAAAAAATTACACTGTTTTCCTTTTTTTATTTCCTTTCAGGCCAGTTAACTGCGACGTCACCTAATAGATAATCTGCTGAGTAGCTTTCCTAAGCAGCAGTCTATGCGAGCAAACCAACTACGACTTTACCTGATATTGCTTGCACCTTAGGTAATTGGGCTATGCACGGCTATGTGAAAAAGAATGTCTCGACAATGTCGTAGCATCGGGCTGCACACGTCTGCTTTCATGCCCTACAGCTAACTCTCTGCATACAAGAACCTGTAGCTGTTATCCTGCAGTCAAAGAGTCTATGCATTGGTAGAATTGCGAATCAACAAGATAAACAGAAATATAAAATAAAAGACAAATGAAGAATTAATAAAAAAGTTTCTCTTCTAATACTATTTATTGATGTGGACGACATCAGAGAATTATGTTGAATAATGTTTACTGAGGAAACTGTATCACTGTAAGCGAAAAGTCGTCCTATGACAGCCAGTCATTACAGACCGAATGATAATGTTACGAAAATAGTACCAATATCCTCATACTAAATAGTCATCAAAAGCACGCGAAGAGTTAAGTCCATTTCGTGATCACAATATTTGAAGTATTCGCCAGCTCAAAATAATTCAGAGTTCAGTATGACAATTTCCACAATAACTCATGAGAGAGATTGAGCAGAAACTCATACTCTGATTATTCTCAGTTCCGTAATCAAGCTGATAAGTTGCAGTTCTGCACCGGAGGATATTCAGACATCACGAGAGCTATAGTCCCTTCAAAAATTAGAGTATTGCAGCAGCCACACACCGCCCATAATGTATCACTAACACAACCGAATAACACATGTTACCACAGGCAGGTCTGTCTTCTTCCAGCTCTAACATAAAAGTGCCTTCTTCAAAATCTCAATCCAAAGTGCCTACCTTCTTGAAAATCTAATGTAAAACTATTTCCGTCGCTCCTTTGAACGCACCACTTGAAAAGTGTCCATCTCAATTTGCCCCCAGGCGCGTTCTGCCACAATCTACTTCTCCACTGCCTAAAGGTCGTCCCAACCACAAAAACATAGTTTTCATGTTCTATAGACATGATTTTGACTCAAGTTGGCCACTTTTCGCTCTAAACTAATCTATTAAAATATTTAAATAAAGCAGTGTTATAAGCGTTCCGTGTCAGTCAGACCATTTACAGTAAATAACAGCTTGTTCATACTAGTATTCTTGCTCAACTGCACTCACATTAAATGAAAACAGAATGTCTTTAAATATATGATTCTTGAGTTTCTCCCGGCGTATTTGATAATCAAAATATCCACGGGTGTGCTGCCAGTCTATAGTGTCCAACGGGCACAATATTTCGGCGATCATACATGTCGCCATCATCAGGTGAACTGACGGACTGAGCTCCTGTGAACGTGCCGGCACGTTCATAGGAGCTCAGTCCGTCAGTTCACCTGATGATGGCGACATGTATGATCGCCGAAATATTGTGCCCGTTGGACACTATAGACCGGCAGCACACCCGTGGATATTTTGATTATTCTTTAAATATAGTTTAAACAATTACTTATGCCTCCTTTGGAGAAGTATCTTTCAGTAGTGGTGTCAGGTAACACATACGAGTGACTAATTCTTAAGTTACCATGTTACTGCATTGACGACTGTAATTATATTTAAATAATTTATTCGCGAGATGGCAACATATTGCTTAAAATAACTGCATAAGAATGACAAGATATGAATTTTTCATATTGCATTCAAATGCTGTATTGTTGTGCAGGAAGTGGTGTTCTGGCAAAAATCTGCATAATGAACTGGATATAAAAACGCAATAAAACAATAAATAAAATAGTTGTAGATATGTGGCATTCAGGGAGGATAGGTATAGTGCAATGCTATGATCTGAGATATCATTTGTTGAAATCGCATGAAGCATTTATAAGTTGTTAATGCTAAGATGCAGTGTAACGATATTTATTCAGTGTAAATTGTTAATTTCTATAGTTTTTAAGATATTGAATATATTATTGGTTCACTGGATGTGCCTCCTTTTTTTATGAGTTCGCCGATGCACTCACATTTGCTTTATTATGTAACTTTGATTTATTATGGAATTTCTAAGCGTTATAAATGGTCATATTTCAGACTGTCTGCCACTCCGTTGTTTCTGGCGCATCGTCTGTTTTTCAGCTAAGCGAGCAACCGCCGCGAAAACTCCCTGCACAGGCGATTTTCCTATTTCTCGCCGTGATGACCATATTCGTACCTTGGCAGGGAGGTATTAGATGCTTTGTTGGACCAGCCGCTGTCAACACTGGGTCCTGAGGCTCCCGGCTAGCTTTCAGCTGCAGAGACAATTTCACCTCACCTGGTATGAGTTCTAGATGACCGAAGAACTCGCCTACATATATTAGCATTACATTCCCATCATTCCTTTCCATCATTCTTATCCAAAACTTATTTTCTCAGAATTAAGTCTTTTACTCTCACCTGACAATTTGACTACAGTAGTTTTTCCTTTTGCTTTATTCCCTAAGAATCTTGGAATTTCTCTATTGACAAAGTTTTCCCGCTAAATCTAAATTTCTTTATGTCTTGCCTCCCGAACCATTTCCTGCCTTTGTATTCTTGTTTCGGAATAAAGTGTGGATCTTCTTTGTAGGCTGCCTACTTGCATTCTCTGTAGTTGTATGTACAGTGTGACTTGTCTTTTCCTGATCTCATCTGTAATTTTAGGGCACAATAAGTACATATCCTCATTTGGTCTCAAAGCAAAATTCCGATCTTTGCTCTTGATTGGGCTTAATATTTTTCGCAAGATTCTTCTTTCTGTCTTACCCAAATCATCAAATGTTACTTTGCAGCTACATAAACGTAGTGGTTCGGACCCATAGAGGACTTTTTGTTTTACAACTGCACTATAATGCCTTAAATTAGCGCCTTTAAAAAACATATTTCATTGCACGGATTTCTCGCTTTCACTTACCCTCTTTTCATTTCTTCAGTCGTGATTTCTACTGCCCGATTTTTACTTTTAATGTTTACATTTTCTACCAGCTATTTCAAGTTTTATGTTTTCTTGTTGTTATCATACTTGGTTTTTAAAATTCCTAGTAAGCATCTTTCATTCGTCACGTATTACGTCTTTTCAAACGATAATTTTAGACCTGCCTTTTTACCTGTCTCCTTCAGAAGTTCTAGTCTTTTCTTTGAGTTCTCTAAGGTTCCATCTGCTAATAATAGATCGTCTGCAAAGGCCAAACAACGTATTGCATTTTTCGATCCATTCAGCTTTATGTATTTACTAATTTTTTTTATTTTTCTCCTCCTATTTTCCGTTCTCTTACAACTTTTACAGCTTTTACTTTACACTAAGATAATTTTCTTTTTCGTTCAATGTGGTACACACAGGTTCACTGAATTGCAGATGATGCCAAACTTTTTTGAACAATTTTTAACGTCATTCTGGGACTGATGACCTTAGAAGTTAAGTCCCATAGTGCTCAGAGCCATTTGAGCCATTTAACGTCATTTTTGTGACGTCAGTGACAAAAAGTATTTACAATTATATAATCTTCCTTAATCGTCTGTTAAGAGTGGAGCAAGCCACCCTAAGTAATACAACGTGTCATTTAGAACCCCTACGTCACATATACACGTTTATAACAAAATCATACAATTAGCGGGCAATGAGATTCGACACTTTGCTGGTACATCACCAGTGCTGCTGTTCTCTTATAGCGAGAGATTTTGCGCAATCTTCGCGTTTGTTCACTCAGTAATCAGAGCTAGCACAGCACGCGGGTAACTGCACTTTTTCGGCTTTTTTTCCCTTCTGTTTTTGCATTTGTAAGCTTCGATAACACGAGCCACACAGCTCGCGCGTGGCACAGCTAGAGGGAATTTTCGATTAACAGGACTCATGTAATATTGATGGGTCAGCAAGCGTGCACGACTGTGGATGGTTCGAAAACACATCTGTCTGAAAAAAAAGAAAGAAAGAAAAAGAGAGACACGATCGCGCCTCGTGTCTCTGATTACAGCATATTTTGTTCCCTCTCCAAGCTGAGACTAAAACCGGCTGTTTCAGCGTCGTCACCATCTCTTTGCCCACACACATCTTCGCCTTGGGGAGTGGACGCGTAAGACGCTAACGCATGGAGAGGATATGCGGGTCGGATAGCTTAGACTTTACAGTTGTATCACTCGACCTATTCTGCGATTGGTCGGGCCCTCTTATCCGAGACATTAATCAGGAATATACCGGGTGGACAAAAAGTCAGTATAAATTTGAAAACAGCATAAATCCCGGAATAATGCAGGTAGAGAGGTACAAATTGGCACACATGCTTGGAATGACATGGGGTTTTATTAGAACCAAAAAAATACAAAAGTTCAAAAAATGTCTGACAGATGGCGCTTCATCTGATCAGAATAGCAATAATTAGCATAACAAAGTAAGACAAAGCAAAGATGATGTTCTTTACAGGAATTGCTCAATATGTCCACCATCATTCCTCAACAATAGCTGTAGTCGGGGAATAATGTTGTGAACAGCACTGTGAAGCATGTCCGGAGTTATGGTGAGGCATTGGCGTCGGATGTTGTCTTTCAGCATCCCTAGAGATGTCGATCGATCACAATACACTTGCGACTTTAGGTACCCCAAAGCCAATAATCGCACGGACTGAGGTGTTGGGACCTGGGAGGCCAAGCATGACGAAAGTGGCGGCTGAGCACACGATCATCACCAAACGACGCGCGCAAGAGATGTTTCACGCGTCTAGCAATATGGGGTGGTTATAATAAAACCCCATGTCATTCCAAGCATCTGTGTCAATTTTTACCTCTCTATCTACGTTATTCCATGGTTTATTAAGTTTTCAAATTTATACTGACTTTTTGATCACCTGGTACATTCGTTAAATGGCATAAGCAACTCAATCCTAGACAGTGTTTCCTATAAAATACTGACGTTGTTTTCAATCTTCTTTTCCTACTATCACAACTGAGCAACCAGCTTGTCTGTGATTGTTTGGTATTGCGTTGATGTTTCGTCACCTTGACCTTTCATAAGGCTAAAGACAAGCTGTTTGTCCCCGTTTCTGTTCCAGAGATACTAGCTATGTATATGGCTAATTACTGTATATAGCATCAGTGGATAATGTCATAATGAATGACAAAGTACAGAGTTCCACCGAAAATGAACTGACCTCTCTAAAATGTGCAGTCACAGAAATTTCCAGACAATTATCGGTAAAATGAAGGTAACTGCGAAGAAACTTTCAATAAGAGAATAAATACTTCAATTTTCAACGAACGAAGGAAGTAAACAGAGTACTCAAGAAAAGATATGAGTACAGCAATATACGAGTATCACTCAGGAATGTAATGCTTCGAAGTGTTCTCAAAGCTGGACCGTTACCTATTTCACCATGTGCTGATAAGATAAATCTTCAAGTTGCCTCTAGCGATTCAAAAATGTTGTCAATGTCGCATGGCCAAGCAATCAGCCAGCTGTAGCCATTAAAGCATGAATAGTTGCCACTGTTATCATTGTTTCTGTTACAGCTGTTGTGCTGTAAATCATAAGCTTCTGTATATACTAAGGGTAAGCAAATAAATTATCTACGACGTAGTTCATAAGCGCCTTTCATTGTTTAATAACTAAGCATGGCAAAACCAGAGATTAATTTTGTCTGTTCCTGTAGCATTATCTTATATATGGTGTCCAGTTGCCGAAGTTGGACACCTGCATGTATCCTAACTTGGACAGGTCCGTTTTAGGAGACGCTTATGATAATATTTAAGGGCGCTTTAAGAACAAGTAATTGTCGAAGGTAATGTTTATAGGTTTTTAATACAGAAAAAAGGGGAACGTAAGGGAAATCGACGGAAGATGAGCTGAAAGTCGTCATGGACTTAGTGAGTGTTCTCGTGATTGTGGAGTACCCAAAGCCACAATGAAGAGACATGCTGACAGTAAAAACAATTTGTCAAATAAAGTTAAATCAAACGGCGAGCACCAAGTGGGGCTCATCTCAAGCCGAGAGCGAGGAGTTAACACTACAGTGTTTGTGCTGCCAGTGCGGCTGGATACTTTATTCGACCTATGACTATTAATCAGACGTAGGAGGAGGCAGCAAGAACGCGAAATTAGGGCTCCATCAGAAAGCGTAGTTAACATTTCAGACATTGGCTACATAAGTTCTGAATGGTTTGTATCGTGGCTCAAACACTGTTAAGTACGTTCGTGATAATGGTAAATTATTATCATGTTGTAGTTTAGTGGGCGCACTACCCAGAGAGTGCAAACCACCTGATGTATCATTTTTTGCACATCTGCAAACGTATTTACTTCAAGTCCAAGACAAATGGTCTCGTGAAAACATGTTGTAGTTTAGTGGGCGCACTACCCAGAGAGTGCAAACCACCTGATGTATCATTTTTTGCACATCTGCAAACGTATTTACTTCAAGTCCAAGACAAATGGTCTCGTGAAAACATAGGTAAAACTATAATGCAGTTTCAGATATCTGGACTGCCGAACGAAGCCCAATTATCGCACAGCAATTGTCGGAACAGCAGGCAATGCTTCCGGCTCTGCAGCAATTTGGCCTATGAATAGGAACGTGTTTCCATATCACCATTTTAAACCAACAGATTGCTTGAAAGCTGATCATAATATCCTAGAGAAGACCTCTTGTGCGATGGTAATATCTTCTTCAGAAGACGTTTCAAGTGATGACGTCTGTACCTACAAAGAATTACAAGAAGATTGTAAAGAGGGTGTCACCCTCCTTCTGATTCATACAAGACGCCTGTTAGTAGAGGCTGAGAAAATGCACAGAATGCCGTTGCAATCACTATCAGCCCTTATAGAGAAGTCGATATGTCAATAAAGAACCAATAATTTGCTAAGACAGATTTAGCTCCCAAAGTTGCTGGCAACCAAACTGATCCTGTATTTTGTATAACAGGACAAAACAAGATGACACGATACATTGCATGAACTGTAAATTATGGGTTCACACAAGACGTATCTATTTAAAAAATAGCATAGTATTAGTGAAAACTGTAATTACACTTCGTCGTGCATTGCCGTTCTTATTATCGGGCTATACATATGACTAGTATATTTCAGTGCGTCGGGTAACCTTACATTTTTCTATGCAACAAGTTCCCTAATTTATTCTTTGTTTTAGTTTGAAGCTCTTCATATGGACGAAACAGTTTTCTCTTAATTTACCAGTACAAATATTTTGTTTTTTGTAGTGAGGTTGAAAGGTGGCTACACTGTGCCACTGCGCCAGAGATTGTGCCAAAGAGTACTATTAAGCCGCCTCCACAGTGCGTGTTAAGAGTTCGTAGTGTCAGTGGTTGTTGAGAGTTCATAGCAGTCAGTGCTAGTAGAGAGCTCGTAGAGGACAGTATGTGTTAAGAGTTCGTACCGAGATGTGCTAGTGGGCACTGCTTGTCGTGAAGTCGGAGTAAGATGTAATAGTGGAGAGTGTTGTTCCATGTTTTATGCAGTTATTTGATGGGAGAGATAGCAGATGTTATTGTAATGAGTGCATTTCGTCAATATATATGAAGGTAAAAATTACAATGTTCTTTTATTAATTGTGTGTCTGGAATAATGCGTCACTACAGGTTCAGTCAACAAAGCATCTGGCTTGTGTTCTTGTATTAGAGTGAATTCTGGTTTTCTTGCGTAATTATAGTTTTTCTAAATTTCTTTTGTCACGTCAGTATAATTGGTATCAAAATTCTTGTCTTGTTGAAAAAGAACCGTGCCAGATGCGTACGTTGAGTCACACTCCCACATACAGAACAGTTACATTTGTGCTTGGATTTTGTAGGTTTTATAGTTGCTGGGGACTTAATTAATTAACTGTGTTTACGAAAATTTTCTTACACTGTTTGTTGCAGTCAGATTGCGTAACAATTCTAGACAGGGCCAACCGATTACGAGACACTGCGTAATCGGATATACAGTTACAAAAAAATCATTTTCAATCTAATATTTAAATAAGCCCCCATGCACGTGGCGACCGCTGCTTCGGATCGTCCCTTGGATTCTTCTGATTGTGAAAATTGTAGACTGTAGTATTGTTGTAGTAATTTGTAGTTTAGTAATTGTAGGTTATATTGCATGTGTAGATTTGGTAATTGGCATTCTTCTAATGATATTTTTTTTTCTCAGAATTTAAATTATTGCCTTGTATACGCGTTTGACAAATTAGTGCAATTATTTCAATTGTTCGATTGATCGTGTCTGAGGGAGACATTTCATGTGAATAGTATTGTTGGAGATAAAGAGTCATTGTGTGTAATTTTCGTACAGTGACGAATCTTTCGTATGTTTTGTAAATGATTACGCGATCAATGAAAAAGGCAAAAATGATGAATAGTGAGAATAACGAAATTGTTAACATGGCGAATTCGCCAACAGAGGAAAACAGTATGATGGATAATGAAGTGGAAAACAATGTAATAAGTCGGGAAAATAGTCCGGAACCATTTCAAAATTTTTCTCAATCAGAAAATTCACAGAATACGAGAGTAACGATAGAAGATTCTGGAATAGTATCGAACACAGATAGCTTTACAGCTATTACGAAGGAAACTGGTTTTGCGGGAAATGTTAGGCGCGAAAAGAATTGCGAACCGGCTACTATGGAGCAGTTGATGGGTGCAATATTAAATTTGGGATCTGAATTAAAAACAGTGGCAACACGTTTAGAAACAGAGATGGGAACAATGGGAACACGGTTGGGATCTGAAATAAAAACAGATAGGGGAATAATGGAGCAGTTTCGATCTGAATTAAAAACAGAGATTGGAACAATTAGAACTGAGATGGGAACAATGGAAACACGGATGGGAACAATGGAAACTCGGATAGATTCACGAATAGGAACATGTTTCAAAAATATGAAAGATGAATTAAAGAAAGAAATCAGAGAAGAAGTGCAACCAATTTTGAATGCTCACAATAATAGATTAATTGCAGTAGAAATCAGACAAAGGGAACAGGATAGAGAACAGGAAGAAAGAGATCGCGTGATAGTACAGAAATTTTCAGAATTAAATTTACAACGTGCACACGATAAGGAAGAAATAATTGAAAGAATCGAGGAATCCGTACCAAATGACAGAATAAATAACTTAACGCAACAGTGTGAACAGTTAACTACTAAATGTGACAATACCGAAACCCGAGTCGCGACACTTACGGAAGACGTAAATAAACAGAAAGAACAATTAGGTGACTTATCGGAAAGAGTTGAGGAAATTTCAGATAAACTGACAAATCTTAGTTTACATGGGGACAGAGATTCGGATGATACAGCTCCATTGCCATTTGCAGAAACCGAAGAATACCAGAACATAAATAAGCATGTTGAAAATCAGGGAAAATTTAATGAACGCGTGAAAAAGGAATTTGAGGCATTACGGAAGCAAGTCAAACAAATTGAAGGCGAAATAGTAGGAAAAGACAGTAGAAGAAACTTAGATTCACAGATAGCAGAGGGGTATGAAGAAAGTAATTTATTTCATTTACGGGATGCAACAAGAGAGCGCCAGGCGCGCGAACTTTACAATAATCGACATTCGGACTGGGACAGACGCGGTAGGTCTTTGTCGCCACGAGGCGAAAACTTTGACTATAAACACTTTTTGACTGTCCGGAAATTTAAGATCTTCCGCAATTCTAAGAATGACATACATCCATGTGCATGGTTAGATCAATTTATGTACGCACTTCCACCAAATTGGCCACTAAGTCACAAACTGGAATTTATGTGTGGATATTTAGAAAACGAACCGGCGACGCGGATGCGTGCACTCATTAGAGATTGTAATAATCTAAATGATTTTTATCATGCATTTCTATCGGCATACTGGTCCGAAAACACACAAGACAGAGTCAAACACAGTCTTATTATGCAGCGTAATTTTAAACAGTCTGAGTTCCGCACGCCGGCAGAGTACTTTGAAGACATGATTCGAAAGAATCAGTTCCTGTCCAACCCTTATAGCCCGACTGAATTAATTCGCATTTGTTTAACTAAGCTGCCACAATCCATAAGACAAATTGCTTTGGCCGGAAGATGTAAAGACGACATTGAGACTTTTAAGACTTTGTTGCAAGAACTTGAGTATGACAACGACGACGGGACCTCTTGTAACTTTTTCAGTAACAGTATTTACAATAGATTTCCAGAGAAAAGTGATAGTGGTCGGAACGGACGTTATAGCGGTAATTTTGAGAATGACAGACGTAACAGACAGGACAACAGATACCAGCCTTATGATAATAACAGACGTTCTAACAGAAATTACACAGACAATAGCGGTAATTCGTACCGGAATGATCAATCATACGGAAACAGTAATCGGTATCATCAGGACAGAAATTATTCATACAGTAATAGAAATTCTTACTACAGAAATAACCAGGGTAGTAGATACAACAATAATTTCAGAAGTGACAGTCGAAATTATACAAGAAGTAGTTATGCAGACAGACAGGAAAATAGAAATTTTAATAACAGACACAACCCAGAATTTGCATCTAGCAGACAGGAGGGACCTAATTGGCATCCTCCACGTGACAGAACTTCTGAGAGACAAGTGCAAATCGTTGAAATTGATCCGCGAAATGACGCGAATAATCAAAGACGTGACGCAAACAATCGACAATGACTTATAGCTTCGGCTTCTTGCAGCAATATAGATGGCTCAGAAAGTAATGACACTACGACTTTACACTACGTACGCCTGGAAGACATGAGAGACATTTTATTAGACGAAAAGGAAAATAATGTAGACGCATTTTTACATCCTGTTATCGAAGTATGTGTGGGTAAGAATAAGTTCACTGCAGTATTAGATTCTGGGAGCCCATTGAATGTCATTAGTGAATCAGTTTTTCGTATATGTGTAAGAACTATTGCTTGTCCTGTGTTACCTATTTCTAAAACTACAATTCGAGGTGCGATTTCTGGAAAAAGTGTGGAGGTCAAACAACAGACCAATTTAAATTTCATTTGTCAAGGATACGAATTTTCTGCTAATTTTATTATTGTTCCATTACTCAGTACACAAATTATATTAGGTATGGAGTTTCTTAACGCACATAAGGCAATTTTGAACTTTAAAGAAGGAAGTGTGAATTTGACTGTTGCTGGAATGCCGAAATGTTTAAAATTTTTCGAATGTTTAACAAGATCTGAGTCAGATACAAAATGTTTAAGGTTTCTTACTTCTGATGTTTTCGTTGAGCATTATGACGACAATGTGTTTATTCATGATAATGACAATAGATACAGAGACGCGATGGATGATATAATTAATAGCGAAGAATTAATTAATGAAAAGGTTAAGAAAGCTGAAGTGCCAGATGACGTTGCAAGAGAAGAGCTGCACCACATTTTGACTTCACATGCTACAGTGTTTAGTCATCACACAGGAACTATACAAGGCTTACAATATTTATTTAAAGTGAAAGAACACACACCATTTCGCGGGAAAACGTACGCTATTCCTTTGGCTTACAGAGACAAGGTTAAGAATGAACTTCAGTACATGTTAGATCAGGGCATTATTGAGCCTGCAGTCAGTCCTTATACTAGCCCATTACACGTTGTTCTTAAAAAGGATGGATCAATTCGTCTGGTTCTGGATTCCAGACAGATAAATAATATCATCATTCCTGAAACTGACCGCCCACAAAATTTAGATGAACTTCTTCAACATTTTCATGGAATTAAAGTTTTATCCACGATTGATATGCGCGCAAGTTTTTGGCAAATAGAACTCCACCCTGACTGTAGAAAATATACTGCCTTTTTAGCCTTTGGTAACTGTTACCAATTTCGGAAATTACCGTTTGGACTTACTGTATCTTCAGCAGCATTCATTCGTAGTTTAAATGAAATTTTACCTGTTTATCTTCGTGACAACATTACTTCTTATGTTGACGACATTCTTATTGCTAAACATTCTTGGAGTGAGCACAACAAAATTTTGGATTCATTATTACGTATTTTTGCACGAGTTGGCATGACAGTGAACTTAGAAAAATCTGAATTTGGTCGTTCTCAGGTGAAATTTCTCGGTCACATTATTTCTACAGAAGGTATTCTTCCTGATCCAGAGAAATTAGATGCTATTCGTAATTATGCTGTTCCTACCACAAAACGTGATGTTCGTAGTTTTCTTGGTGTCTGTAATTTTCTGCGACGCTTTGTTAAATTGGACGATTTGGCCACACCTCGTTTATGTGAACTATCTGGAAAGAAATCTAATTGGTGTTGGAATGAGGAAGCTCAGTCAGAATTTGAACAGCTTCGTGATGCTTTAGTTGCTGCTCCACTTCTTTCACATCCGGATTTATCTAAAGAATTTTGTTTGGCGACGGACTCATCATACAAGGGCCTAGGGGCACACTTATTTCAAGAGATAGAAGAAAACGGCGTTGTAGTACAGAAGACTATTGCATTTGGAAGTCGCGTTCTCTCTAAATCCGAAAAGAATTATTCGATTACGGAACTTGAAGCTTTGGCTGTTGTTTGGGCTTTTACAAAATTTCGCACATTTTTGTTTGGCAGACATACTAAGGTTTACACCGATCATCGAGCTCTGGAATTTCTTATGTCAACGAAATTAACTCACGGCAGATTGTCACGATGGGCGTTGTACCTACAGGAATTTGACTTTAGTATTGTTTACATACAGGGTTCTTCTAATATTGTTGCCGATGCTTTATCACGTGCACCTATGGGTTTGAAACAAAGTGCTGAAGAGGACGGCAAGGAAAACAATTATTGTTTGATGTATATTCAAGGTGTTGCGTTTGAGAACTTTATTTCGTCTTCGCTCCAGGATATCGCTAAGGAGCAAAATAAGGATCCTATCTGGAAGGACATTAAGGAGAAGTGGAGGAGAAAGGAAAGCGTAGCGATTAGACAGCATTATTTAGTCCGCAATGACATTCTTTTTAAACGAAAATCGGTCGACAACTCCGTTTGGTTAGTTTGTATTCCTGATGAGTGGGTCAATAAATTGATTTGGTATACGCATTTCAGTTATGCACACTTTGGTCCCCGAAAATGCTTTCATAAATTACGAGAAAATTGCTACTTCAGTAATATGGAAAAACGTATTCGATCTGTTCTTGCCAAATGTAAATTATGTCAAATGGCTAAGCCTCCAACGATTTCTCACAGAGCACCGTTGTTTCCCATCATTCCAGCGAAATTAAAGGAGATGGCTGCAGTCGATTTGTTTGGTCCAGTGGTTCGTTCTACTAATGGTTTTGCGTACATTTTCGTAGCAGTGGAACTGACAACAAAATATGTGTGTTTTACACCTTTACGCAAAGCAACAGCTCGTTCAGTATCTAACGCTTTTATCAAACATTTTCTTAAAGAAATTGGTCATGTTGACAAGGTTATATCAGATAATGGATCACAGTTTCGTTCTAAAATTTGGCTTCGTACTCTACAGCGTCGTAAAATTAAACCAATCTTCATTTCACTTTTTCACCCTCAATCTAACGCTTCAGAGAGATGGATGAAGGAAATCAATAAATTGTGCCGTCTTTATTGTCATCAGAATCACAGAACTTGGGATCAGTATCTTCATATTTTTCAAAACATTCTGAATGAACTTCCTAATGACTCAACTTCTTTACCGCCTCTATTGATATTAAAAAATAAAGTACCAACAAATCGCATTTCTGAAATCGTTCCTTTTCCGCCTTCACGGAAACTGCGACATTCTGAAGTTGTCAACCTGGCTCTGCAAAATATTGCATCTGCGGCTGCTAGAAGAGAGAAATCAGCTAAGCGTCCTGGTCGTTTAAAAATCTTGTCAGTTGGTCAGAAGGTGTTAATTAAGTCTCATCGTTTGTCTCATAAAGGAAAAGGCTTGTGTCGCAAATTTTTTCTGCTTTATAACGGTCCATATAGAATTCGCAAAATTATACATGATAACACTGTTGAAGTAGAAACTCTTAAATCACGACGCTCTAAGGGAATACATCACATATCAAACATTAAAATTTTTGTGGAATAACATACTTTAGAGAAACTAACTGCTACATGTAAACATGCAGAGAGTACAAGGATACCGCGCTGTGTTTTGGCGGCGGCACATACTCAAAGCAACAGTGAAGTCTGCGCGCCGCACAAGGCAGTCGTTGACCGCGAACAATAGCTTCCTACGTCACGCGCCTACAGCTGATCGAGCGCTCAGTGCGAATGCACTGACAGACGTAAACAAATACACAGTCTAATTTCTCCGATTAAATTCAGTATAAAGCTATAAGGACTTGTTGAATTGTGTTATTAACATTCAGTATTTTGCAGGATACGGTGTATAAAGTATTTAAGACCTTCAGGTAAATTCTGTGCGTGTGCGACGTTAAGACGACTTGCTATCGAGAAAATTTCAGGAAGAATGTAATTTCGAAGAAGAAAGTAATTAACTAAAAAAGGTAACTATTAATTGAGTTTATTTTCAGGTAACAAATTTCCACTTAGGTACGTACTTTAGACGTAATTTGCTGCTCGCGATTACGTGATTCATACCTTGTGCTAAATTTCATGTTCTATGAATTTACGTGTGAAGCGACGTGCTTGCGTACGTTAACTGATTTTGACAATGATTATTAATGAACTGGGTTGTGACTTGTATATATTATGCATCGCTTGGCTGCACTGCTATTTCACTAATGTCATAGTTTTAATTATGTGCCTGCTGTGCTTATTTATTTAAATTATAATTGTAACCTGATTTATTGTGCTGACTGTGATTATGTATGTATGTTATACTTTGTGATTTATCTGCTTGCGCCTCCATGTTTACTTGCTAAGATGACATATGAACATTTATTTGCTTATGCTGATATGATGCTAATGACCTGTTTATTACGTAAGATATATGTTTACTGCTATGCGTATGGATTGCATATTTACACATTTCTGTTTTGTTGTCATAACTACTCTTTAATTTGGTGTATAGAAATGCTGATATACTGTGTATAAACATAGAGTTTTGGTCACACTATTGTATTAATTATAGATTGTTCGCTTGGCAGAGCCTCGTTGTAGGAATTGTGCTGCATCCACTTGTTGACATTCTGTTCTCTACTGGTATATTTACTCGCTATTGCTTGTTTTGCTTACGCTCAGTGCCTTATATTTTTAAGATAGGAAAATGAACTGCTATAATTCGACGAACAACATTAGTACAAAGAACTTCGTTGAAGTCACATGAGCTAAAGTTTTATGGAAGCTGTATAAATTTATGCTAATAGGAAGGAAGCTAACGACATGACAGACCAAAACTAGGTTTAGACCATTAACAATTATTACACTGCATTTTTCGTGAGCAATTGAAATAGGAAGTGACACTTGACACAAAAAATACTCCACATGTTTGCTTCTGCTATGATTCTTGAAGTGGTGTACACACTGTGAAATTATGATCATTCACACTCCGTAATCGTACTTAATTACTGAGAGTTATTCGAACTAAGTCTGTTAAAGGTCATGTATGCATTTCTTTTGTTTATAATTCATAATGAGTAGAAGATTTTGGTCAGACGGATTACACAGAGGTTGTGTGTTGACAATGTGTCTTCGGATTGTATGGGATGATGAGGTTTGCATTAGGATTTTATCTGTACTTGTTCGAGGAGACTGACTAGAGGAAAGAGTTGTGTTGGAAGTGAGGTGATATTGGCAATAAGGTTCATATTTATCGACGTATTAAAGAGGTATTATTGAGGTATAGAGATTATATGAAGTTGATGATTATTGGAGTTTTTGTGGACAAGAGGTAAGGTAAATGATATTGATGATAAGAGTTATATGTATCGACGTAAGAAGTATTAGTGACGTATTGAGGTTATGTGATGCTGATGATTATTGGAGTTTTGGTGTATAAGAGGTAAAGTAAGTGAGGAGCATATTTTTTTTTGTTGGTCTTATGGAACAAGGAGGATGAAGATAGCAGACTAGAACACTAAAATAGAAGGAAGATAGTCTATACACACACTTTGTTAAATAACTAAGCAGTATATACTTTTTTTTTGAAGAGAGGAAGTAATTGCATATCTTGGCTCACTGACAGTTGTTCAGCAACAGTACATTTTAATCTGGCTTGGCAAACATTCGTCTTGACATGATGACTATGACGTTGACTTAACTATTATTGACTATTATACATTGCTGCCAGTACTACTTGATACACATGATGAACATCAGATTTAGACAGAATTACATTTACACAATTAACACTATTCAGTTACACAGTAGTACTTAATGTGGATGAGAGATGAGTGAGTGTGTTTTGTGTGTTTTCCTTTACTAATCCTACCCACCTATCTCCTAAATATTATTTTATTTATTTGTAGTGGCTTGCACTGACACCCATAAATATTATAGGTTTACTGGTATTTGAGTATTTGTAATAGTTAATGGGACAATTATCTGACATCATTTGTGTGTTTGTTATGATTTGTATGTTACTGTAAAAGCATTTGTATGTGCATTCAAACTATTGTTCATGCCTGAACTGTCTGATTAGTGAAGATAAATATTCTGAACTGTTACCTGCACTTTTTCAACATGATGTGTGACATTTAGTCGTGTTTAATTTCTGCTGATGAACTGTGTGATCAGTGATTGTAAAAAAAAAAAAAAAAAAAAAAAAAAAAAAAAAAAAAATATGGACTGTTACCTGTACCTTTTCTACATGATTGGTGCCACTAGGACATGTTTAATTTGTGCTCATAAACTCTGATGAACAGTGTGATCAGTGCGAGTGAATTTTATGGAACTGCTTCTGCTGAAATGATGTCACTTGTTGGTGTCTGCACCTGCTCTCAACATTGCTGGGTGCAACTGATGGACTGCTTCTACTGAAATGATGTCACTTGTTGGTGTCTGCACCTGCTCAACATTGCGGGGTGCAACTAATGAACTGTTTTTACTGAAATGAAGTCACTTGTTGCTGTCTGCACCTACTCAACATTGCTGGGTGCCACTGTTAGAACTGTTTCTATTGAAATGATGTTACTTCTTGCTGTCTGCACCTGCTCAACATTGCTGGGTGCAACTGATGGACTGTTTCTGCTGAAATGATGTCACTTGTTGGTGTCTGCACCTGCTCAACATTGCTGGGTGCAACTGATTGACTGCTTCTACTGAAATGATGTTACTTATGAACTGCTTCTACTGAAATGATGTCACTTGTTGGTGTCTGCACCTGCTTAACATTGCTGGGTACCTCTGATGGATTGCTTCTACTGAACTAATGTGACTTGTTGCTGGGTGTACCTGCTAAACTTTACTGGGTGCGACTGATGGACTGCTTTTACTGAAAAGATGTTACCTGTTGGTGTTCTTTTTTTGTATAAACTAATCATTGAAAGCATTTTATGTGAACATTTGTATAAACTGATTTTTTGTATATTGTGTAAACTATTATGTAAAGTCACATGTATGAAAAGAAGTTGTATTGCTTACTATTTCATATATTAGGTTAGTAAAAGGTCAGTGCAAAGCCAAAATTTTTAACTAATTATGTGATATTTAGGTATTAATATTATCTTTTATTTTTGTCTGTATTTTTCTGGACGAATTTGGTGGTATTTTCACCACCAATGCTGGCAAAAATACCATCAAATTCTGGCCTGTGGAGGAGGGGCATATGAAAGGTGGCTACACTGTGCCACTGCGCCAGAGATTGTGCCAAAGAGTACTATTAAGCCGCCTCCACAGTGCGTGTTAAGAGTTCGTAGTGTCAGTGGTTGTTGAGAGTTCATAGCAGTCAGTGCTAGTAGAGAGCTCGTAGAGGACAGTATGTGTTAAGAGTTCGTACCGAGATGTGCTAGTGGGCACTGCTTGTCGTGAAGTCGGAGTAAGATGTAATAGTGGAGAGTGTTGTTCCATGTTTTATGCAGTTATTTGATGGGAGAGATAGCAGATGTTATTGTAATGAGTGCATTTCGTCAATATATATGAAGGTAAAAATTACAATGTTCTTTTATTAATTGTGTGTCTGGAATAATGCGTCACTACAGGTTCAGTCAACAAAGCATCTGGCTTGTGTTCTTGTATTAGAGTGAATTCTGGTTTTCTTGCGTAATTATAGTTTTTCTAAATTTCTTTTGTCACGTCAGTATAATTGGTATCAAAATTCTTGTCTTGTTGAAAAAGAACCGTGCCAGATGCGTACGTTGAGTCACACTCCCACATACAGAACAGTTACATTTGTGCTTGGATTTTGTAGGTTTTATAGTTGCTGGGGACTTAATTAATTAACTGTGTTTACGAAAATTTTCTTACACTGTTTGTTGCAGTCAGATTGCGTAACAATTCTAGACAGGGCCAACCGATTACGAGACACTGCGTAATCGGATATACAGTTACAAAAAAATCATTTTCAATCTAATATTTAAATAAGCCCCCATGCAAGGTCTACTACCTCAATATTATGTACGCCTAATAAATACAACATCTTTAAAATGTTACAGTTGCTACGTTGCGCAGGACAGCTTCTGTGAAGTTTGGAAGATAGGTACTGGCGGAAGTAAGCCTGTGAGGACAGCACCTAATTTGTACTTTGATAACTCAGTCGATAGAACACTTGCCCCCTACAGGCAAAGATCCTGACTTCGAGTCTCGGTCCGGCACACAGTTTTAATCTCCCAGAAACTTCCATATCATCACGCACTCTACTGCCGAGTGATAATCCTGTTCTGGTAACATCCCACAGGCTGTTGCTAAGCCATGTCTCCGTTTCTTTCAAATGCTGGTCTTGCAAGTTTCACAGGATAGCTTCTTTGGAGTTTGGAAGGCAGGAGATAAGGTACTGCCAGAAGTACAGCTGTGAGGACGAGTTGTGAGTCGCGGTCGGGTAGTTCAACTGGTAGTCCTGCTTTACCAGTGAACATGTTGTGTGTTTCCACCTGCAGTGCGAGCACACTCGCCTTGTTTACTTCCTCCAGCCAACACTAACGTGACGCAGTAACGCGAGAAGATAATGGCAAATCAATACTGATAATCAGCATTGGAACTCGCTTTCCGAAAATGTTTTGCTAGACCAAAACGAGGAGGCCAATATCCCGGCTGCCACTTTTCGGTCGTAAGTAATAAGGTCTAAGCAAAACTTATTAACGATGCTACATGCGACAAGATTTTTCGAGAGATGAAGCAAGGACTCCGCTTCTGCTACACAGACAGAAATGTTAGCAACATCGAGGTTGATCATGCCGCACTGGGACTGCGAATTATATGCATATTCGAACTGACCTTCGAACTCACGATGGGAGACGTCGTGGCATTGCTACGCCTCTACGGCACGTTACAAGAACAAAAAATGGTTCAAATGGCTCTGAGCACTATGGGACTTAACAGCTGTGGTCATCAGTCCCCTAGAACTTAGAACTACTTAAACCTAACTAACCTAAGGACATCACACACATCCATGCCCGAGGCAGGATTCGAACCTGCGACCGTAGCAGTCGCACGGTTCCGGACTGCGCGCCTAGAACCGCGAGACCACCGCGGAACATGGGAACCAGCCCGGTATTCACCTAGCGGGATGTGGAAAACCGCCTAAAAGCCACATCCAGAGTGGCCGGCACATCGGCCCTCGTCGTTAATCCGCCAGGCCAGCGCGCCTACCTGAGTCCAGGAAGAAGGGCGTTAGCGCTCTCGGCTACCCTGGTGGGTTCGTTATGTCTGCTTCTCTCTGTCATCAATATGGATAATTCTGCCCAACCGCTGCACCACCAGGCTTACCATTTGACCGTCATGAATAACAACGTGGTTAGTTCTCCTGCCAAGATCAACCCCTGAGAGAAACAATACAAGCCACATGAGTCGACTTTGCGTTCCTGCAAGACGTGCGAACGAATGCATTCCTGGACTTTAATGGTTACGCAACCTAAGTGACTCCTGGTAGTCCCACAGGCAACGGCATGACAATTTTAGTGCATGATAGTATCGAAGCCACCGGCAACACGTTTTCCCTCCACTTGAACACTAGCAGTCATGGTTCTTGATACCTGATTCATTAACGTTTTGCTCTGTCGAGCACCACCAGACGTAGTGATCGGGCTAGGTTCTACTTCATGGGCATTGTTCCCATTTTCCTAGGACGGTACGAACACAGTAACTCCGCCGGCGATTTTAATTGGGTCCTTCAAAAATGGTTCAAATGGCTCTGAGCACTATGGGACTTAACATCTGTGGTCATCAGTCCCCTAGAACATAGAACTACTTAAACCTAACTAACCTAAGGACATCACACACATGCATGCCCGAGGCAGGATTCGAAGCTGCGACAGTAGCGGTCGCGCGGTTCCGGACTGAAGCGCCTAGAACCGCTCGGTCACTCCGGCCGACTAATTAGGTCCTTCATCCCATCGAACCAAATCCTGCACTGTAATCGTTGACCAGAATTGTGGATAGAGATTCACGATCTTCACTTGTGCGACAAGCGGGAAATGGAACATGGCGACAGCAGTGGGTACTCGCAGCTTTCTGGTCATTCGGTGAGCTGACGCGAGACTCTCGCTACTGTACTACCCAAGCAACCATAAATGATCGTTTTGGTCATCCTTACCAGTAAGGAACAATAGATGAAGACGCCACTGCAGAAGCTTTACAGAAGGCGCTGGACATTATCAACATGGCAAAACTGACAGCATTAATAGAGGAAGTCTTGCCTCCAGAGGTGGGGGACCCCTTGGACAGGGGCCCGATGCATTATCTATTGAGTTTTACGGGACCTTCCATGACTTCAGAATGTCCTCGTGGATAACAATTTTCTGCAAACTCCGGTCACCAGACTTCAATGTATGGCTTACTTTAGGCAAAGGATTGCTTATACTGGTACACAAATCAGCGGCTACTTAGAATGCTGAACTCCGACAACATCTTCGCCAGGCAGGCTGCAGGCTGCGTTAAGACGAAATTGCCTTGCTCCGTAACAAACGTCGCAAGGGGAGGACACCAATACAAAAATTGCACTGGACGGTGTGCAGACTGAGAGCGGCAATCATCTCCATCGATTTCGATCAGGCCTTCGATAAAGTGCTCCGCAACTTCCTTCCAATTGTGATCGTCTGTACGGGATATCTCCCAAGCCTCATAGATACTCTGCGGCATCTTCTGGCAACCGCCAGCTCTCAGGTCCTGGTTGATTCCTATCTACTTACCTTTATGCAGTCACGCTCTAGGCACTGCTTGGGGCTATCTATCACAAGTTATCTGGCATCACCATTTGGGATACCACTTTCCACTATAGGGCATATGCCGACGAACTGCTTCTGTTGGCCCGTTCCACCGATGAAGTCTGCAGCGTTCTAAACTGGACTGAGTGATACAGACTGGCTGCAGGCAATCTTCTGAATATCAAGAAGTTAGCAATGTTATATATCAGTTGCAGTTTCGGACCGGGTACTGTCGCCTCCCTCCTACCAGTTGCTGAACTGAGATATTTTGGAGTTACGTTTATGAAGGATGGCGCGGAACGACCTTGGCGAACTACTGTCTGTCACTACATATAGTATGTGTGATGATGCACCAGAACCTGCTCCGGGACTTGAACCAGGTGCAATGTGTGGAGTACCTGATGAAACTTTACGTGGTGTCAAAACTGAATCACGTGCAGTAGGTCCTGCTCCCTCCCCTCCACCGACAGTGATAGGTCACAGACTTCAGATGGCCTTCAGTTATTTTTTATCCGCAAGACACGTATTCAAATTATGGTATGTTACTTTGATACTTCTGTGCTCTAAGGAGGGCGAGGACTGGTTAATGTCTGGGCATGGGCAGTTTTCCTCTATATGAACAATTTGTGGGGCGGGTGGACCAGTCAACATACCTCTCTCACGGTTCTTTTATTGGAATTTCTGATGCCAATCTCTCACGTACCGCCTGTGTGGGTGATGCATGTCGCGATGCAGCTCTCTCGTGTATCGACATCCATTTTCGAAAACAACTATGTGAGCTCGAATCTCCCTGCAACGCGTCAGCTGATCGCCAAAGATTTTTACATAACCCTTAAGCCCGCTGTTGTGCATAATGTGGTAGAAACCAAGTACTCAAATGTCCATTGGCCATGGGTGCATCACCATGCATGCTATGTGGTATAAAGTCACGAAAAAATAATATGCAACGAGACACCGGCTCCATGCTATCGGATTAACGGACTCCTCCCCCCCCCCCCCCCTCTTTGCACTGATTGTCACCTCCTGGACGCCTATGAACATCGCTTCACGTGAGCTCCATCCTTTGTCTGGAGGAGTATTACTTTCCCCCAGAAAAATATCATGCACCTACATCGTTCAAGGAAATGGCCATCGACTACGACGAAGGGAAGAAAGTGGACCCTGATTACGGCGTTACCTGCAAAACTACCACAAGGACCTCAACCACACACTGACGCACCATACACTCTTCACAAATTAATTATGCAGTGTTTTCGTTAACCCCTCACCCCCACCCTTTCTTGTTGGGGAATGCGAGGCTCAGTTTGATGTTCTGTGCAGCTTCACATTGAAGACAGAATGTCCTACGCTGTAAGCAATGACGAAGGAAACGGGCTGTCTGATTCACGGAAAGTTGCTATCATAGAGGTGTTAGCAAAGCTGAATGAGTCTGTTGAGCATTGTTGGAGATAGAAAGCGCCCTTGGCAGTGGACGAGAAGGATTCTTTTAGCCGAAGTAGCACAAATGATATACACATGTTATTTTTGTTTATCCTTTGAATAACATTTTTGTAACATTATTTTGCAAAGAATTTTCATTTGTACACCTTTAATAACTACAATCATAAAAAATCAATAGATGAATTTGTTTAAAAAATGAAGTATGCAGAACCGTGAAACCTATGGTAAATGAAAAATTTTTGGGAATAATTTGGGGCAATTTCTGAAGAGGTCCTTTTTACTTAAGGTAGGAAAAAGTGCTGGTGCAAATAAGTGCAGTATGATTTTTCTTTCTTTTAAGATTAAACTTAGTTAGATAAGTTGATAGTTAGGCGAAAAAAAGGAGACAGTAGATCACTTGCAAGCGAAAAGCAAAGTTTCTGAGATCGAGTCTCTGTCTGGCATATAGTTTTAATCTTCCACGAAGTTTCATATCAGCGCACACTCCGCCGCAGAGTGAAAATCTCATTATGGATGATGATGATTATGTGTTTAAGGGAATAAACTATTGGGTCATCAGTCCCTCCTCATTCTGGATCCATTTTTACCTTTTACTGACGGTTCTACCATCTGGTGCAACTTAAGCAACTGAAGGTCCAAATAAGGCAATCGGTTTTCTAATTCGGACCATTTACGTACTTCTAAATTTTGAGTAATACTTCATTAAGCTACATATATAAGCAAAATGTGATACAATCCGACGAAAGTCTGAAACATGCATATTACTGTACAGTATATTTTGTTTAAATTACGTACATAACAAGGACTTGGGCTAACAAAAGTATAAAAGTGGTCCAATAGAGACAACATTCCAGTATACCACGTGCAAGGAAACTAAAGTAATATGGTTGCCGAAAAAATTTGAAGAAATTGACGGGGAAATGGTCGTCGCAGTTCACTTAGTTTTCAAGTATCTATTGATGACTATTTATTTTGGGGATTTTGCTATTATTCTCGTAACGCTCTCAACGTAAATTTACTGCATTTGATAAGTGTATTTGCTGACTATATTTTAACTGGATATCGCAGGACCACTGCCCGTTTATGTGAGGTATCTTCAATTGAATAGACGTTATTCAAGACATTCCTCTGTTGAAACTTCCTGGCAGGTTAAAGCTGTATGCCATACCGAGACTCGACCTCGGGACCCATGCCTTTCGCGAAATAGTGCGCTACTGACTGAGCTACCCAACCGCGACCTACGACCCGTCCTCACAGCTTTATTTCCGCCAGTATCTCGTCTCCTACATTCCAAACTTCACAGTAGCTCTCCTGCGAAACTTACAGAACTAGCATTCCTGGAAGAAAGGATATTGAGGAGACATGGCTTTACCACAGCCTGGGGGATGTCTTGCAGGAGAGCTTCTGTGAAGTTTGGAAGGCAGAAGACGAGGTACTGCCGGATATAAAGCTGTGAGCAAAGGTCGTTGAGTTGTTGGGTAGCTCACTCGGTAGAGTACTAGCCCGCGAAAGACAAAGGTCTCCAGCTCGAGTCTCGGTCTGGCACACAGTTTTAATCTGCCAGGAAGTGTCATATCACCGCATACTCCGCTGCAAAGTGAAAATATAATTCTGTAATTGTTTGTTGTCTACACAGATTACAGACGTTAGAAGAAAACTCTTTTTATCAAATTATTCTTTTATTCTTTATTTTGTATTTTTTTTGTGTACTCTATTAACTCACAACTCTAGCCATTGCGTAGACTATTTGACTGTAGGGTTACAGCCACAGGTCATTATTGGTAGCCGGCCTGGGTGGCCGAACGGTTCTAGGCGCTACAGTCTGGAACCGCGCGACCACTACGGTCGCAGGTTCGAATCCTGCCTTGGGCATGGATGCGTGTGATGTCCTTAGGTTAGTTAGGTTTAAGAAGTTCTAAGTTCTAGGGGACTGATGACCTCAGAAGTTAAGTCCCATAGTGCTCAGAGCAATTTGAACCATTACTGGTAGCGGATTAGCTGTGGTGCACGAAATCATACTTGCACGGCTTGACCCTATGACCACATCGAGCTATTCTTTTTAAACAGAGTCGTGCAAAGCCCAAGTACCTGAAGTACGAGTAACCACAGGTAAGGAGGCAACTGCTTTGCTCGTATGGACTGCTGTTAAGGAGAGCAGCTACTCAGCAGTAACCGTGACGTATCGTTGCAACAGGTTAAAGGCTGATGAAGCAAGATTAATCAACTCTAAGTTTGTGATATATGATCCGGACGACAATCCATATTCACAAGCGGAGGCCACTACGTTGCGATCACAGATTTTCAATACTCTGGCAGTTCCGATAAAATTGCGAGGGAAGTTTAACATGTCTATTACGCGACTTATGTTTCTGTGAGTAGATGCCGGCTGTTTGAGTTCCTGGCGCTGAAGTGGTTAGCGTTCGAGCTTCGCTAAAAGAAAATTTATTAGGCACCGGTTCGACTCGCACTCAGACTTAAATTTCAATCTATACTATCGGAAGAAAAACACATTTCCCTTAGAAAGTCTGAACAACCATTGTAAATGCAGGAGAACTGCATTCATTCGATGTAATAGATGCCTATTCGATTTATGTTTTCCATGGCTGTACGACAAATACCATCCTGCAACGTGTGATGTCGAGTGCACATCAGACGAGTAATTCTAGATTACTCTTGTTGTCTGGCACATTGCTACTTACTTTATTGCTGAATAACGTCGTTCGCATCATTATTTATCGAGGTTTGACTTATGCTTTCAAAGTCTGTTCCTCGTCCTTGCTAATTTAGTTAAAAATAGTAAAGAGACAAATAACATATGAAACTCACTCCAACTTCATGAAAATTCACGCGGTTTTTTCCCCTTATATTACCCCTTCAGTGTCATATAAATAAAATAACGTGAACAGTGATGAAAGTACACAGATTCCAAAATAAGTGTTAGCAGGTATTGTGTCGTCGCCTTATCTATGACCCTCTTGCTATGAGCAATCGCTAACTTCTATTGGAATGTTCTTTTTTTTTTTTAGGTCGTCAGACTGAATTGATGCGGCCCGTGCCGAATTCCTCTCCTGTGCCAACCTCTTAATCTCAGAGTAGCACTTACAACCTACATTCTCAATTATTTGCTGGATGTATTCCAACCTCTGCCATAATTTTTGCCATCTACAGCTGCCTCTAGTACCATGGATGTCATTCCCTGATGTCTAAACAGATGTCCTATCATCTTATCCCTTCTCTGAGTCAGGGTTTTCCAAATATTCCATTCCTCTCCGATTCTGCACAGAACCTCTCCATTCCTAACCTTATCAGTCCACATAATTTTCGACTTTCGCCTGTAGCAGCACATTTCAATGCTTCGATTCTCTTCTGTTCCGGTTTTCCCAGAGTCCATGTTGCACTAAAATACAATGCTGTACTCAAGACGTACATTCTCAGAAATTTCTTCTTCAAATTAAGGCCTATTTTTGATACTAGTAGACTTCTCTTGACCAGGAATGCCCTTTTTGCTGGTGATAATCTGCTTTTGATGTCCTCCTTCCTCCGTCCGTCATTAGTTATTTTGCTGCCTAGGTAGCAGAATTCCTTAACTTCATCGACTTCGAGACCATCAATCTCGATGTTAACTTTCTCGCTGTTTTCATTTCTCCTAATTATCATTACTTTCGCCTTTCGTCGATTTACTCGCCAACTATATAACGTACTCATGAGATTGTACATTCTATTCAGCATGTAATTCTTTTCACTTTCACTCGGTATAGCAATGTCATCAGCGAATCGTATCATTGATATTCTTTCACCTTGAATTTTAATTCCACTCCTGAATCTTTCTTTTGTTTTCATCATTGCTTCTTCGATTTACAGATTGAACAGTAGAGGGAAAAGACTACAGTCCTGCCTTACACCTTTTTAATTTAAGTACTTCATTCGTGGTCGTCTACTCTTATTATTCCCTCTTGGCCCTTGTACATATTGTATATTACTCGTCTCTCCCTGTAGTTTACCCATATTTCTCTCAGAATTTCGAACATCTTGCACCATTTTACATCATTAAACGCTTTTTCCAGATCGACATATCCTATGAACTTGTCTTGATTTTTCTTTAGTGTTGCCTCCATTATCAATCGCAACGTCAAAATTTGCCTCTCTGGTGCCTTTACTTTTTCTAAAGCAAAATTGATCGTCATCTACTACATTCTCTATTTTCTTTTCCACTCTTCTGTATACTCTACTTGACAGCAATTTGGGTGCAAGAGCTGTTAAGCTGACTGTGCGACAGTTGTAGCACTTGCAGCACTTGAGGACTTCGTAATTGTGTGTATGATACTCGTATTTCTCCGAAAAAAGTCAGATGGTATGTCGCCAGACTCATACGTGAGTCGTTTTGTTGCCACTTCTCCCAAAGAGTTTATGAATTCTGATGGAATGTTATCTAGCCCTCTGCCTTATATGATCTTAAGTCTTCCAAAGCTTTCTTAAATTCTGATTCTAATACTGGATCCCCTATCTCTTCTAAATTAACACCTGTTTCTTCTTCTATCACATCAGACAAATCTTCCCCCTCATTGATGCCTTCAATGTACTCTTTCCACTTATCCGCTCTCTCCTCTGCTTTTAACAATGGACTTCCGGTTGCACTCTTAACGTTACCACCCTTGCTTGCTTTTAATGCCATTAAAGATCGTTTTGACTTTCCGGCGCGCTGAGTCAGTACTTCCGACAATTTTCTTTTTTTTTTCTCGATTTCTTCACGTTTTTCATGCAGCCATTTCGTCTTAACTATCCTGCATTTCCTGTTTATTTCATGCCCCAGTGACTTGTATTCCTGTATTCCCTAATTTTCCTGAATGTTTTTCTACTTCCTTCTTTCATCGATCAACTGAAGTTTTTCCTTCGTTACCCGTGCTTTCCTCGCAATTACCTCCTTCGTACCTCAGATTTTTTTCCAAAATCTGTGATTGCCGTTTTTAGAGATGTCCTTCCTCTTCAACCGTACTGCCTACTCAGCTAATCCTTATTGCTGTATCTATAGCCTTAGAGAACTTCAAGCGTATCTTGTTATTCCTTAGTACTTCTGTATTCCACTTCTTTGCATATTGATTCATCTTAAGTAATCTCTTAAACTTCAACCGACTCTTCAGCACTATCACATTGTGATCTGAGTCTATATCTGCTCCTGGGTACGCCTTACAACTCAGTATCTGTTTCGGAATCTCTGTCTGACGATGAAGTAATATAACTGAAATCTTCCCATATCACCTTGCTTTTTCCAAGTGATTCTTGAATCCACTATTCGCTGTTACTAGCTGAAATTAGTCTGTCTCTTGTCTTATTCCTTGTCCCAGGCCCATATTCTCCTGCAACCTTTTTTTCTACTTCTTCCCGTACAACCGAGTCCGTAGCTCGTGGTCTAGTGGCTAGCGTTGCTGCCCCTGCATCACGGGGTCCCGGGTTCGATTCCCGGCCCGATTGGGGATGTTCTCTGCTCGGGGACTGGGTGTTTTTGTTGTCCTTATCATTTCATCATCATCGTTTGTGGCAGTGACTAGAATGGATTGTGAAAAAATTTGACTGTGTAACAGCTGGGACTTTGTACGGGCGCTGACGACCGCGCATTTGAGCTTTACGTACTCTATTACCCTTCAATATCCTCATATATTTTCTCTAGCTCTCCACCGTCATCTTGCACGTCGGCATGTATACCTGAACTATGGTTGCAGTGTTGGCTTGGAATCGATTCTGACTATCACTGAACAGTGACAGACTCTCTGCCCTACCTCCTTATTCATAAAGAATCCTAATCCCGTTGTTCCATTTTCTGCTGCTTTGGACATTCCCCTATACTCATCTCACCAGAAATCCTTGTTCTTTCCATTTCACTTCACTGACCTCTACTGTATCTAGATTGATCCTTTGCATTTCCCTTTTAAGATTTTCTAGCTTCCCTACTACAAACAAGCTTCTGACATTCCGCGCCCCGAGTCGTAGAACGTTAACGTTTCGTTGGTTATTCATTCTTTTACTCATGGTCACCTCCCCCTTGGCAGTCCCCTACTGGAGATCCGAATGGGGGACTATTACGGTGTCTTCTGCCAACAGATAGATCATCATGACTTTTTTTCAATTCCAGGCCACATGTCCTGTGGATTCACTTTACGTGTCTTCAATGCAGTGGTTTCCATTGCCTCAAGTCGTTTATCATTGTTGATTCTATCTGCCTTAAGAGCAGTTTCCCACCCCAAGGTCAAGAGAGTGTCCTGAATCTCTAACCGCTCTTCTACCCTCTTTGACAAGGCCCTTGGCAGAATGAGGGTGACTTCTTACGCCTATAAAAGGTGTACAAAGTTTGAAGTAAATCCGTGATCCCAACGTCGAAGCCTTCTCTTGTCATTTGCATTTTTAAAATCATTTGAGGGAATACCCCCTATGTGTTGCCCAAATGCAAAAAGCACCTGATTTGCGTTTGGCCGTTTAAGAGGTGATGGTGCTGAATGGCGATTAAATACCAAAGTAAATATAAAATACTGGATAATTTTCAAGTAAAATTAACGAAAGTTTTTTGTGCCCTAGTGAGCATGCCAAATTATATGATGACTGCAAGCTTTATTTTGAAAAATATGTAAGCAATAAAGCGTATTCCGATACACATTTAAGCTTCAAACATGGTGTGTCCAACGAAAGACAACTAACTTGATTTATTAGTGGAAGAATTAAAACGTGTAGTGGGTTTAAGGATTATTGTAATAAGTTTTTGAACATGACTGAATATATGAATGGTTCATTACCATTAAACTCAGTACCTTTGTGACACATTTAGCCGTTTTTGCAACATGACGTTATACAAAGATATACTGCGAAATTTAATTTTCATGTATATGAAATTTCATAACCTATATCTGTTAAGTTTTATATTAACAAATTTTAACATGTGATAACGTATTTGGATTATGGGATGTGAACTGTCATAAAGTTATCCCCCCCCCCCCCCCCCCGGTTCAGGACAACATTGTGACATTAAGACAAGGGAAACCAAAGTTAAATTCATCTGTTGCAAAGATGGGATGACGAAGTGCTTCCTTCTGAAACCCAGTGATAAGTTTGTTACGGTGAAAAAGAAAACTAAACTTCATTAAGCACAGTGATTAAATACACTTACTTAGGTATTTGTTCAGTAGAACGGTAAGAGAAGAAGAAACTGCTCATACCAGTTACATTTAACGCAATGACCTCTAAGCAAGTTAAGTGGTTCAGACCGTTGGACACTTACAAGTTCAGTGCTATGGGAAAAAAACAAAGTTATGATACATTTAATTGAATGTTCTGAGTGACTGAACGTTATGGTTAGTTATTATATTGCATTTAGTTCTTACTAAATCATTTACAGATGTCTCTGATTTCATAAATAAGACTTATTGTCTAGAATTTGATCGTTTGCACTTGTTTCTGTAGGTGCTGTCACAAAGTTATGCCTGTATGGTATGGAAAGAAACTTCTTCGTTTTGCAATGTCTGAAGAATACTTTTGTAAAATTTAACTTTTGTAAAGAATGGGCTGCACGTATAACCTATTCATATCAAGTTCATTTCAGTTAGCTTTTGAAAGTTATCCGCAGTAGCAGAAAGTTTCCTAGAAATCCACGAACCCGCTTTTCCACTTGCAAATAAAATTACTTTATATGACAAGTTCAAATGTAATTTACTTGTATCTTCCATCATCTGGGGCAACACTCTGCGAGAACCCACTGTAACAGAGCTTTATGTTGACTGTTAACCCTAGTTACAGTATATAAGAATAAAAAGCTAGAGGTCACATTTGTCACAAAGTTATACCTGAGTCACAAAGTTGCCCAGCTTTATGCTATGAAAGTTACTGTCTGTTATAGTAGGAACGTTTATTGGTAGTAGACCCTGTGACGTGTCTGATCTGCTACACTACGTAGATGTACGATATTTACCAAACAGAAGTAGATTATTTAGCGGAGTGGTGTACAGTTATGACTTAAAGTGTTATATATTGCCCAGTTCCGGGTGGAGGCTGTGCAATTTCGTGCTGAGACCAGTAATAGGCTTTTCGAATGTGGTGTGCCTCATGGTAACTAGTGACAGAACTGGAAAAGTGTTTTTGATTTTAGTTAGAAGCTGTTGGTAAAGATTTATACCCTTATATTCATACTACTTACTTACTTGAAGCGGAATAGGCATTCTTTATTTATTTATAGTTTAATAGAAGGAATCAAATTAAACGAAGTTAAATAATTACCGAATGTAAGAAATGTAGTTAGTGTTCAGTTGTTTTATCAGATGTAGCAGAATCTTAAGCTGTTACGTTATTATAGCTGGCTTAGCACTACAAAAAAGTTAACAGAGTGTAAGCTAATTGCCTTGCTCAGGGCGTTGCGGTCGCAGGGGAAAGCAGTTGAAGCATGGCTGGTAGCGTGTGTTTCATGACGATCAGCTGCTACGGTATAAATGTCAGTGAAAGCACTTTGCAAATTGGCTCTCGTTCAGATCTGGTACTTATTTATAATAATGAATACGAATTTAATTACTACCTGTTGAACAGTTCAAATACGCAAACAATTGCAACAGTGACAAGCAATACGATGTCAATCGATCTCTTCCCGTTTCTGCAGAATGAAACTAGAGCAGCAAGAGTCACTAAGTCTTTTAGAGATAGAATTTACCACTGAGAGGTTTGCAGGGAGAGGGAAAGGACCAATCAACTTCAAGGCTGGAACGGCGGTGCAATGGCAGCGTCTTGCGTATTACTGACAACTTAGTTTGCCATCCCCTGTGATAAAAATTTCACAAGAAACGAGAACAGTTTATTAAAGCGGATTTAAAAGATGCTCACTTTCAAATGTGATAGAAAATGGCTGCAACAACACGCACACATCTCACGTGCAAAATTTGGCACCACTGTTACCAGAATGCATTTCAGTAACAAGCTTCGAACCAAACAATAGATCACTAGGATTGGCTGCAGCGAGACAAGGCACGAAGTACAAGTTCTACTGAGCGGATGTAGGGTGCCTGAGCTCAAGTCAGACTTTAATTCGCAAACTGCATGTTGACGTTGTTTCTATTTTATACCTCTGTGGCTTCATCGACACTCCCACAAAATCGTCGTTCGTCCTTTCGTGTAGTTAATTGTGGGGATGGCCATGAAGTGAATCATTGTTTTTTGATAGTGCTTTCTAAAAGAGTTGAAAAATATCTTTCAAAAAACTAGTGCCGTCATTTGTAAAAAGATATACCACATGTTCTTGCAATTAATTAAAAAGAAATGTTGTCTTCTTTTGAAGCTGAAAGTAAATGAAATAACCATCCTGCTACATGTCTCAAAACTATGGGTTCTGTAATACAAAAACAAAGGCCTATGGAAAGCGGTTTTTATTTTTTATTAAAATTGCGTAATTAATTCTGAGATGAGCATAATTATATAGTTTTATAATAAATACGCCGTATTAACGATAAATAAACAGGAATACTGTTTTCAGGAACCGATCGTTAACTAAATGAAGAAGATCCATTAAGTAACTGTGTGAAATTCGAAAAAAGATTTTCTTGTTTACAAATTGACTGTACAATGGGTCCTCGTTTAACGAGTATAATTCACTTCCGAGTCTTACCTGCATTGCGAAACACTCGTTATGCGAAACATATTTTTCTGTTGGAATTCACGTAAAAAAAAGAATAATGCGTTCCATTCCGAAAAAATACTAAAACAGTTTATAAAATGTACATCCTTCTTTACAAGAAGTCGTCTAAAGACATTTGTTTTGACTTTCTCTTCAAAATGAGTCATAAACACAGAAGACGGCTAGCTGAACGAAACATCTGCCTACGTATTGGCTAACGCGCAGCTTTATTAAATTCGTGTTGGCGTAGGACTACATATCTAAAATGGAATTCATATAGACAAGGTACTTCAAGGCCATGAATTAACATAAGACTTACTTGCAACACCGTCACAGAGAATTTGGCAACATTGTCGAGGAGACCGGAGCGGAGGTATCGGTTATAATAATTGCAATGCGAGCAGTGTCGCTAACAGTACAGCTGAATACTGCCTTGTCGGCGGCGTTGTCTTTGATAAAGCGTCTAATGTCCTTTGTTCATCATAGAAATATTAATAAGAAAAATAATAACACTCATGTAAAACATTAAGCTCTTTTTTCCTCCGCTTTTCGGTTATTTCATTTTCATTTCCTTCCCATGGAGCGTAAGTCATACAGTCAAGAGCAAAGTCAATAGCTATACGCAAATGCACAGCGCTTTATCGACAGAACTGCAATTTGATGCCCGGGGTGACTAACGTCTATCATTTGTATTATTAAAACTAATACTTGACAGCTATTAAGATTTTATTGTTTTGAACATTTTTTATTCATAGGGCGACACCAGTGACATCTGCCATGGGTGCCACTTATCCAGGTGGAAGTAAGCAATGGTTATAGGTCCTAGACTACAGTAAAAATACAACAGTTTCAATGAGAAGGCTGTGCCTCTTCATTTATCAATAATTTGTCAAATAATGGTTCTATTTCTCAGACACAAATCACCAAATCATTTTCAAGTAGAAGCCTATTTCTCTTCTTAGTTTTTATGTTCTCCATTGAAAGGAATTCTAATTCACAAAGGTAGGAAGTGGCAAATGGCACTAATAATTTCAAAGCTTCCTTTGCCAGCTGTGGATACTCTACTTTTCTCTTCACCCAAAAGACGTCAATCTTTTGCAAATTAAATTCTATTCTAAGCGTCTCGCCAGCTACTACATCCAGAACTGTTTCTTTTGTCATCGTGCTCATATCAGCCAGTTGTACTGACATATCTAAACAAGGATTTAGCATTCATCTATGACAGTTGTAAGCGTCAGTGCTCAGCTCTGGAAAGTAGCTTAACAGTTTCTCTTCCAAATTATGCAAGCTCTGTATCATGCAAGGAATTTGAGGACTTAGTACCACCGACTGGTACATTGCAATTTCTTTGACAATCGTCTCAATACAAGGGACGGACTCAAACATCATCTTTTCTAAAAACGTTGACCACGAACAAAGTTTTTCGAGGAATTCTTTGATGTTAGCTGTTATAATGTTTACTTCTTTCCCTTGGAGGCTCTTGTTTAAAATATTTAGGTGGCTACAAAGATCCGTGAGAAATGCTAATTTTAATATCCAAACAGTGTCACAAAAGTAATTCGCATGTTCAGATTTAGAATCTTGTAAGAACATTAACAATTCAGCTATTAGTTCCAGAACTCGGGTCAATACCTTTCCTTTGGAAAGCCACGTGACCTCTGTGTGATAGAGGAGATTTTGATGGAGCGAATCCATGTCTTCGCAAATGATCTTAAACAGTCAGGTTTGCAACCTTTAATAGAGTTTACAATTTTGATCACCTCTTTAAGCACATCATTTAAATCATAAATTAAAATCGAGGCTGCCACAGCTTGTCGTTGAAGAAAGCAGTGTGTCCACGAAAAAATTGGAATTATTGATTTCAATTTCGCGGTGAGCCCACTTTTACTGCCAGTCATAGCTATAGCACCATGACTACAAATGATGATACATTTTGTCCAATCAATCTCGAAGTTGCGAGTGCTTTCTAAAAACACGTCATACAAACACTGGCCAGTAGTGTTCGTAGGGAGTACTTTGCAAAATAAAATGTCTTCCATGATACCTTCATCTGCTCCAACGCTCACAAATACTATAAATTGGGCACAATCTGAAACATCAACTGATTTATCAAACTGCAAAGGAAAATGCGGGCCCTTCTTTAATTTTTCGACTAACTGTTCCTGAATGTCACCGGCCATATCGTTTATTTTGCATTCGGTGGTATTATCAGAATATGGTATGCTTTTTAGCTTGTTTCCCTCTTGCTTACCTAACATAATTTCAATCATATCCAGGGCTGCTGACAAAATAAGTTTCTCTGCATCTGTATGCGGCTTCCCTGCTTTAGAGATTCGGAATGTGGCTCGGTAGCTAGCTAGTAACGCTTTCTCGTTGACACTGGACACCTCAAATCAGATAAAAAATATTGTTAAATCATAAAAACGAATAAAAAATTGAAAACAGTAATACTGTTTTAAATCAAAAAATAACATTACTATCCTGTTGCCTGAATCACAGTAGTTTGCTACTGGTTAAGTGTTTTCAGTTTCCTTTCGAAGAAATCCAATGGTTTATCAGCTTCCTTGGAGTGTTTAGTTCAGAGGTGATGCAGAAGCTTTAATGCAGTCATACTCTCACATGACAATACTTCGCCGCAAATTACAAAAAAATGGCTCTCAGCACTATGGGACTTAACTTCTGAGGTCATCAGTCCCCTAGAACTTAGAACTACTTAAACCTAACTAACCTAAGGACATCACACACATCCATGCTCGAGGCAGGATTCGAACCTGCGACCTTAGCGGTCGTGCGGTTCCAGACTGTAGCGCCTAGATCCGCACGGCACAAATGACATATTGAGGTTTATTGTTCATGACAATAAAACCATATTTCAGGTAACTGACTTCGTAAAGTCTATTTTTTTTCGATTTTAATTCGCTTCCATCACTGCTACTTTTACCAGACATGGAGGGCCGCACAGATCTATTAAGAAATATGTCCATTATAAGCTCACTCAGAGCGAAGCGCAAAGTCAATAGTCACGTCCGTACTGGCGTACTCGGGCAACTGACTGTAGTGACGGAAAATGCGCGATTATGTCCCCGCTGACCGCTTCTCAGCCCCACGCCTCTAGCACGGCAAAGAATATAATTACATCTGTGCCCTCAGAGCACTGCGACCTCTTTTCACATTGCACTTGATTTCTCGATCAGTGTAGTATCAATAGAAAGAAAATTTGCCTTTGAAATCGCTGACATACTTTTATTATGGTTCTGAGGGTCGCCAGAATATTTTTACTTGGAAAGGGGTCGCATATTCAAAAAGGTTGAAAAACACTGTGTTATCAAATATAAACAAAATAGATTCTACACTTAAGAAAAACTTGTTTTCTCATGTGCGAGTACTTGAAGTTTGAAAGAAACCTGCATTACGATGCAGAGAGAACTTATATAAATGGAGCGGAAGATTTATACCCGCTAAAAACTACCATCTGATGAGCAAGATATATGAGACATGCGAAATACCCTCAGACTTCAAGAAGAGTATAATAATTCCAATCCCAAAGAAAGCAGGTGTTGACAGATGTGAAAATTACCGAACTATCAGTTTAATAAGTCACAGCTGCAAAAAACTAAGGCGAATTCTTTACAGACGAATGGAAAAACTGATAGAAGCCGATCTCGTGGAAGATCAGTTTGGATTCCGTAGAAATGTTGGAACACGTGAGGCAATACTGACCCTACGACTTATCTTAGAAGAAAGATTAAGGCAAAGACAAACCTACGTTTCTAGCATTTGTAGACTTAGAGAAAGCTTTTGACAATGTTGATTGGAATACTCTCTTTCTAATTCTGAAGGTGCCAGGGGTAAAATACAGGGAGCGAAAGGTAATTTGTACAGAAACCAGATGGCAGTTATAAGAGTCGAGGGGCATGAAAGGGAAGCAGTGGTTGGGAAGGGAGTCAGACAGCGTTGTAGCATATCCCCGACGCTATTCAATCTGTATATTGAGCAAGCAATAAAGGAAACAAAAGAAAAGTTCGGAGTAGGTATTAAAATCCATGGAGAAGAAATAAAAACTTTTGAGGTTCGCCGATGACATTGTAATTCTGTCAGAGACAGCAAAGGACTTGGAAGAGCAGTTGAACGGAATGGACAGTATCTTGAAAGGAGGGTATAAGATGGACATCAATAAAAGCAAACCGAAGATAATGGAATGTAGTCGAATTAAGTCGGGTGATGCTGAGGGAATTAGATTAGGAAATGAGACACTCAAAGTAGTAAAGGAGTTTTGCTATTTGGGGAGCAAAATAACTGATGATGGTCGAAGTAGAGAGGATACAAAATGTAGACTGGCAATGGCTGGAAAAGCGTTTCTGAAGAAGAGAAATTTGTTAACATCGAGTATAGACTTAAATGTCAGGAAGTCGTTTCTGAAAGTATTTGTTTGGAGTGTAGCCATGTATGGAAGTGAAACGTAGACGATAAATAGTTTAGAGAAGAAGAGAATAGAAGCTTTCGAAATGTGGTGCTACAGATGAATGCTGAAGATCAGATGGGTAGATCACATAACTAATGAGGAGGTATTGAATAGAATTGGGGAGAAGAGGAGCATGTGGCACAACTTGACTAGAATGAGGGATCGGTTGGTAGGACATGTTCTGAGACATCGAGGAATCACCAATTTAGTATTGGAGGGCAGCGTGTAGGGTAAAAATCGTAGAGGCAGACCAAGAGATGAATACACTAAGCAGATTCAGAAGGATGCAGGCTGCAGTAGGTACTGGGAGATGAAGAAGCTTGCACAGGATAGAGTAGCATTGAGAGCTGCATCAAACCAGTCTCAGGACTGAAGATCACAACAACAACAACAACAACAACCAACGTTTAAAATTGATTTGTTTGCGAATTAGGTTAGCATATGGGTACACCGCAAACATTGAAAACAGATAGATCACTCATAGCAGAGAAAGTAATGAAACATGTACTTACATGAATTTAATTTAATTTTGAAGAGCGATTAAGATGAATTGCTCTGAAGTTGTGGTGTGGTGAATGACACTAGTGCTACCGAAAGTGTACGAAGAATTCAAAGAAATGTGTTTATGTTAACTATGTTTAAGGTAAAGATTCATATGAAGATATAAGTGAATTAATGGATAGTGACTAACTGTAAATATAGGCAAACTCGTCAAAGTCACTGGGGCTGCCAGTGGGTGGAGCTGTTAAATAATGCTGTCAGTCGAGTAGGGGCGTCATGTAATGTTAATAGTCATTGTAGTGGATCCAAATGAATAATGTCATTAAAATTTACATTTTTACTTTCAATCGCAGTGGACGTTTTACAATTGCAACAAGTAGCCTCTGGCTGCAAAAGTGTTTTTCTGTTTTTATTTTCTTTATTCCACGGTCTATTCTGGAACTACCAGTACCATCATCAGATGCGCCTTGAAGAACACATGTAATCGATGTTGCGTATTATTTTTCGTATCACAGCAACTGTCATTACCGAACAGCGAACCTGTGAGCCTTCGTATTCCCAACGCTCTAGAAAACTAGACGACATCTGAGCTATGGTGCCGTTTTGTGTGGTGTTGAAGATACGAGGGCATGCACGTGTCCTCCTCAATGATGTCAGCCACTGTGATACGGAAAAATAATACTTGACAACGATTGGACGTGTGCATTAAGGCGAATCTGATTATGGAACTGGCAATCTTGAAATGGACCGTGAATTAAAGAAAGGTAAAACACCATTTTTTCAGCCATAGACAGTTTATTTAAAATTTCAAATGTTTGTTTTTATTGCGTTTGAAGTAAGAGGTAGAAGGAGATGATTCATATTAAGGAGGAAGTATTTAAGATGGTTGTTATAATTCACGAGGACCATTCAGTGAGTAATGCAAAACATTTTTTTCTTGGACAATTCCTCTTGAAAAGAATTGTGGAATTTGTTGTGGGACATCATGAAATATTGTCCCTTTACCCCTACAGTTTCGTGAAATTCCGGTAGGTGGCAGCGCTGTCCGTGACCTTCACAATTGCGCCAGCAACGGAGGTGCTTCCAAACGGAGAGTTGTCATTGACCATTGTTTTGGAGGAAAACCAAAGCATCGCATGTATTCATAGGTGCTTGAAGAATGTCTATAGACACCCGGTAGCGAACAAAAGCAAGGCGAGTCGTCGGGTAAGGCTTCTGTCATAATCGCAACGAGGTTGCACGAACCTTTCCCATCGCCCGCGTGGCGTCCAGCCTTGACTCAGGCGATGTTGTAACGTGCAGGCACTCTTATTCGAGGTGTTCGACGGACAACAATCAAGCACTTCGCTACACAGCTGGGCGTCTCTGTTGGTAGTGCTGCCACCAGTTCGGGCACTAAAAGGTGTGCGCCCGCTAGCTTCCTCGCCGCGTAACAGAAGACCATAAAGAGATACGAATGGCCATGTGTGCAGTATTGTTTGCACGTTACGAGGCCGATCGTAACATCTTTTTGTCGAAGATACTTACAGGAAATAAACACGAGCCCATCAGTACGACCCGGGAACGAAATGTCAATTCATGGAATGGCGCCACAACACATCTCATCCGAAGAAAATGGAAAAAAAGTTCAAAGCCGGACGCTCAGCCAGTAAAGTCAGTGCGACGTTCTTTTGGGACTCTGAAGAGGCTACTCTACACTCAAGAAATTGAAAAAATGACTTCAGCGTTTTCGTATCCACCACACTCCAAACGAACTTCTTCTTTTCCATGACTAAGCAAGGCATCACACCAGCCTGCGCACCCTAGAGGAGTTCACAGAACTTCATTGGACTGTTCTTACTCATCCACCTTGTAGCCCGGATCTCGCAACTTCCGACGTGCATCTGTTTGGCATAATGAAGGATGCATTCCGCCGGAAGAAGTACGTGGATGATGGAGAGGTTACTGGTGCAGCAAGGCAGTCTCCGATGTCGACCAGTAGAGTGTTACAATGTGGGCACACAGGGCCTCCCAGTAAGGTCGCGTAACACTGTCTCACTCAACAATGATTATGTTGCAAAATAGGGTTTGTAGTCAATACATAATGTATTGGAATTCTGAATGAAATCAAACTGCTTTCAGAAAATAAATTTGTTTCATTACTTATTGAACACCCCTTGCATTATTGTTACAATCATTCCATTTCAAGTTACTCATAATGTAATGCCTAAGTAATGTTACTTATAATCCGTCTTGATTGCGAAATATTTATTCACATGACCGGTTTCGGTTCCTGTAGAACCATCTTCAGATTTGCAGTTTCGGTTACAGGAGTAACCCGTCCACACTTAGCAACCTTCACATGTGACGCAGCATGTGAAGGTTGCTGAGTGTGGACGGGCTACCCCTGTAGCCGATACTGCAGATCTAAAGATGGTTCTAGAGGAACCGAAACCGATCATGTGAATAAATATTTTGCAATCAAGACGGATTATGAGTAACATTGCATAAAAAGTGATTGCGGTATCCCTGCAGATAAAATGTCTGTTATTGCAAAATAATGCCTAAGTATTTAGCTGAATTTTACAGCTTTTAGATTTCTGTGATTTATCGTCTAACCGAAACTTAGTGGACTTCTTAAGTAATAGAACCCAGTACGTTGTCCTCGACGGTGAGTGTTCATCGGAGGTGAGGGTATCATCTGAAGTGCCCCAGGGAAGTGTGGTAGGTCCGCTGTTGTTTTCTATCTGCATAAATAATCTTTTGGATAGGGTGGATAGCAATGTGCGGCTGTTTGCTGATGATGCTGTGGTATACGGGAAGGTGTCGTCGTTGAGTGACTCTAGGAGGATACAAGATGACTTGGACAGGATTTGTGATTGGTGTAAAGAATGGCAGCTAACTCTAAATATACACTCCTGGAAATTGAAATAAGAACACCGTGAATTCATTGTCCCAGGAAGGGGAAACTTTATTGACACATTCCTGGGGTCAGATACATCACATGATCACACTGACAGAACCACAGGCACATAGACACAGGCAACAGAGCATGCACAATGTCGGCACTAGTACAGTGTATATCCACCTTTCGCAGCAATGCAGGCTGCTATTCTCCCATGGAGACGATCGTAGAGATGCTGGATGTAGTCCTGTGGAACGGCTTGCCATGCCATTTCCACCTGGCGCCTCAGTTGGACCAGCGTTCGTGCTGGACGTGCAGACCGCGTGAGACGACGCTTCATCCAGTCCCAAACATGCTCAATGGGGGACAGATCCGGAGGTCTTGCTGGCCAGGGTAGTTGACTTACACCTTCTAGAGCACGTTGGGTGGCACGGGATACATGCAGATGTGCATTGTCCTGTTGGAACAGCAAGTTCCCTTGCCGGTCTAGGAATGGTAGAACGATGGGTTCGATGACGGTTTGGATGTACCGTGCACTATTCAGTGTCCCCTCGACGATCACCAGTGGTGTACGGCCAGTGTAGGAGATCGCTCCCCACACCATGATGCCGGGTGTTGGCCCTGTGTGCCTCGGTCGTATGCAGTCCTGATTGTGGCGCTCACCTGCACGGCGCCAAACACGCATACGACCATCATTGGCACCAAGGCAGAAGCGACTCTCATCGCTGAAGACGACACGTCTCCATTCGTCCCTCCATTCACGCCTGTCGCGACACCACTGGAGGCGGGCTGCACGATGTTGGGGCGTGAGCGGAAGACGGCCTAACGGTGTGCGGGACCGTAGCCCAGCTTCATGGAGACGGTTGCGAATGGTCCTCGCCGATACCCCAGGAGCAACAGTGTCCCTAATTTGCTGGGAAGTGGCGGTGCGGTCCCCTACGGCACTGCGTAGGATCCTACGGTCTTGGCGTGCATCCGTGCGTCGCTGCGGTCCGGTCCCAGGTCGACGGGCACGTGCACCTTCCGCCGACCACTGGCGACAACATCGATGTACTGTGGAGACCTCACGCCCCACGTGTTGAGCAATTCGGCGGTACGTCCACCCGGCCTCCCGCATGCCCACTATACGCCCTCGCTCAAAGTCCGTCAACTGCACATACGGTTCACGTCCACGCTGTCGCGGCATGCTACCAGTGTTAAAGACTGCGATGGAGCTCCGTATGCCACGGCAAACTGGCTGACACTGACGGCGGCGGTGCACAAATGCTGCGCAGCTAACGCCATTCGACGGCCAACACCGCGGTTCCTGGTGTGTCCGCTGTGCCGTGCGTGTGATCATTGCTTGTACAGCCCTCTCGCAGTGTCCGGAGCAAGTATGGTGGGTCTGACACACCGGTGTCAATGTGTTCTTTTTTCCATTTCCAGGAGTGTAGATAAATGTAAATTAATGCAGATGAATAGGAAAAAGAATCCTGTAATGTTTGAATATTCCATTAGTAGTGTAGCGCTTGACACAGTCACGTCAATTAAATATTTGGGCGTAACACTGCAGAGCGATATGAAGTGGGACAAGCATGTAATGGCTGTTGTGGGGAAGGCGGATAGTCATCTTCGGTTCATTGGTAAAATTTTGGGAAGATGTGATTCATCTGTAAAGGAGAAAGCTTATAAAACACTAATACGACCTATTCTTGAGTACTGCTCGAGCTTTTGAGATCCCTATCAGGTCGGATTGAGGGAGGACATAGAAACAATTCAGAGGCGGGCTGCTAGATTTGTTACTGGTAGGTTTGATCATCACGCTAGTGTTACGGAAATGTTTCAGGAACTCGGGTGGGAGTCTCTGGAGGAAAGGAGGCGTTCTTTTCGTGAATCGCTATTGAGGAAATTTAGAGAACCAGCATTTGAGGCTGACTGCAGTACAATTTTACTGCCGCCAACTTATATTTCGCGGAAAGACCACAAAGATAAGATAAGAGAGATTAGGGCTCGTTCAGAGGCATATAGGCAGTCATTTTTCCCTCGTTCTGTTTGAGAGTGGAACAGGGAGAGAAGATGCTAGTTGCGGTACGAGGTACCCTCCGCCACGCACCGTATGGTGGATTGCGTAGTATGTATGTAGATGTAGATGTAGATTCCCTTTAGTACTCATGTTGATAATTTCACACTTTTGTTATTTAGAGTCACTTTTCGCACCACAAGGATATCGTGTCTCAATCATTTTGGAACTGGTTTTAATAATCTGATGACTTTACTAGACAGTGAACGGCAGCATCATTTGCCAACAACCTAAAAGGGCTGCTTAGATTGTGTCTTTCGTCGTTTACAATGATCAGGAACAGCAGAGGGCCTGTAACACTTTCTTAGGGAACGTCAGATATAACTTCTATTTTGCTCAATGACTTTCCGTCAATTACTATTATTATGAAATATCACCTTTCGGATGGGAACTCACGAATCCAGTCGCACAACTGAGGCGATACTCCATAGGCATGCAATTCGATTAGAAGTCTACTGTGAAGAACGGTGTCAAAACCCTTCTGGAAATCTGAAAATATCGAACGAATTTGACGTCCTTTGTCGGCAGCTCTCATCATTTCATGAGAATAAAGAGCTAGTTGTGTTTCACAAGAACGATATTTTCTAAATCAATGCCGACTATTTGACAATATACACTCCTGGAAATGGAAAAAAAAACACATTGACACCGGTGTGTCAGACCCACCATACTTGCTCCGGACACTGCGAGAGGGCTGTACAAGCAATGATCACACGCACGGCACAGCGGACACACCAGGAACCGCGGTGTTGGCCGTCGAATGGCGCTAGCTGCGCAGCATTTGTGCACCGCCGCCGTCAGTGTCAGCCAGTTTGCCGTGGCATACGGAGCTCCATCGCAGTCTTTAACACTGGTAGCATGCCGCGACAGCGTGGACGTGAACCGTATGTGCAGTTGACGGACTTTGAGCGAGGGCGTATAGTGGGCATGCGGGAGGCCGGGTGGACGTACCGCCAAATTGCTCAACACGTGGGGCGTGAGGTCTCCACAGTACATCGATGTTGTCGCCAGTGGTCGACGGAAGGTGCACGTGCCCGTCGACCTGGGACCGGACCGCAGCGACGCACGGATGCACGCCAAGACCGTAGGATCCTACGCAGTGCCGTAGGGGACCGCACCGCCACTTCCCAGCAAATTAGGGACACTGTTGCTCCTGGGGTATCGGCGAGGGCCATTCGCAACCGTCTCCATGAAGCTGGGCTACGGTGCCGCACACCGTTAGGCCGTCTTCCGCTCACGCCCCAACATCGTGCAGCCCGCCTCCAGTGGTGTCGCGACAGGCGTGAATGGAGGGACGAATGGAGACGTGTCATCTTCAGCGATGAGAGTCGCTTCTGCCCTGGTGCCAATGATGGTCGTATGCGTGTTTGGCGCCGTACAGGTGAGCGCCACAATCAGGACTGCATACGACCGAGGCACACAGGGCCAACACCCGGCATCATGGTGTGGGGAGCGATCTCCTACAGTGGCCGTACACCACTGGTGATCGTCGAGGGGACACTGAATAGTGCACGGTACATCCAAACCGTCATCGAACCCATCGTTCTACCATTCCTAGACCGGCAAGGGAACTTGCTGTTCCAACAGGACAATGCACGTCCGCATGTATCCCGTGCCACCCAACGTGCTCTAGAAGGTGTAAGTCAACTACCCTGGCCAGCAAGATCTCCGGATCTGTCCCCCATTGAGCATGTTTGGGACTGGATGAAGCGTCGTCTCACGCGGTCTGCACGTCCAGCACGAACGCTGGTCCAACTGAGGCGCCAGGTGGAAATGGCATGGCAAGCCATTCCACAGGACTACATCCAGCATCTCTACGATCGTCTCCATGGGAGAATAGCAGCCTGCATTGCTGCGAAAGGTGGATATACACTGTACTAGTGCCGACATTGTGCATGCTCTGTTGCCTGTGTCTATGTGCCTGTGGTTCTGTCAGTGTGATCATGTGATGTATCTGACCCCAGGAATGTGTCAATAAAGTTTCCCCTTCCTGGGACAATGAATTCACGGTGTTCTTATTTCAATTTCCAGGAGTGTATCATTTTCTTCGACGTAATTCATAATGTTCGAACATAGTATTTGTTCCAAAATCCTACAGCGACGTTAGTGATTTTGATCTGTAATTCAGAGAATTACTCCTATTTCCTTTTTTGGGTATTGGTGTAACTTGGACAACTTTCAAGCCTTAAGCTACAGATCTTCCGACGAGCGAGCGGTTTTTATGAGTGCTAAGTATGGAGCTATAGCATCACCATACACTGAAAGGACCCTGACTGGTATCCAGTCTGAACCTTTGCCTTGCCTTTATTAAGTGGTATAAGCTGCTTCGCTATACCTAGGATATCTACTTCTAATTTATGTTGGCAGCTGTTCTGGATTCGAATTCTAGAACATTTACTTCGTTTACCATTGTTATTGCGAAGTGAGGTTATTGATTTTGTCTAGCCGCTGGTGTACTTTACATATGACCAGAGTATCTTTGGTTTTCTGCGAGATTTCGACACAGAGTTTCGTTGTGGGAACAATTAAATACATATCTAATTCAACCACATGTGGTCTACGCTTACATAGTGAGATCGGAAGGAATGGAATTCTCTATTAGAAAGCCATGAACCGGACATTTATCTGCGTTTGTACATAAATGTGCTTTGAGTTTGTTCTTGTTGGGTTTGGACGTTGCGCTATTCACTATCGCTACAACAACGTTGAGGCCACTAATCCCTGTATCCATCACGATACTCCGTACTTAGGTTTATTTGTGGCTACGAGATCAAGTACGTTTTCGCAACCATTTACAATTTCAGTGGGCTTTTGAACACATTGTTCAAAATAATTTTCTGTGAAACCATTCAGTACAATTTCGGACGACGTTTTATTCGTACAGCTGGCTTTAACGATGTATCTTTGCCGAAATATCGAGGGTAGATTGAAGTCACCAGCAGCTGTAATTGTATGTATGGATCATCTACTTGAAAGAAGACACAAATTTGCTTTGAACTGCTCAGCAAGTGCATCATCTGAGTCAGGGCGTAGGTAAAACGAACCAATTATTACTTTATTCCGGTTGTCAAGTCTAGCCCATACTAACTCACAGAATTTATCTGTTTTAATTTAACTACACGGTAAACTACACATATCAAAAAAAGTTTTGCATCACTCCAGTTCCCAGAACTCCTGAAGATAGACGTTGACTGTAGATATTGTATCACAGAGACAGTCCCTCTGACTGTTCAGAGATGTCACTAAACCCGCCCGAAGATTTAAACAACAGTGCATGAGCAGCACCTATCCTTCCACCAGGAAGGAGGTACACAGCTCGTGTTGTCTGAAGGACAACCATGCCTAGACGGACAACACCGCGGCTCGATCGCGTCCGCATTGTTACTTTGTGCCAGAAAGGGCTGACAACAAATGAAGTGTCCAGGTGTCTCGGACTGAGCCAAAGCGATGTTGCACGGACGTGGAGGAGATACAGAGAGACAGGAACTGTCGATGACATGCCTCGCTCAGGCCGCCCAAGGGCAACTACTGCAGTGGACTTCCGCTATCTACGGACTATGGCTTGGAGGAACCCTGACAGCGACGTCACCATGTTGAATAATGCTTTTCGTGCAGCCACCGGACGTCGTGTTACTACTCAATCTGTGCGCAGTAGGATCCATGATGGGCAACCTCACTCGCGACGACCATGGCGAGGTTCATCTTTGCAACCACGACACCATGCATCGCGGTATGGATGGACCCAACAACATGCCGAATGGACCGGTCAGGATTGGCACTTCACCGATGTGTGTCGCATATACCTTCAACCAGACAAACATCGAAGAGTGTTTGGAGCCAACTCAGTCAGGCTGAACGCCTTAAACACATTGTCCAGCGAGTGCAGCAAGTTAGACGTTCCCTGCTGTTTTGGGGTGGCATTGTATGGGGTCGACGTACGCCGCTGGTGGTCATGGAAGGCGCCGTAACGGCTGTCCGATATGTGAATGCCATCCTCCGACCAATAGTGCAACCATATCAGCATCCTATTGGCGAGGCATTCGTCTTCATGGACGACAATTCGAGCCCCTTTCGTGCACATCTTGTGAATGACGTCCATCGCTCGACTAGAGTGGCCAGCAGGTTCTCCAGACATGAACCATATCGAACATGCCTGGGATGGATTGAAAAGGGCTGTTTATGGACGTCGTGGCCCACTAACCACTCTGTCGGATCTAAAAAAATGGCTCTGAGCACTATGGGACTTAACTTCTGTGGTCATCAGTCCCCTAGAACTTAGAACTACTTAAACCTAACTAACCTAAGGACATAACACACATCCATGCCCGAGGCAGGATTCGAACCTGCGACCGTAGCAGTCACACGGTTCCAGACTGCGCGCCTAGAACCGCGAGACCACCGCGGCCGGCCTGTCGGATCTACGCCGAATCGCAGTTGAGGAGTGAGAGGACGTGCACAGCAATCTGGACCACCACCTCTAAAGATCGCGCTGTATGCAATGCAATGTGTGGTTTTCATGAGCAATGAAAAGGGCGGAAATGATGTTTGTGTTGATCTGTATTCCAATTTTCTATACAGGTTCCGGAACTCTCGGAACGAGTTGATACAAAACTTTTTTTTGATGTGTGTATTTCTGACAGCAATAAACACTCCACTACCAGCTCTATGCACTCTGTCCTTTCTGAAAACGTTTAGATCTTTTCTAAAAAATTCTAATGTACTTATCGCGTCATGCCCAAGTGCAGTGACCTAACACGATTTTGCTAAAGAAAATTTAATAATCACACTCTAGCTCAAATTTGGTTAACTACTCTGTGCAGTTAACGCGAGTTTTCCCTCTTGTTTCCCGACTAACAAGTTTTTGTATACTACATTTGCCTCCCGTCTTAGTTATTAATGTACCCTTGCATTGGGCTATCTTGGTTGCGTTAACCGTCCACGCTTGGGTCACTGAGAGTGACTTTGGCCAGCCCGCACACCCGCGATCCGGAAGGGACGCGTACACATCGGGCGACACACCTTGTTGTGTGTAACCATTCCAGAGGGACTCCGTCTGCATATTGTGTTTGTTGTAACTGGTCCACGCAACTGATTGGCAAAGTAAAGCTGTTGTTCATTGTGGTTGAAAACCAGCCTTGGACCTTTAATATTTCATGTAATAACTGAAAATTACTTGTTTTTCATGGTCCAAGAAGTTGCTTACTGTACTGTTTGATGTTCTTCTATGTGGTCTGTTACTACTGATACGTGGTGCTGTTGGCACCAGTAGCTTCCCTGTATTCATTTAAGATCTCTGCGATCGTCTCTGCATCGCGTAGCCGCGGTTTTCCTCTTTGGTCGATTTTCGGTTATTTAAGCGCACGACGCTGTGGGGAGAGGGCTGGTTTTGGTTGGTTGGTTGGCGCTCCGGTGTGCAGTTTGGTTGTCGGCCGTCGCTCTTTGCGCATGCTCTGCCTCTTTCTGTCACGTGGGTAGTGGAGCTGCGGACGGACACATGCGTGCGATAGGCGAGTGTGTCCTGCGTCTAGTGAGAGAGCGATGGTCTCATCTGTGCTGCTAAATGATGTGAACGTGTGAAAGTGGCTTTGGAATGTATCAGTGTGCAATCGGATACGCTACAGAATCGAACGGTGGGAATTATTCAGCTTCTTAAAATCTTGCTGTATATATGTATATTGAATTTCGTATTGTTGTAGTTAACGGCTCTCCCAGAGTCTGGACGCCTATGTTATCTGCTTCGTATTGAACACTGGTGCACAAATTATTGAACAATGGTTACCTGTGTAAATGGGGTTTGCCTGTTTTGGACGCACTTGAGATACAGCAAGGATTGTATATCTAAGTGCGTGTCTGTGCACTCCGAAATAACCACAGGTTTAATTTTCTAGCTGCCTCCTGGTATTTAGGTGTTCAGAGGTAAACAAGCAAGGGTTTAATGATGAAAAATTTATTGTGTGCTAGAGCACTGTTGTATTTTAAATATTGAGTGTGTTGTAAGTACGCTGTTTAGGTTTTTATATTGGTAACGCCACGTAGCGACCTGTATGAAAATCACTGGCTGTGCTGTGTGCAGTCTGTGGCTGGGTGGCATTGTTGTAATATTCGCTACTGTAGTGTTGCGCTGTCGGCTGTTAACAGCGCGTAGCGTTGCGCAGTGGGAGGTGAGCCGCCAGCAGTGGTGGATGTGGGGAAGTGAGATGGCGGATTTTTGAGACTGGATAATCTGGAGGTGTATCCATCAGAAACAGTACATTTGTAAGAATGGATGTCATGAACTGCTATATATATTATGACTATTAAGGTAAATACATTGTTTGCTCTCTAGTAAAATCTTTCATTTGCTAACTATGCCTATCAGTAGTTAGTGCCTCCCGTAGTTTGAATCTTTTATTTAGCTGGCAGTAGTGGCGCTCGCTGTATTGCAGTACTTCGAGTAACGAAGATTTTTGTGAGGTAAGTGATTTGTGAAAGGTATAGGTTAATGTTAGTCAGGGCCATTCTTTTGTAGGGATTACTGAAAGTCAGATTGCGTTGCGCTAAAAAAATATTGTGTGTCAGTTTAAGCACAGTCATGTATAATTGTTCTAAGGGGACGTCTCATATGTCGACCTTTAGCCGAGGATACCTCACTGGAATCTTCTGATTTTTTCTTGTAGTTTGTGTAATTAGTGTGCTATTGTTTATTGCTAGCGTGTATTTATAGAGAGAATTTCCTTTGTAGTTGTAGTTTTTCATTGTTGTACAGTAAAACACTTGTGGCATGCATGTAGATTTGCACCAAGTATTTCGCAGCTGCGCTTGCAATTAACTAGATATTATTTTCAGTGCTATGTTAATGTGTTTTCTTATTTTTGCTCTTCAAATTGTGCTTTTCTGTGTTGTCGTGTGAAATATTGTGACAATAATGGCGTGTGAAAAACGTAATACTAGGCTCCTAAGTAAACTTAGAAATGACAGTGAAGACGAAAGCAGTGTGTTAGCGCCACCTTGTAATGAATTAACTAATGTTCAAAGTAGTAATTTGGTAATTGTGCATAGGGAAATGGAGCGGGCTGCAAATAATGGCGTAGACAGTGAAACAATTAGTGAACAGGGAAGCAGTATCGATCGATCCGTCGGCAACAGCTCGCCTCAGGAATCAGGAATGACAGGACACAATCTTGCAAATACTGCAGATTCCGGTTTTGGGTCCTCACCGTTTTCTCAAATAAGTCAAGACACATTTTCTGCTTGTCAAAATGTGAATGTTGCCGGTGCAACTTCACTGCCGAAAAGCACTGAGGAACATGTTTCAGACACCAGTGCATTGTTGTTACAGTTAATGCAACAAATGGGACAAAGGCTCCAAAAGTTAGACACAACGCTTGAACAAAATCAGAAACAAATGGGACAAAATCTTCAAAAGTTAGACACAATGGAACAAAATCTTCAAAAGTTAGACACAATGGAACAACACCAGAAACAAACACAGCAACAGTTAGACACAATGGAACAAAATCAGAGACAAACACAGCAAAAGCTTCAAAAGTTAGACACCACACTTGAACAAACACTTGAAGATTTAACTATTGAGTTACATAAAATTGAATCGAAATGTCAAAAAGTCTGTAATGACGTAAAAACACAAATTTGTGAGCATTTCCAACCTATTTTTTCGTGTCATGTAAATGCATTACAGAATCACGAAGCAGCCATAAAAGAACTGCAAACTATTGTTCATGAAAATCACGACACATTGCAAGCTAAAATTGACTCAGCTGCATCTACCAATTCGGTTACGCAACTTGCAAAAACTCAGGAAAACTTAAAGGACACAGCGGATATGATTTCAACACTAATGGACACTCTGACACTTGGTTCAGAAAAACACTCATAGAAAATAATTTCACTATCGGATAAAGTAGCCGAACTTTCAGATCAGTTCACTAACTTATCTACAAAGGTAGATGATGATCTGAATAACACAAGACCTGTAGCCTTCATGGACACTGAAGAGTGTGAACAAATTAGAAAATTCAAACAAAATCAAAATCAAATCAATACACAGCACAAAAGAGAAATCCGGGAAGTACAAGATCAATTGGCACAAGTAATACAAGAATTACATATTTCATAGGACACTCGCGCTCCAGTACGGGAAGAAGGACATAGAAATACGGAACAACCACAAAATAATAACACAGACACTTCGGAAATTATGAAAGAAATTGGCAAGGCGCATTGGATTTTGAGATGAAACCGCCGAAACGAAGTAACAATGAGCGATGTGCGACTCGTCGCCATGATGATTTTGACGATAAGCTGTTCATTACTACACGTAAATTCAAAACATTTAAGAATTCTGACAACGACATTCATCCACAAGCATGGCTCCGTCAATTCTCTCATTGTTTTCCTCCCAACTGGTCATTGGAGCACAGGTTAGAATTTAGGTGTGGCTACTTGGAGAATGAACCAGCTGTAAGAATGCGATCGGTCATTCACGATTGTCAGAGTGAAGGAGAATTTTATCATGCGTTCCTCTCAGCGTATTGGTCTCAAGCTACACAAGACCGAGTAAAACATAGCATCATAATGATGAAACGTTTCGAACAATCTGAATTTTCCAGTCTTATCAAATATTTTGAAGACACGTTGCATAAGAATCAGTATCTTTCAAACCCATACAGCCCCTCAGAACTCATCCGCATTTGCTTAATCAAACTGCCTGAACATTTACGACATATTATTTTAGCAGGACGTTGCAAAGACGACATGGAAGCTTTTCAGGGACTGTTACAAGAACTGGAAATTGGCACTGACAATCGCGGAACGCGAAAACAGGAGCACAACAATTACAGGTCACATCTGTCACAATTCCGCGATGACAGAAATAATACACGACGAGGCTATTCTTACAACGTAAAACGTGACCAAAACAGACACCACACGTATGACAACCGTTGGCAGAGTAGTAATAATTACAGGGAAAGATCACCTCTCTGCGGTAATGACTATCACAGAGACAATCAGAGAAACAGACAATTTGGGAACCAAAATAATTATTATCAAGGGAAACAGAATATCTTTAGATGCAACGGTCCAGCGCACAGTTACGATTCAGGGAGAAATTCTCCACCACATGACCGACAAGAAAGAAACTATGGAATCTACCGACATGACGACAGACTATATGATCGTAACGACAGCCCTGAATTGCATCAGAACTGGCGGGATTCGAACAGAGCAGGGCCCTCTCGACAAGGTGAATTTGTAGAAGGTGAATTTGTAGAAGTTAGGTCTCCAAATCCCAATAACGACGCGCGCCAACAAAGACACAATAGGCAATGACTCATACCGCTGGCAGCCACAAAACCTACTTATGAAACTGACGATGCAGCTGCCGTAGCTAGTAATTACGTAAAAATGGAAGACATTAGGGACATCTTACTCCAAGAACACGACGCAAAACATAACAACATTGCATATCCTGTGATTCACATTACTGTAGTACTTGACTCTGGCAGTCCCATCTCAGTAATTAGTGAAACAGCTTTTAGCAAATGCAACAAATCGAACGATTGTCCCACACTTCCGTTACGTAAGATTAAATTACAAGGTGCAATCGTTGGAAAAAGTGTAGATGTACGCCAACAAACCAACTTAGAATTCTTTTGTCAAAGCCACAGCTTCTCTATGAACTTTCTTATTGTTCCATTATTGTCGACGGAAATTATATTGGGAGTAGACTTTTTGAATGAATACAAAGCAATCTTAAACTTTCACGATGCTGAAATAAGTTTAGAGAAAGAAGGTAAGTCAATAGCTTTGAAATTTGAAGATTGTCTCTCAAACCATGACGAAGAAATTAATCAGCTTTACCCCCTGTTAGATAACAGTTCGGAATTTTCGACGGAACTTGACACTAACAATCACTCTGCTAGTACTGACAGGGATGATATCGACAGCGCATTTGTTACTAATGAGTTAATTCAGAATAAAATTCAAACAATTGAGAATTGTAATGACACTGACAGGCAAGACCTTTTTGAGATTTTACAAGCACATTCCACAGTTTTCACTCACAAAACAGGAACAATCAAGGAATTTCAATACCAATTTCGTGTTCGTGAGCATACTAAATTTTGTGTTAGACCATACGTAATTCCGGGACATTATAGGGACCGTGTTAGAACAGAAATACAATCTATGCTTGACGACGGTATTATTGAGCCTGCAGTAAGCTCATACAACAATCCATTACATGTTGTTGAGAAGAAAAATGGATCGATCAGGCTTGTCTTAGATTTGAGACAAATCAATACTATCATCACTCCTGAAACAGACAGGCCGCAAACGTTGGAAGAATTTCTTCAAAATTTTAATGGCATGAAAGTGTTGTCTTCTATTGATCTAAGATCCAGCTTTTATCAGATCGAACTTCATCCAGAATGTAGAAAATACATAGCTTTTCTTTGTTTCGGCGTCTGTTATCAATTTCGGAAACTTTCTTTTGGTTTGAACATTTCTTCAGCAGCAATCATTCGCGGGCTAAATTCCATATTACCTGAGTTCTTAAAACGTCACATCACCTTATATGTGGACGATATTCTGATAGCAGAAGCCTCATGGGAGCAACATAATCGCATCCTCAACAGTTTGTTACGTATTTTTGCAGAATCTGGAATTACAGTTAACTTGGAAAAGTCTGAATTCGGTAGGTCAAAGGTGAGGTTTTTGGGACATATTATTTCTTCTGAAGGCATTCAGCCGGATCCTGAAATGTTAAAAGCAATCAGAGCCATTCCAGTTCCATCCACAAAAAACAAGTCCGCAGTTTTCTAGGTCTTGTAAACTTTTACCGTCGTTTTCTGAATATGCAAATTCTAGTTACACCAAAACTTTGTTCTCTCACTGGAAAAAATACTATTTGGAACTGGGACGAACAAGCACAGTTGGAATTCAATTCTTTGAAAGAATCGCTACTTAACGCGCCAATACTAGCTCATCCAGATCTGTCACAAGATTTCTGCCTTAGCCCGGATTCTTGTAAAGTCGGTCTTGGTGCCCATTTATTTCAAGAAGCCATAGAAAATGACACTACTGTTCAGAAAACCATTGCTTTTGCTAGCCGAGTGCTAACAAAATCTGAAAAAAATTATTCCGTCACTGAATTAGAAGCTTTAACTATCGTTTGGGCATTTAACAAATTCCGTTTCTTTCTTTCTGGTAAGCACGTAAAAGTATACAGTGATCATCGTGCATTACAATTTCTTATGTCTTCAAAATTAAATCATGACAGGTTAAAACGTTGGGCATTGTTTCTGCAAGAATTCAACTTCACAATAGTCTACATTTCTGGCAAGGAGAACATTGTTGCGGACGCACTGTCACGCGCACCGGCTGGGCTTGAGAAAAGTAACACAGAAGTGCAACCTCGAGAAAAATTTCAGTATTCTTTACATTCAGAAAGTCGCCTTTGAAAACTTCATCACCACACCTTTAAAGGACATTGCTCATGAACAAGATAAAGATCCGATTTGGAAAGACATCAAAAGTAAATGGCATGAAAAGACACACACACAGATTCAGCATTATTATCTGGTTAGAAACAACATACTGTTCAAACGCTGCACTGTTGATGAAAAGCTATGGGTACTTTGCTTTCCTACGATTTTGTTAATAAGCTCATTTGGTACATTCATTTCAGCTATGCACATTTTGGCCCACGAAAATGTTATCATATTCTTCGAACGACTTGTTATTTTAACAATATGGAAAAGAGAATTCGAAGAGTCTTGTCTATTTGTAAACTTTGTCAAAAGGCGAAACCATCTACTATCTCCCATCGTGCTCAGTTGTTTCCTATCATTCCTTCTAAATTAAGAGAATTTGTTGCTGTTGATCTCTTGGGACCACTTGTCAGAACATCTAATGGATTTTCGTACTTTCTAGTCGCTGTTGAACTTACTTCAAAATTTGTTTCTTTCACTCGATTAGGTAAAGCCACTGGACGGTCTGTATCCAACGCCTTTGTTAAAAAATTTTTACGTGAAGTTGGCCACGTTGCTAAAGTCATTTCAGATAACGGACCGCAATTCAGATCTGCTATTTGGTCACGCATGCTTCGGAATCATAAAATCAAACCTGTTTTTATTTCATTGTACTCACCACATTCTAATCCCTCCGAACGGATTATGAAAGAAATCAATAAGCTTTGCAGACTTTATTGTCACAGAAAGCATCAGCATTGGGACAGATATTTACACTTATTTCAAAACGTGCTGAATGAAATGCCTCATGACTCCACTGCTTTACCACCTACTCTTGTACTGAAGAATGAAGAACCACCGAACAGAATCAGAGAGCTTGTACCTTTCCTGAATACACGTAAACTTCGACAAAAAGACATAATTGATTTGGCTATTAAAAATATAAAATCTGCAGCAGACAAAAGGAGAAAACTAAATGGTAAAGCAAATGCAAAGAAATTATATATTGGTCAGAAAGTTCTCATTAAAGCTCATTCATTGTCACATAAGAAGAAACTCTTGAGTCACAAATTCTTTCTAGTTTACAATGGACCTTACAGAATCCGACGTATACCACATGATAAATGCGTTGAAGTTGAAACTCTGCGTACTAGGAAGAGTAAAGGTTTACACCACATTTCACATGTAAAACCGTTTATTGAAAGACAATCTGCTTTTTAACTTTGTCTTTGCCATATAAGTTTTCACTTTACATTACTAGTATGCTTTGTCAGAATTAGAATCTGTTAACATGCAACGATGTTTGAAGTTAAATATCCAGTCAAGAACCAACAGAATTTATTTAAACAGAAATTACGAATGCATTGTTATTGTGAACAGACGACACAGTGTTGTATTTGTACATTAATTCTTGTTAGTTGCACAATTACGTAACGACTATAAGGCTCACATACTTAGAACATTTACCAGTACTGCTAATAAGATTTTAATGCAACATTTTGGTTTACTTGAAAATACATTCTGGATTTAAAGTACTTTCTGTGAGATACCAGATGACACAGTGGTTAGTTTATGTGATAGCTACACGATATTATCACGACGCTACTAATGAGTGACAATTTACAATGTTGCTTTTGCGGTGTATCTGTTTTATATCTGCACAGTTTTTCTGAATTATTCTGCAAAGTAAAACATGTTTTAGTAGTAACTTTGGTGGTATAGCTACAATGTGACAGCCTTTTTCGTAGCACAACAATACGTTACAGTATAGTACTTTCTTGATCACGGTAATGTACGTAATAACTACGATATCTATACGCAAAGCATTTCACTTTCGTTTATGATGAGGTAAGTACATTGGTTCAGCAGAACTTTGCTTACAGAGGACGATAACTACGACACTTCCACAGAATTATGTTACAGCAAGACGCACATTTAGCGCTACAGGACACGAATTTGAGTGATTAATTTTGTACTTAAACCATTTATTTTTCAAGATTTTTGAATTACAAAGATACAAAGGTTTTCCGTGATACATTTCATTCCATTGCTGTAATCTGTAACACCTGAGGGAATAATTACATTAATCCTCAGGGGGGTACACGCCTACTTTGTGTACCATGTGTGTGGCAAGCACAAGGAGCCCTAGCTAATATGGTATTTGCTTATACAACTTTACACATCGGTACCATATTTCTCTAACAGAGAATTACACAGCTATCTGATCATTTAACTGCGAGAGACAAATATTTATTTTACTACATCAGTGACAGATGTTTACATAATTACACAGTTGGATAACTTCACACTTACAAAATTGTATTTTGTCTGTACTTTGTGAACTGTTCATATTTTTTTTGGAACCACCGTGATACTATGAGAGCTTTGAATGATGTATTTGGTATGGGATCATGATTTTAAAGTACGTTTGAGGTAGATGACACTATTGAAATGAGCAGAGAATTCTTTTTATGTTTTGAAATTATTGGAGGAAGCTACGACGATTTTGAGAATTGACTGAGATGTTATGATATTATTACGATGACGATGTGTATTATGCTGTTGAGGTATGTTTATGATCAATAAGATGACGATACCGTATATGAGGAATTTGATTATGCTACATATTTCTTATGATGAAATATTGAAGAAGTGTCGACGAATATGTGTATGTATAATAAGGTAAGGTATAATGAGTAGTGGTTAGGGACTCTGATTTGTGGAAAACGATGAGACTGCCACTGTATTGGAAACTGCTGTCGTAAATATTTTGATAGGAAAGTTAAGTGACCTTCACGTAATGCGTGGTGGGCACCCAGCTGCGCGATAGTCGCCTGGGAAAAAGCCATTAGTGTGTGCCTTTCAGAGGCACAGGCAGAAAAAAAAGAGGCCATTATTCTCGCTATTGACATTCCTTTGTAGAAAGCATTGCTGTTCTGTGCTGCTGCATTGCCTCGTCCCTTAGTTTAGCATCTGAGCTCAGTAGATTTAAGTTAGCTTAAGAGGGGGTAGACTATATAAGAGAATGAGTTGCGATGAATTAGAAAAAATGCATTGAGAAGTCATACGAAAAAAGTACAAAAAGCAGGTATAGATAGGACTTTTTGGAAATAATGAAGAACGAAGGGAGATCTCCGAGAAGTAAAGAAAGTTTTGTTTGCAAAACACTGCAGTAAAAGAAACCCTGTCCTTTCCTTGTCTTATCCCACTATGTGTTTGTGTTCCCTTGTGTATTTGTGTTCCCTTGTGTATTTGTGTTTTTCCTGTCTTTATGTGTTTAGCTGATGTTGTTATGTTGTAGAATTTTTCTAGTACTATGTTATTTACTTTGTAAAGATGTTTAAACATTATTTGTTCTGTTTTGTTTTAATGCTCATGTGTGAAGTTGATGTTTAGAAAGTTATTCTGATCTTTTATGTATGTACTCATGTCATAATTCCTGTAACACTGATTTATGTGTTATTTCGATTCTTTTGTAAAGCCTGTACTACAAATGATATCTGTATTGTTTTGTACCTTTGTAATTGTATTCTTATGTTATAAATTGTAATTGACACCAGTTCATCATATTATTAACTTGTAAGTTCCGTTTCACTGCACACGTTTCTGTTGGTCATAGTATATGGACAATATGTGAGAAGTAGGGACTGTTAGTGTTTGCACGTGTGTTAATAATTCAGCAAGGGACTGGATAACAGCGTTGCTGGTTCTAAGGACAGTTCCAAAAACTTTGTGAGTGCACAAGTGGTGGTTATGGACTTGCTATATTATCCGCAAGACTCTTCAATGGTGTTTGTGCACCTGCACAATCACAACAGATTGTTGCTGGCCATCTCTACAAGGACTACAGTGGGTCTGCATCTTTGATGACCCACCAATACCATTATTTCTACAAGGACTGCAGTGGGTCTGCACCTCTGGTGGCCCACCAATACCGTAATCTCTACCAGGACTACAGTGGGTCTGCTCTGTGATGACCTACCTACCAATATTCTTCAAAACGTCGGATGACTCTGCTGTGGGTTTGCTCTGTTGTGGCCCATTACCTGTCAGCATTTCAAGAGTCAGCACTGTCTTTCCGTTGGAAGGACAACACTACTTCTTCAAGACTGCGTGGAAATCCACCACTTCCGTGTGCATTGTCTTTTACTGCTCAGACTTTGAGAAAAGAAACGGCAGTTTTACTGTGATGAATGATCAGGACTGCCTTTATGGACTGTGAGAAAATTTTAGTTTTTGACCAACATTGTATTAATAAGTGTGTGCATTTGATATCTTTCTTACTGTAATTATGATAAATTTTTTCAAATCTGTATTGGCCAGAGCCCTAAAAAATCTGTAAAATTTTTTTTGGGGAACATGGGGGCTATGTAAGTACGCTGTTTAGGTTTTTATATTGGTAACGCCACGTAGCGACCTGTATGAAAATCACTGGCTGTGCTGTGTGCAGTCTGTGGCTGGGTGGCATTGTTGTAATATTCGCTATTGTACTGTTGGGCTGTCGGCTGTTAACAGCGTGTAGCATTGCGCAGTGGGAGGTGAGCCACCAGCAGTGGTGGATGTGGGGAAGTGAGATGGCGGATTTTTGAGAATGGATAATCTGGAGGTGTGTCCATCAGAAACAGTACATTTGTAAGAATGGATGTCATGAACTGCTATATATATTATGACTATTAAGGATTGTTTGTTCTCTAGTAAAATCTTTCATTTGCTAACTACGCCTATCAGTAGTTAGTGCCTCCCGTAGTTTGAATCTTTTATTTAGCTGGCAGTAGTGGCGCTCGCTGTATTGCAGTACTTCGAGTAACGAAGATTTTTGTGAGGTAAGTGATTTGTGAAAGGTATAGGTTAATGTTAGTCAGGGCCATTCTTTTGTAGGGATTATTGAAAGTCAGATTGCGTTGCGCTAAAAAAATATTGTGTGTCAGTTTAAGCACAGTCATGTATAATTTTTCAAAGGGGACGTTTCATAGTGTGTTTACGGAATATATATAATATATTTAAACAGCTCTGTGAATATGTTATGAATTAAGTTACGAGTGCATGTTTTAGCACTATGACAAGCTTCTTATGTATTTGAGTATATTATCAGTTCCTGCTCTGACAGTAATAAGACTATCTGCAGACATTTAAATGGCTTGTGGGTCCCTTGTGGCCGTATTCCTGTTTTGTATTTCTCTAATGTTTTAAGGATTGTGTTACCCTGGATACTGCCCAGTTGCTGTGTGGTTTTATGTTGTTGTTTCAGTGGTATAACCAGTGGTACGCGTCGTCCGTTGTAGCTGGTCGTTTAACTGGGGAACGACGCTTTGGCGGCGGCCAGTTTGAATTGTAACTGTGTTTATCATTAGACTCCAATTCTTCGGCTAATTTGAGTATTTTATTATTTTTTCCAAGTGACGTCGAGGCGTCCGTCTTTCATTCTCCACCGTTCCTTTCAGATTTCATTCAGCCTCGATCTGAGCTGTAGTTTGCCGCGCGAGATTAGCCGAGAGGTATGTGGCGCTGCAGTCATGGACTGTGCCGCCGGTCCCGGCGGAGGTTCGAGTCCACCCTCGGGCATGGGTGTGTGTGTTTGTCCTTAGGATAATTTAGGTTGTGTGTAAGCTTAGGGACTGATGACCTTAGCAGTTAAGTCCCATAAGATTTCGCACACATTTGAACATTTTTTTGAGCTGTAGTTTCCGCGCACCTCTGATGTACCATTAGTTGTCACTGAAATTTTGTAATATCTGAAAGATGCCTTTCATTCTACAGGGTTTTCAATATCATATTCAGAAATAGAAACTGTGAGTTGTTTCTGCTGCTTTATTTTAAAACGTGTCCTGCTTTTGTGGAAGTTTTTCTCAGTAAGTCATTTATTGTTCGTATGGTTCTTAAGATTTATGTAAAGAGGATTTTAAAATTATTTATTGTTTGGGGTGGGATTTGATGTCCGTAAGCATTTTGTCTGTTTAGCAATGTTTCAAATTCTAGGCCATTTATTTATTTTATTCTCGGGTTACAACAGTTTGCTGTTGTCATGCAACTGTTAAATAAAATATGTTGGAAATTACAAACCAGAGTTTGTGCTTGATTGGTAATTATTGGCTTGTCTTTATTGAGTTGAAGTATCCTTGAGAGTGTGTCTCAAGCCTCAACTGCGTTGATTAATAGTTCTAAAGGCCTAGTCTTCCTCTAATGATATATTGTTCTAACCCTTATTTCTCTAAAGCAATATTATTAATAATACATTAATTATTCTTCTAATTTTATCCATTTATTTTCTGAAAGTGTGTTGTTTCTTTTTTTTCGTTCTACTAGTACTGCCTAAGGCGCTGGTTCCCCGTGGTAAGTGAATTTGATATGTTTTTTGTAAAAGATGAGCAATTTTATTCTGGGCATTAGCCGATCTGTCAATCTAGGTTTTGACATCATTAAAGTCACATTACATAGTATTGAGATCGGGGAAATAAATTCTGGATGAAGTGATGGTTTGATATAACCTTCTTATAATTAATTAATTATTTAATTAAATTGTTGTCTTCTGAATAGTTATGATAAATAAATATCTGTGTTTTAATTTAAACGGTGAATTCTGTTGAACAACTTCTAGTCGAGTCCTTTCATGTGCATGTTATCCTAGAATTTCTTAGGGCATAATCTGCCCATTTCATTTATTTCCGGCCTTAGCCAGCTTTCCATGACTTTAACGATTTCTTCTCTAACGCTTTCTTTTATCGCTTAAAGCTCTGTTTCTTTCCCAATACAGCTACGACGATTTACAGCTGCAGCATCGAGTGTTTCTAGGTCTGCCTTCCTGTGTTTGTCGTGCACCCTTTTAGACTGACGCCTTTTCTGTAGTTTCCCGAGACCTTCTAACCTAGAAAAGCACCCATTTTGTAGGAAAACCAAACCAAAGACTGTGATTTAGTGACAGAAAATTAAAACAATGCAGTAGGTCTACTAAAGAGATTGCTTACACCATGCTTGTGCGCCCTCTTCTGGAGTATCGCTGTACGGTTTGGCATCCGCATCAGATGGGACTGACGGAGGAAACCGAAAAGGTTTAAAGAAGGGCAGCTCGTTTTGTATTATTGTGAAATAAGAGAGAGAGTGCCACAGACATGATTCGTGAACTGGTGTGGCAATCATTAAAGCAAAGGCGATATTCGTGCCAACAATATCTCCTCGTGAAATTTCATTCACCAACTTTCTCCTCCCATAACGAAAATATTCTGTTGGCGCCCGTCTACATAATGATAAAGCATCGTCATGATGAAATAAGCGAAACCAGACCTCGCACGTTAAGATTTAAGTGCTCCTTAATTCAGAGCGCCGTTAGAGAGTAGAACGGTAGAGAAATAGCTTGAAGGTGGTTCGATCAACCCTATGTCAGGCACTTAATTATGAATTGCAGAGTAACCTTGTAGATGTCGGTATAGATGTAATGTAATACTAATTATCGATATTAATGAATGTCTTTAAAAACACAAATAAATGTTCACTGAATAAAAGAAAGCAAAACCAACCGATATGTGTAAGGACAAAAGTATTTGAAGGAATATGATCTATATTCTTAAGAATAATTACGTTTATAAAATATGACAGTGATCCACAGAACCCGCCAGCTAAGGCCTTATCTTCGGAAGATATCAATTTGCAATTTATACAACTTGTGACTTGTTTTACCGATTCAGCAACCTAGACGAAGTTGCCTCGTCTTGAAGAGATATGTGTAACAGCCTGCCTGTATTGACCATTCATAAGTAATAAGGCTAGGGGGATGTTGAGAATATCTTGCTGGGTGACAGAATTGAGTTACAAGTGGGCGATTAGCTGTGTTGTGTAAAATGTTGCAACGAGAATGATACGCCACCACGCAGTAGTTTGGAGTGCTAGGGAAGAAGTGTCTGGCATTAGCAACGTCAACGGAGTCAGCTGGGCTACATTGGGCAGGCAGCAAAGAAATGTCTGGCCACCATTGCTGTTGCTGAGAAGAAAAGAAAACTCTGTATAACTAATGTACTGTTGTAATGAGCTGTGTTGCGCTAGGCCAGATTACTGAACAGAAATACTGTAAATGATGTATGAAATATTTATGTCTTAGGCAGGGAATTATGTAGCCCATTGTGTATACTGTAACATTAAAGTTTTCTGAGTGTCGTACAGTGTCGTAACGTGAAACACTGTACCAGAGAAACCAACGTTTCGGCCACGGTTACAGTGCCATATTCTGTGTCAATTAATGTGGTTTAGCTGCGAGGAGTCAGTTATTAATTTGTGATTGCCGCACATTGAGCGTGACGTTACGTCGTAACTTTGAAACGTCGTAGTTGTGCTAGGTCACTTGAGGAAGAAGGAGCGGGTACTTCGTTATAATAGGTTGCTACAGTGGAGGGAAACACATCTAGAAAAAACGACGGGACGGAACGTTGGGCTATAAGATGTATATGTAGAAAGACCAGACATACTGATCGTTACCTGCATAAAGATTCAAACCACCACCATAGACGAAGAAGTGGTGTAATAAAAACCTTGGTAGACGGGGCGTACAAAATTGTGAACCTGTTTATTTAAAAAATGAAATTGAACATCTACGGTCGACTTTCGTGAAGAAGTCTACCTCCTTGCTATTCTAGCAAGGAGGTAGATCGCGCACTTCGCTCTAGGCAGAGAATCAGGAGCAAAGACGAACAAAAGTCGCCTAATGCCAAGGTTTTTCTTCCGTTCATTAGTAAGGTCACAGATCGCATTGGGAAAGTGTTATGCAGGTATGGGGTGGAAACTATTTTTAGACCCACCAGGAAAATAAAAGAATATTTAAGATATGCAAAATATGCAATACATCCTTTGGCTACATCGGGGGTATATAAAATTCCTTGTAGTTGTGGACAGATTTATACCGGTACCACAAAGAGAAGTCTGAACACTCGTCTTGTTGAACATAAGAGGAATTGCCGCCTGGGTCACTCGTATAAATAGGCCGTAGCAGAACATGTTTACCAGGAAGGTAATCATGAAATAAAATTCAGCGAGACAAGCGTCACATCTAAAATCTCGCATTATTATGTGTGCACGTATAGAGGGGCTATCGATACTGATAAACACTGTAATAATTTTAACAGGAACGAGGAAAGTGTTAAACGGGATAAAATTTGGATGTCAGCGTTGTACCAGAAGCGTGACGATCGATTACTTTCAATCGAGAATGTTGGCATTACCAGAGACAGTCTCATAACCGACTCCATGTGATGGAGAGTGGCGCTTCCTCGAGTTCTCTTTGCAGTTCGCCGCTTTACCTCGGAGGATGTCTCCCGCAGTCGGAGACGAAAAGTAAGGGGAGAGTTTTATACTTCGACCACGGCCTATCAGCCCGAAAGTTTTAAGTGAAGACAGTATTGGCCGTTAAAGTCTAGGTTGTATTAAGACGGTAGAGTGGACAGGCTGCTTGAACCACAACAAGCGGACAAGAAGGAAGACTAAAACCGACACAGAGCACACAGAACCCTTCTGGCAAAGACGCTGGTGAACCCGCACAGTGGTACGAAGCAACTGAGAGACGACTCGTTTTTCCGCTTACTAACCACGCTAATGTAAGTGTGCGTAACGTGCACTGCTGGTGTAATGGATTGTAAATGATGAAAAATTTAGGCTCAGGTGCGGCGAATTATTAATGCCGAGGGTACTATAAGCTTCCTGCGACAATTCGACGTTCCGTGCTACGGACACATCTCTCTGGAATAAGTAACCAAAGATGTATATTTGAGGACTGTGCGTGAAGCGATTATAAAGATCGGACGTGTTTTATGTTCGAGAGATTTTGCTATTAAGCTCCATTGTGAATGATTAGTTAGTCGATGGCACAATAAACAAATTCAAGAAAACAATACGCATTCAAGGCGTGTATTTATCAATTTATTAAACATTTGACAAATATTCAGATATCACGTGACGTAGATCGATCGGAGGTGCAGTGTGGAATGATAGTGCGAGCCTGCATCTTTTCACGGTTAATATTCTTCGAGAGAATATCTCAGGAGCAATAAATTTTTCGTTGATAAAAAAGTTGGACACATCAATCCACAACATCACACAACATAGCATCTTCGTAGCGAAATAAACATTTTAGAGATTTCAGGTGGAGCAGTTCCGACGAGGAGTATCAGAGAGATCGACTCTGCAGGGCATATATCTTGCTCTCCTGTGGTATTTAAAACCAAAGACTGGAGCTAAAACCGAAATAAAACCACTGGAAACCATAACTAAAAATACCAAAAATAAATAGGAAGTAGAGAATTTTCTTAAACAAAATTTCTTAAATAAATAAGTTAATTAATTAAAACATAGTAAGCTGGGCAGCTGAAAATCCACACTGACTTCTTCAGATGCAGTATCGACGGCCGTTGAGCAAAAACACACGGTGCGGCATCACAGGAAATTACGTCGGGGGTACTTACTTTATCTCAGGCGCTCCAGATGGGCATCGTACGCACACTTTCCATCGAACGTTCTGCGGGTTCTTCTAGAAGAGGTACCGCTGGATAATCGACAGTGTATGTGGCTGCAACACGACGGTTGTCCAGCTCACTCGGCCTGTGTTGCAACGCAAATATTGAATGGGAACGGTCCAGGACGTTGGATAGGACGAAATTCTGTTGTAAACGGCCTGCGGGTTCCACCGATTAGATTCCTCTCGATTGCTTTCCTTGGGAGGACTCAAAGATGCATTTTATGACGAAGCCGCTACTATGCCAGTCGCTATCTGTCGTCGAATAGCCAGCGCATGTTCTAACGTATCATCCACTGTAATTACAGCTGTTCATTGTTCTTTATAACAGCTGTTTTCCGCCCCCGGTAGCTGAGTGGTCAGCGCGACAGAATGTCAATCCTGAGGGCCCGGATTCGACTCCCGGCTGGGTCGGAGATTTTCTCTGTTCAGGCACTGGGTGTTGTGTTGTCTTAATCATCATCATTTCATCCCCATCGACGCGCAAGTCGCCGCAGTGGCATCAACTCGAAAGGCTGGCACCCGGCGAACGGTCTACCCCACAAGAGGCCCTAGTCACACGACGTTTTTTTTTTTTTTGTAACAGCTGTTGCAACACGTGCTCAAATAAAGAATAAAGTGGTTTTTTTAAGACAAAATTTATGTCATGTGGTTTGGGTGGTTATCTAATGATTGTTAGTAAATTATTTCATTTACGTGTGTACGAAACTGAATTGTAATATCAAATAAGTCGACAGCGTGTATTGCACGTAGCTGGTAATACTGCTATTGCGTGCTTACATTCAGCATGAAATGATGTTTTTTTGGAAGAGAAGTTTAGAGCGCTACAGATAGAGACAGTTGTTCGACAGCATGTATTATACCTTTGAGACGCACAAAGCCACGTATAGAAAAAGATAGGTCAAATATTTAATACAGTAGTTGCTTTTTGCAGCGTATAAGACCTCTTTATTTCAGTATAACGAACGGTTTATTTCTCTGTTTCAGTTCACGTAAATCTGGGAGGATACACAAACGTGAAATAGTTTTCCTACGCCCTTTGTCATACGCTAGATTCTAGCCTATGTCGTATTTCCGTATACAACATTCGTAAGTGAACGTCCATCTAGGTCGTAAGTTGGTTCAAGGGGAAATGAAGCGTAGCGGAGACCTACCTTACAGTACATAACTATGCAACCTGGTCCGTGACGCCTGTTTCGTAGTGTTTACATTGCAAATGCAGTTTCCTGCCACCGTGCTCTCACATTCCAGGGCATTTCATAATTTTTTTACGACATGTTAAACGTCAACATCAACACACGATGTATGACTGAACTGCTGTCGAATGCTCTTGAAAGAGGTACACGGTTCCATTTGAAAAAACGTAGTTACTTCAATGTCTCAGTTGATACCAGCGTTAAAAACGTTTACCAAACAAAAGCATCGTGCCCCTCGACGCTGAAATAATTGCCTAAAACTGCGTTTCGATACATGTAACCGTTCACGTAATAAAAGGGGTGTGACGTCTTACGTAACTCTCCCTGTATGCTTCTCTGCGTCCAGCAGGAGGAAAATTGGGGCCCACGCCTCGATAGCCGATGAGCACCAATTGTAGCAAGCAGCGATACACGACAGCAGATCTCCTTTCCCTCCACCGTAGCAACCTATTATAACGAAGCTCCCGCTCCTTCTACTTCAAGTGACCAATCACAACTACGACCTTTTAAAATTACGACTTAACGTCATGCTCAGTGTGCGACAGTGACAAAATACACTGAAGAGCCAAAGATACTGGTACACCTGCCTAACATCGTGTAGGGCCCCCGCGAGCACGCAGTAGTGCCACAGAATGACGTGGCAAGGACTCGACTAATGTCTGAAGTAGTGCTGGAGGGAATTCACACTATGAATCCTGCAGGGCTGTTCGTAAATCCGTAAGAATACGAGGGGGTGGAGATCCCTTATGAGCAGCATGTTCCAAAGCATCCCAGATAAGCTCAATAATGGTCATGTCAGGAGAGTCTAGTGGCCGGCGGAAGTGTTTAAACACAGAAGAGTGTTCCTGGAGCCACTCTGTAGCAATTTTGGATGTGTGGGATGTCGCATTGTCCTGCTCGAATTGCCCAAGTCCGTCGGAATGCCAAAGGGCATAATTGGTCACAGATGATCAGACAGGATGCCTACGTATGTGTCACCTGTCAGAGGCGTACCCAGACGTATCAGGGGTTCCGTATCATCACAACTGCACACGCTCCACACCATTACAGAACCTCCACCAGCTTAAACACTGGCCTGCTGACATGCAGGGTCCATGGATTCATGAGATTGTCTCCATACGCGTACACGTCCATCCGCTCGATACAATTTGAAGCGAGAGACTCGTTCGACCAGGCAACATGTTTCCAGTCATCAACAGTCCAATGTCGGTGTTGACGAGTGCAGGCGAGGAGCAAAGCTTTGTGTCGTGCAGTCATCAAGGGTACACGAATGGGCCTTCGATCCGAAAGCCCATATCGATGATGTTTCATTGTATAGTTCGCACGCTGACACTTGTTGATGGTCCAGCACTGAAATCTGCAGCAATTTGCGGAAGGGTCGCACCTCTGTCACGATTCTCTTCAGTTGTCGTTGGTCCCGTTCTTGCAGGATCTTTTTCCGGCCGCAGCTATGTTGGAGATTTGATGTTTTACCGGATTTCTGATATTCGCGGTATACTCGTAAAATAGTGAATTGGGAAAATCCCCTCTTCATCTCTACCTTGGAGATGCTGTGTCCCATCGCTCGAGCGCAACTATAACATCACGTTCAAACTCACTTAAATGTTGACAACCTGCCATTGTAGCAGCAATAAACGATCTAAGAACTGCACCAGACACTTGTCTTATATAGGCGTTGCCGACCGCAGCGCGATAACCTGCCTATTTCTTTTTTTACGTTATGGCGCTGTATCATACTTAGAAAACGTTTATGTTAACTGACTCTGGCTGTGGAAGCCTATGCAGTTATGTATAATGTCTATTCAAGAATATATTTAAATTTCGTTAACAATTATTTAGTTGTTCTTATTTGTAGTCTGAGGATATTTGGGTGATAGTTGTCAAGTATGATAACTGATCTGATGATTAATAATTAATGCAGCATTTATTTAATGGGGACAATATTTCGTGGAATTGAATACAACATTTGTTTCTTGGCATTTATAGAAATTTTGGGGACCTGGAACTTTATATTTTACTCATGTGTCAGTTATATATTTAAGGTCACCAATACACAGTTCAAAATCCGTTGTGCATATTCGGTGATTTGAATACTTGGTCCCTGTCGGTGAACATTTCGCCTGGCTCGGAATTGAATTATTCTTTGAGTGCTCAGGAAGTGGGGGTGAAGGTATAGGCAGTTTATTAATCTCAGCCTCAAAACTGCAAAAAATACCATAACCTCGCTCCTTTTCTGGTGGCGAGGGCCGAGGGTCACTGTGTTGTTAGGGTGAGTGAAGATATATACTGGGAGGAGTTCCCAAACTCATTAAATCGTTACGCAAGCTCAGTAAAAGTATTGGAATCCAACGGAAGAATTTCCTGAAAGCAAAGTACGCCACCTGCAGCAAGTGTACAGAAGGATATGTGTCCTCAGGCAATACCCAGAGACACCGCCCAGACAGTAGCGCAGTATTTTGCTGAGGCTACTGATACTGGATACTGCATCCATCGCCCCGCCGGCAACGTTTTGAAAATTTAAAAAACATGTGGGTAGGATTTCAGATAAAATAATGCTGATTCGTAGAAACACACTTTTTGCATGTGCTAGCTGAATTCAGCGCTGCACCCAGGCACGACAAGCGCAGTAGGTTGCAACGACTCTGCGAAGTATGAAAGAAGATACTAAAACTGTTTAATAAAGTATTGCAAACAAGAAAATCTTCTAGCTTGTGGAGGGAAGCAATTTTGGTCCCAATCCTCAAAACTTGGAAGGACTGAACAATCCCCAGTAATTATTAAAGCCTCATTAGATCTGTATGAAAGTATCTGGAGTGTATGGTAAACCGTCGCCTGATCTTGGTCCTGGTGAGTATGAAGCCCCTTAGCCGCTGGTTCTGGAAGTATGCATCCACTGTCGAAAATATGAAATAGCTGGAGATAGGTACACAACAGGCTTTTCTATGGACAGAGCATCTAATAGACAATTTTTAAATATAGACCTGGTGTAAGACAGTGTGTAGGCATAATATTCCCAGACACATCAGTGGGCCTCCCATGGAAGATTGACTATGCTCGTACATTCCTTATTATCCCAACATTCGTTTTTTAGATACTGAGTTGCTGAAGTTCCGTCTTACAGATTTGAGCAAGAGAATGTTGTCTCTCAAGGTAGTATTTTAAGTGCAATGCATTTTTATTCGTTGCTATAAATACTACAATAAAGTCCACGGAAAGAAGTCCAGTGCACTGTCCCATATTTGTGGACTATTTTAGTCTTTTCGTCCTCCTCTAACACTGCAAAAGCAGGGCTAGACGAGGCTTTATTTTACCATGCCTCATAATTAGGTACACAGTTTTAAATTTCAAAAGGTCGACGTGGTCCTGGGCCTCATATTTAAATTGTGGCTACCAACCTTGAAGATTTTGAAGGGCCTTAGATACAGGTCTTCGTGAGCCGAAGGCCGTCTGCTTCAGTTTCATAGAATTTTTACGTCCACAGGTAGATTATGGATACATATTTTATCCATCAGCAAAGCTACTTTTCTCTAGGTTATAGACGCTATCCAGGTGCCTACAGCGCCAGCCCTGTACGAAGTGTCTGTCCTATAGCTGGGAGCCATCACCTGCCATCCGGCGGGAGTTCCCTACGGTACGTCAGGGATACAGGTTATTCGCTGTTCCAGAGTAGCTCGACCTTATATGGAAACTATGTTCACAAATCGTTAGCGAGCAACGAGATTTTTGGGATGAGAACAAAGCAAACCTGGTCACACTGCGCGTTGGTAGATTATCCACGGTTGGATGTGACAGACTCCTCAGTTATTGGAAGAGGCCCAGAATAGGTTTAGACTTAGTAAACTTCAGGTGTGGCTGCACTCCTATGTATGTTTTTATTCGATGTCTTTTTTTTAAGATTTTCTCTGAGCCTGTCTTCAAGATTCGTTTACGAAACTAATTTACCGTATTTAACACACAATTATGTGAAGCATTAGAATAGATGGGGCAAGGCCGGCCGCGGTGGTCTCGCGGTTCTAGGCGCTCAGTCAGGAACCGCGCGACTGCTACGGTCGCAGGTTCGAATCCTGCCTCGGGCATGGATGTGTGTGATGTCCTTAGGTTAGTTAGATTTAAGTAGTTCTAAGTTCTAGGCGACTGATGACCACAGATGTTAAGTCCCATAGTGCTCAGAGCCATTTGAACCATTTAGATGGGGCAAACCCATGTTGAGAAATTCGTCGCCTGCCCATAAGTATGTGCAACGTACGCAGTCAGCAGATAAATATGTTCACAACATCCGGATCACCCATCTCCACCTACAAGGGGCTGGCCAAGGAGACGTCAAGAAAAATGGAATTCTGGTAAAAACCGCCGGTTGCCCTTTTCATAATGTTTACTTAACGCAATGGTGGTGGATGTCGTCTGGTTACTGATTCTGAATTATTATCTGATTAACGTACAGGATATACCTTTTGCCATATACTAAGGATATTATGAAGCCACTCTGCTTCCTGTAAGGAGCAGGCAATGCCTTCGTATTTGCAGGTTCCACTAAGTGCAATGCCGTCTGAAGACGTTAACAGAATTTAATGCTGTTTTGACCAGTGATATCTGTAACGCGCAACTAAATGTAACTAAGTGACTTCAGCAAGACAGATCAATGAATTAATTTCATTAATCATTTAAAAAGTCATTTCTGAAGCAGGACAGCTGTTGTCAATAATCACAGGAGTTGGTCGTGGTGGAACGCACGTGGGGGAAAAGACTAATGCACTACACTCCAAGAAAGAGGACATTTATTATCAGCGACAGTGTTCTCGATTTTGGAAATCCTTTAACAAAGGAAATGTTAATGTAGTTCCTCACAGGTGAAGGGAGGAGGAAGGTGTTTTTCATTAATTTTCTCGACATAATTCTCTCACCAAAGTATTGTGTCATAAGGAGGATGAGACACGTCTGCTACCGTAAATGCACTAAAGCAACACTCACTGAAGGTGGGAAAGAAAGTTACTAGAAGAGAAGTTCACAACATTAAACAAAATCTTAATAATTCCTGTGAATTGGACGCTGTTACCGTCGATCATTCTTGTGACCTTTCACTCTGCTCAAAACATTCTGTAGGACGCAATAGAAAAATCCTAACGCGAGTGGATAGTGAAATCGAAGTAACTAAATTAAAACCGATAAAATCGATACACGCCAAACATACTTGCTGAACTTCCTTGATAATCGAATTTACTTACTGTAGAGGTAACCTACACTGTGAAATGAAACGGCTTACTAGAATCCCAACCAAATGTTTCATCCCAAGTCTTCTCAACAGCAGAACGACTTACTTATCACACAGCCAGGCATCGACTGACTGTAATGGAAATTTTTTTGAATCTTCCAGATGCTGTGATCTTGTGCAACGTCCCTGACTGGGGGCGAAGGACAGTCAGTCGTCAAAAAACGATACCCTGGAGGCAGGCGCTTTGTCCAATCGAGTGGATGCTAATGACGTTCGTAGCTCAATATCCCATCCGTTTACCGTTCAAAATACGAACACAAGTCCGATGGAAATATCCACAGCTTATGCGTCGGTTTGCAGTTTGTCTGACCAGTCGCAAGACATACTTTTCAAAAAGATAGAGACAGACTATTGTATCGGGCTCGATCACGCCACAAGACAGAATTGAAAATTTTCCGCGCCACTGCAATGAGAATCAAGAAAGCTATTCTCATTCTACGATCGTACATGCGGTTCCAACCAGTCGCACATTCATATATCACAGAGCTATTCACGGTTAGGATATTGGATAAGGGATAAGATAGGATTCTGATGTGAAATTACAGGAAGTGAAACCAAAAAACTTGGTTCCCAAGCAATCTTCGCCCTGGGATACGTTACGTAGGTAGCAGGAAAGCAATCTGCTGAACTAATTGAAGCCAAGTTAATCATTACAAGTAGTAATTTCATGGAAGGTGTCAGAAACAGACGCTTTTAGCAGGGAAAATAATTACTGGATGTCGTAAGTAAATACTTCGGTAATCAGTACGACCTAATTATTAATTTTCTACAGCAATCGCTAAAGTGAATTGCGACCTTTTCTGTACGTAACAGAGGCACTATTCGCTTTCTATTCTTTGTCATTCCTCGCGGGTTCTCTTTCTTGTAGAGTAATACCTGCTTTTGACCATGTTTAATTTGTGAACTTTAGTCGCTAATGATATAAAAAATGCCTCTATTTTGGTGTAACTGGAGTTGGAAGGAAATCAGTTTGGTGACATGTAGATTTGCGCGCCAGCCACGTGCCGTTACATGCAGATTTGCACACTACAGAAAAGTCGAACCTCTGTTATTCAACGTAATGGAAAATTATTTGTTGTAGCCGGCCAGAGTGGCCGAGCGGCTCTAGGGGCTACAGTCTGGAACCGCGCGACCGCTACGGTCGCAGGTTCGAATCCTGCCTCGGGCATGGATGTGTGTGATGTCCCTAGGTTAGTCAGGTTTAAGTAGTTCTAAGTTCTATGGGACTGATGACCACAGGTGTTAAGTCCCACAGTGCTCAGAGCCATTTGAACCATATTTGTTGTAACGTGTTTGATACTAACACTGTCCGCCGTCACCAAATTTAACTGCTCCACAACGATTCGTAGCCCGACAGCAGAAGTTGTAGTACATCGATATTACCGGTTCACTTACGTTTTCATATTTAATTCCTACGGTGGTCACTGTGACTCATCCCGACTTCCGAACAATTAAGTTTCAAAACATTGTTACACCAATTATTAAGATGAAAAGTAGCTTATCCATCCCACTTTCTATCGGGTGTGTAGACAAGTAAATTATTACCACAAATCAGGTGGCGCAATGTGTTGTCAACTTACATGGTGTATCGGCGCTATTCAGTTACTTACTTAGGGGTCGATGAGTGGCTTGAAGTGATGGACAATATTATTCAGTTTGCAAAACCAGGTATCCAGTTGAGTCAAACTCCCTGCTGGGCACTGAGGCGTGATGAAGAACTTCTCATTCACTCCGGCGGGATCACCCTGTAGTACGTCATGCTTGTGGAGTACATGTTTCAGTACGTCACCATTTAACTCAACGTATCTCATATCCAGACAAGAGGATAGGTCCGTTATCCTCCTGATCTATCCCATATTTGAGCATACGGTGAGATGGATGTGGTACTACTTTTAAGATTTTGTGATACGTCTGACGTGCTTCGTAAAGGTTGGCTCATTTTCGATTTCTGTAAGTAACCAGACACACTTCCCTTAACTCTCTTTCCGCGTTTGTTCTGGATTTTAGTAACTCACTTTAACATTGAGAAAGTTGACAATTTTACATTGATTAGGCGTAAGTGAGCATATGACTGTGAGGGATTGGGAGAGAGGGACTATAATTTGAAACGAAATTGTATTCTATGCTTTTTTTAAAATAATGGTTGTATTAACCACACTCGTTTCAGAATATTTTAACAAGTGCAGCAATAACCTAGTTGTTGAGATCCCTAAATACACAAGCACACACACCCATATATGCGCGCGCGCACACACACACACACACACACACACACACACACACACACACACACACATCTATCTTGCTCTTCTTATTATCACAATTTAGTCGCATTCTTGCATCTGTTCTACGTTCTCCAAGTTTTTCTGTGCACCAGGTCTCATTGGTGCCGACTATGCACCACGAAGCGAATCCCCAGAATCATGTTGCCGCTTGAAATATTCAGTTTTATCTGCCACGTGCTTCCAGCTTTTGGGAAGTTCCTTCTCAGACTGTCAGATTTCAATCGATTTGGTATCTTTTGCGGAGCCATTAGTTCTTTTGTTCCACCACTCGGCAATCATTGTACACTGCTATATTACCAACGATTTTTCTTGCTGAGACTTTAGTCAGTTGTTTCATCCTTCTGCACTCATTGTCTAAGGACTCTCTTTTCCGATCTCCAAGTAGGTTCAGAGCCGTATTTCGAGGCTTCTGCCGACCGTAGTTGACGAATCGTTTTCAGGAAGATCTCTTTTGGTCGTAGAGATGTACTTTCTATCCACACAACCTGCTGATTGACCTCAATTGTAGACAGTGACCGAAATCGTATTGCACGTAAATAAAGTCACTTGTGTCGTAAACCACTTTACTCCTACGTTGTTCAAATAGTCTGAGACGAATGTGGTTCAAAAAATTAAAATTAAAAATGAGTAGAATATAATATCATCACATGCAGACGCTACTGTCGTGGGAGCACAAAACTGCAACATCTTGACGACACCAAAAACCTCAGTATTAAATCATTCAAGCAAAAAATGGTTTTTCAATATATCAGTATAGTCGGTCGCCCTAAAGATTTTTTCCTTTGCAGCGCAAAGGCCGAAACATTCTTTTGCACTTTTTGAGCGTGAAATCTGCTATCGGTGTCGATGATTACGTAGAAGTAATTTAGGAGATTCATATTATGGGCCGGAGATTAGAGTGCCACTGTGATTAATACTTGAGAAAATGCTGCATGTATTTTAACGAGTTCAGTATGTAACGACATTTTTCAACTAATCACCGACATTTATTCACAAATTAAAAAATTGCTAATTAGAAGACCGCTTAGAACTTCTCGTCAACAATATCACTCGTAGGTTTCATCTCATAATTCAATGACTTGATCTAAAATACTGGAATACCATGATATGGCTGCCAAAATCATACCTAACCCCTCCTTGTTTCACTCTTGTGACATAAACTCGATCAGAAGGTTGATGGTTTTTTTCTGTTACTGAGATTTTCGTCACCGACGGATGATATTGGAATTTCAGCTTGTGTTGGGATTTCCTGTTTATGGAGCGCTCTTCGTGCTATTTTGGTGCTGACGCTCAGTTCCTCAGGGGCTTTTGCAGCTCCCTTCCCCTTATTTGTCGTCACAATCTTCGATGACCGTCTGTCACAACCATTCAACAGACTGTTTCATCGGATATTGTCTTAGCGGATCATGTTTTTGCGCTCTCCATGTGCACTGTAGAAATCATCGGTACTGTGTCTCTTGAAACATCAAATACTTTGGCTGCTTTTGTTACGGAAGCATCCACCAAAGAAACACCAACAATCGGCCCACTCGAATGCACTAGCTCCGACGTAATGCAACCACAACTACACAGGTCACTGTTTTGACCACGACTGACATTTAAACCTGTAACCTCCCCCTCACTTATCGACCTTAATGACAGTGAAAAATTAAAGCGCGTGTACGTAACGGAAATTTGGGAAAAGCAATCGTCACCGAAGTTAATCTGTCGGTAAAGAGGGAGGAAAGGGTTACATCTAAATGAAACGAAAAATGCAAATGAAACTGGTGGAAGTTAATTTTGAGAAAGGGTAAAGTTAATGAAGAAAGTAAATGTGCGTCGTTACGTTAACAATTAACTGGCGTTAATTAGATATTTGAAATTTGGGGAAAATTACGGTCACCAGTCCTATGGACAACTACTATAATAACTCAAAAAGAAAGGTTAATGCACATGTAATTAGCACAAAAAGCGTGGCAACTGAAGGTTGACACGTGTTGTGTGAAAAACTGAATGTTTGTCAGAAGTAATAAATTTCGCTACACTCTGACTTAATTCAGCAAAAGAATTAATAAAACCGGAAAATTTAAATTTAATTTAGTGACTGAAATTAATAGTGAACTTTGCTTCTGAAGCACTACGAAATTAAATAAAATAAGATTAGTCTTGGGCTACATCAACAGTCATCTCAAAAGCTACTTGAATCTACGCAATTTAGAAATAAGAGATTTAAATTTGAACTTGAATTACATGATTTTGAACAATTAACAATAGTAAAATTTAGTACATACCAAGCTGAGCTGCAGTCACAGGTAAGCTAAATATGGTAACAAAACTGTCACTCTTAATTTGTGCTTGTGTAATCCAAATATTGTAGCCAGCAATTACATGCTGCCAAACCCGGAAAGCGCAGCAACTCGAGGCAGCGTCACTCAGCACACCTGCTCCCCCCCCCCCCCCTACTTCAGCCAGACTCTGCTCTGCCCGCGCTCCACGCGGCAGAGTTAACACTCTCCAAGATCCTTAACACTTTGGTTCTCCACACGACCTATCGGCGTAATCGTGCAATAACATAGTTTTCGGTAGGCAAGACCCAGCGTAAAAATACAAATAGTATTTACAAAACAAACCAATTATACATCGACATAAATGCATACCATATATAAAGACACAGGAATGTCATATCTTCAGGTAACAAAACAAGGAAAAAATTTATAGTACAACAGATGGAAATAGGAGGAAATGCATTTCCGGCGTTACACGTGCCCCACATTGTCCTAGGATGTTCGTGTAACCTAAACAGCCTCAGAAAATGTTCCAAAAAGAAAAAACAGCGGATTTGCATATGCTCAAAACATCAAGAAAATTTAGCATTAGGCTAATTAACCATAAATCAATTTTTACACATAATAATTGAGTGGAGAAACTCCTATTCTTATTCCTCTCTGTCATCGTGCACCAAAGAAAACAGGTAGACAGCATATTAAAATTCATAGAAAACATAGAAAATGGTTTAGCTATTCTAAAATCAGCAATATTCCTACCAGTATCAAGAAATGGAATAGTACCTACAAAATTAATCAGAGTAATGGTCATAAAAACAGGTAGATCAAAATACGCAAATTAATAATTAATTACATAGAATACACATTTTATATAACCTTTTCATAATTAATAATCTCGCCATGAGAGTCCGTTTAACGCTAAACAAGAAAATAATATACAGCAGATCGAAAAAAACATAAATATTGACAGCAGAAATCTTTCACATCAGGTATCCAGGAAGAAAAACAACTCCGCCTTCCGTACTCGCAAGTACAAAGAATGCCGAGAGCGGCACAAGAGCCGACAGCGGCTCAGCCTCGCCAGTACAGTTGCGCCCGCCTGTGCGGCACGCTTGATCTCACTCGCCTTAGTAACGGCATTTCCAGAACGTCCGTTTCACTGAATTCTTTCGGAAAAACTCACTCCCGAGTAATCTCAAGGAGTCCATTAACACCATCACAGTGAATAACTCAACACTGTCTATCATCACACGCATCTACTAGTCTGAAACTTAAAACAACGTCTAAGTACATCGGCAATGACTAGTAAAACACATATTCACGAAATCTTACAGCTAGTTACAAAATCGTATTTACATTCCTTAATCTGCTGTGACTCAGCTGAAAATTTAATATAGCAGCTTGGATTTTTCAATTGATTGATAATCAGTTACTTTTAAATCATTTAATCAAAATTAATTACTTATTAATTATAACTCTTTTAATGACCTCTTGATCAGGCAAAAGCATGGCAACATGGCAAATCCTTCATTCTTACGCTCTATCTTTACATACTGTACAAATTACAGTTTCTGTGGTATTAATCAATCCTTGGTTGGTACAATTTCAAGTCTACAATGTTCAGTATACCTAATAGTTTTCCAGAGCTTGGATACTCTAAGCAATAAGCATTTGTGTGCCGTATGCCAATGACTTTATATGGTCCATTATAAACAAACTTAAATTTAGAGATTTCATTGTCTATCTCGCTCGATTTCTCATGAGCTTCTACAAGTACTAAGTCTCCGATTGCAAACTTAGCAAAACGCGCTTTAGTGTCGTGACGACGTATGCGAGCATCGGCTTTAGCTTCATTATTTCTCGCAAACGATCTTTTTTCACACCAATACTAATGTCAATCAGTGGAGGGAATTTGATTATCTCTTCCACTAAACTTTTACTCCTGAGGCCAGTTAACAATGTGTATAGGCTGGTACTGCCTATGCACACCGTTTCCTGCCTCGTCAAAACTAACTACTGTTGTTTTATCTTGTGACGTACATATCAAAGTTTTGCTTTCGCAATTAATCACTGGCACGACGACAAACTCTTGTTCAAATCGTGCCTCACATATCTCGAAGTTGACAAAAATCTGTTTTGTGACCAGTTTACTGGCTTCCCCAGCAGCACCGATAATTTTCACTCCTGTTACTGGCATAACTACGATACCACGTCTGTCTTTCAGTAACTCAAATATTTTCCCAGATCAGCACTCAATTCTGCACCGGTGTCAGTCAACACGTTTAGTTGAAAGTCGTGCATATTAACCGACACTACTATCTGTCTACACTTGTCCTCGACTGTTTCTTTATTTTCCCACAATAGATCCTCGTCTATATCCAGGTCATTCCAGAAAAAAACCATCCGACTTTGATCCTAAATCCGTCTTATCTGGCGGCTTTTTCAGCCTCTGTTCACACACAGTTTTAAGTTCAACACGTTTGTCCTGAGACTTAGTCTGTAGCTTCGCCTCCAATACCGAAACCTTTTCCTGTAACTCGTCAACTAGTGAGTGTTGCTTTGCCATCACTTCACTAATTGTCACCTTCGTTGATTCCTCTTTGGCCAGATTGATCTCATCTGCCAATCTACCTGGAGAATGTGCCCAGTAGTATCTGCAATTACTTCCTCCGCATCTGCGCAACCCACACTGCTACCGTCCGACCGTATAACGTCAGCTCTAACCTCATGCACTCTGTAGTCTACACGCTTTTCTACCAATCGTGTCCGGCTATCACTAAAATTCTCGTAATCTTTCTCCTTAATACTTTCGCAATGTTTAAACTGAAGTTCTGCGTCGGATGGATCGGTTACTTCTACCACTATAACTTTCGGTAAAGTCTGCCGATTAGGGCCAGAACTTTCCGTTACTACTTCAACATCCAACTCCTGCGGCACGAAACACGACGAATCTTGCTCGTGCTCCCCATTAACATCAACTATTTCTGGTAAAGTCTGCCGGTTAGGGCCAGAACTTTCTACACTTCACAAACACTATCTTCCTGCGGGACGAGACACGGCAAATCCTGAACGCACTCCCCATAAACACTTCTCCCATACAGGCCCTTACAATCCCTTAGTGCGTCGTATAAGTGATCGAACTGCCTTAACCAGACCTCATTCCTCTCTGCATCCCATCGCTCGATGACGGACGTGTTATTCGACATCTGATCTTCTCTCAACACTTGCGAATCATTCTTAAACTCAATCTCCGGTTGACAGTGAATGTATTTTCTACTGCCGTGTCTACAGCTGGTCTACTACTTGTGGGCGCACTCCTTTCTCCTAACACTGGCACACACTCCCGCCGTTCATTATTCCATACGGAATTTTCATAACGACGACACCTGGGTTTTCTCCTGTTATTGGGCCGCCAAAATATCACCAGGACCGGTCGAACCCACACCGTCGCGGCTAATGGTTTCCCTGTCTCATCCCAGCAGATCCGCTCCCCGGATGCTGTTGAGGCGGCTTATCACACCCTCTAGTGTTATTACTATTCTGCGAAGCCCGTATCACGTTAATTACTGGTTTCCGTCATTCCTGTTATTATTTGCATTGTACTAATTGTCATTACTGTCCGAACCATTATTGTTATTGCTGCCATGGTTGCAGTATGCATTATTCTCAAGGTTATTGTTGCTGTGGTTGTTGTGGTACCCGTTGTTGTTACCACGGCCTCTACCATTGTCGCGATCATTTCGGCAATTGTCCTCGTCCTCAACTCTTTCCAGGAAATCATTGATTATCCTCTAATTGCTTCCTACGTAGCGTTTTGTATCATCTGGAAGCTTCTTGTAGAGTTCCCAGACTATTTCGGATTCCGTGTGGCGATCACGCACACATTCCAACTTGTGGATCCAGCCCTCACAAAACTCCTTCATCGAGCAGCGCGAATTCGCATCGAAAGGCCATGATACGACGAATTCCCGCCAGTTCACTTTGTTGTTTTCGCTCAGACCAATATTCAGCCAGAAACAAATTTTTAAACTCGTCGAAAGTGAGGTTCGTGATGTTTAGGTTTAAGCCCCAACGCTTGGCATCACCAGCCAACACGTCAATAACCGCATTAATTTTTCTCTCATTCGTCCATGATCTGGATAAAACTCTTTCACAATTTTTAATGAAATAGGTCGCGTGTATAGCGCCTTTTTTCAAGGGGTCGAACCGCTCTTCTTTCGTCAACAATTCCGAACTATGTGCACAGATTGGCACATAGCTCTGTTTTTCGTCAAGTTTCTTTTCTAATTCCGAGACTCTCGTAATTACTTGGCAAGTGGTTGTCGCCAGCGTTTCCACTTCCCTCCTTTTCTCTTCGCAGGTATTAGCCTGCTTCCTCACTTTAGTATCTACTTCCGATACTAAAGCCTTTAAAGTTTCCACCTTCTGTTGATCCTCTTTTTTTACTAACGGAATTTGTTCCATCACCTTATTCTCGATGATCGGAGCAACTGCTTTTCCTACACTTTTCTCGATTCCGATAATTTCAGACTCAAAACGAGTATTTATGCTCGCAATTTCCGCCTGAACTCCTAACATTTCCTGTTTAAAAAAATGGTTCAAGTGGTTCTGAGCATTATGGGGCTTAACTTCTGAGGTCATCAGTCCCCTAGCACGTAGAACTACTTAAACCTAACCAACCTAAGGACATCACACACATTCATGCTCGAGGCAGGATCCGAACCTGCAACCGTAGCGGTCGCGCGGTTCCAGACTGTAGCGCCTAGAACCGCTCGGCCACAACGGCCGGCTCCTGTCCAAAATTACCGATTTCGGTATTAATCACAACAATATCTTCTTTGATTTTACCAACTTTTGTGTTGACAACTCCAACATTGTTGTTAACAACATTAATAGCTTTGTTCTGATTGTCTAGCTTCCTGTCAATTTTTTCAGACTGAGCTTCTTGCTTCGCAGACTGAGCTTTCATTTCTGCCGATTGAGTTTCTATCTTGCTAGACTGAGCCATGATTTCGTTAATCAAAACATTCAATAAATCAGTTAAATTCCCGTAAAATACCGATTTTACTTCCGTAGCGGGTTCCTCTTTAATTGTCCCTCTGTATTCGTCATCAAGCGGTTCAGATTTGATTTTTACTTCCGATTCCGAAACATTTTCTTAAGTTTGGAATTCCATTTCTGCTCTTTGTTGCGTTTCGGCAGTCGCGTCTTTCATGCTAGCCGCCTGCCCATGAACAATGGGTTCCGCGGTGCACGTTTCCCACTGTTCGACCGATTGTTCCGTATCCAAGTCTACCAAATTTTGGTAATTGTTGCCTTCACTCATTTTACTAATTTTAATATAAATTCCAAATGCCAAATCTAATTAGGATTCCTCCCACTACGTATTCTCGCTGGCGTAATGACCTGTTCGTAACCAGGATTTTGTTACGAGATTTGCACAATGAAACATTCGTGTCCAGAACAACCTCAAATCCGAAGATTGTCCTGTCACCAGGTCGCCTTAATGACAGTGAAAAATTAAACCGCGTGTACCTAATGGAAATTTGTCGGTAAAGAGGGAGGAAAGGGTTACATCTAAATGAAAGGAAAAATGCAAATGAAACTTGTGGAAATTAATTTTGAAAAAGAGTAAAGTTAATGAAGAAAGTAAATGTGCTGTCGTTACGTTAACGATTAACTGACGTTAATAAGATATTTGAGATTTGGGGAAAATTTTGGTCGCCAGTCCTATGGACAACTACTATAATAACTGAAAAAGAAAGGTTAATGCACATATAATTAGCACTAAAAGCGTGGCAACTGAAGGTTGACACGTGTTGTGTGAAAACTGAATGTTTGTCAGAAGTAATAAATTTCGCTACACTCTGACTCAATGTAGCAAAAGAATTAATAAAACCGGAAAATTTAAGGTTAATTTAGTGACTGAAATTAATAGTGAACTTTGCTTCTGAAGCACTACGAAATTAAATAAAATAAGGTTAGTCTTGGGCTACCTCAACAATCATCTCAAAAGCTACTTGAATCTACGCAATTTGGAAATAACAGATTTAAATTTGAACTTGAGTTATATGATTTTGAACAATTAATAATAGTAGAATTTAGTACGTAACAAGCTGAGCTGCAGTCACGGGTAAGCTAAATATGGTAACAAAACTCGCACTCTTAATTTGTGCTTGTGTAATGTAAATATTGTAGCCAGCTATGAATACTTTAACTGAACTTTGAAATTAACTCATTGAAAAGGAAAGATATTACTTTAATGCTGGCGTTTGAATATCAACAACCCACGGGTTCATTTCAGAAAAGGAAGGGACCCTGCTTGGTAATACAATTGGGACATTGAGCAACAAAGGTTCATGCTAAGTTGCTGTATTTTAGTGATGCAAATGGAACGTTTGAAAAGCTGAGGTCTGCCATACAGTTCTAAAACTTTACATGCTTTCAGTCTTCCTTGTTGGTTGATTGAAGGTTTGCAGTCGTCGATCGAGGAGGTGGCGACAATCACTTATTGTTGGCCTTCGCTGTTGCAGAAGCTGGATGTTGGCGCGCCTTCTTCTCGACACGGTTACCAGGCGAAACGGGCTCTTGATGTGTGCCAGCTAATGTCCCGACACCGTGCCAGAAACTATCATAGCAAATCGAGCGCAATTACATGCTGCCAAACCCCGAAAGCGCGGCAAGTCGCGGGAGCGTTCACAACACACCTGCTCCACCGCCCTACTCCACCCAAACTCTGCTCTGACCGCACTCCACGCGGCAGAGTTAACACTCCCCAAGATCCTAAACACTTTGGTTCTTCACACGACCTATCGATGCAATCGTTCGATAGCATAGTTTTCCCTAGGCTAGACCCAGCGTAAAAATACAAATAGTGTATACAAAACAAACCAATAATACATATCAGGAAAAAAATTATAGTACAATAGATGGAAATAGGAGGAAATGCATTTCCGGCGTTAAAAACGTATTGAGGACATTGCAGACGTGTCGTTTGTGGTTTAAAAAATTAAATAAATAAATAAAAAACTTACTTACTGCATTGCCTGCATGCTTGAGTATTATCTGCTTTTATGTTCAAACATGCATTTCTAGCGGGGTTTCCATGTTTTGTCTAACACATGTATATATGCAGTCTCAGTGAAATTTTTAATGTTGAGCCGGCCGGTGTGGCCGTGCGGTTCTAGGCGCTTCAGTCTGCTACCGCATGACCGCTACGGTCGCAGGTTCGAATCCTGCCTCGGGCATGGATGTGTGTAATGTCCTTAGGTTAGTCAGGTTTAAGTAGTTCTAAGTTCTAGAGGACTGATGACCACAGATGTTAAGTCCCATAGTGCTCAGAGCCATTTTTTTAATGTTTACTATCATTGTATTTTTAGTTCATCTTATTACTAATCTAGTTCATTAACAGAATGATTAGGACCAGTCCAGACCGAGTTCTTAGTATCGTTGATTTGTGAAAAAATGATATGTGACTAAAATACCAAGCAGCTGTTTTTGTAAAATTTATACCTGTGAAATAATGATCAGTGACAGAAACACAAAGCTGCTGTTTTCGTAAAATTAGCACCGCTTAAGTAGGACTAATTTATTTGAGATGAAAATTTTATAAACTTGTTGAAGCAATCACTTACTGGACACTGTTGCTTTTGTTACTTTTTGTGCTTCTAAATAAAAACTGGTGGAACTTCCATCTAATAAAAGACACTCCTTGTTTATTTTTGCCTTACCCCAAATTTGTTTAACGTCTTCGTGCAATCGTCAATCGGTTTTCTGCCATTGTAAACAGCATGTGAGCTGTTGGCAGAAACTTGTGACAAAGTCAATAATGATATTGTCCAAAGTAAGTGTCTTAAGAAGTCCAAAAACTACTAGGAATGAGACTACAGAATCAGAATCACGAAAATCTGTCTAAGTGGCATATATAAATTAAATTACCACCACGAAGTATATGACCGCGTTAAGTGATACAGAATGGTAAAACAGACTAAAGACATCACAGAAATTTCCGAAATTTTTTTAAGTAAAACAAAAATGAAAAGAGCAGTATCTTACGTAAGGCTTAATTTCTCTCCAAGCTTGTTCAATCGTATTTCATTTAGCTTAGCCCCAGTTTCGATGATCAGACATGATGCAGTAATACACGTTCTGCATTAAAATATTCTAAGTACATAAGCTTCTTGATGCTGAAAAACTTCAAAGTTAATTACCTGTTATTAACTAGAAAGTAAAAGTCAAGTAGTATTTCAGGATTATTACTCAGTTCTTAAAGTTACAGTGTTACTAACTTAATTCCGAACAGCATTTCCAACTATTAGGATTAATTTAAGCATTGAGAATTTGTGGAGCGGGGTTTTAAAAATGTTATGATGCACATGTGTTATCGTGTATCTGTTGATTCTCAGCAGTTACGTAGCTCGAATCTAAACTGGCTTCTTCTTTTCAAATTATTAAGTAAATTGTCATTTCTCAGCGGAATTAACCAAATTTGGTAACTGTGAGGAATTTTGGAAATTACCCTCGTGTTCTTCGCGCGCTTCGAACAGCAAGCGCTTTCTCTTATTACAAAATCACAATTTGTATAGTCAGTTAGTAAACAGCGAAGTTTATGCATTGTGGGTTGGCAAACAACTTATTTTTATTGATTACTTTGCATCTATTTGTGGCCTTTATTTGGGTTTCAGCTTTGTTATGTTAGAACTGTCATCTAAATTATTGAGATTAATATAATAAAAAATATCAGGAGGATGAGTGAAGAGAACCTGTACTCCCCCCACTATGATATGAGTGTGTTTATGGAAACCATTACTCGCTTTTGATTCCTCTAGGCTTACTGGGATACGGTAATTTTGGATAGCACGCAGGTAGACTTACGAAATCTCTCTAATTTTGTCCACCATCGTACAACTCGTGTCCTATTACCATAAGTCTTATACCAAGGAATTTCTATAGAAACATAATGACACTTGTAGTTTTACTTTAATTAAAAGATTTTCGGGTAGACTGAAGAAAATCCATGCCCTATCGCGAAGTAAAAAAAAATCTCGAGCCGGGTGTAAGGAATTCATCATCTCTTCCTAACATCTCGAAACATCTAATGAACTTCGCTATCAATTACAAGAATGCTTCTGATATGCTGTAATTCGTTGGCCATCTGTTTCCATAGCTCACTCTTATTTTTCTGTTCTGAGTCCTGTGTTCCATACTTTACGCCGATTTAATTGATTCTTATAAATTGACTGGTTACATGACGATCTGTCGTTCAATCAAACGTAATGATAATGTAAATCACCTACAAGCCCTGAATAAATTCCATTTTCACCATTTCCGTTTACAGCCCCAGGGGAGGGGGCAGAGAGGGCTGGAGGAAGAAAAATGGTGTGTGTGTGCGGGGGGGGGGGGGGGGGGGGGAGGGTGCAGCCGTAAGTTTTCTAACAACAGATATATTGCCAAACGGAAGCATAATAATTTCTTACGTCCAAGTTCACTTAAAAATTACTAAACTCACATTACCACTTTCAGCACTTGATTGTCATCTTGTGACGTGATTAATTCAGATCTTGAAGTGTTGTGTAATATATGATATCGTGACATACTAATAGAGTCTGTTATGTACAATATAATGTATTAATTGACATATTTTAAAAGATTTCATAATATTTTGAATGCTTAGTTGGAATTCTTATGCATTTTGACGAAGATGTTGCAGATTAATCACATCTGAAGTTGACCTTAAAGTGCTGAAATCGGTAATGTGAACGTTCTAGTTTTTATGCGATCTTGTATGTAATAAAGTATTACGCACACAGACATCAGCACTGACACAAGGACGGTGCCTACTTAGGCACGAACAGACGGCTTTTTAAAGGCTTACTGCTACAACGAAGGCACCTACGTCTGTTGCAAGAGTGTGGAACATTTTATTATTTTTCCCTAGCCCATTGGAGATTTGCTGCCTGCGAATCTCAGTAAACAAAGTTTTAGGAAGGATCACTCTATTTAAGTTCTGAGACATTCACATACGGAATACGATACTAAAAATGCTTACCTTCCTTTTTTTCCAGATTCAACCCATCCGAGCGAACTGCGTGACAGCTGACGCTTAACGGCCCTCTCTGTCGCTTCCTGCGAGTCGTCCGGCATCGTCTTTCGGTTGCCAGATGAAAGGACGCTAAATCACCCTCGCCGTCTCCTCCAGTCAGCGGCAAGCTGCAGAGAGCCAGGACTTGAAGGAAAAGGATTCTCGAACAACACGAGGAGCCTTTCTGTGCGGGCAGAAGGATGCTACTTATGCTGCAGATGATGTTTCAGACTGAGTACCAACTATACACGTAAATTATCGAATGGGACGCATTTCTTAGGCCAGAAGCGCACAAGTAATCCGATGAGTACGCGGAATATGGCGAGGAACACTGTTGGGCATTACATCCCACTGAATACGCTCGGCCTGACAGCAGGCAATAAATCGTAGACTATTTAAATGCTGCCACAATGCGGTAATGTGTTTTATTTTAGAATAAGTTAGCGAGTAGTGTAAGACGATTTCCCATGGAGCTTAAACATCAGGACCCAGAAGTACGAGAATTCCAGTGGTTTATTTGTTATACAGCTATATTTAATATTGTCAATAAAAAATTTTTCTTTATTTGTTTCCCGTACGACGCAACTCGGCAGATAATTCCTGTAATCAAGTGCTTTTTTTCGTGTCGATATTTTTAAGCCTGATGTTTCGGATTCATGAACTGCTGCAATATTCTAGTGAGAGAATTTCTTGTTGCCCTCTTACGTACAAATCTTTTAGACATTTGTCAGTACACAGAAAATTTTCCTCTTTTTGACATATACTATGGACTGCGAACTGAAGAGGCAAAGAAACTGGTACACTTGTCTAATGTCGTGTAGGACCCCCGCGAGTACGCAGAAGTGCCGTAACACGACGTGGCATGGACTCGACTAATGTCTGGAGGGAACTGATACCACAAATCCTGAAGGGCGTGAAGATCTCTTCTGAACAGCACGTTGCAAGGCATCCCAGATATGCTCAATAATGTTCATGCCAGAGAAGGGTTTAAACTAAGAAGAGTGTTTCTGGGGCCACTCTGTAGCAATTCTTGACGGGTGGGGTGTGGCATTGTCCTGCTGGAATTGTCCAAGTCCGTTGGATTGCGCAACGGACATGAATGAATGCAGGCGATCAGACAGGATGCTTACGTACGTATCACCTGTCAGAGTCGTATCTAGACGTAGCAAGGGTCCCATATAACTCCAACTTCACACGCTCCGCACCATTACAGAGCCTCCACCAGCTTCAACAGTCCCCTGCTGACATGCAGAGTCCATTGATTCATGCGACTCTGTCCATACCCGTACACGTCCATCCGCTCAATACAGTTTGAAGCGATACTCGTCCGACCAGATAACATGCTTCCAGTCATCAACAGTCCAATATCAGTTTTGATGGGTCCAGTCGAGACGTAAAACTTTGTGTCGTGCAGTCATCAAGGGTACACGAGCGGACCTTCGGCTCGGAAAACCCATGGCGATGGTGTTTCGTTGAATGGTTCGCAAGCTCACACTTGTTCATGGCCCGGCATCGAAATTCGCAGCAATTTGCGGAAGGGTTGCAATCTGTCACGTTGGATGATTCTCTCCAGTTGTCTTTGGACCCGTTCTTGCAGGATCTTTTTCCGACCGCAGCGATGTCGGATAGTTCATGTTTTAGCGGATTCCTGACATTCACAGTACACTCGTGAAATGGTCGCACGGGAAAATCACTTCATCGCTACCTCGGAGATGTTGTATCCCATCGCCCCTGGGCCGACAATAAAACCTCGTTCAAACTCACTTACATTTTGATAACGTACCATTGTAGTAGCAGTAACCGGTCTAACAACTGCGCCAGACACTTGTTATACAGGCGTTGCCGACCGCAGCATTGTATTCTGTCTGTTTACATATTTCTATATCTGAATACACTTGTCTATACCAGTTTTGCTGGCGCTTCAGCGCATAGTACACTATATGTTCAAAAGTATCCGGACATCGATGTAAAATGCAGAATTGATCACTAGATGTCACGAAAGGCAACAGAGTAGAAAGAGGCGGCAGGGTATGTATTGTCAGTAGAGAAGCAGTTAACAGCAGAATGGGTCAGGAGAACTCAGAAACTTCGAACGTAGGTCAGTCACTGAGGAACAAATCCATCAGGGACATTTAAACCATTCTAAAGTTGCCTAAGTCAGCTGCTGGTGATGTGACTGTGAGTTAAAACATTAAGGAATAACCTGAGTTAGATCTAGACCTGCCAGACGTCATGGATGGTCGGGCATAGGTTGCAAAAAATCGCATGAAATCAGCGAAAGGAATCACACGTGATTGGCAAGTGCTGTCAGTAGTCGAGCTAACACAGTGACTGTTCACAGGGACTTAAAAAGAATGGAACACAATGGCCAGACATCTCCTCATAGGCAACACATATCTGTAGTCAATGCAAATGGACGCTTGAGGTGCTGTAAAGACGACGCCCTGGACAATGCATGACTACAGAGGAGTGATTTGGAGTGATCAACCACGCTACACCCTGTGCAGTCAGGTAGAAGGGTTTGGATTGGGCGAATGCTGGAAGCACGATATTTGTTATTACGTGTAGTGCTTGTATGAAGGTACGGACGAGATGGTGTTACGGCATCGAGATGTTTTTTGTTTTTAACTGTACTTACTGCACGTAGGAAAAAGCTAAATATGGGAGGATACTAACACATTTTACATCAGTGTGTGCTGCATATACTAGAAGAACATGACGATACACCCTGTCATAAAACAGTATCTGTGAGGCAATAGTCTGTGGGCCATAGCGTTCCTGAAACGGACTGACCTGCCCAGAGACCCGATCTGAACCTCATCGAACACCTCTGGGAGGAGTTAGAACATCGTTTGAAACCCCAGCCTCCAACATCACCACCATCTTTGGTTTCAGCTCTTGAGGAAATACGGGCTACAAATATTCTCATATCTCACTGGAAGTTCCCCAACAGAACCAAGCCGTCATAAAAGCGAAGAGTGGACACACCCCTTATTAATGTCCACTGAAAAGTATCTGGATAATTTTGTGTGTGTGTGTCTGTGTGTGTGTGAGAGAGAGAGAGAGAGAGAGTGTGTGTGTGTGAAAATGGGTGAGTGTGTTGTGTGTGTGTGTGTGTGTGTGTGTGTGTGTGTGTGTGTGTCTTTCTACGTCGCCAGAATAGTACAGCAGATAAATTGTGGGACAAGGACACTGGTACATCACAACCGCTCTAAACTGATAGATACTTCCCTAACAGAGACGAATCATTCGTTTGGGGACAGTGCAATATTTTCATTTTCAGTCTTGCGGGAGTGTTTACATGTTATCAGCTGGTAGAATTTTCTCATGACCTTAGATCTCAGCTTGCTGTCATATGCCTCCAGTCATTTTCTCGTTGACACGGAGTCTTCCTACCAAGTGAGGTCGAACAATAGTAATGCTCTGAATATGTAATCAGGAATACGGCCCTCCAGGTTTAGATTTGTCGTTTAACCCTTAATATACCAAGCCTAAGTCATCAGCGTTGTCTACGTTCTGGGGGCCTTATATATTTTTCTTAGCTTCTCAACATGGTAGTTTAGAAGGTTTCTCAGATTAGGCAAATCCAAAAGTATATATGAACTAAATAGGTATAGTTGACGTGTTGCTTTATCACCAAACCTGATAAACTGAAAAATATGAGCAAATCGATTCGGTGCCGTGGCAGCAGTAAAAACTGCACGGCGAGTATTTTCTTATGTTGTCCATATTTCAAAAATTGATTCCTTTAGGCAGCGAAGAGCTCCAACACACAGTAGTACAACAAGAGACACTCTCAGTTTGGTAAAATCTATATCTGGACTTCTGGTCAAGTGACTACAGGGTTATAAACACAAAATCAAATAGGGGTCATGCAGGAGTAGGTTTAATAATGAATAAGAAAATAGGAATGCGGGTAAGTTACTACAAACGGCATAGTGAACGCATTATTGTGGCCACGATAGATACGAAGCCCACGCCTACCACAGTAGTACAAGTTTATATGCCTACTAGCTCTGCAAATGGCGAAGAAATTGAAGAAATGTATGATGAAATAAAAGAAATTATTCATGTAGTGAAGGGAGACGAAAATTTAATAGTCATGGGTGATTGGAATTGGTCAGTAGGAAAAGGGAGAGAAGGAAACGTAGTAGGTGAATATGGATGGGGGGTAAGAAACGAAAGAGGAAGCCGGCAGGTAGAATTTTGCACAGAGCACAACCTAATCAGAGCTAACACTTGGTTCAAGAATCATAAAACAAGATTGTATACATGGAAGAAGCCTGGAGATACTGACAGGTTTCAGATAGATTATATAATGGTAAGATAGAGATTTAGGAACCAGATTTTAAATTGTAAGACATTTCCAGGGGCAGATGTGGACTCTGACCACAATCTATTGGTTATGAACTGTAGATTAAAACTGAAGAAACTGCAAAAAGGTGGGAATTTAAGGAGATCGGACCTGGATAAACTGACTAAACCACAGATTGTACAAAGTTTCAGTGAGAGCATAAGGGAACAATTGACAAGAATGGGGGAAAGAAATAGAATAGAAGAAGAATGGGTAGATTTGAGGGATGAAGTGGTGAAGGCAGCAGTGGATCAAGTAGGTAAAAATATGACGGCTAGTAGAAATCCTTGGGTAACAGAAGAAATATTGAATTTAATTGATGAAAGGAGAAAATATAAAAATGCAGTAAATGAAGCAGGCAAAAAGGAATAGATACGTCTCAAAAATGAGATCGACAGGAAGTGCAAAATGGCTAAGCAGGAATGGCTAGAGGACAAATGTAAAGATGTAGAGGCTTATCTCAATAGGGGTAAGATAGATACTGCCTACAGGGAAATTAAAGAGACCTTTGGAGAAAAGAGAAGCTCTTGTATGAATATCAAAAGCTCAGATGGAAACCCAGTTCTAAGCAAAGAAGGAAAAGCAGAAAGGTGGAAGGAGTATATAGAGGGGCTATACAAGGACGATGTAGTTGAGGACAATCTTATGGAAATGGAAGAGGATGTAGATGAAGATGAAATGGGAGAAATGATACTGCGTGAAGAGTTTGACAGAGCACTGAAAGACCTGAGTCGAAACAAAGCTCCGGGAGTAGACAACATTCCATTAGAACTACTGACTGCCTTGGGAAAGCCAGTCCTGACAAAATTTTACCATATGGCGAGCAAGATGTATGAGACAGGCGAAATACCCTCAGACTTCAAGAAGAATATAATAATTCCAATCCCAAAGAAAGCAGGTGTTGACAGATGCGAAAGTTACCGAACTATTAGTTTAATAAGTCACGGCTGCAAAACACTAAAGCGAATTCTTTACAGACGAATGGAAAAAATAGTAGAAACTAACCTCGGGGAAGATCAGTTTGGATTCCGTAGAAATATCGGAACACGTGAGGCAATACTGACCCTACGACTTATCTTAGAAGCTAGATTAAGGAAAGGCAAATCTACGTTCCTAGCATTTGTAGACTTAGAAAAAGCTTTTGACAATGTTGATTGGAATATTCTCTTTCAAATTCTGAAGGTGGCAGGGGTAAAATACAGGGAGCGAAAAGCTATTTACAATTTGTACAGAAACCAGATGGCAGTTACAAGAGTCGAGGGACATGAAAGGGAAGCAGTGGTTTGGAAGGGAGTGAGACAGGGTTGTAGTCTCTCCCCGATGTTATTCAACCTGTATATTGAGCAAGCAGTGAAGGAAACGAAAGAAAAATTCGGAGTAGGTATTAAAATCCATGGAGAAGAAATAAAAACTTTGAGGATCGCCGATGACATTGTAATTCTGTCAGAGACAGCAAAGGACTTGGAAGAGCAGTTGAACGGAATGGATAGTGTCTTAAAAGGAGGATATAAGATGAACATCAACAAAAGCAAAACAAGGGTAATGGAATGTAGTCGAATTAAGTCGGGTGATGCTGAGGGAATTAGATTAGGAAATGAGACACTTAAAGTAGTAAAGGAGTTTTTCTATTTGGGGAGCAAAATAACTGATGACGGTCGAAGTAGAGAGGATATAAACTGTAGACTGGCAATGGCAAGGAAAGCGTTTCTGAAGAAGAGAAATTTGTTAACATCGAGTACAGGTTTAAGTGTTAGGAAGTCGTTTCTGAAAGTATTTGTATGGAGTGTGGCCATGTATGGAAGTGAAACATGGACGATAAATATTTTGGACAAGAAGAGAATAGAAGCTTTCGAAATGTGGTGCTACAGAAGAATGCTGAAGATTAGATGGGTAGATCACGTAACTAATGAGGAGGTATTGAATGTGATTGGGGAGAAGAGACGTTTGTGGCACAACTTGCCTAGAAGAAGGGATCGGTTGGTAGGACATGTTCTGAGGCATCAAGGGATCACCAGTTTAGTACTGGAGGGCAGCGTGGACGGTAAAAATCGTAGAGGGAGACCAAGAGATGAATACACTAAGCAGATTCAGAAGGATGCGGTTGTAGTAGGTACTGGGAGATGAAGAAGCTTGCACAGGATAGATTAACATGGAGAGCTGCATCAAACCAGTCTCCGGACTGAAGACCATAACAACAACGAACAAAATATGTGTCTAATTCTCATTCTTTTCAGAGCTGCATTTACATTGTAATGCTGAACTGTAGCGTCCCTTGCAATGTGGTGTGATCGATTTCATGGTTCTGCCGGTTATATTACCTGACTGCCGCTCATTTTAAGGACGTTTTATTTTTATTCGATTGAGAATGTTGGTTTGGCATTTGAATCTGGTGTGGGTATTATATGAAGTGATTGTGAGTACCCTTACCTCTATTCCTTTTTAGCTTGACGGTATAAACAATTTTGTTCTTTTTACTTTTCCCCTTATTTTCCTACTCAGTTGTATACCTCAGGACGCAGCGAAGAGCTCCAACAAGCAGTAGTACAACAAGAGACACTCTCAGTTCCAATAAAGGTTTGTTTATCAGCTACTGCTGTTCCCCATTGATCAAGCTACATCTTAAACAGATGCAGGACATTTATAAAAATAAAGAATAAATTGTTTCTCGCAGGTCCAGCAGCTTCACAAAAATCACTGGTGTCCCTAGAGAACCCCGCTTGATATACACTCCTGGAAATTGAAATAAGAACACCGTGAATTCATTGTCCCAGGAAGGGGAAACTTTATTGACACATTCCTGGGGTCAGATACATCACATGATCACACTGACAGAACCACAGGCACATAGACACAGGCAACAGAGCATGCACAATGTCGGCACTAGTACAGTGTATATCCACCTTTCGCTGCTATTCTCCCATGGAGACGATCGTAGAGATGCTGGATGTAGTCCTGTGGAACGGCTTGCCATGCCATTTCCACCTGGCACCTCAGTTGGACCAGCGTTCGTGCTGGACGTGCAGACCGCGTGAGACGACGCTTCATCCAGTCCCAAACATGCTCAATGGGGGACAGATCCGGAGATCTTGCTGGCCAGGGTAGTTGACTTACACCTTCTAGAGCACGTTGGGTGGCACGGGATACATGCGGACGTGCATTGTCCTGTTGGAACAGCAAGTTCCCTTGCCGGTCTAGGAATGGTAGAACGATGGGTTCGATGACGGTTTGGATGTACCGTGCACTATTCAGTGTCCCCTCGACGATCACCAGTGGTGTACGGCCAGTGTAGGAGATCGCTCCCCACACCATGATGCCGGGTGTTGGCCCTGTGTGCCTCGGTCGTATGCAGTCCTGATTGTGGCGCTCACCTGCACGGCGCCAAACACGCATACGACCATCATTGGCACCAAGGCAGAAGCGACTCTCATCGCTGAAGACGACACGTCTCCATTCGTCCCTCCATTCACGCCTGTCGCGACACCACTGGAGGCGGGCTGCACGATGTTGGGGCGTGAGCGGAAGACGGCCTAACGGTGTGCGGGACCGTAGCCCAGCTTCATGGAGACGGTTGCGAATGGTCTTCGCCGATACCCCAGGAGCAACAGTGTCCCTAATTTGCTGGGAAGTGGCGGTGCGGTCCCCTACGGCACTGCGTAGGATCCTACGGTCTTGGCGTGCATCCGTGCGTCGCTGCGGTCCGGTCCCAGGTCGACGGGCACGTGCACCTTCCGCCGACCACTGGCGACAACATCGATGTACTGTGGAGACCTCACGCCCCACGTGTTGAGCAATTCGGCGGTACGTCCACCCGGCCTCCCGCATGCCCACTATACGCCCTCGCTCAAAGTCCGTCAACTGCACATACGGTTCACGTCCACGCTGTCGCGGCATGCTACCAGTGTTAAAGACTGCGATGGAGCTCCGTATGCCGCGGCAAACTGGCTGACACTGACGGCGGCGGTGCACAAATGCTGCGCAGCTAGCACCATTCGACGGCCAACACCGCGGTTCCTGGTGTGTCCGCTGTGCCGTGCGTGTGATCATTGCTTGTACAGCCCTCTCGCAGTGTCCGGAGCAAGTATGGTGGGTCTGACACACCGGTGTCAATGTGTTCTTTTTTCCATTTCCAGGAGTGTATTAAGGGTTAAGGCTAAAGTCAGGATCGTTCCTTTGAAAAGAACATCGCCGGTTCCCATCGACATAATATAACTATAGCTACATGAATACTCTATAATTCATACTTTAGTGTTTGGCAGAGGGTTCATAGAACCATTTCATACTATGAATACACTTGTTGTAGCTGGGATTCACAGTCATGTCAACTTACATTACGTTGACACGGCTTAAAGCCGTAATATCACTTGATAATGGCCTAAGGCCGAAATTGCAATAATGTGGAACAAAAACTTATGACAGTCACTGGTGTAAAGATGACGTCCTTCAAAAATTTTCAAACTGTGTCTCGAACGTTCCACTCACTTAAAGCATGTTGTAAAAATGAATATTTAAATCTTTCAGTACTAGCTCTTATTTAATTTTCCCCATATAGCCAGTAGCCAACAAAATACCATCTGATTCGGACGAGAAAGTTGGTGGTTAAAGTTTTCACGAATGCCTTCCTCACTCTCTTATTATACTCGTCACACTCTCTCTCCTATTTCATCATAATAACGAAACGAGCTGCGCTACTTTAAACTTTTTCGACGTCCTCCGTCAGTTCTATCTGGTAAGGATCCCATATTGCACACTAATGCTTGAGAACACGAACGGAAAATCGTAGTTCAGGCATATCTTTAGTAGATTTGTTGCATCTTATACGTATTCTTCCAATAAAACGCTGTCTTTGGTTCCCCTTCCGCAAATTATCTGAGTAATGTTCGCAATTTAAGTTGTTTGTAATTGTTATCCCTAGCGTGACGGACATTTTCTTCCTTCTAAATTCAAGTAATATCTTGCCATTTATGGTCTATAACTGTAACACTGAATTTGATGTACTTTTTGTTTTTAGTGCTTTTTCGTATGTTGTTGTTGTTGTTGTAGACTTCAGTCCTGAGACTGGTTTGATGCAGCTCTCCATGCTACCCTGTCTTGTGCAAGCTTCTTCATCTCCCTGTACTTACTGCAACCTACATCTTCCTGAATCTGCTTAGTGTATTCATCTCTTGGTCTCCCTCTACGATTTTTACCCTACACGCTGCCCTCCAATGCTAAATTTGTGATCCCTTGATGCCTCAGAACATGTCCTACCAACCTGTCCCTTCTTCTTGTCAAGTTGTGCCACAGACTCCTCTTCTCCCCAATTCTATTCAGTACCTCAACATTAGTCATGTGATCTACCCATCGAATCTTCAGCATTCTTCTGTAGCACCACATTTCGAAAGCTTCTATTCTCTTCTTGTCCAAACTACTTATTGTCCATGTTTCACTTCCATACAAGGCTACACTCCATACAAATACTTTCAGAAACGACTTCCTGACACTTAAATCTATACTCGATGTTAACAAATTTCTCTTGTTCAGAAACGCTTTCCTTGCCATTGCCAGTCTACAGTTTATATCCTCTCTACTTCGACCATCATCGGTTATTTTGCTCCCCAAATAGCAAAACTCCTTTACTACTTTAAGTGTCTCATTTCCTAATCTAATTCCCTCAGCATCACCCGACTTAATTCGACTACATTCCATTATCCTCGTTATGCTTTTGTTGATGTTTATCTTATATCCACCTTTCAAGACACTGTCCATTCCGTTCAACTGCTCTTCCAAGTCCTTTTCTGTCTCTGACAATTACAATGTCATCGGCGAACCTCAAAGTTTTTATTTCTTCTCCATGGATTTTATTACCTACTCCGAATTTTTCTTTCGTTTCCTTTACTGCTTGCTCAATATACAGATTGAATAACATCCGGGAGAGGCTACAACTCTGTCTCACTCCCTTCCAAACCACTGCTTCCCTTTCATGTCCCTCAACACTTATAATTGCCATCTGATTTCTGTACAAATTGTAAATAGCCTTTCGCTCCCTGTATTTTACTCCTGCCACCTTCAGAATTTGAAAGACAGTATTCCAGTCAACATTGCCAAAGGCTTTCTCTGAGTCTACAAATGCTAGAAACGTAGGTTTGCCTTTCCTTAATCTAGCTTCTAAGATAAGTCGTAAGGTGAGTATTGCCTCACGTGTTCCAACATTTCTACGGAATCCAAACTGATCTTCCCCGAGGTTAGTTTCTACTATTTTTTCCATTCTGCTTTCTTTGGGATTGGAATTATTATATTCTTCTTGAAGTCTGAGGGTATTTCCCCTGTCTCATACATCTTGCTCACCATGTGGTAGAGTTTAGTCATGACTGGCTCTCCCAAGGCTGTCAGTAGTTCTAATGGAATGTTGTCTACTCCCGGAGCTTTGTTTTGACTCAGGTCTTTCAGTGCTCTGTCAAACTCTTCACGCACTATCATATCTCCCATTTCATCTTCATCTACATCCTCTTCCATTTCCATAAGATTGTCCTCAAGTACATCGCCCTTGTATGGACCCTCTATATACTCCTTCCACCTTTCTGCTTTTCCTTCTTTGCTTAGAACTGGGTTTCCATCGGAGCTCTTGATATTCATACAAGAGCTTCTCTTTTCTCCAAAGGTCTCTTTAATTTCCCTGCAGGCAGTATCTAACTTACCCCTATTGAGATAAGCATCTACATCTTTACATTTGTCCTCTAGCCATTCCTGCTTAGCCATTTTGCACTTCCTGTCGATCTCATTTTTGAGACGTTTGTACTCCTTTTTGCCTGCTTCTTTTACTGCATTTTTATATTTTCTCCTTTCATCAATTAAATTCAATATTTCTTCTGTTACCCAAGGATTTCTACTAGCCCTCGTCTTTTTACCTACATGATTCTCTGCTGCCTTCACTACTTTATCCCTCATAGCTACCCATTCTTCTTCTATTGTATTTCTTTCCCCCATTCCTGTCAGTTGTTCCCTTATGCTCTCCCTGAAACTCTGTACATCCTCTGGTTTAGTCAGTTTATCCAGGTCCCATCTCCTTAAATTCCCACCTTTTCACCGTTTCTTTTTCGTATGTAGGAATCCTAAAATCAGAATATATATGTAAATTACTGTAATGTTTTCTTAAAAGTAAATATTGTTGTGTTTTAAGTAAAGTTAACGTAAATTTTCATAATATTAATGTAAAGGGTGTGCAATGGATCAGTAAGGTAAAAATTATCTGTGTAGTTTTTGTCGAGCAGGAGAGAGAGGAACAGGTTGTATTTTGTGAAAGGTTGAAGTATTTTGTGGCCTTAGATGAACGGGAAAGTGTCCAGAAGCGTAATGAAGCAATATTGTCACACGAAGTGGTTAAACTAGAGCAATTTTGCAAGATAAGAAACGAGTGTAACGAAGGCGGTGCAATGGCCTCATGTTATGAGAACTTTTCGGCGGAACATTAAATTTATAAAGTAGCTGATGGAGAGTAGTGCGGGGTGAGAGAGAAGAGCAGATAATCACAAGACAAAAGATAGAATAGTGAGCTAGAATTTACAAACACAGAAGGTTATCAAAAAAGAAGAGAAAAAACCAAAACATCAAAAGATCAAAAATTGTTTGTACTCACTTTAAAGAAATGTGAGTGGATGAAACAGCAGCAGAGACACCGGACAGAGAATTTAATAGTCGTTTGCTACACAGAGAGAAGTATAAGTGGACTGTCGATGAGGAGTGAATGTGTCTACGCAAAAGTGACTCTTACGTGAACTTTTGTGCTGGAGAAGGCGAATTCGGAACAGTACTGGTAAGTCAGGAACACCACTGAAAGAGGTCATAACACACACTACTTCTGAAAGTGATAATTTTAATAAATTGACACCCTCACCAGCTAAAATACACAATTGCGTGGATGTCCATTGTTGCCTAATATAGCTACGTGTGTTTTGGAGATAACTCGTTGCATCCCACTCATATATCATATTTGAAGTAATTTCAGACGTGGCATCGAAATGTTGAAGGAAAATATCTTTCTAGTAATCAACAACGTATGAACTCAAGACTGACACCATATTGTCAGCAGCTACCTCCAACCATATGACAATATCTGGTAGGAGGAAATTCACATCTAAGGAAGTGCCACCATCAAAACATCAACAGCAGTGCACTATATAAATGTACACTGAAGGTGAAAAACCGCAACACCAAAAAGTAATTAATCTAAAGTAAAGAAAATTAATTTTGCGAATACATTTACAATTAAAATACAAACTTAAGTATCAAGGGCTGTGATCACAAGAAATGGAGTAAGACAGGGAGACGTATTATCCTGGCTTCTGTTTAATATAGCATTGGAAAAGGTCATAAGAGATGTGGACAAAAAAAATGCTTCAAATGACTCTGAGCACTATGGGACTTCTGTGGTCATCAGTCCCCTAGAACTTAGAACTACCTAAACCTAACTAACCTAAGGACATCACACACATCCATGCCCGAGACAGGATTCGAACCTGCGACCGTAGCGGTCGCGCGGTTCCAGACTGTAGCACCTACTGCCGCTCGGCCACACCGGCCGGCAGATGTGGGCATCAATACAAGAAAGACTACCTTGAATAAATCAATTCAGGTGCTGGCATATGCAGATGATATTGATATAACTGCAAGAACGCCAAGAGAAATGAAAGAACCCTTAAAGTGCTACTAGAAAGATGCACCTACACATAATTGAAGGGAAAACTGAGTATATGTCTTTATCTAAGGAAGATTGCCAAAATGAGCACCCATTCCTAAAAATTGGTTCATATAAGTTTGATGTCAGCTCTTAAATACAAAAACGAATATTGTCCGCCAGCAAGTGCTACCATGGCCTCAGAAAATGTCTGAAACCTAAGTTGCTATTCAGGAAAACCAAAGTTAACTTGTATAAAGTTTTCGTAAGGCCAGTGCAAACATGCGATGCTGAAAGTAGGACATTAACAAATGAAAGAGAACTGAGCATACTTGAAAGAAAGCTCTTGAGACAAATTCTTGGGCCAGTGGAAAAAAATGGTGTCTGGAGGAGGAGAGTAAAGTATGAACTATATAATCGGTATACTGAATAGGACGTTGCCAGCTGCATTCAGATTAAACGGTTGGAATGGGAAAGAGATGTACTGGGAGCAAACAACAGAATGATAAGAAGAAACCAGGGGAATAAGAAGACGAAAGCTAAGGTGAGAGGAAAGTGTCAGAGGGGACATATGGAAATTGGAATTCAAAATTGGAGGAATTCGGCACTAAGCAGGGAAGAATGGAATAATCTTCTACAAAACGCCAAAATGCACAGAGGGCTTATGTCTCAATGATGATGATAATGGTAGGAGGAAATTCACATCTGTAGAAGTGCCATCATCAAAGAATCAATAACAGTGCATCCATACAGAAGAACACTGTCGGAAAAATTCGTAACACAAAAAAATAATTAATGTACAGTTTTTCAATTTCGCATATACGTACGTATAGGTAACATATTTAAGTGAGTAATATTTCAAGATCACTGCCTTGTGCAAATGCGAGATAAGTCATAGAAAATGTGAAATTCTGGTACATTAATAACCGCATACCTGCCAGAATGTTGAAGGATGCAAAAGTACAAGCATCGTGTTGTATAGCTGCCGGATGTCAATTTGTTGGATGAAGTTCTATGCCTGTTGCACATGGTCGGTCAGTGCAGGGACGGTTAATGCTGGTTGTGGATGACGCTGGAGTTGTGGTCCGACGATGTCCCATATGCGCCCTATTGGTGACATACGTGTTGATCTAACAGGCCAAGGAAACACGACTTCCTGTAGAGCACATTAGGTTACAACAGCGGTATGTGGGCAAGCGCTGGAAAACACTCTCTGAAATGCTACTTCGGAACAGGAGCACAACAGGTCGAATCACCAAATTTACGCACAAATTTGTAGTCAGAGTGCTTGGGATAACTAGGAAAGATCTCCTGTTGTCATAGGAAATCTCACTCTAGACCATAACTCCAGGCGTTGGCCCAGTGTGTCTAGCACGCAAACAGCTTGGTTGTAGGCCCTTAATTGCCCTCCCAACCAACACAAAAAAAGGAATACATTGAAAGCCTCTATGAGGGTGAAGATTTGTCTGATGTGATAGAAGAAGAAACAGGAATCGATTTAGAAGAGATAGGAGATCCAATATTAGAATCAGAATTTAAAAGAGCTTTGGAGGACTTAAAGATCAAATAAGGCAGAAGGGACAGATAACATTCCATCAGAATTTCTAAAATCGTTGGAGGAAGTGCCAACAAAACGACTATTTTCTTGGCGTGTAGAATTATGAGGCTGGCGACATACCATCTTACTTTCGGAAAAGCATAATCCGCACAATTCCGAAGACGGCAAGAGCAGACAAGTGCGAGAATCACCGCGTACAATCAGCTTCACCTCACATGCATCCAAGAATAATGTACAAAAGAATGGAAAAGAAAATTGAGGATGAGCTAGATGACGATCAGTTTGGCCTTAGGAAAGGAAAAGGCACGAGAGAGGCATTTCTGACGTTGCGGGTAGTAATGGAAGCAAGGCTAAAGAAAAAACAAGACACGTTCATAGGCCTTCGACAAAGTAGAACGGTACAAGATTTTCGAAATTCTGATAAAAGTATGGGTAAGTTATAGGGAGAGACGGGTAACATACAATATGTAGAAGAGCCAAGAGGGAATAGTAAGAGTGGACGACCAAGAATGAAGTGCTCGGATTAAAAGGGGTGTAAGACAGGAATGTACTCTTTCCCCCCTACTGTGCAATCTTTACATCTAAGAAGCAATGATGGAAATAAAAGAAAAGTTCAGGAGTGGAATTAAAATTCGAGGTGAAAGGATATTAATGATACGATTCGCCGATGACATTGCTATCCTAAGTGAAAGTGAAGAAGAACTACATGATCTGCTGAACGGGACGAACAAAGTAATAATAAGAGAATATGGGCTGAGAATGAATCGAAGAAAGACGGAAGGAATGAGATGCAGCAGAAATAAGAACAGCGAGAAACTTAACATCAGGATTGATGGTCACGAAGTAGATGAAGTTAAGGAAATCTGCTACCTAGGCAGTAAAATAACCAATGACGGACGGAGCAAGGAGGACGTCAAAAGCAGAGCAGCAATGGCAAGAAGGGCATTCCTGGCCAAGAGAAGTCTACTAACATCAAATATCGGCCTTAATTCGAGGAAGAAATTTTCTGAGAATGTACGTCTGGAGTACAGCATTGTATGGTAGTGAAACACGGACTGTGGGAAAACCGGAACGGAAGAGAATCTAAGCATTTGAGATGTGGTGCTACAGATGAATGTTGAGAATTAGCTGGTTTGATAAGGTAAGGAATGAGGAGGTTCTGTGCAGAATCGCAGAGGAAAGGAATATGTGCAAAACACTGATAAGGAGAAGGGACAGTATGATTAGGACATTTGTTAAGACATGAGGGAATGACTTCCATGGTACTAGAGGGAGCTGTAGAGGGCAAAAACTGTAGAGGAATACAGAGATTGGAATACATCCAGCAAATAATTGAGGACGTAAATTGGAAGTACTACTCTGAAACGAAGAGGTTAGCGCAGGAGAGGAATTCGTGGCGGGCCGCATCAAACCAGTTACGAGACCGATAGCAAAGAAAAAAAAAAGAAAGAAAGAAAAAGGCGAACACACCGCCAGCATTGGCACCGAGTAGGTTTCCATCAGCAAACACAACAGACCTCCACACTACTCTCCAATGAGCTCTCACTTGACACGACTCCAGTCACAAATGGCGGTGGTTTGGGGTCAGTGGGATGTATGCTTCAGGGCGTCTGTCTCGTAGCTGTCCTCTACATCTACATATAAATGTACGTGATTACTCTGCTATTCACAATAAATTGCCTGGCAGAGGGTCCAATGAACCACCTTCAAGCTGTCTCTCTACCCTTCCACTCTCGAAAGGCACGCGGGAAAAACGAGCACTTAAATTTTTTTGTGTGAACCCTGATTTCTCTTATTTCATCGCGATGATCATTGTCCCTATGTAGGTGAGTGCCAGCATAATGTTTTCGCAATCGGAGGAAAAAATTGGTGATTGAAATTTAATGAGAAGATCCCGTCGCAAAGAAAAACGCCTTTGTTTTAATGATTGCCACTCCAATTCACGTATCTTGTCTGTGACACTATCTCCCCTATTTCGTGGTAATACGAAACGAGCTGCCCTTCTTTGTACTTTTTCGATGTCACCCGTAGACCCACCTGATGCGGATTCCATACCGCACAGCAATACTCCAGAATAGGACGCACAAGCGTGGTGTAAGCAGTCTCTTTAGTAGATCTGTTGCACCTTCTAAGTGTTCTGCCAATGAATCGCAGTCTTTGGTTTGCTCTACCCGCAATATTATCTATGTGATCATTCCAGTTTAGGTTATTTGTAGTTGTAATCCCTAAATATTTAGTTGAATTTAGAGCATTCAGATTTGTGTGACTTATCGCGCAATCAAAATTTAGCTGATTTCATTTAGTACTCATGGGAATAACTTCACACTTTACTTCATTCAGGGTCAACTGCCACTTTTCACACCATACAGATATCTTATTTAAATCATTTTGTAATTCGTTTTGGTCATGTGATGACCAAATGACATTATCATCTTCAAACAATCTAAGACGGCTACTCAGATTGTCTATTATGTCGTTAATATAGATCAGGAACAATAGAGGGCCTTTAACAGTTCCTTGGGGAAAGCCGGATATTACTTTTGTTTTACTCGATTACTTTCCGTCTATTACTACAAACTGTCACCTTTCTGACAAGAAATCACGAATCGAGGAACGGTGTCGAAAGCCTTCTGAAAATCTAAAAATATTGAATCAATTTGACATCCCCTGTCGATAACACTTATTACTTCATGAGTATAAAGAGCTAGCGGTGTTTCACAAGTACGATATTTTCTGAAACCGTGCTGACTATGTGTCAATAAATCGTTTCCTTCGAGGTACTTCATAACGTTCGAATACAGTATATGTTCCAAAACCCTACAGCAAATCGCTGTTAGTGATATAGGTCTGCAATTGAGCAGATTACTCCTACTTCCCTTTTTGGGTATTGGTGTGACTTGAGCAATTTTCCAGTCTTTAGGCGCGGATCTTTCTGTGAGCGAGTGGTTGTATATAATTTCTAAATATGGAGGTATTTTATCAGCGTACTCTGAGAGGAACGTGACTGTTATACAATATGGACCGGAACTTGCCTTTATTAAGTGATTTAAGCTGCTTCGTTACTCCGAGGGTATCCACTTCTATGTTTCTCATCTTGACAGTTGTTCTTGATTGGAATTCAGGAATATTTACTTCGTATCGTCCTCCAAGTAACTGATTTATAACAGTTCGTTATGTCAGTGTGGTGACAACTGCTGCTGCAATCGTTGCCGCAGGTTCAGTACGGTGCGCCAGGGCCATACCCCGAATTCTATGGGCTTCCTCTCGGCAATGCCACGTGTCTGTAAGTAGCCCGATCTTCTTGCGACCGTACATTCCTATGACCACCGCTGCCAGCAGGTGGTTACATTCCTGCCAGCTTTTCTGCAACATTGCAGAAGGAACTCGCAGCTCCTCGTAGCCCTGTTGCACGACCTTGTTCAAACTCAGTGAGATGTTGGTAATAGCGTCTTTGTCGTCTTGAAGGCTTTCTTGACTAACATCAACTCACCACGTACAGCCTCAAGGATAAGTAACGCTCACGACCGTTACAGCGTGTAAGTAAAGCAAACCTGATTTGCATCTTCATAGCGGTGGTGCCAGCGCCACTCATATCCAACAGGCGTGAAATCTGAACAGATTTCATCTTTCTAGAGTAGAAACACTCCTACCAACTTTCATTTATATCGCACAACTCTTTATTAGTGTTGCAAATTTTTTCGTCAGTGTACACTCCTGGAAATTGAAATAAGAACACCGTGAATTCATTGTCCCAGGAAGGGGAAACTTTATTGACACATTCCTGGGGTCAGATACATCACATGATCACACTGACAGAACCACAGGCACATAGACACAGGCAACAGAGCATGCACAATGTCGGCACTAGTACAGTGTATATCCACCTTTCGCAGCAATGCAGGCTGCTATTCTCCCATGGAGACGATCGTAGAGATGCTGGATGTAGTCCTGTGGAACGGCTTGCCATGCCATTTCCACCTGGCGCCTCAGTTGGACCAGCGTTCGTGCTGGACGTGCAGACCGCGTGAGACGACGCTTCATCCAGTCCCAAACATGCTCAATGGGGGACAGATCCGGAGATCTTGCTGGCCAGGGTAGTTGACTTACACCTTCTAGAGCACGTTGGGTGGCACGGGATACATGCGGACGTGCATTGTCCTGTTGGAACAGCAAGTTCCCTTGCCGGTCTAGGAATGGTAGAACGATGGGTTCGATGACGGTTTGGATGTACCGTGCACTATTCAGTGTCCCCTCGACGATCACCAGTGGTGTACGGCCAGTGTAGGAGATCGCTCCCCACACCATGATGACGGGTGTTGGCCCCGTGTGCCTCGGTCGTATGCAGTCCTGATTGTGTCGCTCACCTGCACGGCGCCAAACACGCATACGACCATCATTGGCACCAAGGCAGAAGCGACTCTCATCGCTGAAGACGACACGTCTCCATTCGTCCCTCCATTCACGCCTGTCGCGACACCACTGGAGGCGGGCTGCACGATGTTGGGGCGTGAGCGGAAGACGGCCTAACGGTGTGCGGGACCATAGCCCAGCCACATGGAGACGGTTGCGAATGGTCCTCGCCGATACCCCAGGAGCAACAGTGTCCCTAATTTGCTGGGAAGTAGCGGTGCGGTCCCCTACGGCACTGCGTAGGATCCTACGGTCTTGGCGTGCATCCGTGCGTCGCTGCGGTCCGGTCCCAGGTCGACGGGCACGTGGACCTTCCGCCGACCACTGGCGACAACATCGATGTACTGTGGAGACCTCACGCCCCACGTGTTGAGCAATTCGGCGGTACGTCCACCCGGCCTCCCGCATGCCCACTATACGCCCTCGCTCAAAGTCCGTCAACTGCACATACGGTTCACGTCCACGCTGTCGCGGCATGCTACCAGTGTTAAAGACTGCGATGGAGCTCCGTATGCCACGGCAAAGTGGCTGACACTGACGGCGGCGGTGCACAAATGCTGCGCAGCTAGCGCCATTCGACGGCCAACACCGCGGTTCCTGGTGTGTCCGCTGTGCCGTACGTGTGATCATTGCTTGTACAGCCCTCTCGCAGTGTCCGGAGCAAGTATGGTGGGTCTGACACACCGGTGTCAATGTGTTCTTTTTTCCATTTCCAGGAGTGTATAATGATACGCAGCCCGTAGACATGGTACACTTAACGAAATAAAGTAGACAGATGTAAAGACAATTTCCGGAGTATCCCAAGGAAGTGTTGTAGGACCGTTACTGTCGCAATGTACTTTAATGATCTAGTAGAAAGAGCAGGAAGGTGTTTGGGACTGTTTATAGACAATGCGGTTACCTTTAAGAAAATAGCAATGCCAGAAGACAGATTTGCAGAATGTGTGGTGTCACCGCCAGACACCACACTTGCTAGGTGGTAGCTTTTAAATCGGCCGCGGTCCGCTAGTATACGTCGGACCCGCGTGTCGCCACTATCAGTGATTGCAGACCGAGCGACACCACACGGCAGGTCTAGAGAGACTTACTAGCACTCGCCCCAGTTGTACAGCCGACGTTGCTAGGAAAGGTTCACTGAGAATTACGCTCTCATTTGCCGAGACGATAGTTAGCATAGCCTTCAGCTAAGTCAATTGCTACGACCTAGCAAGGCGCCATTTATCCTTTGCTATGTATCTAATGAAGCATGTACAGTAAAAAGACCAATGTTCACCAATTGTGGATTAAAGTTAAGTATTCCAGCAGCTACGTACTTTTCTTTATAGCATTCATTACGTATCCTGTTTCAGACCTCACGTCAGCCTGCTTGAGGTTAAGCGCGTGCCTTTCGGTTACCCGTCACTGTGGACTGGCTGTCTTGTCAGTCCACAACAGAATGACCTACATAGGGCAGAGGCTCTGGCTGTTGACGCTGAAGGTAAATAAATGTAACATACTGCGTATGCATAGGAAAAGGAATCCACTGCTCTTCAACTACACTGTTGATGACAAATTGATGGAAAAATATCTCCCGTATCATATCTAGGAGTAACTATTGAGAGTGGTCTTAAATGAATTGACCACATAGAACAAATACGAGGAAAAGTTGGTGGCAGGCTGAGATTCAAAGAAAGAATCTTAAGGAAGAGTGTCGTATCTACGAAAGAAGAACCTGGCGAGGTGCTTGTTCTACCGATTTCTGAGTATTGTTCATCAACGTGGGAACCTTAACAGGTACGACTGATAAAAGAGATAGATGATCCAACGTACAGCGGTGCGTTGCGCCAAGGAATCGTTTAGTCGCCACGAAAGCGTTACAGAGATACTCAACAAAATCCAGCGGGAAATTTTATAAGAGAGGCGCTGAGCATCAACGAAAGGCTTACTGTTAAAATTTCGAGAGAGAACTTTCCGAGAAGAGGGGACAGTTTGTTACTTCCTCCCGCTTACATCTCGGTAACTAACTCCGTCAGGCATTGCAGTAGTGCTGCGTATCTGATACAATGGGTAGTGCTTTGGGCTGACATGCAACAGGTCGAGGGTTCGATTCATGGCTGAGGCATATTTGCTAAAAGTAGTTTGCGTGGTACAGCGCCTGGCGTCTTAACCGTCATACAGCGATTACAGTGAGTCTTCTACAAAACTTTTTCAATTACGTGTTACAAACACAGAAATAGAAATACAATCGTTTTCATTGGTCAGCATTTAAAGAAGCCTTTTGCACGTCATTGACGCGAACTGTTTCACACCTCTGCTTCTATTAGATTCCAACCCTGTTTTCTGTGTACCCTTGGCATATGGTCCCATCGAAATCATTTGAAAAGCTGGTGACGTGAGGCCCTAATGAAATGTAATGGACCTGAATGTTGCAAGAATAGTAGTTGGTATTAATCAATGAGAACATTTGGGGACGGTACTTAGAATCTTTCTTTCTTTGTCTGAGCCTTGTCCCGCAGTGACGCAGGGTCGGCCATGGTTAATCGGATGTGGCATGTTATGTTTAAGGGGTGGCCGGATGACCTTCCCGCCGCCACCCCGGGCCCCCCCTCCCCCGGAAGGAATTAGTGTACCCCAGCTGTCTGTGTCTAACGTAAACCATGGAATAATGGGAATGTGTTGCAAATGTCTGCGAGTCGTGTAAGTGAGGCGGAACGTGGGGATCAGCCCGGTATTCACCTAGGGGGATGTGGAAAACCGCCCAAAAACCATATCCATGCTGGCCGGCACACCGGCCCTTCGTCGTTAATCCACTGGGCGGATTCGATCCAGGGCTGGTGCGCCTACCCGAGTCCAGGAAGCAGCGCGTTAGCGCGCTCGGCTACATTGCCGGTTCGGGGGAGGGTACTTAGAATACAGATTTGGAATCTAATAGATGCAATGGTGTGAAACAAATCGCGTCCACGACATGGAGAAGGTTTCAATAAAAGCTGACCGCCGGCCGATGTGGCCGAGTGGTACTAGGCGCTTCAGTCTGGAACCGCGTAACCGCTACGGTCGCCGGTTCGAATCCTGCTTCGGGCATGGATGTGTGTGATGCCTTAGGTTAGTTAGGTTTAAGTAGTTCTAAGTTCTAGTGGACTGATGACCTCAGATGTTAAGTTCCATAGTGCTCACAGCCACTTGAACCATTTGAAAAGCTGACCAATGAAAACGATTGTATTTCCGTACCTGTGTTCATAATAAGTAACTGCAAATGTTTAGTAGAAGACCTACTGCAATCGCTGTATGATGATTAAAACGCCAGATACAATACCACACAGACTACTTTTAGCAAATAACCTTCGACCTCCTGCATGCTAACCCAATACGCTATCTACTGAATGGCTTTCTTTCATCAGCTGACAGAAGTAGTTACCGTACATATGATTACAATGTTGCCAGATTGCCGATCCTTAATTTTCATTTACTGCCTGAAATATGCGCAGGACGAAATTTTTTTACAGTCATTTTTTTATTGACAGTATGTGAGGAATTGCGCTGCGAAGTCTGATTTAATATATTTTGTGTGGGATCTAAAATTTTAAAACCTCTCTCACACCGGCCTGATTTAGCTTCACTGATCAGGATAGTAAAAACATGCGTATGTTAAGGGAATTTTCATTCACAAGGCAGGCTTATCACATTCACACAGTTCAATACTGTTATATCCTGATTAAATTGAGCTTAACTTAAATTCCATAAGGCAGTGAAGCCATTTCGAAGTCTCGGTGCGACGAAAATTGTCAGTCGATCTCCTGAAAACATTTGTAATAATTTTTAACTTTCGGTGATCACATGGGGAAGACCGGAGATCTGCTGGTAAGACCGCAGCAGAGTATCAAGTAGGTAAAAAGACGAGGCTCAATAGAAATCCTTGGGTAACAGAAGAGATACAGGATTTAATTGATGAAAGGAGAAAATACAAAAATGCAGTAAGTGAAGCAGGCAAAAAGGAATACAAACGTCTCAAAATAGAGATCGACAGGAAGTGCAAAATGGCTAAGCAGGGATGGCTAGAGGACAAATGTAAGGATATAGAGGCTTATCTCAATAGGGGTAAGATAGATACTGCCTACAGGAAAATTAAAGAGACCTTTGGAGAAAAGAGAACCACTTGCATGAATATCAAGAGCTCAGATGGAAACCAAGTTCTAAGCAAAGGAGGGAAAGCAGAAAGGTGGAAGGAGTATATAGAGGGTCTATACAAGGGCGATGTACGTGACGACAATATTATGGAAATGGAAGAGGATGTAGATGAAGATGACATGGGAGATATGATACTGCGCGAAGAGTTTGACAGAGCACTGAAAGACCTGAGTCGAAACAAGGCCCCCGGAGTAGACAACACTCCACTGGAACTATTGGCGGCCTTGGGAGAGCCAGTCCTGACAAAACTCTACCATCTGGTGAGCAAGATGTATGAAACAGGCGAAATACCCTCTGACTTCAAGAAGAATATAATAATTCCAGTCCCAAAGAAAGCAGGTGTTGACAGACGTGAAAATTACCGAACTATCAGTTTAATAGGTCACAGCTGCAAAATACTAACACGAATTCTTTACAGACGAATGGAAAAACTAGTAGAAGCCAACCTCGGGGAAGATCAGTTTGGATGCCGTAGAAATGTTGGAACACGTGAGGCAATACTGACCTTACGACTTATCTTAGAAGTAAGATTAAGGAAAGGCAAACCTAAGTTTCTAGCATTTGTAGACTTAGAGAAAGCTTTTGACAATGTTGACTGGAATACTGTCTTTCAAATTCTAAAGGTGGCAGGGGTAAAATACAGGGAGCGAAAGGCTATTTACAATTTGTACAGAAACCAGATGGCAGTTATAAGAGTCGAGGGACATGATAGGGAAGCAGTGGTTGGGAAGGGAGTAAGACAGGGTTGTAGCCTCGCCCCGATGTTGTTCAATCTGTATATTGAGCATGCAGTAAAGGAAACAAAAGAAAAATTCAGAGTAGGTATTAAAATTCATGGAAAAGAAATAAAAACTTTGAGGTTCGCCGATGACATTGTAATTCTGTCAGAGACAGTAAAGGACTTGGAAGAGCAGTTGAATGCAATGGACAGTGTCTTGAAAGGAGGATATAAGATGAACATCAACAAAAGCAAAACGAGGATAATGGAATGTAGTCTAATTAAGTCGGGTGATGCTGAGGGAATTAGATTAGGAAATGAGACACTTAAAGTAGTAAAGGAGTTTTGCTATTTGGGGAGCAAAATAACTGATGATGGTCGAAGTAGAGAGGATATAAAATGTAGACTGGCAATGGCAAGGAAAGCGTTTCTGAAGAAGAGAAATTTGTTAAGATCGAGTATAGATTTAAGTGTCAGGAAGTCATTTCTGAAAGTATTCGTATGGAGTGTAGCCATGTATGGAAGTGAAACATGGACGATAAATAGTTTGGACAAGAAGAGAATAGAAGCTTTCGAAATGTGGTGCTACAGAAGAATGCTGAAAATTAGATGGGTAGATCACATAACTAATGAGGAAGTATTGAATAGGATTGGGGAGGAGAGAAGTTTGTGGCACAACTTGACCAGAAGAAGGGATCGGTTGGTAGGACATGTTCTGAGGCATCAAGGGATCACCAATTTAGTATTGGAGGGCAGCGTGTAGGGTAAAAATCGTAGAGGGAGACCAAGAGATGAATACACTAAGCAGATTCAGAAGGATGTAGGTTGCGGTAGGTACTGGGAGATGAAAAAGCTTGTACAGGATAGAGTAGCATGGAGAGCTGCATCAAACCAGTCTCAGGACTGAAGACCACAACAACAACAACATCTAGATACAGACAATAGATCAAGAACTTTCAATTTTTATTCTAAGCTGTGAATGAATCGTTAAGTTTTATGTTTTCTCCTTATATGATATCGCAAATCAGTTGTGGTACCTCCTGTCCTTAATCTTTTCCAGGAAATGGAGAATTGTACTTCACTAATACCGCACTTTGTAAAATACTTCTAGACTAGAGATCATGCTATTCTATAACACAACTAATGTCGGACTACACCAGCGAGGAACTACCGTTTAGATTAGACAGGGCGTGTCTCGCACACTGCTTGTACACGGGCACCATGCAGTAGGCGTACGAGGCCTATTGGTCTTGCGGCAGCATGAAACGTCCCCTTTGAAATATTTTACAAGACTGTGCTTAAACTGACACACAATATTTTTAGCGCAACGCAATCTGACTTTCTAAAATCCCTACAAAAGAATGGCCCTGACTAGCATTAACCTATACCTTTCGCAAATCACTTACCTCACCAAAAATCTGCGTTACTCGAACTACTGCAATACAGCGAGCGCCACTACTGCCAGCTAAATAAATGATTCAAACTACTGAAGGCACTAAGTACTAATATGCATAGTTAGCAAATGAAAGATTTTAATAGAGAACAAACAATGTATTTACCTTAATAGTGTTGAAAAATCATAATGCACATAGCAGTTCATGACATCCATTCTTACAAATTTCAAAACTCCGCCATTTCTCTCCCCACATCCACCACTGCTGGTGGCTCACTTCCAACTGCGCAACGCTACGTGCTGTTAACAGCCAACAGCCCAACACTACAATAGCGAATATTACAACAATGCCACCCAGCCACAGACTGCACACAGCACAGCCAGTGATTTCCATACAGAGCGCTACGTGATGTTACCAATATAAAAACCTAGACAGCCTACTTACAAGCGTTTTCGCTTCCCGCGCACGGGGTCCTGCGGGGATGACTGGGTGTTGTGTGTCTTTCATCTACATTTCATCCTCATTCACTCGCAAGTCTCCGCAGTGACGTTAGAGAACTTGTGGAGCGGCGGCCGAACCGCCCCGCGAGGGGTCTCCCGGCCATCAATGCCATACGCTCATTATTATTCATTATTATCCAGTAGGCCACATCGTAACTGGCAATGCTGTATCAGTTCTGCCATGAGTTTGTAGCTCGTTTCGGCCGGCTATGTTATTAACATAGCAGTGACTGCTTTTCCCGTTTTCTATAACAATGTAATATTCTAATGCAATATTTTGCGAATAAAAATTACGTTGTTTGTAAAGGTTTTAACAAAAAACTTTACCCCTGATAGACTAACTGAGATTTTAGTTTTTTATCCGTTTATCAGTAAAAAATAGAAAGCACCTGTCATAACCGAGACCAAACACATATCGAAAAACACCTGTTATTCTGAATTAAAATACTGGTGCAGGTTTTAACGGTCGATTTTTTCCATCCGCAATTCGAACTAGAATTTGTTTTCGACAGGACATTAAACCACCATCCCTCGCCATGCCGAGACGTTCTTTCTGTGGATGTCACAGATTGGTTACGCCACACGTCCATCCTGCTGCTTACTGAAGCTGAAACTCGCCTAGGGCAGACCAATTCTTGGGGCGCTGCGCATTGTGCAGCCTAAACGCACGCAACAAACGTTCGCGCAAGTTCAGACAGCTGCCTCTGCTGGCTTGCCCCGTCTAGCAGAGTTGGGATGGGGGTGTATCTCTCGGCACGCCACCGCAGTGGATGCTTCCGAAGCGAGGGGCGCATTCCGCCGTACTGGGACCCCGCCTAACCAAGTTTGCATCACATTTCCCTCCAGCACGCCCCTCACGCCGCTGCAATAACGCAAACGACCAGGCTCTGGTACAAACCTAGCGCTCACTGGCGTTAGCGTATTGATGCCAGTTGCACCATCGTAATTGTGTACTACTATTGTTATTTAGTATTGTTTCGGAAGTACACTCATCGCACAAAAGTATTAGGTACCCCCTCAGAAGACCACACTAATCGCTCTGAAGCATTTTTTTTATTTTTTATGTTTTTTTAATCATCAGTTTTGTGACTGGTTTGATACCGCCCGCCACGAATTCCCCTCCTGCGCCAACCTTTTCGCTCAGAGTAGTCCTTGCAACCTACATCCTCTATTATTTGCTGGATGTATTCCAATCTCTGTCTTCCGCTGCAGTTTTTGCTCTATACAGCTCCCTCTACTGTCTCTTGACAGATGTCCTATCATCCTTTTCCTTCTCCTTATCAGCGGTTTCCATATATTCCTTTCCTCTGCAGTTCAGCGCAAAACCTCCTCTTCCTTACCTTATCAGTCCACCTAATTTTCAACAATTGTCTGTAGCACCATGTAGGGAAGCAGCATACTCACGCCTTATAAAATTCACATCAGTCTTTCCATTGTGTGCCAGCCTAGTCTGTTGTAACTAGTTCTGACGTCAAAAATATTGCGCAATATTTTAAAATGAAGTAAATAACGTGAAACGATTCTAGCTTGTCAGGAGTAATACAAAATCAATATGTGTTGGATATCAGTTCTATAACTTTAACCATTTTCGAAATTTTGATGTTTCTCTGTAAAAATCATTGGCGCAACAGAAAAGAGCTAGAAACTTAAAAATTTATATTTAGATTCCTTTTGCATAATAATTTAGTAGAAACAGTATTCTGGGTCTCACAAATTAAAATTTTAGTTGAAATTCATGATTTTCTGGTTTTACTCTTAGAAATTAAGGAAGCAAGATAGATTAAGTAGGCGATTAAATAAAGCTAGGATGTTTAAATTTAAGTAGAAGGGAGATCAGCTATAATCATAAAAATGTGAGAAGTTTCAACAGAATAACTATAAAACTATAGCTTGAAAGGGTACAGTACCGCCCGACATTGAAAATAGGTACAACATACTTCATTATTTTTGTCAGAACAACACTTTTTTTCTAATAATAACTCAGTTTCAATTAATACAGTGAAGCCGGATACCAGTGTGGGAAAGAATGACAATTTATTTATTTAATTGATCACATGTGCACTCCCACAAAATAAATTCCTACATCCAGTTTGGTGAGATCTGTGAAATGAATGAATGTATGGTCGTCTGCTAACCGCAGATAGTGAATCTGAATATATGATCATCTTTGAGACGATCCTTTGGCCACCTTTGGTGGAACCAAAGAGATGAAACTTACCGGAGCTTTGAGCGCCTGAAATGTGGCTGACCAATACGGTAGCATGGTCTTCCCCCACCTCGACAGAGGTGCGAGAGGACCTGAAGAACGGCCAGGTTTCAGCACTCTGCCGCTGGATCTTGCGCTGTTAAGACCTGTCTTCGTTGTGCTCCATAAAGACAAAAGAGTGGAGACATGGTATGCATGTGGAATATTTAAGAGTAGTTTGAAATAATAATTTCTCTATTTCAGGAACTTTTGTGGGGAGAATTAAATGTCAGGCAGGTAATATTAATGGGATCGTAGTAATGTTCGGAAGTGACCAACGGTCACAATGAAACCACGTGTAGCAATAAGTTGAAATACTTCCGTGTGCTTAAGTTAAGCTGAATTACTAGCGTGTGTACTATAAGTTGAAATATTTAAGAAATAGCGTGTGCAGAATTTGAAATTAGAGGCGAGTACTTCCACGTGGTGAGTACTGTGTGAGTCTCAATCTGTGTATGAGACAAAGGATAAAGAGAAGTACTCGTCCATGGTATCAGTTGAGGACTCGTGTGTGTGATGAATATGCTCTTAATATTACTTTGCATGTTATATTTCCATGCGACACTTGATTCAAACTATAATACTCTGAGAGAGAAGCAAGGTGAGTCAGCCGTCTATCTAGCAACGCCACTTGGCTTGCATTGCACAGGAAGACGTGCATATATCTCTAGAGTTCATAGTAGGAAAGAAGAATTACGAAGTGAGGCAGTGTCGTGTGAAACTGGGATAAATACTAATTGAAGTGGGAAAGCTGAAAATGATAGTGTTGTGACTATTTATTTTGTTGTATTCCTTGTTGTAGCGTGGTGTATGTCATGTAATTTGGGTATGTGTGGTTTGCATGGGAGAGTAGCAAGGTAGTTTCAAAAGGTTAGTGGGTTATGCTTGTTCCTTCTGTACCGCTCCATCTGGAGGAAAGTTTCGTGATGATGATTGTGAGAGTCGAAGTGTGAGATATAATAAAAGATCCACCATGCTATCCAGAAAGTGCACTGTAGCGTTAAATAATTACGAGACCATAAGGTAGTGAATCACCAATGTAAAGCCATGCCCACTGGGCGGAATTTCTCATGTGTTATTGTTGTAGGTTATATAATTTGTGTGTTTAGGTTATAGAATTTATCGGAATAAATAAGATAGTGAAAAGAAAAAGATTGGTGGATTTTTCCTTCGAATTGTATGTTGTCATGATGTCCCGAATTTATAATGTGTGCGCCATTCATATTCAGTGCGGTGGCCACGTGTTGATAAAAGCCGTTAAATAAAAGAAAAAAGAAAATGTGGTATTGCCAGTGCGTAGTGAACAGTCAGAGTTCTGTAAATTACTGATGGTCAGATGTGCGTTTCTGTTGCGTATTATTCATACAGGAGGTTGATTAGTGACTTAATTGTGAGTACGAGAGTTCATGTTACTCGATAAATAAGAATGAATCCACTCGCTTGGCAGACCACTCATCTTGCAGGCCTGACAGCTTGATGCCACAGTATGAGCAAGCCACGTGGGTGCTTCTCAAGCTATAGCGTATCTCCAACGAGCAAGTTCAGAGCTCGTCTACTGCGTATAGTGTAATTAAATTAATTCTCTCGCTCAAAATATTTGACTTAGCCACGTCAGACTTTTATTATGATTACTTACTTGTGCGCTGATTGCACAATTAAATTGAAAGCTTCATCGGCCATCAGCAAAGGAAGCGATGATTTATTCGATAACTTAAAGTGGTGCATTACTAGCCCAGCGGCTAGTCGGGTGAGCAGATTTTATCAGGCGTTCCCTTAGCCGTCCGCACCGCGGCTTTATATGTAAGAGTGCTGCGCTAGAAAAGGAAGGCCCCAGTTCTCTCCAGAAGCTGATTAGCGCACCACCTGTGCCGGGAGTCGCGTCGCGTCGGTATCGTTGATATAAACAGCCTCGGATGCAGTAATAAGTTACTCGGGATACGCGTAATCATGAAATCGTTTTCGAGTGAAGTGTTAATTTTGGGATGACGTTAATGATCTATCTTTAGTTTGCGCATGTCGTATTTTCACGTGCCGCTGCAGGACAGACATTCTACCATTATTAGCGTGGGGTTTGATGAAAATTATCATCAAATTATGGCGAGCATTCACTTAAACATTTAATTTGAACAGTTATAGTTGCATCAGTGCATTAGACACTTAACTGCTCTGGTAGTTGGATTGTGTGGATTCTTTTTGGTCTGTGACTTTCAGAATATAGTGAACATTTTAGAGAGAATGGTTTTTGATTATGAATCCCAGACAATCTCCTAATTCCTCAGAGCTATAAGCTGTAGCTATAAATGTATTTCTCGGATGAAGTGGGCACTAGGAATTCTAATTACAGGCTTCACGTTTTGCTAATCACTTTCTGATTGCCAATATTGTAGTTAGAGAGCCAGTGTTGAGAACGGCAAACAACAGCATTAAATAAATAATAGGAACATTTAACAATTATTACAGCCGCCGCCCCACAGCCACGCCACAAATACATCGATTCTCTCCTGTTTCGGTTTTTCCACAGTTCAAGTTTCACTACTATACAATCTTGTGCTCCAAACGTATACTCTCAGAAATTTCTTCCTCAAATTAAGGCCTATGTTTGGTACTAGTAGACTTCTCTAGGCTAGTGATGCTATTTTTTGCCAGTAGCAGTCTCCTTTCGATGTTCTACTTGCTCCATGTGTCATTGGTTATTTTGCTGTCTGGGTAAGAGAATTCGTTAACTTCAAATACTTCGTGACCATCATTCCTGATGTTAAGTTTCTCGCTGTTCTCATTTCTCCTAATTCTAATTAATTTCGACTTTCTTCGATTTACCCTCAATCCATACTCTGTACTCATTAGGCTGTTCATTCCATTCAGCAGATCATGTAATTCCTCTTCACTTTCTCTTGGGATAACATTGTAATCAGCGGATCGTATCATGGATATCCTTTCACCTTGAATTTTATTTCAGCTCCTGAACCTTTCTCCTATTTCCATCTTTGCTTCTTAAACGTACAGATTGAAAAGTAGGGGCGAAAGACTACATCACTGTCTTACACCCTTTTTAATCCGAGCATTCCGTTCTTGGTATTCTCTCTTGGCTGTTGCACATACTGATAAAATCTTCTTCAATGCAGAGATTGAAAAGTAGGGGCGAAAGACTACTTCCCTGTCTTACACCCTTTTTAATCCGAGCATCCCGTTCTTGGTATTCTCTCTTGGTTGTTGTAAATACTGATAAAATCTTCTCGGGTTGACAGCCGAGTCAATGTGTTGTTCTCCAGCAACGTTTCAGCAAGTTTCATACTTGCCATCTTCAGGCTAAGTAAGATAGCAAGTAAGAAACTTGCTGAAAGGTTGTTGGAGAACAACGCATTGACTCGCGCGTCAACCCAAGATTTTATATCGAGATTCGCCGAGATAGTTTTCATTCTCACTTTGTACAAGCTGTTTATTATCCGTCTCTATAGCTTACCCCTATTTTTCTCAGAATTTCAAACATCTTGCACAATGTTACATCGTCGAACGCTTTTCCCAGGTCGACAAATCCTCTGAACGTGTCTTGATTTTTCTTTAGTCTCGCTTCCATTATCAACAGCAACGTCAGAATTCCATCCCTGGTGCCTTTATCTTTCCTCGTCAGCTAACACATCCACAATTTTCTTTTCCATTCTTCTGTGTATTATTCTCGTTCGTGCCTACTTACGACGAATTTGCCTAAATTATCGTCATTGCAGTGCTTGTGTTTTTACGAAGTACGATGCAACATTCTTTCCGACACATGCATGTCCAAGGAGCAGGCACTGCAGCGACTACATTCGTTATGAATTAACGAAATGTATTCGCAGTGGTTAATATGGACAACTGTCAGCTGTGTAATGGAATGACGATAGTGAAACTTTGTGCCAGACTGGGACTCGAAACAGGATTTCCTGCTTATCACGCGAGGTCTCTTTAATCGATTCGTCTATCTGTGTTCGTCTCACGGCTATGTTCAAACCTCCACATTTCGTCAACCATGTCTACAACCTGCACCCGAACCTCCATTATGTACATTCCTTTATAGGGGAGGCATTTTAATTGAAAGTCACTTCCAGTGTCAACAGAGACATGTAATATTCCAGTACCTGTGTTGTGCAGAAGTACGACTGCAATGTGCCTTCGGTCATGCACTCATGACCGAAGGTATAGGCACTAAGAGGACGAATTTGCGTTGTCGTCGTTCCATTATACAGCTGATGGTTGTCCATATTTACAACTGCGAATACATTTCATGTATTTCATAATTTCTGTAATCGCCACAGTGCCTTTCTCTTCGGACATGCACATACGGCCGCAGGAATTCTGCATCGTACTTCTGAACAACATAGGCTCTGCAATATCGTATTTATACACCGACACTGGGCAAGTGACTTTCACTTAACATGTCTCCCCTGATTGGGAATGTAAGTATATAATGGACGTAAGAGTGCAGGCTGTAGCCACATGGGTGTGGATGTTCGGTCAAAAGGGGCTGGCTGCCTTCTGGGGGAAAATAAAAGTGAAGCATTCTAAGATGAGCTTGAAGGGTGTCAGGTGACATTCTCTCAGACCAATTATCAGAACAGTAAATATCCAAAGCAGTTCCTTTGGGTTATCTCTGTACCATAATCTCATTATGTATTCCAAGCCACAGGTGAGTAGCAATGCTTTTATAAGGAACGGCCCAGAAATTTCTCCTCTAAGCTTCACTTCCGATTTGGTATTGCTTAGAGTAAGTCCTATAAATTTAATTAGTTTTGGATACAGTCCGAAACCATGTAAAAGCTTTAGTACTGAATGTCTGTGGAGGCAATCATATGCCTCATTAGAATCTACGAATGTTATTTCCACAGGTTTCTCTTTCCTGTAGCGTGTCATAATCAATTTTGAACTAATTATCTATTCTGCGCAACTTCTCCATGGTCTGCAAGCTACTTGGTGTTCTATCAACTCCTGTTCTAGTTGTGCCTTGATTCTTCCATATAGGATCTCGGGTAAAATCTTATGTGCAGTCGAGGAGAGAGATTCCTCTGTAGTTGTCTGGTTGCTCTCGTCCCCCTTCTTCGTCTTCACATTATCCCTTGAATATTTCCACGTTTCAGCTAAACCTTGGTCTTCTCCACGTTTTATAATTTTTTTGTCCTGTGAAGACTCTCACTACTTCTTGAAAAGTTGGGAGGGGCGTCTAATTTGTTACGATCGGTTTTAACTTGGGTATTTACATCGATTTGTAAGAGTTTTTTGGCTTCTTCACAATTCAAAAGTTTATTAAACACTTTTTCCATGATTTCTGCATTTTATTTGTTACTGTGTGCCTTCCTTCCATCTTTATCTTTCAGTATTAGCGTCGGGGGCTAATAATGTTGTATTGTTTCCCAACGATTTGGTAGTAATTCCTGGAATAGTTTTTGTGGTAGTTATCTGCTCTAGCGTTCACTATGTCTTTATGGAATCCCCTCTTAATTCTCCTAACCTTTTTTGTGAATTTTTTCCTTTCGTTTTTGAGGATGATGGCACCTTGTTCTGATTTGTTTGTTTGAAACTTTAAGCATGTTTGGTGTTTTTCCTAACAGAATTTGTGACACTCTGGAGTCCACCATGCATGTTTTCTTCCAGAGTTCAGGGGAGCTAGTTTCTCGGCTTATTTCTTGAGACTTGTACCTGTACTTATAGATGATCTGTTATTTTAATGGTTTGTGTTATTTGTTGGTATTTGTCGTTTTTAATTAGCTAATTTGCCTCATACTTTCTTATTGTTTTATCGTTTCTTTATTCTTTTTGTTTAATGGTGTGAATTTGGTTTTAATTCTAACGAAGTAGTGGTCTGAGCCTGTGTCCACTCCTCCCAATACTTTACCGATGTAGATTTCCTTATGCAAACTTTTGTCTCTACAGACATGATTTAGTTGTCACTCCCTCTTCCTCCAGTCTGGGTGTTTCCATGTTTTAAGTGTATTTGGCATCCTCATGAAGTGTGTTGATTTAGATACAAGGCTGTGTTCTCTGCAGAGTTCTACAAGTCTTGAACATTCTTATTTGTAAAGTTGTATCGACCTAATTTCCAATTGTTGTTTTTGTGGTGGTCTTCAGTCCTGAGACTGATTTGATGCCGCTCTCCATGCTACCCTATCCTGTGCAAGTTTCTTCATCTCCCAGTACCTAATGCAACCTACATCCTTCTGAATCTGCTTAGTGTATTCATCTTTTGGTCTCCCTCTACGATTTTTACCCTCCACGCTGCCCTCCAGTACTAAATTGGTGATCCCTTGATGCCTCAGAACATGTCCTACCAACCGATCCTTTCTTCTAGTCAAGTTGTGCCACAAAATCCTCTGCTCCCCAATTCTATCCAGTACCTCCTCATTAGTTATGTGATCTACCCATCTAAACTTCAGCATTCTTCTGTAGCACCACATTTCGAAAGCTTCTATTCTCTTCTTGCCCAAACTATTTATCGTCCATGTTTCACATCCATACATGGCTACACTCCATACAAATACTTTCAGAAACGACTTCCAGACACGTAAATCAATACTCGATGTTAACAAATTTCTACAAATGTCTACATTTTATATCCTCTCTACTTCGACCATCATCAGTTATTTTGCTCCCCAAATAGCAAAACGTCTTTACTACTTTAAGTGTCTCATTACCTAATCTAATTCCCTCAGCATCACCCGACTAAATTCGACTACATTCCATTATCCTCGTTTTGCTTTTGTTGATGTTCATCTTATATCCTCCTTTTAAGACACTATCCATTCCGTTCAACTGCTCTTCCAAGTCCTTTGCTGTCTCTGACAGAATTGCAATGTCATCGGCGAACCTCAAATATTTTATTTCTTCTCCAGCGATTTTAATACCTACTCCGAACTTGTCTTTTGTTTCCTTTACTGCTTGCTCAATATACAGATTGAATAGCATCAGGGACAGGCTACAACCCTGTCTCACTCCCTTCCCAACCACTGCTTCCCTTTCATGTCCCTCGACTCTTATAACTGCCATCTGGTTTCTGCACAAATTGGAAATGGACTTTCGCTCCCTCTATTTTACCTCTGCCACCTTTCCATACGTCTGTAAAGAATTCGCGTTAGTATTTTGCAGCTCTGACTTATTAAACTGATAGCTAGATAATTTTCACATCTGTCAACACCTGCTTTCTTTGGGACTGGAATTATTATATTCTTATTGAAGTCTGAGGGAACTTCGCCTGTCTCATCCATCTTGCTCACGAGATGGTAGAGTTTCGTCAGGACTGGCACTCCCAAGGCTGTCAGTAGTTCCAATGGAATGTTGTCTACTACGGGGGCCTTGTTTCGACTTAGGTCTTTCAGTGCTCTGTCAAACTCTTCACGCAGTATCGTATCTCCCATTTCATTTTCATCTACATCCCCTTCCATTTCCATAATATTGTCCTCAAGTACATCGCCCTTGTATAGACCCTCTATATACTCCTTCCACCTTTCTGCTTTTCCTTCTTTGCTTAGGACTGGGTTTCCATCTGAGCTCTTGATATTCATGCAGGTGGTTCTCTTTTCTCTAAAGGTCTCTTTAATTTTCCTGTAGGCAGTATCTATCTTACCCCTATTGAGATAAGCCTCTACATCCTTACATTTGTCCTCTAGCCATCCCTGCTTAGCCATTTTCGACTTCTTGTCGATCTCATTTTTGAGACGTTTGTATTCCTTTTTGCCTGCTTCACTTACTACATTTTTGTATTTTCTCCTTTCATCAATTAAATTCTGGGTCTCTTCTGTTACCCAAGGATTTCTACTGGCCCACGTCTTTTTACCTACTTGATCCTCTGCTGCCTTCACTATTTCATTACTCAAAGCTACCCATTCTTCTTCTACTGTATTTCTTTCCCCATTCCTGTCAATTGTTCCCTTATGCTCTCCCTGAAACCCTGTACAACCTCTGGTTTAGTCAGTTTATCCAAGTCCCATCTCCTTAAATTCCCACCTTTTTGCAGTTTCTTCTGTTTTAGTCTACAGTTCATAACCAATAGATTGTGGTCAGAGTCCACATCTGCCCCTGGAAATGTCTTACAAATTAAAATCTGGTTCCTAAATCTCCGTCTTACCATTATATAATCAATCTGATACCTTTTAGTATCTCCAGGGTTCTTCCATGTATACAGCCTTCTTTTATGATTCTTGAACCAAGTGTTAGCTATGATTAAGTTATGGTCTGTGCAAAATTCCACCAGGCGGCTTCCTCTTTCATTTCTTAGCTCCAATCCAATTTCATCTACTACGTTTCCTTCTCTTCCTTTTCCTACTGTCGAATTCCAGTCACCCATGACTATTAAATCTTCGCCTCCCTTCACTACCTGAATAGTTTCTTTTATCTCATCATACATTTCATCAATTTCTTCATCATCCGCAGAGCTAGTTGGCATATGAACTTGTACTAATGTAGCAGGCATGGGCTTCGTGTCTATCTTGGCCACAATTATGCGTTCACTATGCTGTTTGTAGTAGCTTACCCGCACTCCTATGTTTTTATTCATTATTAAACCTACTCCTGCATTATATTTTCTTTGTTTTCCCAGATCGGCGTTGAAGCCTCCTAACAAGTTTTTTACATTTCTCTTATTTATTCTATTCACAATTTGTTCGAGAAGGACCCAAAATTTATCAATCTCTTCCTTTGTTTTTGTTATAATTTTTTCATTTGTAGGACCATAAGCATATATAATAGTGTAGTTTTTATTGATTGTTTTAAAAGTCAGAATTTCAATTCTTCGTGATATTGCTTGAAAATCAGTTACTAAAGCTATTATATTTATATTTTATATTCACTATAAATCCCATTCCAAATTCATTTTATATTTACATCGCAAATTAATTTGTAAACATGGATACACTGTGAACGTTCATAAGCTTCTCATCACTTTTTTTTAAAAAAATGTACATATGTGACTTAGAAATTCCTATCCCCAATCTTTTATGCATTACAATAGCAGTTCATCTACAGAACAGAAGAAGCTGTCAACAAGAAACGTTTTCAGTTTATTTTCAGGTTCTACTTTGTTGTCGGTCAGACATTTTACATCACTAGGTAAATGTTCAAAAAATTTTGTTGCAGGATTGTGCACCCCCTTTTTGTGCTAAAGACATCCTTGACAGGGGGTAATGAATGTCATTTTTCCTTCTGGTATTGTAATTATGTATGTCATTGTTCGTTTTTAACTGTAGTGGATTACTTACAACAAACTTCATGAGGCAATAAATACAGCATGAAGCAGCAGTCAGAATCCCATTTCGTTAAATAGATGTCTATAAAATGACCATTGGTGAACATCACGTATTATTATCACTGCACGTTTTTGAGTGATGAAGAGTTTCTCTCTTAAAGATGAGTTGTACCTTTCATTATTGACTGAAAATATGCAAAATGTGTGAACTTATTGATTTGTCTCTCCCCAAGATTTGCAAAGATTCTAAATGCAAATGTGGCTGTAGTAAGTTGTTCAAATGGTTCAAATGGCTCTGAGCACTATGTTACTTAACATCGGAGGTCATCAGTCGCCTAGAACTTAGAACTACTTAAACCTACTTAACCTAAGGACATCACACACATCCATGCCCGAGGCAGGAGTCGAACCTGCGACCGTAGCAGTGGCGCGGTTCCAGACTGAAGCGCCTAGAACCGCTCGGCCACACCGGCCGGCTAGTAAATTGTTCCGATATGCGCTTTCTCCAGTATAAATTTTCATCAATATGGACACCTAAGAAATAATAGAGATGTGCAGTCACTACTAATCATAGGACGAAGAATCTTTCCCAGTTTCGTAGTAGTTCTCTTGCCGCCAGTCGGACTGCAATATCGCCCAGCTGTCTCTGAGGCAGCGACGCCCATAGCCAGCTGAAACACCTTGTCGTCGCTCATCATGGATATGAATCAGATAGTACAACAATGAAACAGATAGTACAACAATTGCAGTAACATTAACAATATAATTCCACAAACGTACAGCAATGCTTAGCTGGCGTCACTCAGCGGGAATTTGATACTTAATTAATTTTTAATTTGAAGTGTATCTGTCTGTGAAAGATCTGGCACACTTATGACAACTGAATAAATAATAAATAAATAACCTGGCCATGTTTATCCATTGCGCAATTGACAGTAATAAGACGTAAAATAGAAGTTTGGGATGAATACGTAAGCATGTTCTCTGGTAGAAATATCACGTTTATTCAAGAAAATAAGGTAAACAATTAATAAATTGAAACTTCCTGGCAGATTAAAACTGTGTGCCCGACCGAGACTCGAACTCAGGACCTTTGCCTTTCGCAGGAGAGCTTCTGTAAAGTTTGGAAGGTAGGAGACGAGGTACTGGCAGAAGTAAAGCTGTGAGTACCGGGCGTGAGTCGTGCTTCGGTAGCTCAGATGGTAGAGCACTTGCCCGCGAAAGGCAAAGGTCCCGAGTTCGAGTCTCGGTCGGGCACACAGTTTTAATCTGCCAGGAAGTTTAATATCAGCGCACACTCCGCTGCAGAGTGAAAATCTCATTCTGGAAACATCCCCCAGGCTGTGGCTAAGCCATGTCTCCGCAATATCCTTTCTTTCAGGAGTGCTAGTTCTGCAAGGTTCGCAGGAGAGCTTCTGTAAAGTTTGGAAGGTAGGAGACTAGGTACTGGCAGAAGTAAAGCTGTGAGAGCCGGGCGTGAGTCGTGCTTCGGTAGCTCAGATGGTAGAGCACTTGCCCGCGAAAGGCAAAGGTCCCGAGTTCGAGTCTCGGTCGGGCACACAGTTTTAATCTGCCAGGAAGTTTCATATCAGCGCACACTCCGCTGCAGAGTGAAAATCTCATTCTGGGAACTAATAAATTGGTGATGGTTGCTGTACTCTCTGCTGAGTTCCAAAATTACATTTACAACGACGTCTTGGAGACCCCAGCACGATTTATCATTAATTATTAATTATAAGAGCGTCAGAGGAACCTTTCAATGGCGACATTCAGGCACGTATACACATGTAATAAAAATTCAGGACAAATATAAGAATAAAGAAAAATTTCACCAGTATGCATGTGGTTGGCAAACGGTCGTTCCCTTGGATTGAGTGCGCAAAGCAAGTTAGCAAGAATTCACAGATAAGAAGAAACTGTTCGCAGTTGCTCCATAGAAGAGGTTCTGAAACTAAATTGGAAGTTTTACCCCGAGAATCAGTAACCCTGACATGTAACGACTCTCACGATCTGAGAACACGTGGTTGTCATAAACAAATTCTGGATAAAATAAGGGTTAAAATTCAGAGTAACGAAGCAGATTGGACAGGATATATTACTGTGAGATAAGATTTGCGAACTTAAGGCTCTCAGATCCGTACTCAACATGTGTTATGACGACAAAAACACGTGGAAAATGGAGTAGGAACTGAAATCTAAGTCAGCGAAGTTTCAGAAATCTGTGCGGTTACACTATATTCGTGAGATCAACAACGAACTGTCAGATTGAATTGAGAAGATAAATCACGAGTACATATGTCGCAACAGTGGTAGAGGAGAACAATGGCTTGCATGCGTGGCTAAATGCAACTGTTTATAATGTTCTGAAATTAGTAAGAAAAATTCTGTGTATTGCTAAATGAGCGATGAGCGATGAGAGCAAGACGTTAATTTTGACTTAAGCTGAAATCTACAAAAATAAGATATTGAATTAACAATGAATAGACATACTTACACTTAGTATCGCCCGTCTCGCGTTTCCTGGAACACTGCCGAGCGGAATCTTTTGGAACCCATGCGTTCCATTCTTTCGGAAGTGCCCGGAGAGCTCCCTATTGTGTGGTGCCAACAAGTACAAGAGCTTCGTCCAAGACGAACAGAAACCTCTTTGCTGTCTGGTAAGTGCTGCGTAGATTTGGCTATTCTGCCACAGTAGCAGACTGTTTTTACTCCCACAGATCTAGATGCTGAAATTTACCTGGTACACTCTCATTCATACTTATCAGTCATCAGGTGAGAGGGGGGAAAGGATCTATTTACTGACATATTGCACATAGATGTATTCCATATGCGTATGAGGCTCCGATAATTACTAAAAATATTAGTAAAATTTGAAGTGAAATAAATGTAAATGTTGTGTGACTAGGGCCTCCCACTTCGGCAATTTGCGCGGCGATGGGGATGAAATGATGATGAACACAACACCCAATCCCTAAGCAGAGAAAATCTCTGACCCAACCGGGAATCGAACTCAGGTCCTTAGGATTGACATTCTGTTGCGCTGACCACTCAGCCACTGGGTGAGATGAAGCAAAGGTAAAATATCTTGTGGCCATCACACACACACTGAGCTGCTCAGTCTCTTTTGTTATGTAGTTGACAGTTTGAGCCCAGAACTGAGGTGCCAGAGGTGGGTACATTAAGTTAAATGATAAACAAAATGATGAAAAGTGAAACGTCCCCTTTGAACAATTATACAGGACTGTGCTTCAACTGACACACAATATTTTGTTAGCGCAACGCAATCTGACTTTCAAAATTCCCTACTAAAGAATGGCCCTGACAAACATTAAACTATACCTTTCACAAATCACTTACCTCACAAAAATCTTCGCTGCTCAAGCTACTGCAGTACAGCGAGCGCCACTACTGCCAGCTAAATAGAAGATTCAAACTACTGAAGGCACTAACTACTGATAGGGATAGTTAGCAAATGAAAGATATTAATAGAGAGCAAACAATGTATTTACCTTAATATCATCACAAGTCATAATATATATATCAGTTCATGACAAATTAGAAACCTCCGCCATCTCTCTCCCCACATCCACCACTGCTGGCGGCTCACCTCCAACTGCGCAACGCTACGCGCTGTTCACAGCCAGCTGCCTAACACTACAATGGCGAGTATTACAACAATGCAAAGCAGCCACAGACTGCACACAGCACAGCCAGTGATTTTCATATTGAGCGCTACGTAACGTTGCCAATAAGAAAACATAAACAGCCTACTTACATAGAGAAAACATAAACAGCCTACTTACATAGAGAAAACATAAACAGCCTACTTACATAGCCCCCATGCTCCCCACAAAAAATTTTTACAAATGGTGTTGGGCACTGGCCAATACAGATTTGACAAAAATTTTTCACAATTACAGTAACAAAGATATAAAATGCACACACTTATTGATACAATGTTGGTCAACAGCTAAAATTTTGTCTCACAGTCCATAAAGACAGTCCTAATCGTACATAACAGGAGAATAGCAGTGTTTTTCTCAATGTCTGAGCAGTAAAAGAAAATGCACACGGAAGTAGTGGATTTCCATGCAGTCTTGAAGAAGTAGTGTTGTCCTTCCAACGGAAAGACAGTGCTGACTCTTGACATGCTGAAAGGTAATGGGCCACAATGGAGCAAACCCACAGCAGAGTCAGTCGAAGTTTTGATGAATATTGGTAGGTAGGTCATCACCGAGCAGACCCACTGTAGTCCTGGTAGAGATTACGGTATTGGTGGGCCACCAGAGGCGCAGACCCACTGCAGTCCTTGTAGAAATAATGGTACCGATGGATCATCAAAGATGTAGACCCACTGTAGTCCTTGTAGAGATAATGGTATTGGTGGGCCACCAGAGGTGCAGACCCACTGTAGTCCTTGTAGAGATGGCCAGCAGCCATCTGTTGCGATTGTGCAGGTGCACATTCACCATTGAAGAGTCTTGCGGAGAATATAGCAAGTCCATAAACCACCACTTGTGCACCTACAAAGTTTCTGGAATTGTCCTTAGAACCAGCAATGCTGTTATCCAGTCCCTTGCTGAATTATAAACACACGTGCAAACACTAACAGTCCCAACTTCTCACATATTGTCCATATACTATGACCAACAGAAACGTGTGCAGTGAAATGGAACTTACAAGTTACTTAATTTGATGAACTGGTGTCAAGTACAATTTTATAACATGAGAATACAATAACAAAGGTACAAAATACATCATTAAAAACATAACAATATAGAAAACATTTGTAGTAATAGGGGCTTTACAAAAGAATAGAAATAGACATATACGTCAGTGTTACAGGAATTATGACATGAGTACATACATAGAAGATCAGAATAATTATTGAAACATCAACTTCACACATGAGCATTTAAACAGAATGAATAATGTCTAACATCTTTACAAAGTAAATAACATATTATTAATGCCAATTATATTTGAGGATAACAGTATTCCTCATCATAGTGAATGTAGCTTAATATTAAAAGAGAAAAAAATTCTATGAAACTACACAGAGACAGGAAGAAAACAAATACACAAGGGTACACAAACACATAGTGGGATCACCAATAGGAAAGGACAGGGTTTGTTTTCAGTGTAACATTTGGTACTGCAGTCCAACCCAAAACTTCATATATCTTTCCTCTTATTTCATCCTTTGTTTCCACCAAAAAAAATTCTAACGAAGCATGCTTTCTGTGTTTATATGTTCACACATTTCTTACCTCATTTTTATTTTCCATTATCTTACCTCATCATTTATTTCCAAGAAAATCCTACCTAAACCTGTTTTCTCAATGCATTTCTTCCAATTCATCGCAACTCATTCTCTTATAGGCTACCCCCTCTTAAGCTAACTTAAATCTACTGAGCTCAGATGCTAAACTAAGGGACGAGGCAATGCAGCATCACATAACAAATCAACACAAACAGCAATGCAAAAAATGCAAATTGGCAAAGCTAGCAGCATAAATGAGCAAAAGTCAAATTCAATAACACTATGCCTGGGAAACAGCAGCAACTTATACCTAAACATGACATAGCGCAAGCAGAAAAAATATTACACTAAAATGGCCATGTCTAATACCTATGTCACATCTTAACATTAGAGTGATGCATCACAATTTATTCTACAAAAGAAATTACCAAGTACTTGAAAAGAAAATTATGTGTTACTGTTATTAGTTCCTTCTTATTGTTCTTTCCTTTCCAAGTGCTCCTTTTTTAAAGAATGTGGATCATAAAATAATTATGTAATAGATCTGTTGACAGAAAGTGATCACATTAGCAAATGCATTTCATTTTATAAAAGCAATGCTGCAACACAGCTGAAAAACAGGTATCAAATAAAATAAGCAATTACGCAAACCAAAGCATAAAAATATCATTCAATAGTCATGTGACATTTCATAAGTTAGTAGAAATTCTCTCAACTCTCGTAGAAAGACGCTTGTCGTAATCAGGTGTGCAGATGTACGAATATTTCCCATCAATTCATAAGCATTTCAGTAATTAGCACAAAGCGCGAGTAATCATATGTTTTCAAGTAACGAGGGTGTCGCATTAGCGATGAAAGGCACACCCTAATGGCTTGTTCTCCAGGTGTTTGACACAGCTGTGCGCCCACAACGCATTACAAAAATCATATGTTTTCAAGTTCGACCGTGTCGTTTTTGCGATGCTTTCTACAAAGGAATGGCAGAAGCGAGGTTAATGGCGTCTTTGTTTTTTCTTTTTTTTTCTACCTGTGCCGCTGAAAAGGGCTCGCAATAATGGCTTTTTCTCCAAGCGTCTGACACAGCTGGGTGCCCGCGACGCATTACGTGCAGGTGGTCACTTAACTTTCGTACGGAAATATTTACGACAGGAGATTCTGCTACTGTGGTAGTCTCATATAAAAATATTTCACAGGTCAAGAATTAGCGTTGCAAATCTGTAGAAACAAAATGCTATTGATATAACTGTGTCCAAAAAATGTTCAGTGGCATTGTGATACATTCACACATGATTCACACATGTCATAACTCTTAAAGTACGATTCTTGGCTTCCAACAACCTTTTCATAAATCAGAGTCCCTAACCCCTACTCCTTATTCCTTACCTTATTACACATATACATATTCATATTCATCAACACGTCTTCGATATTTCATCATAATAGCTACAGAGCATAATCAGATTCCTCATATAGCATCAGCTTATTTATCATAAACATACCTCAACAGCATAGTACACATCGTCGTCGTAATAATAACATCATAACACTTCAGTCAAATCTTAAAATCGTCGTAACTTCCTCCAATAATTTCAAAACGTAAAAAAAATTCTCTGCTCATTTCAATAGTGTCATCTACCTCAAACGTACTTTAAAATCATGCTCCCTTACCAAATATACCATTCAAATCTCTCATAGTATCACAATGGTTCCGAAAAAATATGAACAGTTTACAAAGTACAGACAAAATACAGTTTCATAAGTGTGAAGTTATCCAACCGTGTAATTGCGTAAACATGTGTCACTGATGCAGTAAAATAAATGTTTGTCTCTCTCAGTTAAATAATCAGATAGCTGTGTAATTTGTGTGTTAGAGAAATAAGGTACCGATGTGTAAAGTTGTAGAAGCAAATACCATATTAGCTAGGGTTCCTTGTGGTTGCCACACACATGGTACACAAAGTAAGCGTGTACCCCCCTGAGGATTAATGTAATTATACCCTCAGGTGTTACAGATTACAGCAATGGAATGAAATGTATCATGGAAAACTTTCTTTGTAATTCAAAAATCTTTAAAAATAAATGTTTTAAGTACAAAATTAATCACTCAAATACGTGTACTGTAGCGCTAAATGTGCGTCTTGTTGCAACATAATCTGTGTGGAAGTGTCGTAGTTATCGTCCTCCGAAAGCTAAGTTCTGCAGAAGTCAATGTACTTACCTCATAATACACAAAAGTGAAATGCTTTGCGTATAAATGTCTTAGTTATTACGCTTATTGCCGTGATGAGGAAAGTACTGTGCTGTAACGTATTGTTGTGCTACGGAAAAGGCAGTCTCATTGTAGCTATACCACAAAAGTTACTACTAAAACATGTTTTGATTTCCAGAAGAATTCAGAAAAACTGTGCAGATATAAAACAGATACACCGCAAAAGCAACATTGTAACTTGTCACTCATTAGTAGCGTCGTGATAAAAATCGTGTAGCTGTCACATAAACTAACCTCTGTGTCATCTGGTATCTCTCAGAAAGCACTTTAAATACAGAATGTATTTTCAGGTAACCAAAATGTTGCATTAAAATCTCATTAGCAGTACTGGTAAATGTTCTAAGTATGTGAGCCTTATAGTCGTTACGTAATCGTACAACTAACAAGCAAGAATGTACACACACAATAACACTGTGACGTCTGTTCACTATAACAATGCATTCGTCATTTCTGTTTAAATAAGTTCTCTTGGTTCTTGATTGGATATTTAACTTCAAACATTGTTGTATGTTAACAGATTCTAAGTCTGACAAAGCATATTAGTAATGTGAAGCGAAAAATTTTATGACAAAGACTAAGTTAAAAAGCAGATTATCTCCCAATAAATGGTTTTACATGTGAAATGTGGTGTAGCCCTTTACTCTTCCTAGCACGCAGAGTTTCAACTTTAACGCAATTATCATGTGGTATACGTCGGTAAAGAATACTGGAATTTTGCTCAAGGTTAGCGTCAATGTTATTTTTCCCTGAGTCAGCGGGCGCACGCGGCTGCCTGCGGTGTGAGTCATTGTCTGTTTCTTTGTTGGCGCGCGCCGTTACTGGGATTAGGAGGCCTAACTTCCACAAATTCGCCTTGCCCAGAGGGCCCAGCTCTGTTTAAAGCTCGCCAGTTCTGATGGAATTCAGGTCTGTCGTTATGTCGGTAGTTGACATAGTTTCTTGTTTGTCGGTCATGTGGTGGAGAATTTCTCCCGGAATCGTAATTGCGTGGTGGACCGTTGCGTCTGAAGTTATTCTGTCTCCCTTGATAATAATTATTTTGGTTCCCATATTGTCTGTTTCTCTGATTGTCTCTGTGATAGTCATTACTGCGGCGAGGTGATCTTTCCCTGTACTTATTACTACTCTGCCAGCGGTTGTCATACGGGTGGTGTCTATTTTGGTCACGATTTACGTTGTAAGAATAGAATTGTCGTGTCCAGTTATTGTTTCTGTCGTCACGGAATTGTGACGGATGTGCCCTGTAGTGATTGTTTTGCTCCTGTTTTCGCGTTCCGCGGTTGTCAGTGTCAATTTCCAGTTCTTGTAACAGTCCCTGAAAAGCTTCAATGTCATCTTTGCAACGTCCTGCCAAAATAATATGCCGTAAGTGTTCAGGCAGTTTGATTAAGCAAATGCGGATGAGTTCTGAGGGGCTGTATGGGTTTGATAAGTACTGATTCTTGTGCAACATGTCTTCAAAATATTTGACAAGACTGGAAAATTCAGATTGTTCAAAGTGTTTCATCATCATGATGCTATGTTTTACGCGGTCTTGTGTAGCTTGAGACCAATATGCTGAGAGGAAGGCGTGGTAAAATTCTCCTTCACTGTGAAAATCGTGAATGACCGATCGCATTCTTACAGCTGGTTCATTCTCCAAGTAGCCACACATAAATTCTAATCTGTGTTCTAACGACCAGTTGGGAGGAAAACAATGAGAGAATTGATGGAGCCATGCTTGTGGATGAATGTCGTTGCCAGAATTCTTAAATGTTTTGAATTTACGTGTAGTAATGAACAGCTTATAGTCAAAATCGTCATGTCGGCGAGTCGCATATCGGTCATTGTTAGGTCGTGTCGGCCGTTCCATCTCAAAATTCGGTGCACATTGCCAATTTCTTTCATAACTTCCGAAATGCCCTGTGTTATTATTTTGCGGCTTTTCCGTGTTTCTAAGTCCCTCTTCCCGTGTTGGAGCGCGAGTGTCCTCTGAAATACGTAATTCTTGTATTACCTGCGTCAGCTGATCTTGTACTTCCCGGATTTCTCTTTGGTGTTGTGTATTAATTTGATTCTGATTTTGTTTGAATTTTCTGATTTGTTCATACTCTTCTGTGTCAGTGAAGGCTACGGGTCTTGTGTCATTCAGATCATCATCTACCTTTGTAGATAAGTTAGTGTCCTGATCCGAAAGTTCGGCTACTTTCTCCGATAGTGTACTTATTTCTTCAGTGTGTTTTTCTGAACCAAGTTTCAGAGTATCGACTGTGTCCTTAAAGTTTTCCTGAGTTTTTGCAAGTTGCGTAACCGAATTGGTAGATGCAACTGAGTCAAATTTAGCTTGCAAGGTCTCATGATTTTCATGAACAATAGTTTGCAGTTCTTTTATGGCTGCTTCGTGCTTCTGTAATACATTTTCATGACGCGAAAAAATAGGTTGGAAATGCTCACAAATTTGTGTTTTTACGTCATTACAGACTTTTTGACATTTCGATTCAATGTGATGTAACTCAATAGTTAAATCTTCACGCGTTTGTTCAAGAGTTTGTTCCAATGAGTCTAACTTTTGAAGCTGTTGCTGTGTTTGTCTCTGATTTTGTTCCATTGTGTCTAACTTTTCAAGCTTTTGCTGTGTTTGTCTCTGATTTTGTTCCATTGTGTCTAACTTTTCAAGCTTTTGCTGTGTTTGTCTCTGATTTTGTTCCATTTGTTGCATTAATTGCAATAATAATGTATTAGTGTCTGGAATCTGTTTCTCTACGCTTTTCGGCAGTGCATTTGCACCGGTAACATTCACATTTTGACAAGCAGAAAATGCGTCTTGACTTATTTGAGAAAACGGTGATAACCCAAAACCTGAATCTACAGTATTTGCGAAATTGTGTCCTGTCATTTCGGATTCCTGAGACGAGCTGTTGCCGACCGATCGATCGATAATGCTTCCCTCTTCACTAATTGTTTCACTGTCCGTACCATTGTTTGCCGCCCGCTCCATTTCCCTATGCACGATTACCAAATTACTACTTTGAACATCAGTTAATTCATTACTCTGCGGCGCTAACACACTGCCTTCGTCTTCACTGTCATTTCTCAGTTTACTTTGGAGCCTAGTATTACGTTTTTCACACGCCATTATTGTCACAGTATTTCACACGACAACACAGAAAAACACAATTTGAAGAGCAAAATAAAATAACGTAGCAATGGAAATAATGTCTAGTTAATTGCAGCTGCGAAATACTTGGTGCAAATCTACATGCATGCCACAACTGTTTTACTATACAACAATGAAAGGCTGCAACTACAAAGGAGATTCTCTCTACAATTACGCGCTAGCAATAAACAAAAGCTACACTAATTACACAAACTACAAGAAAAAATCAGAAGATTCCAGTGAGGTATCCTAGGCTAAGGGTCGACATATGAAACGTCCCCTTTCAACAATTTTACATGACTGTGCTTAACCTGACACACAATATTTTGTTAGCGCAACGCAATCTGACTTTCAAAATTCCCTACTAAAGAATGGCCCTGACAAACATTAAACTATACCTTTCACAAATCACTTACCTCACAAAAATCTTCGCTGCTCAAGCTACTGCAGTACAGCGAGCGCCACTACTGCCAGCTAAATAGAAGATTCAAACTACTGAAGGCACTAACTACTGATAGGGATAGTTAGCAAATGAAAGATATTAATAGAGAGCAAACAATGTATTTACCTTAATATCATCACAAGTCATAATATATATATCAGTTCATGACAAATTAGAAACCTCCGCCATCTCTCTCCCCACATCCACCACTGCTGGCGGCTCACCTCCAACTGCGCAACGCTACGCGCTGTTCACAGCCAGCTGCCTAACACTACAATGGCGAGTATTACAACAATGCAAAGCAGCCACAGACTGCACACAGCACAGCCAGTGATTTTCATATTGAGCGCTACGTAACGTTGCCAATAAGAAAACATAAACAGCCTACTTACATAGAGAAAACATAAACAGCCTACTTACATAGAGAAAACATAAACAGCCTACTTACAAAAGGCTCATGTCGAGTTCCTCCACATTTAGAAACATTACAAAGTGAAGCGATGTGTACGTGCCGGCCGGGGTGGCCGAGCGGTTCCAGGCGCTACAGTCTGGAGCCACGCGACCGCTACGGTCGCAGGTTCGAATCCTGCCTCGGGCATGGATGTGTATGATGTCCTTTAGGTAAGTTAGGTTTAAGTAGTTCTAAGTTCTAGGGGACTGGTGACCTCAGATGTTAAGTCCCATAGTGCTCAGAGCCATTTGAACCATTTTTTTTTTATGTGTACGTGCGACTCGTTGTATGGAAACAACGCATTAGGATGGGCGGATGTGGAGCCGCTGCAAAATGGCTGAAAGAAGCTATCGTGTTTGAATCTGCCTATGCCCTCACCAGTAAGTAGTTGCCTGATTTGCTGGTGTAGCAACGCGGAATATCATACGTATCTGCAAGGTCTACAAGGTCTAATTTCAAACATTAGTCATAGTTAGTGAAATCATGTTACTGTGCACGTAGTCGGTAAAAACGCAACCATCATAGAATCACTTTTTGTCCGTCTGTCCGTCCGCTTGTTAATAATTCGTTTTCTCAGGAAAGGGCAGAGATATCAAGTTGAAATTTATGTCAAATATTAAGGTCTTCAGTCTCTTGGCAGTGTAAAAACTTTAGGCTTCTGAGGTAATGCAGTCAAAATGTTCGACCAATTATGTCACGTGTTTCGATACTCGCAAACTCACTCATGAAAACTTACAGATGAACTATGAGTATGCAAATTAAGTTGGTACGGATCCTTAGAGCTCAAATCCTACTCGCACTTGTCCGGCTTTTTTTTATGAAATAATTTATTCTGGTGCTAGTCACAATTTTCTCTCACATACACTGAGGTGGCAAAAGTCTGGGATAGCGATATGCACGCATACAGATAGCGTTAGTACCGCGTACAAAAGGTACAAAATGGCAGTGCTTTGCCGGAGTTGCTATTTGTATTTAATAGGTTTGTTTATAAATAAATCTTCTACCGCCAGTCACGATTTTTCTTTATTTACTTCTCGCACGACCCGTTTCAAGTGAGTTTTTTGTGAGTGTTAAGCCATTTCCTTTCATGCTGTTAATGTGTCAGAGTCTGCTTCATTTCGTTGACTTTTAAGTTTTCTAATGGTCCATTTGCGCAGAGTTTCACACACACTAAACATCACACACAACTTGTTGTACATTTTACACATTGAAAACATCTTATACAAGATTTTTTGTGCCGGATGGTGGTCGCTGAGAGCGTGCAGATACCGATCTGTTTGTGTCGGTTTCCTGTAGACACTGTGGCTGAGGTGCCCATTATGGGCATATGGACGCTCTCAGCCACCACCATCCGGCACCAAAACGTGGGCGCTGTGAATACCCTCGTCCATTGTGCTAAAGTCGTCCCAGACGCTGAAGTCTGCCACTAGAACTGAGCCACCTTCGAAAAGCCTTCCGGGAAAACGGGTACAGCCACGGACAGGTGTCACAGACTATATCTGGTGTGACAAGCAAGAAACACACCAACAGAGAAGAGAACACCACCGAAGAAGAAAGCAAGAAACTTGTGTTTCTGCCTTTCTGTGGTACAGTGTCGGGAAATATCAGCCGGCTCCTGAAGGGACATAACGTTTCATCGGTTTTCAGGCCCCCAGCAAAAATTCGACAGCTCATGAGGCCTGTGAAGGACGATTTAGGGCTTAAAACGCCTGGGGTGTACAACATACCACGTCAGTGTAGCTGTTACTACGTCGGCCAAACAGTACGCACTGTGGAGCAACGCCGGACGGAACACGAGAGGTGCTTACGCCTACGCTATCCAGAAAAATCAACCGTGTCAGAACACGCCTTAGAAAATGGACACCGAATTCTATTCGACAAAACTTCTGTCGTTATGTGGACGAAGGTATTTTGGGATAGCGTCATAAAAGAAGCTATTGAAATAAAAACCTCTGAAAACACCATCAACAAGGACGGCGGTTTGCAGCTCAGCACAGTCTGGGACCCGGCCATCGAGAGGTTAATACGGACGCGACGGACGCGGGACGAAGGCATATATGGCGAGGAAGAGAGCACTAGTGACGTCGCAGACAGGAGTGGCGCCATATAACGACGCGGCCACAGCGACACAGCAGTCATTCTTACCACTTGACAATGACTGAGGAGAACTCGGCTGAAAGATCGTGGGATTTTAACCACCTGACGCTGCTGGAAGCCCGAGAAAATTTTATTAATTCATATTACCGCGAAACCATGCAATCATGCATAAAATTAAGATGTGATTATGCTTCTCAGTTAATTGAAATCAAGATGTCTGCGATGCCTTTCCATAGCATTTTGGGAATTAAAATTTATGTACTGAACAGATTAATCACCTTAGATATTGTTTTATATTGATTCACTAAATTGAACCACGTCTCTGTTTAATCGCACTCGGATGCTCAGTGAATCATTTTGTTTTATTGCATTTTGTCTGAAAGGTAGGTAGGTACCTTTCAAGATGATATTATATATAAAGACAGTGTTTTGGGCAAGGTTGGCTGCTTGTTTTACTTGTCTGCAATTGAAAGGTGCCCGAACTACACATAGAAGGGGCGGTATGCAGACGCTAGGTGACTGTGGATGTAGTCATACAGAAGACGTGTGTTGGCAGACGCAGTGGCAATCGTTAGCTGCGTTTGTACTTAGCCTTCAGCTTTCGTGCGAACTTTAGTGTAATAAGTGTTGCCTGGTCGTTTCTATGTGGTCTCAACAGGTTTCCTTGGTTGACATCGTCAGAATTGTAGGTGGTGGCATACCCAGCTAGCTCATAGACGCCATAAGTGAGCACGCTCTTACTCTCTGTTATAAACATGTCATGGGCACTAAAGAAATTTTGAAGATGACCGATGTCGGCAGAAACAGATCACGATTAAATAATTTTCTGTATGAAATAAAAAATAAATCTGAAATATATATCACTACTTTTCTCCATGGACAAAATGTCAATTTTTTCCAGGAACTGGAAACGTACCATTTTGAATTCCTCCCATACTTTGTTAATAACACCTCCCTCACCACATTAATTCGCTCCGGCCCGTTGTCATTTGTTAAAAGATTTTGTTGTTGGTCTGATTTGAGTTTACTGAAAGTTTCTTCTCTTGTCTGCGTACTGTAACTATCTACTTTCTTTCATTTCCCATGGAATCCATAATGTCTTACTTCGTTCTAATTACGCTCTTACTATCTATATTTTCTCGCCATTCACCACTGCTCAGGTGTATCCGTATCTCGACAAACTTTTTTTTTACTTACTACTTTTTTGATAGATTGTCTTGCAAAACTCCCTAAAACTGAGCTCGTACTGGTCATTACACAGCGAGATGGCGCAGTGCCTAGCACACAACATCACATTAGGGAGGAGTACTGTTCATATCTTTATCTGCCCATCGGGATTTAGGTTTACGGTGATTTCCATGAATCGCCCGAGGCAAATTCCATGATCCCTTGAAAGGGAATGGCCGATTTCCTTCCCAATCCTCGAAATATTCTGAGCTTGTATTCCGTCTCTAATGACCTCGATGACGGGACCTTAAAACCTAATCTTCATTCCTTCCGCATAGATCAATAACCGATATAGCTGCCATCCAGAAACCACAAATATTACTTTACAAATGGAAATAAACACACTGCAGAAAAGAATTCACATCTGTCTGGGATTCACAAATAGCTTCGGAGTATGGTTCTATAACTCCTCGAGGTATTGCTTGGGCTTCATAGTAACCATTACAGTAGTCGGTCATACTTTGCCGTGTCTGAGGTTTTCTAGGCTCTACTGCCTGAGCGCATAAGTAAGCTTGTTTGCGCCCTACCTTTTCGCTACACAATACAACCCTCTTGCATCGACGGCCATTATCCAGGGACCTGATATACTGTCTGCAGCTGAGGCGTGAGAGTGGTCCATAACAGGCTACTCTTACTGACCTTTAACAAAAGAATGATAGATGCCGAGTTTAGACATTCCGATTAACTTTTAAGGTTGTGTTCTGCCTTTCGGTGGGTCTTGTCAGGGGAAAGCCTCGTCAGAGGGGCCCACCGCATGAGCGTCTAGGGAAGTGATTTCAGTGGTGGTTTCCCGTTGCCTTCCACTGATGATGATGAAATGATAATGAGGACACACAATACCCAGACCCTGTGCGGAGAAAATCTCCGACCCAGCCGGGAATCGAACCCGAGCTCCTTGGCATGACAGACCGCCGCGATGACCACTCAGCTATCGAGGAGGATACATTCCGATTAAGAACCCTCTAAATGATCCAGCAGATACCACAGATAGCCTCTGGTTAATTTTGGGAAAACTGCTTGCGATTAATTCCAGCAGAATTACGGGCGCCAGTTAATAACTTCCATAACCTTTATTGTCGTGGCAACAGGGCCTGGCAACTAAGTATAGGCAGTGCTGTCGACGACTCACCTGGTCTCATTATCCAGAGGCCAGAATGCGTTTATAAGGAGCGGCTAGTAGCTCCACTGACATTTCGTGCGCCGTTTGAAGGCTGTTGACATTATCCTCGTGACATGCTGCTATAACCTAGCTGCTCTCTACTAGATTGGACCGTCGATTGTTATACGGACTAACACTTGCTGTGCTTATAACGAGAAAGGGAATAGCTTACGAACTTTCAGAATTATTCTTCCACCATCAAGTTTACTCTCTCACATTAGCTCCGCTCTTTCAAATTTTGTGAACTTTAACTTTGTTCGGTGGTTAGTTAATTGTGAACTAATAAATGCTGTGCACGTTGGTAGAAAGGAACCAAATAAGTATGTAAGAAAGAAGCAGCGAGAGTATCGGCCACAGTTCAGAGGCACAAGACTCTAACTTAGCATACATTTGGTAAAGGCAAACATTTACCCAGATTTCATGACATTTGGCAGCTGCAGGTGACGCTGAAACAGCTACAAAATCGACAACAACAGCAACAACATAACAGCAACGGGCCAGCTTGGAACAGTGCCTGGGCTTGCAAGCCAAACTGACGCAGCAGCTCCCCCTCGAGCAGCCAATACGCCAGCCTCGTTCTTTCTGCCTTTTCAGCCAGATACTGAGGAATGGGACAGCTATAATTGCTGCTCTCTCTGCATTTCCGGAAATGTAATATATCTCATACGGCGCTGTAACGAGCTTGTCTTCTGTCTACTAACGTGACACTGCTGAATCTGGTTAAGTCGTTAGTAGATCAAGAAACATTCGACTATTCAAAAAATTTGCACTTTACTATCATTCTATTATGAAGAAAAGTGTCACGCAGTAGGAACCAAACCAGAATTTTTTTTTTCTCGGTGAAGGAAGTATTCTAATCAAACTGACGCAGTACTGGTAGCTCAGCTTCAAGGTTTTTCCAGCAAATGCCGTTTTACGTGTACGATGGAGTGCCTAGCAGAATATTAAAGTATTGCGCTGTACACGATAGCCCTGTATTTAACCATATTTGTAATTTTCCTTTGGGAATGGTCAGTTCCTGAATGATTAAGGTATTCAGTAGCAAAGACGCTTTATAAAAAGGGAGAAAGGGATGATGTAGACAAATTTAGACCTATTTCTATGTCATCAGTGTTTGGTAAAGTTATTGAAAAGGCTGTGTATGTAAGGATAATTGATCATTTTATATCACGCGATTTGTTATCAAGTGTACAGCTCGGCTTTAAAAGTCGTTAAACAACTGAAAACCCTGTATTCTCTTTCCTCTGTGAGGTACTGGATACGTTAAACAAAAGGTTTCGAACGCCCTCATAAATAAGGACACCTACGCTCTCATTGGATATTCCCAATTGCTACCAGCCTAAAAGCATCTGATGACCTGCGTTCGATAGCGCATCCCCCTCCTTGCTTGCTGTGAAGTGACAGCTCGCTAAAAGGACGTCGACCAATTATTAATATTTCAAGTGTATATGTTTTGTCTGGGTTTTTCTCATGCGTATGACTTAGTAAACATTATTTACTTTGTGGTGCCTTTCGACGATCTTGACAGGCCGTCTGAAAAGTTCTCTTCACTCTTCAATTCTAGACTTGGTTGCAGTAACAACTACGCAGTGCACATTGAACAGGAACTATCGGCCACTCCACATTTCTTTTGCACCCTTTCAATTCCTGGCACCCTTTACAACATACTCGAAGCCAAAATGGATCGTCTTGAAGTGTTAGGCATACCTACGCCTTTTATTACTGGTAACTGTTTCTCTGTTGGTGTTTCTTCGGAACCCTGATAGCAAAATTTGTGTATCGCGTGTTTTGAAACAACTGTTGCCCCTCAAATAGTTGCCGAGACCAAGATCATTCCTCAGCCTGAGGAACCTATTTCAAAACTAGTAGGAAGAAAATATTTCTCCAGAGTAGATCTACCAGAGGCATGTCCACAGTAATCATTGGACAAGGCTTCCCAGCAGTTCACTGTCATCACTTCTCCCTTGGACTTCTATTGAAACACTCACCTGCCTTTTGACGTGACTAGTGCCTGTGCAATGTTTTATGCCTGATCGTCAAAAATGTTAAAGCCATTAACAGAATCGTTCAACTGTATAATCTTAAAGAATTACTATTCTTCCTGAGCAAAGTCTGTTATAATTGGGTATACATCCCAGAGGCATCAGAAATAACTAAAGGCGCTAAATTTCAGTGAACCACAATTTCAGCCTTTCAGTTTATAGAATTTTTCAGAAAGAACGGCATTTGACACATTTTTTCTAGTCCTTTTCATCCCATCTCTAGCAATGAAGCTGAGTGTTCTGTACCGCTTGGAATGGCACTGTTGATTTTCCTGTGGAAGACGCTATATCCCGTCGGTAACGCATATCTGTGACGTCACTATGACGTGTACATGCACAGTGTCGACCATCGTGGACGTCAATCATCTTTCGTGGTCGTAACGACTGATATATAATTATGCAAATAACGAGTGTGAATCTGGAATGTTCTTATTTTTCATAGAAAGAAAAGGCAACAGTACTTTTCAAAATTGCTATGAATGTACTAATTGAAGATACAAGTTGCTGCTTTAATTGTTGAGCAAGAATGACTACCACAATCACAACGATACTCCGGATTTACAACATTTTTGCGGTTGTGAAAGAATGTTATGGCAATACTACTTTTATTATTCTGGTGCATAATTTCGTATACGTAACTAGACAAATTACGTTACGCATATGTTCGTGAAATGAATAAACAGCTTAGTTAAACCGAAGTCAATAAACAGGTTACATAGAATGAAGGAAGATGTACTTATCCACTGGTGGGCAACCAATAAATCCGTTTCAGTTTTTTATACTAACGGGGCACACGCAATGATCGGATATTTCCAGACCATTTTTGAAAAGAACGTAATTTTGTAACCCACACATTACTCTCATGCTTGGAAATAATTAGGTACTCAAAACGGCAATCAGTCACATTATTTGAGATCGGTAAACTGCTATTACAGATCTTTCCCTAGGTGGTGGCGTGTATCAACGCGACGATAGTGCTACTTCCTAAGTGAAATTTTGAGGCTGTATGGTGGGCACGGTGATACCTCTCCGTAAACACAAGATGGATGACCGTTCCACGAGAGGCATACAGTGCTCAGACTCTATACGACGCCGAAGTCGGTAGACGCCCACGACGGCCGAAACTGGGTGTGTACACGTCATAGTGACATCACCGTGAAGTGTTGCCGATGTGAATCCCTTTCCTCGCCTTCAGTCAATTCGAGCATATTGCGACGCTGTTGCAGCGAGGGAGTGGGCAGCGCGGACACACGATCTTCACGAGCGCCGCTCTGGCTGAGCTGGTGAAGGAACATCTCACAGAGGACAGCACCATCGCCGTGGTGAAAGTAGTGGAAAAGCCTGTGGGGCGTCGCCAGGGACCGGACTCCCGCCGTGGCCGAGGTGTCCATGACGTCGGGCTGGGCCTGAAGATGGTGGAGTGGTCAGTTCCTACATGGAGAGATCTGGGCAGAGCCAGTAGCGAGGGCCTCGAGAAACTGGTGTGCTGCGGTGCTGTTAGTCGGACGTCACTATGGTCTGTGCAGGGCGAGGCCACTGTGTGGACACAGCAGCCTGATAGAGCAGTTGGTGTCTTTTTCCTGGCTTCATCGACAGCGATGCTTGTGGGGACAGAGAAAGGGACTTACGCATATCACGGAGAGCATTAAATGAGCGATTTTTCAGCTGACTTTTTCACGTTGGTGGTTTCGTGGTTCATATTGACCGTGGCGCCATTGAGTTAGTAGACTGTTCTGTCTGGCGCCACTGGCTCAGGTGCAGTATCGAATATCCCTCTTGCGGCCCCATTGCCAATATCTATGAGGAAGAATTGGTATCTGTGGGTTGTGTCCTTAGAAGGTCTTTGCTTGCCGATGTATATACGGGGTTCGCTGGCCCGAGGAGGAGCCAAGTTTGAGAATTGGTGGTAGCGTTGCGACAAGAGGTGGTGACGAGGTCCGAGCGGCCGAGGCCACGAGCTGCGCAAGGAGGGCCTGCGCAGAGCGAAGATACCGGAGTACTTCACCGGGGTCAGCGTCGACTACAAGCAGCAGGCCGACATTCATGTCGGACGACCGCTCGTGGCCTGGCTGGCCACTTCTACCTAGCTTTCATCGACACCACACAGTAACCACTGCGACGGACCGTGGATCCATGGAACTGCTTGTTGGTAAAGGTGAGTAACATCTTCGGTCGCAGGTTCGAATCCTGCCTCGGGTGTGGATGTAGGTGATGTCCTTAGGTTAGTTAGGTTTAAGTAGTTCTAAGTTCTAGGGGACTGATGACCTCAGATGTTAAGTCCCATAGTGCTCAGAGCCATTTGAACCAAGTAACATCTTATAATTCTCGTGGTGATTTGTGTCATTGTATATCTGCCCTACTTATGATTTTCTGTTTTCTACTCGACCCTCAGAGTCTTACTCGGTCTTCTCTTTGGTCGTAAATGTAGGTCGCAGTATTGTACTAATACACTAGCTGTCGTTCAAAAATTTGTCCCGCTATTATATTGCCTTTCCTTATTATTTTCTAGTTTGTACCCGACATTCAGAGTTTTACTCGGTCGGCTCTTTGGTCATAAATAGAGGCCGTAGTATTGTACTAAGACACTAGCTGTCTTTTGAAAATTTGTCCAGCTATTATATTGGTTTTTCTTTCTGGTTGTACCCGATCATCAGTGTTCTAATGAATCAGCTCCTGGTAGTAAACACAGCCGGAACAATTGTACTAAGGCACAGGTGCTGCTAAACAAAAGAGGGGCCTTGTGGTTAGATTTAGATGGTGACCGGTTCAGTTCTTTGATTGTAATTGCATTTTTCAGTCATTAGTTATAATCTGAACAACCTACTGTACTAAGCTATGCGTTGCCGTGTTTGAAAAACCGGGTCATTGTTGGTGTATTTTAGCTGGATCTTGTGGTTCCGCCGAGTGAGTTTTCTTGTAATAAGTGTTCACAAGTAATGTTTTAAGAAGTTCCTTAGAGCGGTCTTAATAACTGACAATCAGTCTAACTTTGAAAATATTAATAGCCAACTGTCACCAGAACTTTAGTCAAAGTAAGACTGGGAAAAGGGACGGGTTGTGATCCAGTCGCACCTTGGATGCTGTTGTGACTTGGCAAGACAGCCAAGCCACTAAGAGGAAGCCGAAAGGCACGCGTTTAAGCTCACGCAGGATGGCGTGAGGTCTGGAACAGGACAAGTAATGAAGACTAGCAAATAAAGTACGTAGCTTCTGGAATACTTAACTTTAATCCATAATTGGTGAACATCTGTCTGACGGTACATGCATCACAAGATAAATAGCAAATGATAATGGCGCCTTGCTAGGTCGTAGCAAATGACGTAGCTGAAGGCTATGCTAACTATTGTCTCGGCAAATGAGAGCGTGATTTGTCAGTGAACCATCGCTAGCAAAGTCGGCTGTACAACTGGGCGAGTGCTAGGAAGTCTCTCTAGACCTGCCGTGTGGCGGCGCTCGGTCTGCAATCACTGATAGTGGCGACACACTGGTCCGACGTATACTAACGGACCGCGGCCGATTTAAAGGCTACCACCTAGCAAGTGTGGTGTCTGGCGGTGACACTACAGATGCCAATTGAAATTAAGAGGTTGCTTGCTTTGAAGTAAGCCTTATCATTGTCATATTGTGTGCTAATCTGTTTAACCTTTAAGCACAGGTGCGCATCTTAACCCCTAACTTTTCGACATACAGCTTTCAAATTAAAAGTTACGTCATCTATTTTGAGTGTTTATATAGTTCTCGTGTGTTGCAGAAGGGCATTTAATAAGACAGACTGCGTCCAGCGCGGTAGAAAACACCGCTGTTTCACCCGACAACGGGCGGGCTGCAGGTCCGGCCGTCTTGTAATCACTGTCATATTGTTTGCTGTTCTGAATTATTTTGCAAAGGCTTATTCATCTTGAGGTTTAAGGCCAAAAGAATTTTGCAAATTTGTTCATTTTGTAAAAATGTGAGCGAGAGCAATTCAATTGTTAACTACTGGCTGTGTGAGTGTGATTAGTTACATCTATGTTCACGTGTATATTGTTAAAGAAACAGGATGGTGCGTTCTCCCTTCCACGTTTTCCTTAATTACAATAAGTACCAAGTATCACATACAGTGCACTGTGAGGCATATGAGTGATACTTTGGGTGTTATTTCTAGCCCCTTTGAGTGTTATTGCTAGCCACAGATTCTACACGGAGGCCCGTGGGCGTCGTTGTGGTTGTTTATTAATGGCACACAAGGAGTGTGAGCGAGAGCAGTTCAGTTGTTAACTACTGGCTGTGTGGCTGTGATTAATTAAATCTATGCTCAAGTGTTTTGCTTAATCTACGACATGAACGTGACTAAGTTATTGACACAATTCTGTTGAGAATTCAGCTTCTTGTCCTATGAAAACAATGAATTCTTTGTGTTATTGTATAAAAATTTATGAAGAGACAAAGTCCATTCAGTAAATAATAGGAAAAGTTGCCTAAAAAACACAAAACTTCGGCAAGGTTTGAGCTTCTTCTTTATTTTTTTGTTTGTGTCATAGACCTGTTATCAGCTGGGACTGGTACGCCTGCCTCGCGAACTGTATGCTGGAAATCAGTGAAAGAAGATGGCAGCACCCTTACAGGTCTGCACCAAGGTTGCACAGCGGGTTGTCATTGGATTTCTGTTAGCTGAAGGGTCAAAATCAAATGGCTCTGAGCACTATGGGACTCTACTGCTGTGGTTATCAGTCCCCTAGAACTTAGAACTACTTAAACCGAACTAACCTAAGGACATCACATACACCCATTCCCGAGGCAGGATTCGAACCTGTGACCGTAGCAACAGCGCGGCTCCGGACTGGAGCGCCTAGAACCGCACGGCCATCGCGGCCGGCAAGGGTCAAAATAAATCAGAATTCACCGTCAGATGGCAGGTGCGGTGTGAAAGTTGTCTGAGTCGAACAGAAGTGCACGAGTGTGCAGGTTAGTTCAGTCGGTATGTAACAAGTATTGAAGATTCGCCCAGAGTCCCATCTGCTCGTTTAATTACTGAGACGTCCAAAAAATTAATCTGTCCATTACTTTCTGTCTCCATAGTGAATTGTATTTTTGAATTGATGCTATTCAAATGCATTTGATGCTATTCAAATGCATGGAGACAGAAAGTAATGGACAGATTAATTTTTTGGACGTCTCAGTAATTAAACGAGCAGATGGGACTCTGGGTCATAAAGTCTACAGAAAAGATACGCATACCGATCGTTATCTTCATAAGGATTCAAACCATCATTCGAGGCAGAAGAGAGGTATTATCAAGACATTGGTGGACAGGGCTAATAAAATTTGTGAGCCAGCTTATTTGCAAGAGAAACTAAATCACTTGCGAACCGCTTTCCAGAAAAATGGGTACGCTGGAAAGGAGATAGATCGAGCACTCCATCCCAGAAGAAAAATGTCCGAAAACGTGCATCAACAACAACCATCGGTGGGGAAAGTTTTTCTTCCATTCATCCACAATATTACGGACCGTGTCGGGAAAGTGCTGAGTTCAGAGTTGAAACAATCTTCAGACCCACCAAGAAGATTAGTGAATGCTTAAGATCGGCGAAAGATGCACGACACCCTTTAGCTACTCCTGGCGTGTATAAGATTCCGTGTAGTTGTGGGAAGGTTTACATTGGAACCACAAAAAGAAGTATCAATACTCGTCTAACTGAACATAACAGGTACTGTCGACTGGGACACACGGACAAATCGGCTGTAGCGGAACATGTTTTTGAAACGGGTGACCATGAAATAAAATTTAGTGAGACGAGCGTGCTAGCTAAGACATCGCATTATTATGCACGTATGTATTGAGAGGCTTTAGAGATTTTTAAACACCACAATAATTTTAACAGGAAAGAAGAAGGCTTGAAGTTAGATAAGATATGGCAATCGACTTTGTACCAAAGATGTGACAATCGATTACCTTCGATCGAGAGTAATGACGCCAGCCAGAGATAGTTTTACTGTTGACAACACGTGACGAGTGGTGGCGCCCTCTACGCGCTCTATATAAACAGGACCTCCACGGCCTAGCAGCCAGTCGTAGACTCACCTCAGATGATGTTGCCCGCAGCTGGCAACGAAACGTCAGGGAGAAGTATTTCTACTACTGTACCACGGCCTCTTAGCCCGGAAGTTTTAATTACTGAAGACGCCGGCCGTGAAAGCCTACACGCTAAGAACATTGCAAGGGTTGACGAGCTAATAAAGGAAGGCAGGCTTAGTAAGGTGAGGGATACAGCAACAACGGTGAACATTATTGTTGGATCAGCCCACCATATTCTCCGAGAAAGAGTGTTCGAGGCAGGTACAAAAAGTTTGAAAACAGAAAAGAAAGAAAGGCGCATGGGTGGGTGCAGGGATATTTTGCGACTGTACGAGTCTGAAGCGGTGGCACCGTATTGTGAAAGGAGGTGAAAGTTGGGTGCATTTTTAACCCGCTCAAAGAAGATATTGGCTCAAGGCTCACTTATGATGAAGTCCAGACAGCAGTGCATAACTGATTAAGACACACTCATAATAATTCTTTGCACGCTGAAATGAGAAGCTTGTCCAGCGCTGGCATAAGAGCATAGAACTTGACGCGGATGAACTTGAAAAATAAATAAGTGTTGTGTTCCATTTTCTTAACAGATTCTTAACGAAATACCATTTTTTTTATTCAACGACTCTTGTATATGCGTAGGTAGTTTAGTGGAGATATGTGTGTAGTTTGTTGTGTTAGCTACCTGGTGACATTAATAAAAGTAGACCAACGCGTACATCTACATCTACATTTATACTCCGCAAGCCACCCAACGGTGTGTGGCGGAGGGCACTTTACGTGCCACTGTCATTACCTCCCTTTCCTGTTCCAGTCGCGTATGGTTCGCGGGAAGAACGACTGTCTGAAAGCCTCCGTGCGCGCTCTAATCTCTCTAATTTTACATTCGTGATCTCCTCGGGAGGTATAAGTAGGGGGAAGCAATATATTCGATACCTCATGCAGAAACGCACCCTCTCGAAACCTGGCGAACAAGCTACACCGCGATGCAGAGCGCCTCTCTTGCAGAGTCTGCCACTTGAGTTTATTAAACATCTCCATAACGCTATCACGGTTACCAAATAACCCTGTGACGAAACGCGCCGCTCTTCTTTGGATCTTCTCTATCTCCTCCGTCAAACCGATCTGGTACGGATCCCACACTGATGAGCAATACTCAAGTATAGGTCGAACGAGTGTTTTGTAAGCCACCTCCTTTGTTGATGGACTACATTTTCTAAGCACTCTCCCAATGAATCTCAACCTGGTACCCGCCTTACCAACAATTAATTTTATATGATCATTCCACTTCAAATCGTTCCGCACGCATACTCCCAGATATTTTACAGAAGTAACTGCTACCAGTGTTTGTTCCGCTATCATATAATCATACAATAAAGGATCCTTCTTTCTATGTATTCGCAATACATTACATTTGTCTATGTTAAGGGTCAGTTGCCACTCCCTGCACCAAGTGCCTATCCGCTGCAGATCTTCCTGCATTTCGCTACAATTTTCAAATGCTGCAACTTCTCTGTATACTACAGCATCATCCGCGAAAAGCCACATGGAACTTCCGACACTATCTGCTAGGTCATTTATATATATTGTGAAAAGCAATGGTCCCATAACACTCCCCTGTGGCACGCCAGAGGTTAGTTTAACGTCTGTAGACGTCTCTCCATTGATAACAACATGCTGTGTTCTGTTTGCTAAAAACTCTTCAATCCAGCCACACAGCTGGTCTGATATTCCGTAGGCTCTTACTTTGTTTATCAGGCGACAGTGCGGAACTGTATCGAACGCCTTCCGGAAGTCAAGAAAAATAGCATCTACCTGGGAGCCTGTATCTAATATTTTCTGGGTCTCATGAACAAATAAAGCGAGTTGGGTCTCACACGATCGCTGTTTCTGGAATCCATGTTGATTCCTACATAGTAGATTCTGGGTTTCCAAAAACGACATGATACTCGAGCAAAAAACATGTTCTAAAATTCTACAACAGATCGACGTCAGAGATATAGGTCTATAGTTTTGCGCATCTGCTCGACGACCCTTCTTGAAGACTGGGACTATCTGCGCTCTTTTGCAATCATTTGGAACCCTCCGTTCCTCTAGAGACTTGCGGTACACGGCTGTTAGAAGGGGGGCAAGTTCTTTCGCGTACTCTGTGTAGAATCGAATTGGTATCCCGTCAGGTGCAGTGGACTTTCCTCTATTGAGTGATTCCAGTTGCTTTTCTATTCCTTGGACACTTATTTCGATGTCAGCCATTTTTTCGTTTGTGCGAGGATTTAGAGAAGGAACTGCAGTGCGGTCTTCCTGTGTGAAACAGCTTTGGAAAAAGGTGTTTAGTATTTCAGCTTTACGCGTGTCATCCTCTGTTTCAATGCCATCATCATCCCGTAGTGTCTGGATATGCTGTTTCGAGCCACTTACTGATTTAACGTAAGACCAGAACTTCCTAGGATTTTCTGTCAAGTCGGTACATAGAATTTTACTTTCGAATTCACTGAACGCTTCACGCATAGCCCTCCTTACGCTAACTTTGACATCGTTTAGCTTCTGTTTGTCTGAGAGGTTTTGGCTGCGTTTAAACTTGTAGTGGAGCTCTCTTTGCTCTCGCAGTAGTTTCCTAACTTTGTTGTTGTACCACGGTGGGTTTTTCCCGTCCCTCACAGTTTTACTCGGCACGTACCTGTCTAAAACGCATTTTACGATTGCCTTGAACTTTTTCCATAAACGCTCAACATTGTCAGTGTCGGAACAGAAATTTTCGTTTTGATCTGTTAGGTAGTCTGAAATCTGCCTTCTATTACTCTTGCTAAACAGATAAACCTTCCTCCCTTTTTTTATATTCCTATTAACTTCCATATTCAGGGATGCTGCAACGGCCTTATGATCACTGATTCCCTGTTCTGTACATACAGAGTCGAAAAGTTCGGGTCTGTTTGTTATCAGTAGGTCCAAGATGTTATCTCCACGAGTCGGTTCTCTGTTTAATTGCTCGAGGTAATTTTCGGATAGTGCACTCAGTATAATGTCACTCGATGCTCTGTCCCTACCACCCGTCCTAAACATCTGAGTGTCCCAGTCTATATCTGGTAAATTGAAATCTCCACCTAAGACTATAACATGCTGAGAAAATTTATATGAAATGTATTCCAAATTTTCTCTCAGTTGTTCTGCCACTAATGCTGCTGAGTCGGGAGGTCGGTAAAAGGAGCCAATTATTAACCTGGTTCGGTTGTTGAGTGTAACCTCCACCCATAATAATTCACAGGAACTATCCACTTCTACTTCACTACAGGATAAACTACTACTAACAGCGACGTACACTCCACCACCGGTTGCATGCAATCTATCCTTTCTAAACACCGTCTGTACCTTTGTAAAAATTTCGGCAGAATTTATCTCTGGCTTAAGCCAGCTTTCTGTACCTATAACGATTTCAGCTTCGGTGCTTTCTATCAGCGCTTGAAGTTCTGGTACTTTACCAACGCAGCTTCGACAGTTGACAATTACAATACCGATTGCTGCTTGGTCCCCGCATGTCCTGACTTTGCCCCGCACCCGTTGAGGCTGTTGCCCTTTCTGTACTTGCCCAAGGTCATCTAACCTAAAAAACCGCCCAGCCCACGCCACACAACCCCTGCTACCCGAAACCCCACCACCCTATGGCGCAAGTCGAGGAATCTGCAGCCCACACGTTCGCAGAACCGTCTCAGCCTCTGATTCAGACCCTCCACTCGGCTCTGTACCAAAGGTCCGCAGTCAGTCCTGTCGACGATGCTGCAGATGGTGAGCTCTGCTTTCATCCCGCTAGCGAGACTGGCAGTCTTCACCAAATCAGATAGCCGCCGGAAGGCAGAGAGGATTTCCTCCGATCCATAGCGACACACATCATTGGTGCCGACATGAGCGACCACTTGCAGATGGATGCACCCTGTACCCTTCATGGCATCCGGAAGGACCCTTTCCACATCTGGAATGACTCCCCCCGGTATGCACACGGAGTGCACATTGGTTTTCTTCCCCTCTCTTGCTGCCATTTCCCTAAGGGGCCCCATTACGCGCCTGACGTTGGAGTTTCCAACTACCAGTAAGCCCACCCTCTGCGACCGCCTGGATCTTGCAGACTGAGGAGCAACCTCTGGAACAGGACAAGCAGCCATGTCAGGCCGAAGATCAGTATCAGCCTGAGCAGAGCCTGAAACCGGTTCGTCAGACAAAATGGGGAAGCTTTCCGTTCAGCCCTCCGGAATGTCTTTCGCCCCCTGCCACACCTTGAGACGACCTCCCACTCTACCACAGGTCAGGGATCAGCCTCAATGCGGGCAGTATCCCGGGCAACCACAGTCGTAGTCCGATCAGGGGATGTGTGGGACGAGCTGGCCGTCCCCGACAAACCCCCATCCGGACACCCACAGTGATGCCCATTGGCAACAGCCTCAAGCTGTGTGACCGAAGCCAACACTGCCTGAAGCTGGGAGCGAAGGGATGCCAACTCAGCCTGCATCCGAACACAGCAGTTGCAGTCCCTATCCATGCTAAAAACTGTTTTGCAAAGAACGTCTGAACTAATCTACAGAGAGCGCAAACAAATCGACAAAATTTAAACGGTTATTAAAATACAAGATTGCCTAGTAAATGCAGTAATGCTGCTACTTGCACACTGCTGACACTGCTCGGCGGCGGAAGGAGACTACGCGGATTTACACTATTCAGGTACTAAAACGCGATGCTACACTCTCAAATACTATAATACGCCCGAAATTTATGAATTAAACAATGCAAGCACCAAAAACACGCAAAGAAATTAAGAATTAAACTATGTAACAAATGAGAGCTAGGAGTATACGACTTGCTGCTGCAGCTGCTTATCCAACGGCGGCAGGGAGCACACTGACTGTGACCAACCGACACTGGCCGTTCAAAACAAAAACAGAAGACAAACGACTACGCGAATTTACACTATTCAGGTACTAAAACGCGATGCTACAACTCTCAAATACTGTAATACGCCCGAAATTTATGAATTAAACAATGCAAGTACCAAAAACACGCAAAGAAATTAATAATTAAAGTATGTAACAAATGAGTGAGCTAGGAGTATACGACTTGCTGCTGCAGCTGCTTATCCAACGGCGGCAGGGAGCACACTGACTGTGACCAACCGACACTGGCCGTTCAAAACAAAAACAGAAGACAAACGACTACGCAAATTTACACTATTCAGATACTAAAACGCGATGCTACAACTCTCAAATACTATAATACGCCCGAAATTTATGAATTAAACAATGCAAGTACCAAAAACACGCAAAGAAATTAAGAATTAAACTATGTAACAAATGAGTGAGCTAGGAGTATACGACTTGCTGCTGCAGCTGCTTATCCAACGGCGGCAGGGAGCACACTGTGTGTTATGATCGTAGCTAAGTCTAAACGTTATATTGCCTTATTCCCCTCTGTCAAATAGCAAAGCTAGTGTCTCTTATCTTTCTCCTTTCTCTTCTTCCTCTTCATCTATCTCTATTAGACACGCAATCTTCTTTTCCTTTATATTTCCTTGATCATGATTCACCATGTCTCTATTCTTCTCCTCCCTCCACCATCAGTCTCCCTCAACTCCCTGCGGCTAGCCCTCCTGTATAAAAGCTGTATCTTTCATAATGTCTAATTATAGCAGTACTTATCATCTACGAATGTAAACTGCATATGTATGTATTTTTCCAAGTGTGCCTTTGTAATTGTTTATTTCACTTTTCGTACTAGATGTAGTTCAACATGCCTACTAAAACATATGGAAGTAAAATAAGTAGAATGCCTGGTCAGATGTAAGAGAGGGCCTGATGGCCCTAATGTTGCTAGGTTAAATAAATCAAAAACTGAATAAATAAATTATTATGTTTGACTACTCTAGCTGCCTCAGATATTATAAGAGCTTATGGCCAAAGGCTAGGCGTTGTAAATTGTTAATGATGTTGCTCGTTTGTGTATATTAGGTAAATGTTGAAATTTAATTCTTTTATTTAATGGAAGATACTTTGTAGCACAGATTGTGCTGAGTCCTTTTTAAGGATCTTTACAGGCTACAGAAATTTTTGTTTTATTGAAAGCGTATTTCTGTTGTGTTATCAGAAGTGTTTTGATATTAAATAACATAACTGTTAAATGGAGCCACACTTCTTCACGACCGCCAGTCCAAATCCTAATCCACCTAACTCCTATGCTACAGCTTCGTGAGAGGAATAAAAATGCAAACGAACAAAGCTGTCACTACTTCCAATGAGGAAGATACGCTGCAGGCATTTTATTAGCCTGTAGCACACTCCAGTGTAGCACTGGAATCACCAGGTTATGGCCATCGGCGGCACGCACTACTGGACCACGTGCGGCCAGGGCCACAAGATCCGACGTGGCGCCAAATAGGCAGTGAGCACCACTGTCTGAGGTCGCACGTGTTATGGGCGGGTCCCGGGATGCATTCTGGGCGTCGTTATAGCCAGTCGGGGCCACATGATGTTCGCCGTATACGTAAATGGGGAGTGCCTGGGGCCACACGCCAATCAACTAAGCCGTTCACGTAACAGGCCTCAGCCCTGCCTCCTCCAGCACTCACATCGTCCAGGTAACGCTGCCGGCCCGGCGCTTTCCCACCGCGCCGTTCACGGCTGCCACCTACTTTATTTTGTCCTAGTGGTTTATTTACCTGTAGAACACCCAAGTGTAGTGAATAGTTTCCAACCAATAGTTGGTGAACAATTTTCCTTCCCTACGGTACGTATCATAGCGGGTAGTGCTGTAGATAAGTGGAACCAAGGCCAAGTGTAATCAAAACAGGCCACCGCGTAAGCGTGAGGGACATGCGTCCCTGAATATTTATCCGTATTTCGTGTGACGACTATCCTAAGACTTGAAATTGACCTATGTAATCATGGATTTAATGGAAGTAGGCGAAGCACAATTGGAGGCGTCGCTGATGTAAGCAATCGCACGACATTCCCCGGATCGCTCACATCCTCCGCCAGCCCAGGGCAGGGAAAAAAAAACAATAACTAATGTTCACTCCGTCTTCAGGCCGCGAGTGGCTACCGGGTCCATCCGACCACCGTGTCATCCTCTGCGAATAATGGCAACTATCACCTGTAGAATGGAATGACGACAATGAAAATTTGTGCCGGATCGGTACTCGAACCCGGATTTCCCACTTATCGCGAGCGGTCGCCTTACCATTTGGCAATCCGTGCACGATCCACCTCTAGATTAACACAGACACTACAATATCGTATTTCTCTGCCAATACTGGGCAAGTGAATTTCAAGTACAACGTCTGATTGGTTCAAATGGCACTGAGCACTGTGGAACTTAACATTTGAGGTCATCAGTCCTCTAGAACTTAGAACTACTTAAACCTAACTAACCTAAGGACATCACACACATCCATGCCCGAGGCAGGATTCGAACCTGCGACCGTAACGGTATCGTGTTTCCAGACTGAAGCACCTGGAACCGCTCGGCCACAACGGCCGGCACAACTTCTGGCCTGTACGGGAATAAACATAAAGGATTTACGAGTCCAGGTCGTAGACGCATGGTTGACGACGTGTGGAAGTTTGGGTACTGGCCGCGAGTCGTGGACGGATAGCCAAATGGTAAGGTGACCGCTCTCGATAAGCGGTAAATCCGTGTTCGAGTCGCGGTGCGGCACTAATTTCATTGTCGTCATTCTATTCTACAGCTGATGGTTGTCATTATCCGCAACACCATGTCCAAAGGACTTTTGCATCGTAATCAGATTAACACAGGCACTGTAATATCGTATTTTGTACCCTTGTCCGTTCCTAATCCATTACATATGGGAACGTTTCTATATGTCTTTCATTCACAATGCCAGATTTGCACATGATGGGCAAAATTGGAACTAATTTTCTTCCCGCGTAACCCGGTTCCACATTGACGCATTAAAATATTTACCAAGTTTCGCTGCCATACAATAGCTACAGCCCACACTGGTCCTTTGTGAGTAGGCACACTGTATGACGTCCTACACTTCTAGCAGATAAACCAGCAATGGCAAATAAACCTGCCAAAATGCGGATTAAAGGTACATACTCTCTGACTTTTCTACTGGACCTCTATTTTTTAAGTAGGTAACATTTGTTAGCTGCAGATGTTCCGATGAAAAATCTTCCTGTTTCTTTATACCTGTGGAACAGCAGGAAAATCAGACAGGACTCGAGCCTCCGACGGGGGAAGCTGCGCGGATCGTGACAGGGCGCCTCAGTCCGCTCGGCTACCCCACTCGGCTATTGGCTTGGTTGAGTACAGCTGCGGAGGACAATTGAACTGTGCCGGTCAGCACTAGTGTTTGATTTGAATTCCGACAATAACAACGAAAACTGTAAACGCATATGCACGAATGCGATCAAAAGAAATTTGTTACGGCTGTGACTTTGGTAGAAGACAGCACTTTGTTCTGTATTTGTGAAACAATAAAATACTATCAACTTTTGTAAACTGCGAATGCTAAAACACTCGAAATTAATAACATTCCGTTGCGGAAAATGAAGTGTGCTTTTAATAGTGACGTATATATGAATACTATTACACTAAAAAAAAAAAAAAAAAAATCTGACACATGTTCGATGTGAGTAAGTTCATTTAAAGCTCATCTTCTACTGATGCGAAACCGGAAGTGACTTTTTAATTATCAGCCAGTGCGGAAGATTTTATTCGACACGTGAAATTTTGGCTGCGGTTGCTCGGCCTCTAAAATAATACACTACTGGCCACTGAAATTGCTACACCGCGAAGATGACGTGCTACAGACGCGAAATTTAACCGACAGGAAGAAGATGCTATGATATGCAAATGATTAGCTTTCCAGAGAATTCACACAAGTTTGGCGCCGGTGGCGACACCTACAACGTGCTGACATGAGGAAAGTTTCCAACCGATTTCTCATACACAAACAGCAGTTTACCGGCGTTGACTGGTGAAACGCTGTTGTGATGCCTCGTGTAAGGCGGAGAAATGCGTACCATCACGTTTCCGACTTTGATAAAGATCGGATTGTAGCCTATCGCGATTCCGGTTAATCGTATCGCAACATTGATGCTCGCGTTGGTCGAGATCCAATGGCTGTTAGCAGAATAGGGAATCGGTGGGTTCAGGAGGGTAATATGGAACGCCGTGCTGGTTCCCAACGGCCTCGTGTCACTTGCAGTCGAGATGACAGGCATCTTATCCGCATGGCTGTAACGGATTTGTGCAGCCACGTCTCGATTCCTGAATCAACAGATGGGGACATTTGCAAGACAACAACCATCCGCACGAACAGTTGGACGACGTTTGCAGCAGCATGGACTATCAGCTCGGAGACAATGGCTGCCGTTACCCTTGACGCTGCATGACAGACAGGAGCGCCTGCGATGGTGTACTCAACGACGAACCTGGGTGCACGAATGGCAAAACGTCATTTTTTCGGATGAATCCAGGTTCTGTTTACAGCATCATGATGGTCGCATCCGTGTTTGGCGTCATCGCGGTGAACGCACATTGGAAGCGTGTATTCGTCATCGCCATACTGACGTATCAACCTGCGTGATGGTATGGAGTGCCATTGGTTACACGTCTCGGTCACCTCTTGTTCGCATTGACGGCACTTTGAACAGTGGACGTTACATTTCAGATGTGTTACGACCCGCGGCTCTATCCTTCATTGGATCCCTGCGAAACCCTACATTTCAACAGGATGATGCACGACCGTATGTTGCAGGTCCTGTATGGGCCTTTCTGGATACAGAAAATGTTCGACTGCTGCCCTGGCCAGCATATTCTCCAGATCTCTCACCAATTGAAAACGTCTGGTCAATGGTGGCCTAGCAACTGGCTCATCACAATACGCCAGTCATTATTCTTGATGAACTGTGGTATCGCGTTGAAGCTGCATGGGCAGCTGTACCTGTACACGCAATCCAAGCTCTGTTTGACTCAAACCCAAGGCGTATCAAGGCCGTAATTACGGCCAGAGGTGGTTTTTCTGGGTACTGATTTCTCAGGATCTACGCAGCCAAATTGCGCAAAATGTAATCACATGTCAGTTCTAGTATAATATATTTGTCCAACGAATACCCGTTTATCATCTGCATTTCTTCTTGGTGTAGCAATTTTAATGGCCAGTAGTGTATATTGAAGGAGCATTCGCTTTCCATACTGTCCACTGCAACTAGTCTCCAGATCAGTGAATTGTACTACTTATCCTATGTACTTTTGAACCAAAATTTACTTGTGACCAGGGCAAAACCGAGGCAATTATATTTTAACCCTATCTGTCACTTCCCAAGTAGAATCTGATTTACCACTGAAGCAAATGTTATTTCAATAATGACGGATGCATCAATCCATTAGGATGTAAAAGTATTTCCGTTGCTTGTTAGGTATGTTAATCCTCCTGTTAAGATTCAAGTTAAAATAATGGATGTGAAATCTTTGCCTAAGGAAACTTGAGAGTGAGTATTTTAAAAATAATAACTTAAAAAAATCTTGCTCTTTATGCAGATAACACGAACTCCAGCTCTGGGGGTGTATCTAGAAAGGGCGTCAACATATTCTTCACAGAACTGAGAGGAAATCTAGGCCATAACTTACTTGCTGTTGGGTGTACTGCTCATATATTCCACAATACTACCCAGATGGCTGCTGATGTCCTTCCTACTGACACTGAGGGCATTTTTTCTAAAACATATTCTTATTTCTGTGTGTATGCTGTAAGAATTGAAAGTGTTGAATCTTGTAAATTTGTATTCCAGGAATGGAACATGTTTTAATCTACAATAAAATAACATGGCCTGCGGTCGAACGTCTTCTGGCTGTGTCTGTTACTCTGAAATCATATTTAGAACATCAGAATAAATGTGCCTTTTTTTATCAAGTTATTCTTTGAAAATCCATCTCAGAACCTTGACTGCACTTTCTTCACAGCCACACATCAGATAAAAGATGAAACAAGATGGAAGATGAAACAATCACTGTTTTTGATGTAATTTCTGTGTTAAATTGTTAAAAGCCACTTTAGTTTCCAAGTGTGAGGAGTTTTTCATAACATCGGCTTTTAGATGATTCTTGGTAAATTGGAAAATGAGAAATTTTCATCAGAACATTTTCATAAGTAAATCAGTGTGATGGCTTCTTCATTTATAATATAGCGAAGTGTCCTATGTGAAACAACATATGTCACCTTAAAATATTAGACAATTTGAAACTGCAAGCAGCATCACATAGTGACTGTTGGGTAGAGATCATTTCACATTGTAATATGAATATTTCACCTTATACCAATTTTCTTAAAATATTAGAATTTCTTCCTTTTCCACCCGGAACTATCGGCCCCACACAACGAGTGTTTTCTCATAGGAATCGTTTGTGGACAAGTAAGAAGAACATGTTTTTCAGTACAAACTTTGAAAGGAATGTGATTAATAAAGTCAACTTTAATCGTACTTGTGTAAAATTCTACAAAATATTATGTGATAAAGTGCACTTACTGAGTAAAATTCATTCATCAGCAAAAAATCAATAAGGAATTACTCGTACACTAATAATTTTACGGGGCTCTATTGGTGGAGTGAAAGCAGAGTTAATATATATGTAACTTACACATTATTTATTTATTATTAGGCCTAGTTTCGAAACCTTCATACTTACAACGAAACAGTTTTACGTATTCTCGTTCGTCCATTTCATTTAGAAAAATTTTAAAAATCCCACTTTTTTGCTTCAAAAACATGGTCACCTTGCGCTCCGCATGTTCTTCAAGCCAGTTTTTTTTATGGCAGTATATAAGTTGCGCACGAAGGACTATGATTTCAAATAGCGGGTATAATCGTTGTTGGAGGCTAGTGAAATGTAGGAAATTCAGTGTGAGAAAAGTCCTTATAGATATCTACGAGACGTATTTTTTTACAATATGGTCATTAAAAGAAAAGAAAAAATATTCATTGCCATCAGAAAGAGGTGAGTGACTTCGCATACTACCGAGGCTACAACAGATTTAACATCAGGTCATACCCCCAAAATAAGCGTTCAGCTTGCGCTACATATTGCTGTCACGTCGCCCCATTTCATCACGATGCTCATGCTCACTGAGTCGCCTCCTGATCACACTTGATCTAGACGAGTAGCCCGTGACGGTACTACTCTTGTAAAGCTTACTGTTAGTATGCACTGATTTATTGTTCGGACTTACTGCGGCAATACTTTGCCGCGGACTCTTTGTGGCAGACTTTTTCGCCCTGCCACGCAAAACATTGTGTCCTTACTTAGGTTTTATTAAAGGAGAGAAAACTGTAGTTGAGTCATCTGCTGCACTGCCGAAAAAATTTCTATATGTAAACGAAGCTACATCCCATGCTGGTGTACTTTTTCGGTAAACGTCTTGCTTTATACATAAAAAATTAAAAACTGCAGATTTTGGATTCGCACATTTTTCGTAATACAGCCGTACTCAAACGACTGTAGGGAAAATTTTCGGTAAAACTAATTGATTCTTCAGATTACAGCCCAAATCGTAGTTTTGTGATACAGTGGCTGTGTTTTCATTGTTCGTCATATTTGTTACGACACTTTGAGGTTAAATATCAAGTAGCCTATTCTTCGAGGAACTTGCAGTGAATTATGAGTCTGAAGCGTGACTGCTGATATGAGCGAACCGGAAGTTGAGAGTCTGAAATTGTTGTCTTTTTTCTAAAATCACCCCCTATCAACGTCCAAAAAATGATATCGCAGGAAGTGCAAAATGAGTAAGCAAGAATGGCTAGAGGACAAATGTAAGGATGTAGAAGCATATATTACTAAGAGGTAAGAAGATTCTGCCTACAGGAAAATTAAAGAGACCTTTGGAGAAAAGGGAATCACCTGTACGAAAATAAAGAGCGCAGATGGAAACCCAGTCCTAAACAAGGAAGGAAAAACAGAATGGTGGAAGGAGTATATAGAGGGTCTATACAAGGGAGATGGACTTGGGGGCAATATTACAGAAATGGGTTGGAATGGAAGAGAATGTAAATGAAGATGAGAAGGGAGACACGATACAGTATTAAGAATTTGATAAAGCATTAAAGTTTTATGTCGAAATAATCCCCCATGAGTAGACAACATTCCGTTAGAGCTACTGATAACCTTGGAAGAGTCAGCCATGACAAAGCTCTTCCAACTGGAGAGCAAGATGAATGAGACAGGAAATTCCCTCAGACTTCAAGAATAACCTAGTAATTCCAATTCCAAAAGAAGCAAGTGTTGGCAGTTGTGAAAATTGCCGATCTACCAATTTAACAAGTCACAACTGCAAACTACTAACTCGAATCCTATACAAAGAATGGAAAAACTGGTAGAAGCCGACCTCGGCGAAGATCAGTTTCGATTCCGGAGAAATGTAGGAACACGCGAGGCAATGCTGACCCTACGACTTCTCATAGAAGATAGGGTAAGGAAAGGGAAACATACGTTTATAGCATTTTTAGACTTAGAGAAAGCTTTTGACAATGTTGCCTGGAATACTTTCCTTCCAATTCTGAAGGTGGCAGGGGTAAAATACAGGGAGCGAAAGGCTATTTACAATTTGTATGGAAACCAGATGGCAGTTATAAGAGTCGAGGGGCATGAAAGGGAAGCAGTGGTTGAGAAGGGGGTGAGACAGGGTTGTAGCCTATCCCCAATCTTATTCAATCCGTATATTGAGCAAGCAGTGAAGGAAATAAAAGATAAATTTGGAGTACGAATTAAGGTCCATGGAGAAGAAACGAAAAAAATTATATTATATTTCTACCAGAGACAGCAAAGGACTTGGAAGAGCAGTTGAACAGAGTAGAGAGTGTCTTCAGCAGAGGGTATAAGACGAAAATCAACTAAAGAAAAACGAGGATAACGGAATGTAATCGAATTAAATCCGATGATGCAGAGGGAATTAGATTAGGAAATGAGACAAAGTAGTAAATGGGTTTTGCTATTTGGATAGCAAAATAAATGATGATGGATGAAGTAAGGAGAAAATAAAATATAGAATGGAGAGAGAATTTCTGAAAGAGAGAAATTTGTTAACATGAATATGGATGTAAGTATTGGGAAAACTTTTCTAAAGGTTTTTCCTGGAGTGTAGTCTTTATGGAAGTGTATAATGGACGATAAACAGATTAGACAAGAAGAGAATAGAAGAAAGCTGAAGATTAGATGGTTAGATCACGTAATTAATGAGGAAGTACTGAACAGAATTGGGGAGAAGAGAAATTTGAGCTAAAACCTGACTAGAAGAAGGTATCAGCTGGTAGGACACATTCTGAGGTATCAAGGGATCACCAGTTCAGTACTAGAGGGAAGCATTGGTGGGTAAAAATTGTAGCGGGCGACCAAGTGATGAATACACTAAGCAGATTCAGAAGGATATAGGTTGCAGTAGTTACTAGGAGACGAGGAACCTTCCATAGGATAGAATAGCATGGAGAACTGCATCAACAAGTCTTTGGACTGAAGATCACAACAACAACAACAATCTCTTCAAAATCTTCTGCAATCATCTGCAAGAAATTTCTAAGTCTAATTCCAACTTCCATATTTAAGGAGTCACGATGACTGTGCTCATATATATTTCCTTGTTAGGAAGCTCAAGAATCCAGCAACGTTTATGAACAATGCTGATACTTCTCAGGTCGTGCATTTTAGCACATACATTGCTGGGTATGATATGTAGCTAACAAATCGAAATAGAATATCTTATTATCGTGAAACACCTATATATTTCCTCGCCAGTGGAGATTTGTTTGCCAGCCTTAAGTGTAGTGTCAGTGCTTCTAAACTAGTAAAATCTGAATATGTTAAGCCGTATCCACAATGTGAGCGTCACAACGTAATCGCTCCATCCATACGAAAGTCAAAGGATGTGGTGCATTCATGAGTGGTCAGTTTGGACAGAGGTGCTTTGCGAAGCAAAGAGCTGTGCAGAACTGCACTGCGACTCACAAAGTGCTTCACTTTGGAGTGCACACAGGATCCAGCTGGGATGAGTCAAGACTGTGAGTGAGCCATGCATGGCTCGTGTTCATGATGGTTATTGCTTGTCACCTTGTCTTTACGGTACTGCCACCTCGTTTCTTATTCGATCTACTGGCATAACTCAGTTGCTAGCTTGCCTGCCCATGAGTGGCAGCAGCAGCACTTATCGAGAAGAGCACTGTCATATTATCTTTGAAGCGACCACTAGTATTTCCGGGTCGTCGTGTGCCTGCAGTTCAGTCAGGACGGAACAGCAGTGAAGTCCGGACAGCCATGACTCGCCCAACCGTTGTAGACACACATCTTGAGTGGAGACGACCTTGGTTGGTCATTCGGTCGGTCGTCTCATCGGACGACGTGTATTTGGTCGTCGACCGCTTCTGGGTTCTCCATGTGTGTCGACTTGAGATTCATCCTTGTTGTTCGACTGTCACTGGTTTTAGTGTTGTTCAAGTTGTTTGTGGAAGTGTTTTCGTGGAATCGTGTTTAGCTTGTGTGGTTTTGACTGAGTAGTTATTGTAATACTGTTTGCATGCAGCATGGAGTCAGTCGGTTGGGTCAGAGCAGCGAGGAAGTCTCTGCAGCGTGAGGTCAGGCCGGGACCGCTTGCGGCGTGCGCGCGCGATCGGATTGTGAGTTGCTAGCTGCGAGAGCTACAAAGATCGTTGCCCACCATACCTGGACACTGAAGTTGAGTGATTGGTTACCCTGTTATGAAACCTCAACTGCTGTGACATCTCTTCGTTCATTGCCGGTTGTTGCTTCCTAGGCAGTTCTGGCTAGCAGCAACGTATGCAAAATTTTGCAGCCGTCTTCCAATATGGTCTTTAACTATTAAATTGGTTGTTACTTATCAGTGAAGTGCACCAGCGATATTTTCTGCCTTGTGGCCGTTAACGCCCCAGTTACCTGCCCTGCTCGTTAGTGTAGTTCTATGGCAGTGTGTTTTTCCTCGCCATGTTGACGCTGTTCAGCACGATGTGTATGTAGTTCGACAGCATTTTAGTTGTTTGTTCATATTTTTTTCTTAGAGTGGTTATTGTGTCTTGGCTGTTTTTAGGCACTAATTTTCAAGATGTAATACTGCTGGTATCTTCATCCTTGGCTGCTACTTTCCATTGTCGTGCCATTGATCGGACAGATTACGTTGTTGATCGGTCGTTCAGCCATCCCTGGGTCAGGTCGCCATCCGGTTATTTAATCTTACTCTTGGCTGCCTGTCCCACCTCACCTAACGTTACAGTTACCTGCTCAGGCCAACTCTTGGAACATTTCTGAGCACCACTATTCTGTTGGTTTTAGATTGTGATTTTCATTTTAGTCTGGAGTATTGTGTGAGACTTTCAGCTGTCTATTAATTTAGTTTGTTTTAATTTTAAAATAAGGCCTTCAGTCAACCTAAATTATAATTTGAAGATTGGTTTGTTTAAAAACTAAATTTGTAAAGTTTGTTCTACCTGAAATTCTTGTTATCCAGGTCTTAAGCCCTGAATTGTTGAATGTCCAGTGTGTGGCCTTCAGCACATGTCTCAAATTAAAATTTGAAGATTCGTTTGTCTGAAACAATTATTTAAAAAATTTACTCTATCTGAAATTCTTGTTACCCAGGCCCTAAGCCCTGAGTTGTTCAATGTCTTGTGTGTAGCCCTTAACCGAGTATTTAAGTGAAATACTTTTTAAGTAGGGCCTTCAGCTGCAAGTATTCTTTAAAGCATTTTTTATAACTTGTGTTCAGGCCTTCAGCTGTTCTTGTTTTTGGTGTAGTTTTGGGCCTTCAGCCGAGGGAGTAGCTCAAGTTTTCTTAACTAGGCCTTCAGCCATATTGTTTTATTTTGATTCTTTTAAGGCAATGTGTAATTAAGTGGTTCTTAGGAAAATAAAAGTTTTTGTGTTTTGTGTAACTGACAGTAACTGATTACGGCCGCTCCACAACTATAACTTGATCCGTTCTATCCTGCGAACCCAGATTTTAGTGATTGCCACAACTTATTGTGTTGTGTCCTCGCCAATGGACGCAACCGGAGATTGCGCGTTGAGACAGTTTCCGACATGCGCTTTGAAGTTCGACGCCAACCACAAGGGCGCACCAATCAGCAATATCCGCGTCGTCGTCGATGAGATAGACTTCCGCATCGTGATAAGCGTCAGCAACGTGGTTCATGTTCGGGTTGACGTACAACAGGTCTAGTACGGAGTTTCAGGGTCGCTGTTTCATAGCCACAGTTCGTTGTGGAGATCAGGCTGCGAGACTTGGTCTAGAAGTGGAGTCGCTTATAGTCTTCGCATAGAGTGAAGTGTTTACTACAGTGATTGACAGTGTAGCGCCCAGGACGGACTTAGTCTTGTTGATATTGTATTGAATAACACACGCCTAGACAACCACTGCTTTGTTGTATCTGTCCGCAAGCACATCCAACGAGTTACTGTACAAGTTTAGTGAAGTGTCGCAAAGCAATAAAGTGTATAATGCTGTGTCATTTATTTGTTTGCACTGTCAGTTCCTCCGTCCACCATGGAGCACCTAAACCAGATACGATGTGTGGGAGCCATTCTACCCAGACGACCCGTACACATTGTAATGTGCTGTAATCTCTTTTTTAAAATAGGAAAAATCCGTCATCAGTGGGTAACTCCAGAGTTGTTAAGTAGGGCAGTGTACGGCAGAAATAATCTTTTTAGCGGACAGCTTACTGGCTAGAAAGAGAGTTCAAAAAATTTTAACGAATGAGGTCTGAGTACTTTGCACTTATCGGCAACTGGAGATTCATTTACCAGACTGATGTATATATTCAGTATATCCAAATTATATCAACGACTGTGTTTAGTGATTTATGTTGTTGCTGCATCCATTTTGCAGCCGATACCACCTGCAACTCATTGCCAGTCATCGCATTCTTTTTCATAATGTTACTCATAATCCGCCTTGATTGCAACAAAAAAAATAATAATGATAATTTCATATGACCGGTTTCGGTTCATCCAGAACCATCTTCAGATCTGATATTTCATTTACAGGAGTAACCCGTCCAAATCCAGCAACTTTCACATGCTGCGTCATTTTATGTGACGAAGATGGTTCTGGATGAACCGAAACCGGTCATATGAAAAAAAAATGCAACCAAGAAGGATTATAAGTAACATTATATAATCACTGATTGCTGCTATCCCATCAGACATTATGTCCGTTTTTGCATTCTTCTTCATTTTTATGGAAATGAAGAAGCTTGTACAGGATAGAGCAGCATGGAGAGCTGCATCAAACCAGTCTCAGGACTGAAGACCACAACAACAACATGTGATCATTATTATCTTTAGAGTCCTGCTTTCTTTGCGTTTGCACTCTATACTTAATAAGAAGACACTGCCATAAAGTGAACGCAGGCCGTCACCAGATCGCTATGCTTGCGAACAGAAAATCGTTTATAAAATACGTGAGATGTGACTTGTCACGCTGTATTCCGCGTCGCGGCGCAGCGCGATATTCACTTGCCGCTGACTCACGCTCGCATTGGCAGTGCTCCGCAACATTGAGTCTGATAACCCACTTTGGGAAGAATTCAAAACGCATGCAAAATACTGTCCCGCACACTCCAGATTTGCGATGAAGTGTCACGGATTTATTTCAGTTGCACTTCAGATGCAGCTCTGTGACAGCGAGTAGCCGCTTTGCGTCCCAAGTAGGACTGTTGATATTTTTAAAAATCTCAGGAGTCCGCTATATAGATATCAAAAAATTTGTTATCAGATTTTGATATATCGAAAAAATATCGCTATATCGAGCGTATTGGAGGAAAAGATTATCATCATAATAGTCTATAAAATGTTGGCTTCACATTGTAAATGTACTGCCGTCTCAGAGTTATACACTTAAGTATTGATTTATTATTAGATATTCTGTACATCAACAAGCTAGCAGTCCCTTAGGACAAGAACTGAAAGAAAAACACTTAATGTGAAAATTTGTAAGTTAATAATAGGACTTTGTACACATGAAAAGTTTGTGTTAAGATACTTTTTTGGTAGAATGCTGTGTTATTTAACGGCTGTGTACATGGCGCATTGTCGTGCAATGTTTCATTCCAGCTAACCTCTCTCAGCTTATTTTCCAAACTTGTCTTTGGCTACATGACGAAATATACCTTTTTTCACGCTGATGTAGGAAAACTCAAAATATTTAACACAATGCAAATGTTCTAAGAAGAAACTTGCTAGTGCTCCATCGAGTATTCTCATGTCTGGAACCGGCTGGTAAGTTTGCCTTTTCGTCTCAGGGGTACCAAGTTTTAAAAACACATTTACAATGTAGTACCTGTGTCATGCTAGACACTTCTTTCCTTGTATCCTTCGTGCGTCGAAATGTAAATTTATTTTACAACGCTGACATAAACCTCATCATTTGTTGATAATCGGTTAATGTGTAAGCAAAGCACGAAAGCAATACGGAAACTGCATTGATGTAATTTGAATTCTATGTAGTTTATTTCTGCAGCGGATTATTCTAAGTGTGGTTAAATGAGTCACAGCGCCGATGCAGCTGATCCATTTAATCTTCTGATTAAAATAAGTAAATACAGATTCACATTTTGTTTGCGTAAGTACTCCCTAATCACTATTATCAAAATCATTGTAAAACAAATTATAGGTCTGCCGTGGTATTTGTCTATGAAAGTTAATAGATAAACAAGGAAGTAAGCAAATAAATGAAAATGTAAGCTTACTGAATTAATTACACATTCCAGTACTTTTCTTTTTAAAAACACAAGTTGTGTAATATTGTAACCTCCCCACCGTAATTTAAAAGGAATGACAATACTTAATACAAATGGGAGCCGAGTGTAACCTCCCCATAAAAAATTTTATAAACAGAAATGACAATATTATTTAGAAATGATAATGGACATTGCGCTAAGTGTAACCTCGCCACAATGAAATGTACTGACAATGACAATTAAACAAAAATTAGCAATCTGACTCAAATATAAGTTCTTCACAAAAAATTAAGGTCAATTCAGTGATAAGAAAATTCAATTAAACCGAAATATCGGTCTTTGGCCCTGTGTAAAACAATCAGAATTAAAGTCTTACCTCAGAATAACTGGATGTCAAATTTCTGCTCTTATTCGTGCGCACGGCTTGGAGGAACTGCGTTCCAAATAATAATATTCCTTTTTTTCTGTGATTTTACTGAAATTTTTCTTTAACGGAAGTGGAATGAAAAGGGAAGTGCAATTAAATAAATTTTGTTTTGTAAAAACTGCTTTGGAATAAAAATTATTATTGGGGGACTTGTTGGAGATTAATTACAATAAATAAACTTTACATTATCTGTTGATTACCTTAATTTACAATATACCTCATTTATCCTCTTAACCAGAATGCCATGTCGACGCTCGCCGACTGCTCACACACACAACTCCGCTCGTCTGCTATTGCCGACATACTCCACGCAACTGAACAGAGCTACAGACTACTGACTGAGTACTGCTCTGCATAGCGACAACTAGCGAACTGCACTGCACGACTACTACTAGCGAACTGCCCGCAACTAAATCGAGCTACAGACTGAGAACCGCTCGCAACACTCGCGCGGTCAAGCGCAGACTCTCTGGTCAGAGACGCTGCAATGCCTCGCCATCGCTGCTGCGTTACATACGTGTTTCATAACCCTCCACTGGGGGGGGCAAAAATTTGGCAGCGATGGTGAGTCATTTGGACTTGCCAATCGCGGCAAAATTTTTTTCTAATTAATAAACTTCTACAATTTACAGAATATTTAGATGTAGTACATGAATTAGATGTTGTGCACACGCACTAAGTACAAAATATATCAGACAAAGACAAAATGTGAGTACAAAACATAGTAGCAAATCAGAAAACTGTATATACAAATTATTTGACAGATAACAAAGTGCACAGGCACTGAAAAAATTCTTTAGCATATTCAGAACAAATAAACAGACTGGCAAAAAATATTATGTTGACAAGTGACATGAGTGCACATGCACTGCAGTTGAGAACATATCAGCAAATGATGAAATGTATATACAATTAGTAACAAATGACATAAGTGCATACGCATTGAAGTATTGAATATACAGAATAGTACAAATCATATTGAAAAATGAGAAAAGTGTACAGGCACTGAAGTTCAATAGAAAACATATTAACACCTAACATAAGTGCACATGCACTGTAGTTCAGAACATATCCTTAAAATAAAAAAATGTATACATAATATAAAAGACAAGAGTGCACATATACTGTACTTGAGAACAAATCAAAAAAAAATGTCTTTAGCATTTTCGCAATAAATAAACATAATGGCAAAAAAAAATCACATCGACAAGTGACATAAGTGTACTCGCACTGGAGTTCAGCGAATCGAAAAAAAATGTATAACCCACGAACATAAATGATGTTACCAAAAAAATGATTTTCATTATGTGACAAGAATTAGGATAGGAAAGGGAAGGATTGCATCATGGTTGTAGCACTTTAGATTGCACACAGCTGTTCTAAAAGTCCATATCTTTCCACAGAAGTACAACACCAAGTGACACAACTTGAAGTTCTTTTCCCATCAGAATTTATCAGCGTAGCCAAGACACTGAATTGTCGTAGTAATATTCCATGTTTTCATTTTGGCAGTACATTAGGTACACCAAACAGTGGGACCATAATAACGTCTTCATCGCTCACGGTGGTGGACAGCATGTCGTGTCAACACCACGCTCTTACAAGGCACACCAACGTAGAATTAGTGCAAAACCAAATATAGTGCTCCATGATCACTAGGATAGACAGGACAAATGGACATTGCAGTAATTCAGGGTAGTTAGCTCATGAGGTGAAGGACATTAAGTCACATAATATTCACAATTACAGTCTTCGTTAGTAGTTTGTGGCATTCATAGCCCAGTTATTGAACATTTCTGTACCAAGTATGTAGTATTACAGAAAAATGTTCATTAATTGTTTTACATAGAATCAGTAGTCTTCTTTTACTAGTTACAAAGTATAGCATGGTTAATTAATCATTTGTCATTCCAATATAGTAAGAATCATTAGCCTTCTCCTAATTACAAAGCATTATGAAACAATCGCATTCTTTTCCAGTTACAAAGTATGGCATAGTTAATTAATCATTTATCATTTCAATATAGTATTAATCATTAGCCTTCTCCTAATTACAAAGCATTATTAAACAATCACATTCTTTTCCAGTTACAAAGTATAGCATAGTTAATTAATTATTTGTCAGTTAATTAGTAATAATCATTAGCTTTTTCCTAATTATAAAGCATTATTAAACAGTCACATTCCTTTCCAGTTACAAAGTATGGCATAGTTAATTAATTATTTGTCAGTTAATTAATCATTTGTCATTCCAATAATAATCATTAGCCTTTTCCTAATTATAGTTAATTAATCATTTGTCATTCTAATATAGTAAGAATCATTAGCCTTCTCCTAATTACAAAGCATTATTAAACAATCACATTCTTTTCCAGTTACAAAGTATGAACATTGAAAACAAGAGCTAATTAATGGCATAATTAATAACAATTCATCGAGTGACATTAATTATTGGCACTCAGTGGCCAGCAAGTATTGAATAGAATAAAACATAGTTCATCATTCAGTATTATTCAGATCATTACGAAGTCATTATTAAAATCAGTTAATTACAGTCATAGCATTAATAATCATGGGCATTATAAGTAGTCTCATTACAATAAACAGTGGCAGTTATTAGCCAGTTACAAAGCATTATTTTATACATATATATTTTTTTTGTCTCATTAAGAAGTCATTACTCAAGTGACATACTATTCAGAGCTAAACAGTATTATTCAGAACTTTCTCAAACTGGTATCACTATTTGGGACTGGTAATACATTTTTTTTTTGTTAGCAATGCATTGCGTTGGGATCGATAATTAATTGCTGAGGCATAACACTATTTGCTTTTGACCTATGGCTGCAAATGAGGATAGGTAACGTCATTCGTCATGAGTCAGCTGTAGCAGGATTATGCAACAAGGCAGTATATGTGATCACATTTATAAATGATAAACACAAATGGGTAAAAAAATAAAAATGCAACTACTAGAACAGATATAATAAGTAACAGGTTTAGTAAGTATCATGAAAAGCTTCTCCTGGAAAAATATACAAAATGGATTATTGACCTGAAAGAAGAAACGCACACTATGCTGAAAAGTAGTGAACTTCGAATTAACAGGTAGTGAAATGTGTATAAAAATGTGTTCCATAGCTGTCCTTTCCAAAACTTTCCGTCATCCTACTATGCAATATAACACCTGCTGTCAAAACAAACTGCAACAAATACATAAATAACTACATAGCCTATATATAACTTCAACATTATCCTCATCTGTAAAGAAAAAACTTCATTATCCATCACTTCATTATCTATATTATCATAACTTCATTATCATCATCACCTGTAAAGAAAAACTTCATTATTCATAATACCATATCCTTCATCATTATTCATCAGCATTCATTATCATCTGCAAAAAATCACTTCATTACTCATTATATAACTATTCCTTATCTCTAGCATATTTCATTACTAAAACTAAGATGTGTAGTTCAGTCTGACAGCCTGCATCAATCACCTTGTATTCTGAAAGAAAAAATTAGTTAAGACTGCTATTCTACGATGAGTATAGTATATTCTTGTTAATGCTCGTTAATCCTGATCCATTTACTCTTCCTCATAAAGTTATTGCATCTTCTTTCGTTTATTCCGTAGGTGAAATTCCCATTTCTGTTGAATTTATCTCTTACACGCATCATTTCTTTCTGAAATTCATGAACAAAGATTAATGTCTTGCATTTAAATCATATACCCACTAAATAATGACTGGTTTATGGTGACACAATTAACCATACAGCATAACATGACAGAAAACGTAATATGTCAAAGACATTGACAGTGTTCAAAGCTAAAGATGTACAGAGAATATCACAATGCAGCAGCAAAAAATGTAAAACAGTCACGATGTTGAGATGTCATAAGGCAAAAAAAATAACGTCAAAGTCGACTGGTGTGTGTTATATCTTAACTATTTCACAGTGCATATAAACAAAACTGGAATACAATCGTACATAAAAAGACAAATGTGACGTTCGTTGTGTTCAGCTTGTATGTAGTGTAGTTAATCGAGGCGAGAATTAAAGACTTTAATGGAGAGAGAATTTGATAAAATTAATACGTCATTACATAAAATTGCATAATTATTCATAAAATACGTAAGTTCGTCTGGAAAAATATGCACGGTCTAATGTGTAACGACAAGAAAAGCGACCTGCTAACCTTACCTTGCCGGGCACTTGCCAAGAAAAAATACGATAATCATCAGTAATTAGTCAGGTGAAATAATTGCATTAGTAAATGGCATCATAGTGTGTTGAATCATACTGTGGTTTCACTCAATAAACGGTTTAATGTTTGAGATATGGTGATTGCCTTTCGATTTTCTAGTTCTCAAACTTTCGACGTGTACAACATTGGGGTGAGGGATGCTGCGAATCCGATATGGACCTGCGTATAGAAGTTCAAATTTACTGCACTTACCTTTTAATTTGCTGGATAAATAATGTGTACGTACTAATATTTTCTGTCCAATGTGAAAGTCGCGGCGTGTACAAACCTGTTTTTGCTGTCTTCTCCGGCGCTCTGCGGCACGTTTGATGTTGTTCAGTGCAATGTCAATTATTTCGTGGTGTCTTAGTCGCCGACATTTGGGGAATTTTACTAATTCTTTAATTTTGTTTGGTGGTTCAACGTTTTTCAGTATAACAGACGGAGATAGCATAGTGGATTCATTTGGAATGGAATTAATTACATCTTGGAATGAGAGTATGTGTGTATCCCAATCAATATGTCTTTTGTGGCAGTATATTCTACACAGTTTACCAATTTCTTTCATTAATCTTTCACAGGGGTTCGAAGAAGCGTGGTACTTGGATGTATAGATCGGAGAAATGTTTCTAGCTCGTAACATGCGTGTCCATACGTTACTACGAAATTGAGATCCATTGTCAGAAATTACTTTCATCACATGCCCTACATGAAATAGAAAATGTTTTACAAATGCCTTCGAAACAGTTTTGGCAGTAGCTTTGCGTAATGGAGTGAAAGTAACAAATTTTGAAGTGAGCTCAACAGCGACAAAGATGTAGTAAAAACCTCTGTTAGTTCTCGGAATTGGACCAAAAATGTCTACAGCGGCCATGTGTCTTAGTTTAACAGGTACAATGGGATATAATGGAGGAATATGTGAAGTGGTGTCTGATTTAGCTTTCTGGCAAATTTTACAAGACGCTAAAACTCGTCGTATACGTTTCTCCATGTTAGAAAAATAACAGTTCTGTCTCAGTATAAGAAAACATTTTCGTGCTCCGTAATGTGCGTAACTTAAATGAGTGTACCAAATTAATTTGTTAACCAGTTCATCAGGAATGCATAATAACCAATTGTTGCTGTCAGGATGAGAGCGGCGAAACAGAATGTCATTGCGTACAGTGTAGTGGTTTCTAATCGTAACATTATTCTTATCTTGCCAAAGGTGTTTAATTTCTTTCCACACATTGTCTTGGTTTTGCTCTTGTGCTATGTCCTGTAATGACGATGAAATAAAGTTTTCAAATGCAACTTGCTGAATGTACATGACACTGAAATTTGTTTTGCAGAAGTTGGTTGCTACGTCTTGCTGATTGTTGCCGAGAGAACGCGATAGTGCGTCTGCTATAACATTTTGTGAACTATTGTAAAATTAAATTCCTGTAAATAAAGTTTCCATCTGCTTAATCTATCGTGCGTGAATTTGGCCGAAAGTAAAAATTGTATCGCTCTGTGGTCTGTGTAAACGGTGGTATGTCTGCCATAAAGAAAGTGCCGAAATCTCGTAAAAGCCCATACAACACATAATGTTTCCAATTCTGTAACGGAGTAATTTCGTTCAGCAGGTGACAAAATGCGACTTGCAAATGCGATGTTTTTGATTACTGTAGACCCATCTTCTTCAATTTCCTGGAAAATATGTACGCCTAAAGCGGTGTTGGAACTGTCGGTGGCAATGGAAAAATTTCTGGTAAGATCTGGGTGCGATAAAAGTGGAGCATTCAACAAAGCATGTTTCAGGTTCATGAATTCAGAGTGTGCTTGCTTATCCCATGACCAAATAGTGTTTTTACCTGTTAATTGGCATAATCTGGGTGTGTCTAAAGCAGAGTGATGAATAAATTTACGAAAAAAGTTAATTAAGCCCAAAAAACTGCGTAATTGTTTCTTCGTCGTAGGAACGGTAATGTCACGTAGAGCTTGAAGTTTTTCCGGATCAGGTGCAATGCCTTCTGCTGAAATTACGAGTCCAAGAAATTTTATGGAAGTTTTGCCAAAGTGCGATTTACTAAGATTAACTGTACGTCCTTGTGCATGAAAAGTTTGTAACAGTTGTTCAAGAATCAGATTGTGTTCGGACCAGTTAGCTTCTGCGATAAGAATGTCGTCTACATACGTCGTAATTCTGTCTTTAAGTTCTGTCGGAAGTATAGTGTTCAAACCGCGAATAAAAGCTGCAGAAGAAATAGTTAAGCCGAACGGTAGTTTGCAAAATTGATAACAGTCGCCGAAACAGAGAAAAGCTGTATATTTTCTACAATTTGGATGAAGTTGAATTTGCCAAAATCCCGATTTCAAATCTAGTGTAGAATAAATAGCTGTACCATGAAATTTTTGTAGAAGTTCCTCTAATGTCTGTGGTCGGTCTGTTTCATTAATAATAATGTCATTAATGTGACGAGAATCAAGTACGAGGCGAAGTGAGCCATCTTTTTTCTTAACAATATGTAGCGGGTTTATGTACGGACTAACTGCTGGTTCAATAACTCCTTGATCAAGCATATCCTGCAATTCTTTTTTAACTTGTTCTCTGTGAATATATGGAATGGGATAATGCTTTGCTTTAAATGTGTCGTGCTGTTTCACTTGAAATTCATACATAAAGCCGGACATAGTACCAGGAATGTTGTCAAAAACTGGTGCTTGCTGTAAAAGAATTTTGTGTAATTGCGTTCGTTCGTCGTCTGTAGTTGCACTGCTCTCTTTAACCTTATCAGAAATCATTTGCATTACGTCGTAGTCAGCTTCGTCTGGAGTATTATAGTTATGTACGTACGTATCCGTGAACAATGTGGGATTACAGTCTATGCTACGTGTTGCGGAAATGACCTCTGTGCGGTTAATTGTTTGTTCTTCCGCAGATAATGAGTGCTGAAATTCTAAAGCAAGTTGTACATTTTCATCCTTTAACATTAAATAAGAATTCTGAAAATCAATGACTGCGTCGTGTTGTACCAGAAAATTCGTACCTAAAATAACGTCTGTTGTCAATAAAGGAACAATCCAAAAATTTGAGTGGAAAGTATGACCTCCAATACAAAATGATAAATGCGTCTGTAATTTAACGTCTACTCCTTTACTCCGTACTGCTCCTTTCACTTTTGTTTTGCCTAATGGTAATGTCGGATACGTATTCTCTTTGTTGCACTCGTTGAAAGTCTCCTCATTTATTACTGATATTGGTGATCCGGAATCGATTACTGCTGAAAATTTCGATGAACCAATTTTAATTTCGATAACAGGATGTGAAATGGTTTTCTGAATAACTGGTCTTTCCTGCAAGAGAGTGTCTCTGATATCGTCAAAAGTAATTACATTTTCGTGAACAACATTTTGAGTGTCAAAGGTAGTGCTTGTATTATTAGAAGATGCGTCCTGTGCAGTATCTGGTCAGATTCTATCTGACGTGTTATTATTATTCGGAGGATTCTGTGGCATTTCTACTATTTGAACTGTTCTATTACTTCTTCCAGACGTGTTACGCTCTGGATGATACCTACTGTCGGGTTCATTCATGAGAATATGTTCTTGTTGATTATTTTGGCCCTGTGTAAAACAATCAGAATTAAAGTCTTACCTCATTGTAACTGGTAGTCAAATTTCTGCTCTTATTCGTGCGCACGGCTTGGAGGAACTGCATTGCAAATAATAATATTCCTTTTTTCTGTGATTTTACTGAAATTTTTCTTCAAAAGAAGTGGAATGAAATGGGAAGTGCAACGAAATCTTTAGTTCAATAAAAAATTAAATTTTTGAAAAAATGCTTTTGAAATAAAAATTATTATTGGGGCACTTGTTGGAGAATAATTACAATAAATAAACTTTACATTATCTGATCATTACCTTGATTAATAATATACCTCATTCAGCCTCTTGACCAGAATGCCATGTCGACGCTCGCCCACTCCTCACACACACAACTCCACTTGACTGCTATTACGGACATACTGCACGCAACTGAACAGAGCTACAGACTACTGACTGAGTACTGCTCTGCATAGCGACAACTAGCGAACTGCACTGCACGACTACTACTAGCGAACTGCCCGCAACTAAATCGAGCTACAGACTGAGAACCGCTCGCAACACTCGCGCGGTCAAGCGCAGACTCTCTGGTCAGAGACGCTGCAATGCCTCGCCATCGCTGCTGCGTTACATACGTGTTTCAATATGTCTAAATATTGCCTCAGTTCTGTTGACATGGTATAAGAATTCTTATACTGCACTTTATTGACATATTTTTAAGAATATTTTCTCATTTCTACCCAAAGCTATGACCTGACTTCTTCCATCCCACGGGGAATAGCTCGTACAGAAGGTAACAGAGTTCATTTCCTTTTATGTTCCACGGTAATTTAATTGACTAGATCTGAAATTGCCTCAGAAACAGCTGATGTGGAACTGAAGTAAAGTCTATTGAAACGTAGATTAATTACAGTAGCTTTGGCTAAAAATGTGTTGTTTTCTAAAGGCGCCACTCGGTTAATTCTGCTTTTTAATAAGTCGTTGTGCAAAGATATTCCGATTGCTGTGTTATCTTCAAATTTATGTCTCAAACTGGTTGTTATATATTTCTCTCCACTTAGTTCTTCTGTCGTCATTTTAAATGGAAAAATAAGTGCAACTAAATTACGTTGCACAGTTCATCGTTAAGCTGCCACCTTGGTTGGCACATTATGATTGCTTCTTCCCGCTAACACTTTTCGGACAGTTGAAGATAGTTGCAAAAAACTTGGTATCATGTCCAGGCATGAGTTCCACCCAGTGCTTACTGCTCGAATGAGCATTAGTATTTGGCCTTCGTTTTTTACTTCTCCTTCTTGCTTTGATCTATGCTCATCGTAAGCGCTGACACAGTGCTTAAAATCTCTTAAAATTATTTTTATGCGGTCAACTAAATTTCAAAACTTGAATTAGTTTCCGAACACTATCAGTTATCAAATTAATGATATGCGCAGCACAGTGAATTCTTTTGTTTTCCCCCAAAGATAGCTTTACAACAGCTACCATGTTGCTGCTGGTGTCAGTGAAAATATTTACGACACTTTCTCTATCATCGGATTTTTTTCTGAACACTGTTTGGTATATTCTCCTGTGTGTCTCTGAAAAGCAATAAGTAATTGATAACATAGTTAACATTATATTACCAACTTCTTAGAGAACATGACAAAAACTTTCAGAAGTAGCTTACTTGTGTCATGTTATGAGCAGAAAGGCAAGTTGTGCTCTTGTTCCACGTAGAAGCACGACGGCTATTAGGCGGCAAGGTGTTGCTTGGATTGCCCTGGATTCGTAAAAAAAAGGCTTTGTTTCTGAAAAGGGCGACAACGGAAAGGTAAAAAATAACAGTAACTAATATCCCGAACTGGAGAATCAACAAGTAAATGCCTGGATTTGAAGACCATTTTCATTTAATAATTTCAGGTAGTGAAATTCAAACCAAAGCAGAATTTTTCGAATTAAGTGAAGACAACACATTGAAAATAGATTTATTTAAAACTGAAATAGTACGATTATGAAGAAAATTTGGTGACAAGTATCTATTATTATCAGAAAAATCCTTGAGAATATCGACTCCATTCGCCACAACTTATAGGTGTGAGTGTGGATTTGCGACTACAGTTTCAGTGAAAACAAAACGAAGGAACCGACGAAACTTGGAACAAGATTTAAGATGTGCATTGTCCGAGATCAATCTGAATACAAAAAAGGATAGATAGGAATAAACAATTTGTTCATTCACTTTCATTCACTTTCATTCCTTCTCAGCCGGCCGCGGTGGTCTCGCGGTTCTAGGCGCGCAGTCCGGAACCGTGCGACTGCTACGGTCGCAGGTTCGAATCCTGCCTCGGGCATGGATGTGTGTAGTGTTCTTAGGTTAGTTAGGTTTACGTAGTTCTAAGTTCTAGGGGACTGATGACCACAGCAGTTGAGTCCCATAGTGCTCAGAGCCATTTGAACCATTTTGAACCATTAGTTCTCAGTTTAATATAACACCTACAAACACGACTGTTTTATTTGTGGAACGTTAATGTAATATTATCTAATTTACTGTAATTTTGAAAATAGTCCCGTTCAAACAGTTTTGCTTTTTCGTGTGTTGACGGTTTTGATTTTTGTATGTTTTTGTCAATGGGTAGCTGTCTCAGAAAGATTGGGAACCACTGCTCTAAACCCTAAAACAGCACACCTAGTGCACCATTTCTCACCTGACGCGTGAAATTTATACGATGGAGCTTGGTTTCAGCGGTAGCATGTTGATCTAGGGCAAGGTAAACACCTAGCGGTGGATAAAAGCAGTCGTCCATAACCGGCAGCTACCTCTCTGCGAAAGCCATTCAAGTGCTCGTTAATTCTGGTGTGCAGTTCGATCAACAACTGCGTGCTTACAGCTACGTTTGATATAGCCGTGCATATACAGAGATGAACAATCCAAACAGAATTGACATACTTCTACGCTTAGAGCCTCTGTGGGTCTTAGGCGAATGAACTGCGTTTAGTTTCCCGGAACTACGTTAAATGGTAATCTGGCATACCTGATTTGTGTTTGTTTCATGTTGTATATGTTTCTTTAAGAACGAAATCAAATGAAGTATCATAGTTGCGGTAATAATAGACAGAATTACTCTGATTGGTAATTGATGACCTGTTTGTCAGATGTATATTATGCTCTAAAGCAAGACGTGATACTGGAGCTGAGATATTAATTGTGGGTAAGGAAACAAAAACGAAGAGAGCAACCCAGAACAGATGTATTGGCACACACACACACACACACACACACACACACACACACACACACACACACACACACAAGATGGCCTAAGATTAAAATTTAAAAAAAAGAAATGCAAAAAATGAAACATGGGTTTACTCTACCATATCTCGTATTACTGATATATTCCTGTAACAAGAAGTAAATGCAGGTGTTTGTCGATAAATGGATGAAATTGTAATAGACCAGCGGTCTGGGGGGTCACGTCTTTGATTAGTAATCAAAACATCCGAGAACCTAGCTTCGAACCAAACCACTGTTTACATTTTAAACAAAAAATCACCAGATACGGTGGCTGAGGACTTTCGTCATAACAAGTCGCCTTCGTTCTGGGCCTTGTCAAAGAAGGGAGCAGACAGATGTTCAGGGCACTATCCTGCCCTTGGGTCCGGAAATTGCCCCTAAAAGGCGGAAGAATCAGCGATGATCAACGACATGAGGATGCAGAAGGAAATAGAAATCACTGCTTTAGAGTCACATAATGTGTATCCACGCGACATAGGGCCTGTAATCGAAAAATCCCGGGTTAGACCCCGTTTGAATGTCCTAGAGAGGACTGCCATGGGGGGGAGGTGACAATGAAAAAACGATGGGTCAACCAACGACGGGATAACAATATACGACTCGGAGCTTGGTATGTGAGTATGTAGTAGGAAAGTTAGAGAATATTAAAACGAAATGCAAAGACTCATTCTATAGTGAAAGTCAGTGAAACGAAATGGAAAGAGAATAAGCATTTCTGGTCAGACTAATATATAGTAATAATAACAGGAGCAGAAAATGGTGTAAATGGAGTAAGATTCATTATGAACAGCAGAGTAGAGCAGAGAGCGGGCTACTGTGAATAGTTCTCACCAGATTCGACCCCAAGATAACACTAACACCGATAATTCAGGTACTCATGCATCGTCACAAGTAGAAAACGAAGAGATACAGAAAGTATACAAAGATATTGAACGAGTAATACAGTATGTAAATGGAGATGAAAGTCTAATAGTCATTGGAGACTGGATTGCGATTGTAGTGGAAGGGGTGGATGAAAAGATTACGGCATAATATGGGCTTGGTAATAGAAACGAGGGAGGAGCAGGACTAATTGAGTTCTGCAATAAATTTCAGCTAGTAATAGCGAATACGCTGTTCTAGAATCACCTGTGGAGGAGGTATACTTGCAGAAGAATGGTAGATACGGGAAGATTCCAACTGCATTACTTCATGTTCAGGCAGATATTTCGAAATCAGATATTGGATTGTAATGCGTACTCAGGGACTGATATGGACTCAGATCACAATTTAGGAATCATGAAGAGCAGACTGAAGTTTAATAAAATCGTCCGGAGGAATTAGTGTGAATGAAGTGGGATACTGTAATACTGAGAAGCATGATAAGCTGCGTTTTAAATTCTCTAAGAACGTGGATACTGCAATAAGGAACAGCAGAGTCGGCAGTTCATCTGAAAGGAGTGGACGTCCTAAAGAGACACTCATAAATGTTAGACAGACAGACATAGGTCCAAGAAAGATAACTGCGAAGAAACCTTGGGTGAACGCGAGGGCCACGTTTGAGGACATCCTCGTCCAGTCCCTCGACCGGTATACTTTCGATTCAAAACTTCTCGAGCTAGTTGTGAATAATGCGCTGGGCGTCCATCGTGTTGAGACCACGTAACCAGTCTTGTTTGAAGCGAAACATGGTACATTAGTATAGGTAAAACATTGTCCACAATGTCACTGTACATTTGACTAGTCAGATTACCTTCTATGAAGTATTGGCAGATTACCCGCGTACCTAAAATACTGCACCAAAAGTTGACACTCCATGGGCGTTGATGTTCAACTTGCCTTACGCAATGGGGATTCCCTAATGACCAATAATGCATATTATATCGACTCACTTGACAATGATTCGTAAAATTTGATTCATCAGAGAAAAAATATCTGTGAAATTAAATTATCATTGACTGCCAGTTGTTCCTGTATCCCGTTGCAGAAATTCAGGCTATTGTGAAAATAGTCGCCATGTAGTTGTTGATGCAATGATAAATGAAATGGATTCATTTGTGTGCATGCAGTATGCGTAGAACACTTCTTTGCGAAATTCCTTAACCTCGCGCAATTTGCGGAGAACTAATGTGAGGAATTGCAGCAACCGTAGCTAAAACATTCGCTGTGTTATTTTAGTTCGTCACAGGCCGCGGTCGGCCTCTTTCTCTAGGCTTCACACTTCCCGTTTCATTAATCAAGTGGACAAAACTGCGAAACTTCGGTGCAGACGGAATATTCTTATCGGGGAACAGAATATCATAACTTTGACGAGCTTCGTCAAGATTTCTATGAGCCCCAAAGTACGGGGCAATGACATCGACTCTCTCTGCAATCGTTAACATCGCGGCCTGAGCGCATGATCACAGTCTGTGCTTCATTCGACTGTGGGAGGTGTCATATCATAGTATTATGGAAAATATCAATAGAAGTACTTCGATTGTCCTTATCGGATGTGTATTTTTTGAGATAGTACCGTTCTGCAACAATTGTCACTTCATTTCGGGATATTTTCCGATTACAGCGCCATCATTTACAAATTGAAAGAAATATTTCATACAAAAGCTACAAATTTTTTTCACGAAGAATCTAAATCTGCAATAAAAAATAGAGGTCACTGTTTCAGACTTTCAAGTCACCCCCGCCCCACTCCTGCTCCATCAGGTGGCGCAGGGGGTCGAGCGTTTGTTAATGGATGTCCCTCTTCGAGGTGAACAACGTTTATTACCATTTTTTTAATCCGATGTGTATCTCGCGAAATGTTCCGACGACAAACAGTTTTAAATGCCTCACCCTGTATTTGTTACCAGTAGATTCGATCAGAACGCAAGAGTTACGGGAACTCAAAAGGGAACCCCTGAATGGAAGACGACGTTCGTTTCTCTAGGAACAATTTAGAAAATTTAGAGAATCGGCGTTTTGAGGCCGACTAAAAAACAATACAGCTGCCGCCATTTCGCGTACCGATTACGAAGATAAGAAGAGAGAAATTAGGGCTTGTACGGAGACTTACATCAGTTGTTTTACCCTCGCTCTATTTGGGAGTGGAAAAGGAAAGGAAATGCCTGGAAATGGTAGGTAGTACCTTCCACCATGCACCGTATGGTTGCTTGCGGAGTATATACACTCCTGGAAATGGAAAAAAGAACACATTGACACCGGTGTGTCAGACCCACCATAATTGCTCCGGACACTGCGAGAGGGCTGTACAAGCAATGATCACACGCACGGCACAGCGGACACACCAGGAACCGCGGTGTTGGCCGTCGAATGGCGCTAGCTGCGCAGCATTTGTGCACCGCCGCCGTCAGTGTCAGCCAGTTTGCCGTGGCATACGGAGCTCCATCGGAGTCTTTAACACTGGTAGCATGCCGCGACAGCGTGGACGTGAACCGTATGTGCAGTTGACGGACTTTGAGCGAGGGCGTATAGTGGGCATGCGGGAGGCCGGGTGGACGTACCGCCGAATTGCTCAACACGTGGGGCGTGAGGTCTCCACAGTACATCGATGTTGTCGCCAGTGGTCGGCGGAAGGTGCACGTGCCCGTCGACCTGGGACCGGACCGCAGCGACGCACGGATGCACCCCAAGACCGTAGGATCCTACGCAGTGCCGTAGGGGACCGCACCGCCACTTCCCAGCAAATTAGGGACACTGTTGCTCCTGGGGTATCGGCGAGGACCATTCGCAACCGTCTCCATGAAGCTGGGCTACGGTCCCGCACACCGTTAGGCCGTCTTCCGCTCACGCCCCAACATCGTGCAGCCCGCCTCCAGTGGTGTCGCGACAGGCGTGAATGGAGGGACGAATGGAGACGTGTCGTCTTCAGCGATGAGAGTCGCTTCTGCCTTGGTGCCAATGATGGTCGTATGCGTGTTTGGCGCCGTGCAGGTGAGCGCCACAATCAGGACTGCATACGACCGAGGCACACAGGGCCAACACCCGGCATCATGGTGTGGGGAGCGATCTCCTACACTGGCCGTACACCACTGGTGATCGTCGAGGGGACACTGAATAGTGCACGGTACATCCACACCGTCATCGAACCCATCGTTCTACCATTCCTAGACCGGCAAGGGAACTTGCTGTTCCAACAGGACAATGCACGTCCGCATGTATCCCGTGCCACCCAACGTGCTCTAGAAGGTGTAAGTCAACTACCCTGGCCAGTAAGATCTCCGGATCTGTCCCCCATTGAGCATGTTTGGGACTGGATGAAGCGTCGTCTCACGCGGTCTGCACGTCCAGCACGAACGCTGGTCCAACTGAGGCGCCAGGTGGAAATGGCATGGCAAGCCGTTCCACAGGACTACATCCAGCATCTCTACGATCGTCTCCATGGGAGAATAGCAGCCTGCATTGCTGCGAAAGGTGGATATACACTGTACTAGTGCCGACATTGTGCATGCTCTGTTGCCTGTGTCTATGTGCCTGTGGTTCTGTCAGTGTGATCATGTGATGTATCTGACCCCAGGAATGTGTCAATAAAGTTTCCCCTTCCTGGGACAATGAATTCACGGTGTTCTTATTTCAATTTCCAGGAGTGTATGTAGAAGTCTTTTACGAGACGATTTCATCACGCTAAATCCATGGACGATGCTGATAAATGTTTTGCCGGAGGTATGGAGTAAGCGATTTGAGCGACCTTTCGGCAGTCAAAGCACTGCACTTCGAATAAAGTACGGATCTTAAACTTTTCCCTCCATTGTAGCGTAATAAACAAATAGAGTACATCGTCGTTTTTTGGTGTTCCACACAGCATCGATTTTGCTTAAGTTTTGACTATTTTCTTTATTTTCTTAACCCTGAGGCTCACTGTTATTACTTTTCTGTGCAAAAAGTTATCAAGTAAGATTAACAATAGTTTTTCTTCGTATTGCGTTGTCCGAGCTATACTGCACATCGAAAATAGCTGCATTTTAAACATCTTACTCTCTTTGTTGTATAGCGTGTGGACCTTTTTGGCCATTTAAATTGGTCACTGGCATTATAACCATGCTGGCACAGAGACTTTAAGTTGCCCAGGTATATTTATTTATAGCTGTCTGTTCACCCCCGTAGCACACAGCCTCTGGCCTTGGACTCAATGTTTGCGTCATATCTCCTAAAATATGGGTCATGCGATGTTATAATTTTGTAGGTACATTCAGCGACATACGTGGTTACTGTTTGGAAAATGTGTTGCGTATGGGGTTCATAGCAACTAAGAAATAAATTTAGATGTCATGCATGATGAGTCAGTTTCTCACGTGTTTCACTGTTTATTACCTCATGCCTCCTGAGCTATGTGTCGTACAATGACATAATATTGGGTACATTCAGCGAATATGTGGCTACTGTTTGCGAAATTTATTGCGAATAGGGTCAGTGGCCAAGAAGTAATAAATTTAAACGTCGTGATGATGCGGCATTGTTTATGACGTCATATCTTCTGAAATACGTGTCGTACAATCATATAATTTTGCAGTCTCATTCAGTGCTATATGAGCATACTGTCAACAGAACGTGTCACGAACACAGTTAGTAGTAAAGAAGTAATGAATTATGACGTCATGCCTCATGTGGTACTTTTACTGCATGAACAGCGGACAAGTGGTAAGCGCTAAACTTTTTTTCGTTGCATCATTTATTAGGGCTTGGTACCTAGAAAAGCCTTCGTAAAGTTTTGAAATTACGTGTAAAGTTTGTTGGAACTCGCTAAGTATTCTCATTCTCAAATACTGGGTGAATTATCGCGTCGTGGTCTACGCTTCTTTTTCGCACCACCCCCACTCCCTTGTAGGTATGGTCGGTCGTAAATTAATTTAGGATTGACAGGAGCACAGTGGTTGGTGGGGGAGGGGGGGAGGGAGGAGGGGAGAAGTGGAGGCCCACGCAGAAGGCTCGGGCCGCTTTCCGCCACACCACTCAACCTGCAGCCGCAGCAAAAACCCCTCGAAACTGTCAAACCTTCCTTCGACACCACAACACTTTCTGCTTGCGATGGGCTTCAGTTCAGTTGCAGCCAGCCTGCTGTCTTGTGTGATCGTTGGGCCCTGCAACTTTGTGTCTGTTCTTACGGTTGTAGGAGTAATTTTTTTATTTGTTGTTACTGTTATTCGTTGCCACTGTTAGTCATTGTTACTGTTATTCGTTGTTACAGTTATACATCACGCGTTATTCAATTATGTCAGCGGGAAGTTCGTCGAAAGTTATAAGTGAAAATTTCGACGCCATTCTCTTGACCAGGACTTGCCCTACGAGTGTAGTCGAGAGAAATGGTCTGTGCGTTACGTGTCTACTTTGAGACTGAAAAACTTATTGGTATCCCATGCTCTCCGTTAACAAAGTAATCGACAGAACTGCTGCAGCGTTGAATACAAACGAAAACACTATTGTGAAGATTGGAAGGAAATGTTCTACAAACAAAAGGAACCTGAAGAACTATCGAAACTTAACACCATTGGAAACAAACGTCGAATGGATAAGCGGATTACACATATTGATTCATTTGCAGAGGATGCACTTAAAAAAATACGACTTTTTCAAGGTAGTCACAAATCCCTGTCCACAGTTTCACACAATTTAGGCTTCCACTATGGTCATTTGTGTCGCCATAAGCTGTTGATGCAAAGGGAGGGTATAACTGCGGGGCGATACCAGTTTTTAAGGGAATCAGTAGCATATATATCGACAATGTGGTGCGGCTTGAAGAAATATAGGTCAATTCTGGTCACGTTATCAAGCAGGGCTTGGAGACGATAGAGAAAAATGAACAATGATAATGCCTTCGCAAAGGGGGGAGGGGAGGAGGCAGACTCGAAAAGGCATCTCGCAAGGTTTTCTCCCAAACAGTCTCCTGATTTTTAAATCAAAGAAAACAGGAGATTATCACGAAGTGGTTCGAATTCCATAAGCCGCAGATACCCCTATACGAATTCGACGAAATGGCATTATTACCATCTTACCACTGCCATTTGAATCCAATGAAGTTATATGGGCTCAAATTAAAGTTTACGTTGCCAGGAATAATAATAAATTTACCTCCTCTGTAGCCAAAACACTTTCATGAGAAGCTGTCACGAACATCACCTCTGAAAACATACGTAGAGCACCAAGAAATGAGCATGACAAAGGAGCTCTTTTGGAAAATTCGGTGGAGGGACTGATAATTTCATTAAATGACAACAATGACAGTGACAGTCATAGTGACTCTTTAAGAACCCATCTTAGCGACTAGAGTGATATCAGTGGAGTTTATTTATTATCCCCATGGAAATGGAGCATAGGTGGAGTAAACTACATGTATGACTTACGCAGTTTACATCTGTTAAGTACCTACATAACAATATTACATCGTCGTAAGTTTTGAAATTTTAATAAGAAGGCCTTAACAGCAGTTAATTCCAAAGGAAATTTATCTTAAGAGTTCAGCCTGTATCATGCAAAATAAATATTACTGTTTACAATGTTAATGTTGTAAAACGGAAGTCATCTTATTTGTATCGCTTTATGCTTCCTAAGCATTAGAGTTAAGATACGTTTCCCCACTGCGATAAACATAATCTTATTTTTTTGTGTTAGAATTAAGTGGACAGATCAGAAAAATTAATGAAAGTTTCATTACTAACGTATAGCGGCCTGTTTCGTGTTTCAAAACCGTATGGACGGGCGCCCGATCTCGTAGATGACGCTCGAACGGACCGTTGTGCATGACACACTGAAGGGCCAAAGAAACTGGTGCACCCGCCTAATATCGTATTAGGGTCCCCACGAGCAAGCAGAAGTGCCGGAACACGACGTAGCGTGGACTCGACCAATGTCTGAAGTAGTGCTGGAGGGAACTGACACGATGAAAAGTGCAGGGCTGTTCATAAATCCGTAAGAGTACAAGGGGGAGAAGATCTCTTCTGAATAACACGTTGCAAGACATCCCAGATATGCTCAGTAATGTCCATACATTGCAACGTGCCGTTCAGAAGAGATCTCCAACCCCTCGTACTCTTACGGATTTATGGACAGCCCTGCAGGATTCATGGTGTCAGTCCCATCCAGCAGTACTTCAGACATTAGTCGAATCCATGTCACGTCGTGTTGCGGCGCTTCTGTATGTTCGCGGTGGCCGCATACGATATGAGGCAGGTATACCAGTTTCTTTGGGCCTGGTTCAGTGAAGTGTGAGTTTGAAGTGTGAGTTCCAATGTGTCGAGCTTATTATGCCAACTGCTTGTAGGAGGTGCGTCCCCGTTTTATTGAGAAAAAGCAGATTTTGATTAGTGAATCATCCTAGAGTTGAACTGTGTGATGAAGAAAAGTGCTGCTCTTTGTGGTCAGAACGGGCTTGTTCAAGTCTGGGATATCACTGTTTTTGACGAGGTCGGGAGACGAAGAAGGAAAGAAGATTACGGTTTAACATTGTGTCAACATCGAAGTCATTAAAGACGGAGCACGAGCTCGAACTATTTCAAGGATGGTGATAAAAATCGGCTGCACCCTCTCACAGAAACCATTTCACCATTTGCCTAGAGAAGTGGTTCCTGGCCTTTCTTAGAAAATTATCCGTGACTGCAATCACACTTTAGTTCGTATCCCCGCCCTCCCGTCCCTCTCCCATATTATCACCAACTGTAGCACCTAACTAAACTGTAGAACGAAAGACTTTTCTTGGAACACTTTTACTTTTTAGTGATATTTAGAGTGTGTGTGTGTGTGTGTGTGTGTGTGTGTGTGTGTGTGTGAGAGAGAGAGAGAGAGAGAGAGAGAGAGAGAGAGAATGAATGAAAAAGCAACTTTCGGTGCACCGCAAGTGTTGCCCATTACTCCTTCTATCTACCCACAGTGGGGGTAGACACGTGCTACGGAACATACTTCCCTTGCATTACTCCTCTTCATTGCGACATTTGCTTCACCTGTCCACTGCATTTCCAATTTAAAATCAAATAAGTTCAGATATGTGCACTAAGTTTGTGAATTGCTTGATTCTGGACTGCTTATTTCTGAAATGGCACAAATTGGACGACTTCAGTCTGTTTATGCTTTGTGTCTCACCAGTCTAATAATCATATTAACTCTGCCTACAGCCTTCTGTAATTACTGCTGTGTCGTGGTGTCAACTAATTAATCTATTTCGAAGGGAGTAATGAAGCAAGTTCTGGACGACTGCTGGTACTATCTAAACTTAGGGAAGACAGTTTCTTGAGAGATTTACCATTTGTTACATATATGTCTCACTTTTATCGTCAGAAATGTACGGGACAAGGCATATAGTATGTGTGTAGTGAACGGACTATGTGAGGAATCCGTAATCTCCACCGGATTAATGCTACTAATTGAGAAAAAGTAATTATTAATAACTTGTATAATCAGTGTTAGAGTCTTAAAAAAGTGTGATAACCGTAATGATTTTTTGAAAATAATTTAGTTTGATGAGCGAAGCAGAATCAAATCGTTTAGTTTTTACCCCTCAGAAAATTTCGGTTTACCCCGCAGAGGGAAATTACTCACCCCCCACCCCCCCCCCCCACCCACCCACACACCCACCCCCCTACCCTCCCCCGTTGGGAACCATTGGCCTAGAGTGATTTAGGAAGATCAAGGAAAACATAACTCAGTATGACCAGATGGACGAGATCGAAGGGATGTGCTAACTACTTAGTTCTTTGACGGATGGAAATCAGTGGATGCTTCTGTAGTGTCATCATCACGGATGTTTAGGTCTGCAAACTGCAACATTGTCTCTGCAGGACGCTATTGTTAACTATATAAAGGCCTTTGGCACTCAAAGGAAAAACACTGCTTATGGAAAGAATAAGCCAGGAAGCAGAGAAGTGTAAATGGAAAAAAAGCAAAAGGCAGTGTGATCGGTATGAGAGAGTAATTTGAGACGTTAGAAACGGGAAAGAAAAGAGTAAGACTGAGGTCGGTGATTTGGTCCTCATTGATCAAGTGGATAAATTACTACCGATGCTTGTATTGCGAAACGTATTGTGCGCCTAAGGGTTGCCGGAGAAAAATGCGTACTGGCCGAGTTTCTCATACTGATGAGAAAAAAGAACTTGAGTTCGAAGTCGCAGTTTCTGCACGACACGATGTCCTGAACCAAGGAAGGAGAACAGCACTGTTTGCGACTACTCACTCTCGTTGGCTGGAACCCAAAGTTCTTCGCCGTTACTGAACGAGTGCGGCGGAAACTGTCCGAGCAAGGAAGCGGGTGTAGGGTGCCAGTGTTACGACCTGGCCACGGCAAGCGGCTCAGCTCGGCAGAGGTCAGGTCGGGACCGCTGGCAGGAGGCCAGTTTCTGCAGCGGCAGGGGGAGGGGGGAGGGGGGTGGAGCGGCGCTGTTTACAGCGGGAGGAGGGCACGAGCCGGAAAAAGTTGTAAGAGGGCGCCGCGATATACTGCCGCTACTGGATGAAAAACAGGGCACGGCTGCAGTCACATCTAATGGGTAAATGTGTCTTATGAACACCACAGTGGCTAAATTCATTCAACGTAAACTAACATGGAAATAAACACTGCTCTATGAACACCCCGAAGAGCACACTACAGACAGAAGCGGCGGAATGACGCAGTTGGTTGGAGAGCCACGTGTTTCAATGCTCCTTGCCACTGTACGTCGCCCCACCATCCGCCTTCTTATTTGCACCTCACATTCGTCTTTCTCTCACGTCGCAGCAACGACGTGCACTGCTCGACTGGTGCTGTCGGGGGAGCACTTGAAGGATGGAATGGCGGCTTCGTACGAAAGCAGATTCTACTATGGGATCCTGATGCAGAGCTGGAGAGCGGTGTCTCAAAGAGTACTACGTTCATCCTTTTATGGTCCATGGTGCGACAGGCTACAACTCTATTTCAGCCTTAATGAACTGATTACTGCTCATTACATCTATGATGTTCTTCGCTATTATTATAATAAGCAGGTGATTCGCTGTTCCAACAGGACAATGCTCGCCCAGTCACTGCCCGTGAGGCTCATCGTGAATATTAAGGCATGGAGCAACACCCCGTCCATCATGATCGACAGACTTGTTCCCAACAATAAGTGAGTAGTACGACTCATCCCCTACCGCTCTTACAGTGCAATAACGTATTGTAAAACATTGTTCGCCACCTGTATGATCGATTCCACACCGCCGGCCAGTATGGCCGAGCGGTTCTAGGCGCTTCAGTCTGGAACCGCGCGACCGCTACGGTCGCAGGTTCGAATCCTGCCTCGGGCATGGATGTGTGTGATGTCCTTAGGTTAGTTAGGTTTAAGTAGTTCTGAGTTCTAGGGGACTGATGACCTCAGATGTTAAGTCCCATAGTGCTCAGAGCCATTTGAGCCATTTGATTCCACACCAGACTCGGTGAGTTTTACACAACCTACTAATATACGAGGGATACAGCAAAGTAGTGCCTCCACTCTTTTTTATTTTGTTTTCGTCGGCTGAGGTATTACATATACTGCATACTATTCGGTCAATTTTCTCACTTCGCTGACGCCAAGTTGCGACCCTCTGGCGTTAGAGAGATGCGAATTGAAGCGTGTAACATGGCGATGGGAAAGGTAAATATCTCGGTGCGTGAGAAACAGTGTGCTGTAATCGAGTTTATAACCGCAGAAAACATGTCTTCAACTGAAATACATACAGCAACAATGAAAACTGTGTTCGATGATGACTGTATCGACGTCAGTAATGTGCGACGCTGGGTTGTTTGTGCTCGTAATGACAGAAACGTGGCACAGAGCTGGGAGTGAACGACCGCGTACACCAACCGACGAGACTCATCGGAATAGGGTCGATGAACTCATTAGAGAAAATAGTAGGATAACACAGACGCAGTCGTCAGGTAAGGCTTTGCAGAACAGAGGTACACAAAACGGGGTTCTCGGTGGTTGCCTCGAATGCTCACACCTGACATGAGACCCAAGAGGCTGGACATCTATCAACAATTACCTTCGTGTTTTGAGAGTGAGGGTGATCGGTTCCTTGCTGAAATTATGACAGGTAATTAAAGTTGGTTTCAAGGCGTTCATACCGAAAAAAAAACAAGAAAGTAGCAATGGAGTTCCGCCACCAAGGATAATCGAAGCCAAAAAAGTTCAAGACGCCGCCATCAGCAGGCAAAGTCATGCTCACAGTGCTCTGGGATGTTCAAGTTGTGATACACAGGCTGTCCGAAAAGTCTTTCCCTGATTTCATAAATTGATAACTCAGGCTAGAAGTAAGACACAGATATGAAACTTGTGTGTAATTGTTTACAACTATCAAAGCTTTTTTTTCTGTTTTAGGTTCGCAGTACGTAGGTAGTGGATGAGGTGCAGTGCCCAAGAAGCCATGTTAACCAATCAGGAGAAGACACAGTGTGTCCTGTGGCACCATGAGACACGAACACCAATCACAGTGCAGAGACACTTCCAGACAACATTTGGAAGGAATCCACCTGACGTCAAGAGCATTAAAGCCTGGTATGAGAAGTTCAAGTACACAGGATCGGTTGCTGACCTTGCGAGGCCTGGTCGACCAAGAACGTCAGCAGACAGGGTGGAAGCTGTAAGGCAGTCTTTTCTGCGAAGTCCGAAGAAATCGGTGCGCAGGGCCTCACGTGAATTACAGATGCCAAAAAGCTCTCTCCATGAAATTTTACACAAACATTTATTGTTTCGTGCATACAAAGTGCAAATCGTTCAGGCCTTGTTGCCCAATGACAGTACACGTCGATATGACTTTGCGGTCGAAATGCCATCACGTATTGAGGACGATGATGGTTACCTCAGACGAATTGCCTTTTCCGACGAAGCGACCTTTTTTGTCAGTGGAGTAGTGAATCGCCGTAATGTGCGCATTTGGGGTTCACAACCCCTGGCGAGGTCATGGAGTGCACCAAAGGCAGTCCAAAGGTGAATGTTTGGTGCCCGCTATTGCACGATCGAATTATCGGGCCATTCTTCTTCGTTGAGGCTACCATCACATCTGCAGTGTATCTGGACGTGTTGCAACTGTATGCTGTTCCTCAGCTGCTTCAGTATCACCCCGATGGCTTGTTTCAGCAAGACGGTGCACCGCCTCATTGGGGTTTGGACGTCCGTGCCTATCTCGATGTGCCCTTTCCTGGGCGATGGATTGGTCGTGATGGGCCAACGGTTTGGCCTCCACGCTCTCCTGACATAACCCCACTAGACTTCTTTTTATGGGGTTATGTCAAGGACGAGGTCTACCGAACACGTGTACCAGATCTTGAAATCCTGCGGCAACGGATAACCACAGTCGTTGAATCGATCCCTCCAGTGATGTTGGCTAATGTGTGGACGGAAATTGAACATCGCCTACATGTGCTACGTGCTACCGAGGGTGCTCATGTGGATGTTTACTGATGTGTGAAACAACGTTGATAGTTTGTAAACAATTAGACACCAGTTACATATTTGTATCTTACTTCTAGCCTGAGTTATCACTTTACGTAATCAGGGAAAGACTTTTCGGACACCCTGTATTTGGAATTCATGCCTAACGGCACCACCATAAACTCTGCGAGACCTCAGAAAACTGAAAGCACGAGTTCGCAGAGTTCGTACACACGTGGATCACCCTCTACTTCAGCATGACAATGCCAGATCTCATTCGAGTGCTGCGGTATTTGCAACAATCCGACAACTTGGATTCACTGTTATCGATCTTCCTCCATACAGTCCCCACTCGGTCCCATCCGATTTTCGTCTGTTTCCAGAACTTAAAGAACATCTTCGAGGATCTCACTTTCTTAAAGAACGTCTTCGAGGATCTCACTTTCATAGTGATGAAGCGATGCTAGCAGATGTGAGGTTGTGGCTCTGTCAATAAAGTCAAACATTTCACAGTGACGGTATCAACGAACAGGTCTCTTGTTGGGAGAAATGTGTTCGTCACCAGGGCGACTATGAATTTGTAGGACGAAGAATTAATATTTAGAGCATTACTTAAGTTTCTTTTATTTGTTTAAAAAGATGTAAGGGTTTTCACACAAACAATTTTAGCACTCCCTCGGAGCTTTTACATGTGGGTCCATACCGGGTAACTCAGAACTACTTGAGCTGTTGGTATGTAATTGTAATCACTTTTTGTAGTGCATATGTATTATTTTTAAAATAAATGTCGAGTAAATTTTAAATCCTCATAAAATGCTCTGACTTACAATGACTGTGAATTTCTGACTCAGCTGCTCGCATTGTAGAATACTAGCCAAGCCGCACAACAGTTCCTGCGCTGAAGGCACATCACAAGACACACTGATTACTGCAGCACTATCAGCTTCGAATAGTTTTTAAGTACCAATGAATGCGCATCATGCTGGTACACTCTTAATCGGTTCTATGTCGTAACTTCGGATGGTATTGTGGAAAGTGAACAATATTTCTAGAAAACAGCTGCTCATTGTGAGATTTAAAACTTTTCCGGCGTACATATTGTTCCACAAAATTTCGGGCGAACTGCCGGATGTTTGCAACTTGCTGCCACAATACTTCGGCGCAAGGTCTTCTGGCCATCTTCAGGTGATACTGACGAGGACGCACTGAGCTCTGGTATTTAAGGCCCCTCCGGCACATGCGTGGTGGATTCACTTGACGTTGCGCGTGCGCTACTTGAGCGCATTGGATTCTGCTGCGTCGCGCGCCCTCCGTGGTGGAAACTCTCCGCTTCGATATCAACTCGATTGTCATCCCGCGGTTCTATCACAGAACTACGGAGGACATGAAGTTTTTCGACGACTGGATTCCATGCCGAATTCAATTGGTAACCGACGTCACGATTAATAAGAGACCCATTGTCAGACAACCGTATTTCCACGAATTCATTAATAACAGACCTCCAAACGTTAGACGTATGGGCCACAATTTTTGTCTCATTGTAATTCATGGCATGACCAGTGGAAATACAATGTTCGGTGATGGCAGACTTACAAGACTGAAGAAGGAGAGTACGCCGCTGATGTTCTACAATGCGATCCTGCACAGTACGCGTTGTTTGCCCTATATAAGATTTGCCGCATTCACACGGAATCCTACAAACACCTGCCTTGCGCAGCTCTAGGTGGTCTTTCACAAATCCCAACAGCGACGAAATTTTTGCAGGAGGGCGAAAAATTGCTTTCACTTTATATTTTCTCAGAATTCTGCCTATTTGCGCTGAAATATTAGCAATGTATGGTAAACAGGCAGTTGTTTTAAAGGCCTCTTCCTCTTCTTTGTTCCGTCGTTACAGGCCTGCAGCGCTCGCTCCACTTGCTGGGACTAATACCCATTCCTCAGAAATACAGTCTGCAGGTGCACCAGTTCCGTTTGCAAACTATCGGTGTCAGAGATTTCTCTCTCGGTGAATCAATGTCTTCAAAACACCCATCGTTTGTGCCGGATGGTGGCAACTAGCGGCTTGCAGGTAAAGGTCTATGTGAGTGGGCTTTCTATATACCGAATGGCCAAGTGTGCCATCGCTCTTACGTCGCTCCAATACGTCTAAAAGCGGCAGGCAACCCTCCTTCTCTTGCTCATGGTCTTCAAGGGACCATTCTGTCTGTTGCAACAATCAGTCAGTCGAAGGTGGTGCCTTCGTCTACTAAGTGTTGAAGAGAGAAAGAAACGTTCGTCGACATCTGGGTCATTAGAGACTGGACGTACGTTCACAAACGGAGATCACGGTGAACGAAATCGGCATATCCCCGTTAAAAGAAACCCTCCCCTTTGTTCACCTTATTCGATCTATCGAAAGCATGGAAAATCTATATAGTCGGATGGCGACAAACGCCCCAGAATGTACGGTCAGTGAATGAACCAATGTGCATCCTCACTCGGTATATTTTTCTTGACAGCTGAACCTCACAAATTTTTTAAAGTCAACACGACGAATATTATTCATTTTTAGTTCACAGTAGCAGTAAGATAACATTAGTGTTAAACGAAGAACGGAAATGGAAAAGGTTCAAATTTCCAAATGTCACATTTGTCAAAATATATTCAAGAAACCACGTCTCTCATTTTGTACATAACTTATCCGTGTCCAAAAACTTGAAAAGTTATTCTGGTACCACAGAATGATGCTGCCACGTCATCATTGTAGAAAATAATGAGACAAATTAGAAAGCAAGTATTTCATTAAGAACATTCTAGGTTCAAATGGTTCTGAGCACTATGGGACTTAACATCTGTGGTCATCAGTCCCCTAGAACTTAGAACTACTTGCCTCCCGAGGCAGGATTCGAACCTGCGACCGTAGCGGTCACGCGGTTCCAGACTGAAGCGCCTAGAACCGCACGGCTACACCGGCCGGCAAGAACATTCTAGGAGACAAACCAGGAAACTGCCTGGTTCCAACTGTCAATATGAATCTTTTTGTTTCATTTGGCATTAATACTACGTTTTAAGACAATGCAAGTACAGAAATACAGTAGTAATATTTTAACTAGTAGGACGGCAGTTAAAAAACATTTGTCATTTCCTTTACATCTTTTAAAGATAATAATAACAGTAAGTTCAAGAATAAAGATCTCTCAGTACTGTCGTCCATTCTGTACACAACTTCATTCTTCGTATCAGATGTTGCAAACTTTACTGTAAAGCTCCGTGTGTTGTTGAGGAAGTAATGGCAACATCGTTAACAGGCCTTTCTGTTTTGGAACTGGTAAACATGGCTGTGCTTTCAGATGAAAAACGGAGACAAACATCTGCCGTTTTCTTTCTCGTTTGAATACACTGAAAATTTTTCTGTTCTTCTTTTTCAGAATCAGTATTTTTATATATACATTTGAGATGAAAGACACTTTGATCATATTGGATTTGAAGATATACAAACATGCATTGACAGCAATGTTTCATCAGCATCTTTCAAATCGAAGAAGTCATTTATATGTAGTGGATTTACATGGATAGGTTTCGTGGCTTTAAGCGACTCAGCCTTCTTGTGTAATTCTTACGGAACAAAAGCCTTGATTACCAGTCTTCGTTTCTTTATAACTACAAAATCTCTGTCGCAGCTCAAAAAGCTGTACCCCAGTCACCTAAAAGTTACGTGTCACCTGTTCACAATAGATCAGGCTAAGTGGAGGAGTCCTTAATCGGTGACACCCGGAATTCACCTGGAAGGACTGCTTTCCATAAAGACCACAGGCCATCTAACAGTGAATGTTTGAAACAATTTTTTTAATTTATTTATTTTTTTTTTATTTTTTTTTGTGATCTGACTCTTGGAACTAGTCTGGACGTACGACAGAGTACCGAGAACGCAACACCACTGAAAACGCGGTGTATGGAGAAAATGGCACTTGTAAAGTTTCCAGTTATTCTTCAGATTTCTTCTGATTTATTTAGATCAAATGAATCATTATTTGTTTTAAAAAGAATTAATTAGGTGACAAGCAATTCGGAAAACGTAGCCCCCACAAAATACTGGCACAATAACAGAAATCCTTCCGTTTGGCACTAGGAAAGAGTCATTGCGCTGACCGCCTTTTTCCCAGCCATTTGTGTAGATTTCAGAGACTAACGTATAGTGCTATTAAACGTTATTTATGACTGCTCAGGAAAATGGAAGGGACCGTCCACATAAAAGGAGCAATCGCAATCACTGCGCCCTCAGCCCCCATTTTTAACCACGTCTGGCAGTTTAGTGCCGCTTTATTCACTTTCATATTTGTTGTTTCTTTGGGGTTTGATTTCGCTTAACGGTCTTAAATTTCAATAGATTTTTATGGAGGGTCATGTATGAAGAATAGTGTGCTATATGTCTTGAATCCAAACGCCCGCATTCCTAACTACGTAGAGTTGCTGGACGGAGCTACAGTATACAAGGACTACCCTGTACATGTGTAGGACCACTTTTCTGAAAACAAGTGGATAAACTGAAATTTAATGTCAAGCGATAATTTGAGATGGGAGAGGTGCAAAAGCTGTGAGGCTGTTAGCAGTAAATCGGCAGTTTTGATAAGCGCCGTCTTGGGTGCCACTCGTAATTTCAGATGGAAAGGAGATAATATGGCATAACACATCGATAAAGAATTACGCGAAACAAACGATCATACCTTTCATTTGAGCACAGCTTTATTCATTAACATGTTACGTCGTATTTAGTACAGAATAAGGCAACTGTTGGTGATAAGTAACAAAAAATGCTACAGTATGTACCAGACTTGACCTTCAGTACGCTATAAGATTGTTGTCATCCGCGTCACCTGTTCCTTAAGGACATCAACCAGCAGATACACTACCTGATGAAAAGTATCTGTACACCCTTTACTGGACATTAATATGGGCTGTGTCCACCCTTCGTCTTTATGACGGCTTAAACTGCGCTGCCACACTTTCAGTAAGGTGTCGGAATGTTTGTGGAGAACTGGCAGTGCACTCTTCCTCAAAAGCCCAAAACGGAAGAAGGAGATATCTTGGACGGTGGCGCATGGAACGAAGTCGACGCGATACGTCATCCCAAAAGTGTTTGGGACTCTCGGCAGGCCAGCCCATTTCTGGAAGGTTAATATCCACAAACATTTGCCTCTAAGATGCTGCTTTATGACAGGACACATTTTCATGCTGACGCAAGCAATCATCCTCTCCGAACTGTTGCTCTAGTTTACACAGTAAACAATAAAGTAAAATGTGTTCATATCCTTCCGAACCTAGCATTCTCGTAAGCACGGTAAGGAGAACATAGGACGACCGCATCATAACCACGAGGAATGTCCCCATACCTTAACACCACCTAGTCCGTACTTCCCTGTTGACACCACACACGATGGCAGGCAACGAACTCCAGGAATTCACCAAATCCACACTCCTCTCTCGGATTAACTCAGGTTTTAGCGTAATTTATCATTTCAGATCACTAGTTTCCAGTCGGCCATTGTCCCATGGTGTCGCTCTATTTGACTGATGGGGAGCTCCTCGACCAATTCTACGACATTCTTGTTAACTCTCTATGGAAGTGACTTAGTTAGCTTGAGCGCTGGCACCACCTCGAAACTCAAGATTTATTCCTTACGCTGATCCTCACGCGAGCCTGGCGACTAATTTTGTAGTCAGCCAGAAAGCGAAGGGAAACATACTGACCTTAGTTTCCAGGCTGCACGGCCACATTCTAGTCCAGCTCACTGAAAGTAAAATTTCTATTCTCCTATTTCTTTGCGGGATCAGCACTATGATCTTAAATAAAAGTATAAATTTCCAGTCAAAATTTATATTCCGTAAAGTATTTCGCACACGACACTTAGAAATTGAAAGCAACTCTTTCTATTCTAACAGCACATTTAGCGGTTCATAGGCGACCTCTACGGTACGTTCCCACCAGATTGTCTTTCGCCCTGAGTAAAATTACTCAGTGAAAGTTTGCAATAAATGTTCCAAATTAATGCCCTCCATAAAAGTGGAAATAAAGTCACCACTTGCCACGCGGAATTGTAATTCTCGCGGACGGTACACTAACAGTTACTTTGGCAAATTCTAAGCGATTCAGGACGGTGTACGGTCCTCGCGATTTCACTATTATTTTTTGCGGCAAAATACGCGCTATGTCACAGTTCGGCTCTGGTGTCGTCCGAGGCAGAGGGAGATACGACGTTCGACAGACGTGGAGCCGGCCGCGGTGGCCGAGCGGTTCTTGGTGCTGCAGTTCGGAACCGCGTGAACGCTACGGTCGCAGGCTCGAATTCTGCCTCGGGCATGGATGTGTGTGATGTCCTTAGGTTAGTTAGGTTTAAGTAGTTCTAAGTTCCAGGGGACTGATGACCGCAGATGTTAAGTCCCATAATGCTCAGAGCCATCTGAACCAGTTTTGAACAGACGCTGATCTCACCGTAGCTGATTGCGAAGTGAACCTTTCTACTGGTTTTTTTTTTTTTATGATGAGGCCCTTCCATGCCCACACCAACGTGGTGACCAAGCCAAAAGTTCTACTATCACCTCCGTACAACATGTTAGTTTTTGAATCAGGAGTCACAGGATCCGGGCTGTGATGTTACCCATGCGTCTAGGTAAGATTACTCATTTGCATGGTCCATCAGGAGATAGAAAGTGGTCGAAAGCGATCGAAGGGTAGTGGTTGTAAGGGCAGAGGAAGAAAAGTGCCAAGACAAGAACCAAGGGAAAAATACCTCTGCGTAGTAGGACGGGTAGTAAGGGCAGTAGCGGCTTGCTAGCTGCGGCAGAGCATGCAAGGTGAGATAAAGTTAGTGTGAGGTATCGTGCATCGTTACCTACATCTACATCTACATCTACATGGATACTCTGCACATTCAAGTGCCTGGCAGAGGGTTCATCGAACCACCTTCACAAATCTCTATTATTCCAATCTCGTGTAGCACGTGGAAAGAATGAACACCTATACCTTTCTGTACGAGCTCTGATTTCCCTTATTTTATCGTGGTGATCGTTCCTCCCTATGTAGGTCGGTGTCAACAAAATATTTTCTCATTCAGAGGAGATGGTTGATGATTGGAATTTCGTGAGAAGATTCCGTCACAACGAAAAGGCCTTTCTTTTAATGATTTCCAGCCCAAATCCTGTATCATTTCTGTGACACTCTCTCCCATATTTCGCGATAATACAAAACGTGCTGCCTTTCTTTGAACTTTTTCGATGTACTGCGTTAGTCCTACCTGGTAAGGTAGGTTAAAGGTGGGTCAGTCCGGGTGCTGCGGCTGGGGTCGTGTGGATTCTTGTGGGCCTGCTGTAGTGGCTTCGTCCCTGTAACAAGGAATTCAGTGCGGCAACGCATGCGTTGCTATTACGCCCTCTACTGCACCGTGTCGTCAGTGACTTGGCACAGCTTCATCAGGCTGGTGCTGAACGGTGGCAGCCCGCCGCTGTTAGGCGGCGACTGTTACTGCATGGCGCAGCTCTTCCGCAGCTGAGCCTCGAGCAGCTCCGCTTGATCGGTGATCCGCGCCGCTTCAGCGTCGGAGTACTGCGGGCCGTTCCCTCGCGCTTTGGTATCTCGGTCCTTTGCGGGGGCCGCCAGCACGGCGGTCGGCGTCGCCGCCGATGCCGCTGGGGCGGCGGTTGTCTTCTTTGCACCTTTCACCTGCGCTGCTGCTGGGGCAGTCGCTGGGACAGGCACACGAACGTCCTTCTGCGAGGACTGCACGTAGTTGCATCAAGGCCCCTTCCTTCTGCAGCCACGGCGGCTGTGAAGGCAGCCCTCTCTGCCGCCATGACGGCTTTGAGGGCTGCAGTGACCCAGAAAATATTAGATACAGGCTCCCAGGTAGATGCTAGACTTCCGGAAGGCGTTCGATACAGTTCCGCACTGTCGCCTGATAAACAAAGTAAGAGCCTACGGAATATCAGACCAGCTGTGTGGCTGGATTGAAGAGTTTTTAGCAAACAGAACACAGCATGTTGTTATCAATGGAGAGACGTCTACAGACGTTAAACTAACCTCTGGCGTGCCACAGGGGAGTGTTATGGGACCATTGCTTTTCACAATATATATAAATGACCCAGTAGATATTGTCGGAAGTTCCATGCGGCTTTTCGCGGATGATGCTGTAGTATACAGAGAAGTTGCAACATTAGAAAATTGTAGCGAAATGCAGGAGGATCTGCAGCGGATGGGCACTTGGTGCAGGGAGTGGCAACGGACCCTTAACACAGACAAATGTAATGTATTGCGAATACATAGAAAGAAGGATCCTTTATTGTATGATTATATGATAGCGGAACAAACACTGGTAGCAGTTACTTCTGTAAAATATCTGGGAGTATGCGTGCAGAACGATTTGAAGTGGAATGATATAAAATTAATTGTTGGTAAGGCGGGTACCAGGTTGAGATTCATTGGGAGAGTCCTTAGAAAATGTAGTCCATCAACAAAGGAGGTGGCTTACAAAACACTTGTTCGACCTATACTTGAGTACAGGGCTATTACAAATGATTGAAGCGATTTCATAAACTCACTGTAGTTCCATTCATTGACATATGGTCACGACGCACTACAGATACGTAGAAAAACTCATAAAGTTTTGTTCGGCTGAAGCCGCACTTCAGGTTTCTGCCGCCAGAGCGCTCGAGAGCGCAGTGAGACAAAATGGCGACAGGAGCCCAGAAAGCGTATGTCGTGCTTGAAATGCACTCACATCAGTCAGTCATAACAGTGCAACGACACTTCAGGACTAAGTTCAACAAAGATCCACCAACTGCTAACTCCATTCGGCGATGGTATGCGCAGTTTAAAGCTTCTGGATGCCTCTGTAAGGGGAAATCAACGGGTCGGCCTGCAGTGAGCGAAGAAACGGTTGAACGCGTGCGGGCAAGTTTCACGCGTAGCCCGCGGAAGTCGACGAATAAAGCAAGCAGGGAGCTAAACGTACCACAGCCGACGGTTTGGAAAATCTTACGGAAAAGGCTAAAGCAGAAGCCTTACCGTTTACAATTGCTACAAGCCCTGACATCCGATGACAAAGGAAAACGCTTTGAATTTTCGGCGCGGTTGCTACAGCTCATGGAAGAGGATGCGTTCAGTGCGAAACTTGTTTTCAGTGATGAAGCAACATTTTTTCTTAATGGTGAAGTGAACAGACACAATGTGCGAATCTGGGCGGTAGAGAATCCTCACGCATTCGTGCAGCAAATTCGCAATTCTCCAAAAGTTAACATGTTCTGTGCAATCTCACGGTTTAAAGTTTACGGCCCCTTTTTCTTCTGCGAAAAAAACGTTACAGGACACGTGTATCTGGACATGCTGGAAAATTGGCTCATGCCACAACTGGAGACCGACAGCGCCGACTTCACCTTTCAACAGGATGGTGCTCCACCGCACTTCCATCACGATGTTCGGCATTTCTTAAACAGGAGATTGGAAAAGCGATGGATCGGTCGTGGTGGAGATCATGATCAGCAATTCATGTCATGGCCTCCACGCTCTCCCGACTTAACCCCATGCGATTTCTTTCTGTGGGGTTATGTGAAAGATTCAGTGTTTAAACCTCCTCTACCAAGAAACGTGCCAGAACTGCGAGCTCGCATCAACGATGCTTTCGAACTCATTGATGGGGACATGCTGCGCCGAGTGTGGGACGAACTTGATTATCGGCCTGATGTCTGCCGAATCACTAAAGGGGCACATATCGAACATTTGTGAAAGCCTAAAAAAACTTTTTGAGTTTTTGTATGTGTGTGCAAGGCATTGTGAAAATATCTCAAATAATAAAGTTATTGTAGAGCTGTGAAATCGCTTCAATCATTTGTAATAACACTGTATTGCTCATCAGTGTGGGATCCGTACAAGATCGGGTAGACGGAGGAGATAGAGAAGATCCAAAGAAGAGCGGCGCGTTTCGTCACAGGGTTATTTGGTAACCGTGATAGCGTTACGGAGATGTTTAGCAAACTCAAGTGGCAGACTCTGCAAGAGAGGCGCTCTGCATAGTGGTGTAGCTTGCTCGCCAGGTTTCGAGAGGGTGCGTTTCTGGATGAGGTATCGAATATATTGCTTCCCCCTACTTATACCTCCCGAGGAGGTCACGAATGTAAAATTAGAGAGATTAGAGCGCGCACGGAGGCTTTCAGACAGTCGTTCTTCCCGCGAACCATACGCGACTGGAACAGAAAAGGGAGGTAATGACAGTGACACGTAAAGTGCCTTCCGTCGCACACCGTTGGGTGGCTTGCGGAGTATAAATGTAGATGTAGATGTAGATGTAGATCGCAGGAGTGCTTGCAGGGGTTCGAGCCCCTTCTGCTGTGCGGAGGCCTTGGACGAGGACTGCACGTAGTTGCCTCAAGGCCTCTTCCTTCTCTGCAGCCACGGCGGCTGCGAAGGCAGCCCTCTCTGCCGCCATGACGGCTTTGAGGGCTGCAGTGACCTCCTTCACAGCGGTGCCGAGTTCGAGGCCACAGTTCTTCTCGGGGGGGCGAGCTGCAGCCCGACCGACCGCCTCCGGGCGATCGTCCACACTCTTGGCAGGTGGAGCTGCTTCTGCGCTGTCCCTCAGCTGGGCCAGCCTGGTCTGCGCCCTATGTCGTTGCCGACGTCGTCTTCTCTTGTTCCGCTGCGTCGGTACAGCCGCGGCCGCCTTACCACCTTCGGCACGGCTGCGGCTTGAGAAAGCCGGGCAGCCGCGCCAGCTGGCGACGTGCGGCAGAATGTCACTGCCGCGGTCGCAGGCGCGGCTGTCGTGTTCGCCGGAGCACTTGACGCACCGCGCCGCGTTGCGGCAATACTTCGCGACATGGCCCTCGCCCTGGCACCTGAAGCACTGGGGCTGGGGGTCCGTGGCGGTCGGGAGAGCTTCTGTCGTAACCGGGAAGCCCAGCAACTTCCGCAAGCCGAAGATGTCGCTCTCGCCGTCGGCCGTTTGCACCTTCACGGCATAAAGCGGCGCCCTCTTCTTGTTGGTTCGGTTGTGCAATCTTGCGGTTGCATTACCAAACCCGGCTAACAGCAGCCGTTCCCGGACCGCTGCCTCGTCACAGCACAAAGGTAACCCCCTTAGGAGTGCCTTGGTCGTCTTCTTCCTTCCAACAGAAGGTGCCTTCTCTCGCGCTGACGGCGCGTCGTCAATGTGGTCGGCCACTGCGATCTTGATCGCCCTGTGGTCAGCTACGTTTGCGGCCCGAACGCAGCTCTCGGGCTGTATTTATATAGGTGCTCGAGCGGACGGCCGAGGAAACATCCGTTGTCCACGGCTATCTGCATACTGCAGCAGCCTCCGAACGACCGCTTTGTCGGGCACATAAACTTTAATCATAAAGTTTCAAATTACTTCAGAAACCTCTTAATTTTTATTTTTATTCAGTTACGTTGTTTGAAATCACCGAGAAAGTTTCAGCTCGCTAGAATAAAAATTTTGCCTTCTAGAATTTGTATAGTGGAACTAACGGTAGATCGATATCTCTGAACCATATGTTTACTAGAACTTATGTCAGTACTTATTAATATTACAACTCACAAACTTAGTATAGCTCTATCACTTGGTATGTTTTATCGTCCACTTTAACCAAAATTCTCCATCATTAAAATCACAAGTACTTAATCTACAACAATTGGGTACATTTTAGTTGCAAAATTGGTTTTTTACTTAATTACTCAAAAACTATAATAGGTAGCTTAACTTTATCTTTAAGTTATTATTTTTGAAGTGAACTGAAGCATAAAACAAATTTTCATGTTTCTAAGTCCATTATTTAGCGCCTCTGATTTTTACCAGAAACGTGGATTCCGGTGTTAATTTTTGTTATATGGTTTTGGAAAGCTGCACCACTTATTTATGAGCTCTAACTGCACCTTCTGACCAAATTCTGGCTTTCTAGCTTCATTATTTAGCGCCACTTATTTTTCTCCTAAAACGGCATTTCTACGTAAACTGTTAAGTCTACAACATAAAGACTTGGTATTTCGAAGATTATAACACTAAACTATATTTTAACGAAGTTTTAAACATAAATTTTGATTTTTAATTTCATACTTAATTGTGGCGCAATACTTGCGCGCTACGCGTACACGCATTAAGGTGGCGTGGCGCTACTGGCTGTGAACTGGGGTAAGACCCGGCACATTCGCTCGCCTCTGTATCTCATACACGATAAAGCGCTTAGCTTGCTTCAGAGGTTTGAAATGTCCCGGAGGAAGTTTTCGTTTAGGTGACATCCGGTGACCTGTCCACGTTAGAAGTCACTGAGCTCACCAGACCGATTAATTCTGCTGCTACTGCTTCTCTTGCTGATAACACAATACTTCCCGCCTCCTTTTATACTGACAGGTCCGCCTCCCCTGACATCTACTGGTTAATTCTGCATTACACAGGGGCTGTCGCGTTCTGCGAGTGGTCTAGACGCTCAGTAACATGGAGACTGGAGTAGGTCCGTCCAGTCAGCTAACGTGGAGATGGCTAATTGGAAGTTTGAAAGAGTTATGGGGCTCGGCCGGGAAATAATCGAACAAAGACAAGACTTGAATAACTACATCGTCTGAGCAAGGGTTGGATAATGATTTGAATGAAAGTATACTGCTCCTGATTGCAAAATCCCATTGAGGGAGGTAAGTGACCGAGTATGAGCGTGAGGAGAGCCGTAGTGAATACTGCAAGTTCAGGTTCGGGCCTGACCTGCACAGACGTCCCTCCTGAACTGCTTTCTGTACTGAACTTTCCCTTGGCTACACCGCCACCACTTTTAGACTGTGCGGCAGGCCACGTCGCCCCTTCCACTTGGCGTTTCCGGACTCTGCCCTGCGGGATCTCGTGTATGACCATGTATGGTCACCGCCAACGCTCTGCTGTCCCTCGCGGTACAACACGTGAACTCACATGATACCTCGTGAGTCTACGTAACATTTCCGGCCAACGTCCACACCAACGCCTTTCCTGTGGCGTGGCGTCTCCTTTGTACTCTGAGTACTTTCTAGAAAAATTATTCGTTCTGGCTGATGATATTTTGGCTTTCAGGCGTTGCATTTTTTAAATGCGTTACATGTTGTGTGAATACTTTTGATCAGATACTGTGTACTAGAACATGAGAACAACCATGAAATACCTCTGAGGTGTGCAATGTTTCTGATTTCCACCAGATGCACACTGGTGTGCAGTACGGCCCAATAACCATTCACGTAACTCGGTATTATATACGATCCCGGGCAGCCAACCAGCTAAAATTCAGTCCCGCAACCACGTCACAACAACAGGACTCGGCCCGCTGCTCTTGCTGTCAGTACCGCTGCTCACTTTCTGGTGCTTGTCAGAGTCATCACCCCATGACTGCCGCTGGTCGGTCTGCGCGCTGTCTGCGTGCACCACCTTCCACCCTCTGCGCGCACTCTCCCTCACAAGTTCCCCTTTCGCCTTTATCAGTCAAAGATATCGACTCCCGTACGGAAACAAGATCGACAGTAGCCAACAAGGCGCAAAAGTAGAAAAAAATGGATACACTTGAGTTTGGAAAATATACAGGTTGGTTATAATTAAACTTTCGCTACTTGACAGGACCCCAACAAAAACGAGTGATTGTAATACAATGAAAAATTGTGAAAACATTTTCAAGAACATGCAGAATCGAAATAACAAATATTTCACAATTTGCAAATATTTTTAAAAGTCTTCTTTCGGTACAAACAATTTTTACAAAATCGTTAAAAATCTGTTTCTTCAAAACATTAATCATATTAGCCCAGATTGTCAGTCTAAATCCATCAAAGATTACTTACATAAATATTCCAAACTATTGACAGCATAAAAGTACAATTCATCAAAATGTGATGTATGTCACTATGTAGAAAGACAATATTTTCCTACATAGGATCAAAATTACCAAATAGCCAAACGTGAGGTACGTCACACTTAAGAAACAAAACCAAAAAAGAAAATATGCTAAGCATGAGGTGTGTCACTTTTAAGAAAACAGAAATTTAACTAAACAGAATGAATAGGTACAATATACTCAGACGTGGTGTACGTCATCTCAGGGTGACAGAATGATTAAACTGAATTAATAGGTATGATATAGCTTAGACGTGATGACGTCACCTCGGCGTTTGAAGAAATACAGCCCCTTTAATTAAAAGGATCTCAAATTATGCAATAACTGGGTGTTGGATGCGGTGCCATTAAAGGGAGTAAGTCTCCTCTCCTTATTCATATTTAAACAATTTACACCCGAGTCAGGCGTGGAAAATAATATTATACTCCCGGGCCTCAACAGGATGGAACAAGAAACTGTCAACAGCCAAGACTATCTGTGACACACGCAACGTCAAATGTCGAATATAAGGCAACATCAAACCAATCTATCAAAATTTTGAATAATCACCATTCCACACGGGAGCCCTAGCAATAAAGGCTTAATGCAAATTACTTCAGCGGCGTAATCAAATATCGAGACAGGTTTTAACTGAGATGGTACAAAACCTACTGCTGAAATGATATTAGTTAGCCTTAAGACAAGATATGAGTATTAAATCCTTAAAATTGTACTATTAAAGGCTCTAAATTACTCTTAGAGTCAGCTGGATCTAAGCCTCAACAAGCCCGTATATAAGCACCTTAATCATAGTGATCAATACGAGCGACGAGAGAAGTCTCGCACTGTGAGGCAGAATGGCGAGGACAATTAATAAATTTGAAATGAGCCGATGACCAACCGCTCCCTGGGCCCAAATGACACTCGTTAATATACAACGGTGCTTTTGCACGTAAACGGGAGTACACAGCAAATTACAGTAATTAAGTAAAATATGTTGTTGTTGTTGTGGTCTTCAGTCCTGAGACTGATTCGATGCAGCTCTCCATGCTACTCTATCCTGTGCAAGCTTCTTCATCTCCCAGTACCTACTGCAACCTACATCCTTCTGAATCTGCTTAGTGTATTCATCTCTTGGTCTCCCTCTATGATTTTTACCCTCCACACTGCCCTCCAATACTAAACTGGTGATCCCTTGATGCCTCAGAAAATGTCCTACCAACCGATCCCTTCTTCTAGTCAAGTTGTGCCACAAACTTCTCTTCTTCTCAATCCTATTCAATACTTCCTCATTACTTATGTGATCTACCCATCTAATCTTCAGCATTCTTCTGTAGCACCACATTACGAAAGCTTCTATTCTCTTCTTGTCCTAACTATTTATTGTCCATGTTTCACTCCCATACATGGCTACACTCCATACAAATACTTTCAGAAACGACTTCCTGACACTTAAATCTATACTCGATGTTTACAAATTTCTCTTCTTCAGAAACGCTTTCCTTGCCATTGACAGCCTATATTTTATCTCCTCTCTACTTCGACCATCATCAGTTGTTTTGCTCCGCAAATAGCAAAACTCCTTTACTACTTTAAGTGTCTCATTTCCTAATCTAATTCCCTCAGCATCACCCGACTTAACTCGACTACATTATATTATCCCTGTTTTGCTTTTGTTGATGTTCATCTTATATCCTCCTTTCAAGACACTATCCATTCCGTTCAACTGCTCTTCTAAGTCCTTTGCTGTCTCTGACAGAATTACAATGTCATCGGCGAACCTCAAAGTTTTTATTTCTCCTTCATGGATTTTGACACCTACTCTGAAATTTTTCTTTTGTTTCCTTCACTGCTTGCTCAATATACAGATTGAATAACATCGGGGAGAGGCTACAACCCTGTCTCACCCCCTTCCCAACCACTGCTTCCCTTTCATGTCCCTCGACTCTTATAACTGCCATCTGGTTTCTGTACAAATTGTAAATAGCTTTCCGCTCCCTGTATTTTACCCCTGCCACCTTTAGAATTTGAAAGAGAGTATTCCAGTCAACATTGTCAAAAGCTTTCTCTAAGTCTACAAATGCTAGGAACGTAGGTTTGCCTTTCCTTAATCTGGCTTCTAAGATAAGTCGTAGGGTCAGTATTGCCTCACGTGTTCCGATATTTCTACGGAATCCAAACTGATCTCCCCCGAGGTCGGCTTCTACTAGTTTTTCCATTCGTCTGTAAAGAATTCGTGTTAGTATTTTGCAACCGTGACTTATTAAACTGATAGTTCGGTAATTTTCACATCTGTCAACACCTGCTTTCTTTGGGATTGGAATTATTATATTCTTCTTGAAGTCTGAGGGTATTTCACCTGTTTCATACATATTGCTCATCAGATGGTAGAGTTTTGTCAGGACTGGCTCTCCCAAGGCTGTCAGTAGTTCTAATGGAATGTTGTCTACTCCCGGAGCTTTGTTACGACTCAGGTCTTTCAGTGCTCTGTCAAACTCTTCGCTCAGTATCATATCTCCCATTTCATCTACATCCTCTTCCATTTCCATAATATTGTCCTCAAGTACATCGCCCTTGTATAGACCCTCTATATACTCCTTCCACCTTTCTGCTTTCCCTTCTTTGCTTAGAACTGGGTTTCCATCTGAGCTCTTGATATTCATACAAGTGGTTCTCTTTTCTCCAAAGGTCTCTTTAATTTTCCTGTAGGCAGTATCTATCTTACCCCTAGTGAGATAAGCCGCTACATCCTTACATTTGTCCTCTAGCCATCCCTGCTTAGCCATTTTGCACTTCCTGTCGATCTCATTTTTGAGACGTTTGTATTCCTTTTTGCCTGCTTCATTTACTGCATTTTTAAATTTTCTCCTTTCATCAGTTAAATTCAATATTTCTTCTGTTACCCGAGGATTTCTAAAGTATAAAGAACAGAAAACAATCACCTTAGAACTAAGTATTGACATCAGTAGTGGGACGTTATTACTTAACACCTCCTTTGTTTAACCTTTAAATCTAAAGGGAGTGGAATGGCTGGCCCAATAAGGTGAACATTTCAATTCCAATGTGTTTATTAACTACCAAAAACAATCTCACATAAAAATTGACAGACGCCACTCAGGCAATATTATTTATGAAACACATAAGCAAAGCTAATAAATCATTAGCCAACGTTCTCCCATAAACATTGAGAAACGCCACTAGGGCTGAATTTAACCATAACTTTAACAAATCAACTCTAGTTAAGACACGTTATTTAAGACCCTTTGAATTCCAATACTTTAACATTACATGTAAAATAACAATGGATACACAGGCTCAGTTTTAACACGAAGACTTAGAACATATTTATTAAAACGTAACTTGGGCAATCTTACAAATTACTAGACTAGAGAACCTTGCAGAGCGAACCACGTAATTATTCAAATGCCCATTGGCTTGTAAGATGGGATTTTGGGGCATAGAAAGTTACAACTTTGTACAATGATAAATTTGTAACAACAGAAGTAAGGCCCAAGCTTGTAAGGCCGAAGTTTAACCATGAACGGTGAGCCGACCGAGAGAAGTAATATTTAACTTCGAAGCAAGACGCGGCTCCGTTTGCAACCCCACATCGAGTAGGCCACCGAAATGTGAACCCAGAAAACGCTACCGAAGAGGAACACATGAGCTCAGGCGAAGTTCACCGCCCTTAAGCCAAACTTGTAATCTAAAGGGAAGCTCTGCGCTTCGGTTGCCCGCTGCCTCAGCTCACTGATACACAGGCCACACCCGATAACAAGAGGTCATAAAATTTTTCTTAACTTTAACATTCAAGATTGCCCAGTAAATTAATACTATAAAATCAAGGCTAAACAACAACTAATTTCACTCGCAAGTGCTTCCTTTAAGTGAAACAGTACGCTTAGCGTTGGACATGAACTCACTGACAAGGACCGACACTCACTAGGACTTATTGACACACATATTGGCCACCTTAAGTGGGCCTTCAAAGCTCAACACGATTACCTTTAGAAATAAAATCTCAGATTGCCCGCAGAGGACATACTGACATGGATTAACCGATATAGTGAGCGAATTAAACTCTTGCTAAAAGTAGCTAATGAACTAATTTTCTGCAAATACACTCCTGGAAATGGAAAAAAGAACACATTGACACCGGTGTGTCAGACCCACCATACTTGCTCCGGACACTGCGAGAGGGCTGTACAAGCAATGATCACACGCACGGCACAGCGGACACACCAGGAACCGCGGTGTTGGCCGTCGAATGGCGCTAGCTGCGCAGCATTTGTGCACCGCCGCCGTCAGTGTCAGCCAGTTTGCCGTGGCATACGGAGCTCCATCGCAGTCTTTAACACTGGTAGCATGCCGCGACAGCGTGGACGTGAACCGTATGTGCAGTTGACGGACTTTGAGCGAGGGCGTATAGTGGGCATGCGGGAGGCCGGGTGGACGTACCGCCGAATTGCTCAACACGTGGGGTGTGAGGTCTCCACAGTACATCGATGTTGTCGCCAGTGGTTGGCGGAAGGTGCACGTGCCCGTCGACCTGGGACCGGACCGCAGCGACGCACGGATGCATGCCGAGACCGTAGGATCCTACGCAGTGCCGTAAGGGACCGCACCGCCACTTCCCAGCAAATTAGGGACACTGTTGCTCCTGGGGTATCGGCGAGGGCCATTCGCAACCGTCTCCATGAAGCTGGGCTACGGTCCCGCACACCGTTAGGCCGTCTTCCGCTCACGCCCCAACATCGTGCAGCCGCCTCCAGTGGTGTCGCGACAGGCGTGAATGGAGGGACGAATGGAGACGTGTCGTCTTCAGCGATGAGAGTCGCTTCTGCCTTGGTGCCAATGATGGTCGTATGCGTGTTTGGCGCCGTGCAGGTGAGCGCCACAATCAGGACTGCATACGACCGAGGCACACAGGGCCAACACCCGGCATCATGGTGTGGGGAGCGATCTCCTACACTGGCCGTACACCACTGGTGATCGTCGAGGGGACACTGAATAGTGCACGGTACATCCAAACCGTCATCGAACCCATCGTTCTACCATTCCTAGACCGGCAAGGGAACTTGCTGTTCCAACAGTACAATGCACGTCCGCATGTATCCCGTGCCACCCAACGTGCTCTAGAAGGTGTAAGTCAACTACCCTGGCCAGCAAGATCTCCGGATCTGTCCCCCATTGAGCATGTTTGGGACTGGATGAAGCGTCGTCTCACGCGGTCTGCACGTCCAGCACGAACGCTGGTCCAACTGAGGCGCCAGGTGGAAATGGCATGGCAAGCCGTTCCACAGGACTACATCCAGCATCTCTACGATCGTCTCCATGGGAGAATAGCAGCCTGCATTGCTGCGAAAGGTGGATATACACTGTACTAGTGCCGACATTGTGCATGCTCTGTTGCCTGTGTCTATGTGCCTGTGGTTCTGTCAGTGTGATCATGTGATGTATCTGACCCCAGGAATGTGTCAATAAAGTTTCCCCTTCCTGGGACAATGAATTCACGGTGTTCTTATTTCAATTTCCAGGAGTGTACGTCAATATTATGCGGAAGCAGAGCACACGCTTCGTAAGAGGCATCAAATGAAATTGAACACACATAACATCACGCGTCCGGCAGCGTCTTACTATACCAAGAGCGATCACAATCACAGTTAACTAAGCTCTCTAATTAGAGTACTTAACTGGGTGTCTAGATGCTGGGGCCATTTTGCGAACATGCCAGACCATCACTCCGCAAGACCATAACAGCCTGTCCTTCCAAGGAAGCGGGCACATCCACATCCACATCGTCGGAGAATGCACAGCGCCGGCCAACTCCCGCCCCTCCGGTATAGCCACGTGAAAACCGCCGCCCGGCCTCAGGCACGCCGTCTTTGCTTCTGTCCGCCAGCCAATCGCCGACTCGCGCACCGCCGCCTTCCGTTCTCAAAGCGTTGTTCCCCTTACTCGCGGTCGGCACTCGCTTATATCCTGAGCCGGCCCAAGCCCCAAGCCCCAAGCCCCAAGACAAACCTCTGTACTAGGAAATCTATCGTATTCATGTCAGAGATACTACTAGCCGGCCCGCCACGGCTCAAGTAGACACAGTTGTAGGCCAATACACCCACTGCAAGAGCATCTGAACATCAACAAACTTCGGGCGAATAACAGGTCCACAAATCCAGATTGGTGACTCGTGTGCTTTCGGGCCAGATTAAATTAATGCCACTGGAAACTTACAACGACAGTTAGACACTACCTAAAAATATCTTAACATTAAACAGAAATCAAGAAACACCTCCAAGGGTAAAACTAACACAGTTTATTTACATACTGGAAATGACTGGTCCTATGCGTGAGCTAAGGGTTCACTTAACTAGCACTACTAGCACGTAATCGTGTCTCAGAATGTCTGACCATATATACTCAAATAACAAAGGTACAGCAATCACACTGGCAGACGCATTTACATAGGCAATCCTCACTACTGTGACACTGTCAGTGAACAGGAAGGCAAGCTAAACCCTCGGGCTTGAAAGTTATGTATTCCCAAAAGTAAGATTTTCATTGTGGTTGCAGCTTCACAAGTGTAGTAGTGAGTAGCACGGACCTGCTGGAGGTTCTCTCAATACTAACAGAACTACTCCTGCCTCCACCCCGTGCCGGCCAAACATCGGCTGCCACATCCAGCATTCATCAGCCCGGTATACTCCAACGGCACCAGAAGCACTCCACCGCACCTCGCCGTTCCATGCTCTCACTGTCGTTGAAACGCTTGAGGCCTCATCCCTGTACCGAAGACCTTCTAGTTTGTAATCACAGATATATCGATACCCTAGGAATCATCCATACACATGTTGCACGGCACAAAACCATTGAAGGAACACATTTTAATTTCCTCATGAACTTTTGTAATTGCTTACCATGGTAAAGTTCCAGGTTACAAAGGTTGCTCATTATGACGACCATTTTCATCCACTACGCCTGTACAGCAGCAACCACACTAGAGATTGCTCTACTGCTACCCGAAACATCTCAGGTCTTTATCTCCCCTGCTGTGGTCATCTTCAACCTCCAACGTGTTCTAGTGTCCCGTTGATAACCCTGTCAGTCAGAAATCACATTTAATCAAATCTGGTGATCTTGGAGGCCACACTGATTGAAACAATCGCTCAATGATCTGGTTTTACCCAAATATGAGACCTTATAAGCAATGTGAGGTGGAGTTCCATCGTGCGTCAAAAACAGTTGAGACCGAAGTACGTCTCTTCCGTACAGCAACGATTAAACGCTGGCTTCCTCATCCCTATCTCACCGCGCCAGTATCGGCACCTAAGGGCAAATCATGAAACTAACTTTGCTGACATAACAAATCCTGTAGCGCACAGTCTGAACATCCTATAAAGCTGGGTACCCATAAGGTAAATAGGCTTCATTGTACACCTGCTCAACGAGCAATAGTTTAATTATAACCACTCTGTACAGAGAAGGTTTGATGATGTGACCTGCGTTGGTTTGACATGAAACAAGGAACAGGAAGTGTTGTAGACATAACAAAAACTTCACATTTCATAGAGTAATTCTTTATTAGTTTGCTCTAACGGTCACATCGCGAATACTGCCATAAGGGTATGTACACCTTAAGACGGGAAAAAAACGCACTACGAAGGAATTATCCAAGTGGGGTGGAAATCAGTTGATGTGACGTACGTGTGGCGGAGAAAAAAATTATAACGTGTACAGCTTTGCTTCCGCCGTTTTCCCCAACATTTGAGGCTTTAATGAAACAATCTGGTTACACATGTATCATTCAAAGTGTTTTCCATTGCTGGCCACTACATTCTCCCATCTTTCGGGTAGTGTACGAATCCCGCGTCGAAAAAATTGTTGTTCTTTTGAAGTGATCCACGAATCGATCCAATTTGTGACTTCTTCATGAGATCGGATATGTTGGGCAGCAAGGCCATGCATCATTGATCTAAACAGGTGATAGTTAGAGGGAGCAATATCTGGAGAATACGGCGGGTGGGGTAGGACTTCCCATTTTAACGTTTCCTAGTACGTTTTGACCTCTTTTGCAACTTGGGGTCGAGCGTTGTCGTCCTGCAAAACTACTTTATCGTGCCTCTCGCTGTATTGCGGCCGTTTGTCTTTTAATGATCTGCTGAAACGCATTAATTGCTTTAGATCATGAGCACCTGTCATTGTTTCACTTGGTTTTAACACCTCATAGTACACGACAGCGAGCTGGTCCCACCAAATGCAGAGCATGATCTTGGAGCCGTGAATATCCGGTTTCGGCGGAGTCAGGGATTTTCTCTGCCTCGTGATGGCTGGGTGTTGTGTGTTGTCCTTAGGTTAGTTAGATTTAAGTAGTTCTAAGTTCTAGGGGACTGATGACCATAGATGTTAAGTCCCATAGTGCTCAGAGCCATTTGAACCAATATCCGGTTTGGCCGCCGACGTGGAAGCATGGCCGGGATATCCCATCGATTTTTTGCGTTTGGGGTTATCGTAATGAAGCCATTTTTCGTCCCCGGTCACAATGCGATGCAGAAATCCCTTCCGTTTTTGTCTCTGAAGCAGCTGTTCACAAACACATCAACGCCGTTCAACGTCTCTTGGTTTCAGCTCACACGGGACCCAAGTCCCTTGTTTCTGAATCATGCCCATAGCCTTGAGACGTTTTGAAACGGCTTGCTGTGCCATCCAACTAATCGTGTCAATTATTCTTGACTTTGACACGACTCTTCACTCAGCAATGTCTCCAATTCTGCATCTTCGAAAAAATTCTCTCTTCCACCACTAAGTCGGTCTACAACGTTAAAATCGCCGTTCCTGAGCCGTTGAAACCACTCACGACACGTTCTTTCACTAATAGCGTCCTTACCATACGTACTTGAGCGCATTCGATGAGACTCAGCCGCTGTTTTCTTCATACTGAAACAAAACAGTAACACCTACCGCAAATGACGAGAATCAGGCTCGTAAACCGACCTTTTGCGATCAAGAACAACTTTATGATGCAGACACAAATTGACTAATGTTTGAATGAGGTCATGTTGACCGGGGTCCAAGCTAACTGCCTGATGTCTGTAATCTGTTTCTTTCGACCGCAACTTACCGTTGTCACCACCTATCGGCAAACGCCGGAAGCAAAGTTGTACACCTTGTACAATTTCAGAAACACTGAATGTTTTATTCAAGAGAAAGAGTTTTACAAACCGAGCAGGTCAATAACGCACTGATCCATCTCTGACAATTATGCAAGCACTTACTGCATTTGGAGTTGATTGATAGAGTTCCTGGATGTCCTTCTGAGGGACATCGTGCCAAATTCTGCCCAATTAGCGAGCTAGATTGTCAAAATCCGGAGCTGGTTAGAGAGCGCTGCCTACAATGTTCCAAGCATTCTCATTTGGGTAGAGAGCCGGCGACCTTGCTGGCGAAAGCAGGTTTTGGCAAGCACGAAGACAACAGCAGAAACTCTCGACGTTTGTGGGCGGGCATAATCTTGCTCAGATGTAAGCGCAGGATTACTTACAACAAAGAGCAACGGATCTGAGTGTAGAATGTCATCGATGTACCGCTGAAGTGTAATGGTGCTGCAGATGACTGCTAACGGGGTCCTGCTATGAAAAAAATTGCAACCAAGACCGTCACTCTTCGTTGTCGGGCCGAATGACAGGCTACAGTTTGAATGATATCCCACTGCTGTCTGGGACGTCTCCAGACATGGCTTTGGCCAGGAATCTGATTTTCTGGAGTAGAATTGTCTTGAGTAATGAATACTGCTTCGAGCTGAGTCCCAATGACCAACGAAGACTTGCCCCGTTTCGTTGCCCTTCATGACAAGTCATCCTGAGCTTGTCTTCGTGCTTATCAGAACCCACATTGGCCCTCCGACCATCTCGGGACTTTGACGATCTAACTCGCCAATTGGACAGAAATTGGCACGAGGTCCCTCAGGTGGACAGGCAGCAACTCTATCAATGTCAAGCCAAATAAATGCTAGCATAAGGCCCAAAGGTGTACCAACGCGTTGTTGTCCTGCTCAGTTTATGAAGCGCTTTCTGTTGAATAAATCATACATTTTTTTCTGAAATTGTAGTCATTTGTTCGTCTGTACACGTACAGCACATCTACCGATACCCGTCCCTTAGTGATGTGTCGTTCCTTTTTTTTTTTTTTGTCTTAGGGTGTATAATTTATAGAGGGTGAGTTCCACGGCAGTTTATTGTTTTCCTTTTCGGATCGTCATTACTATAGCACGTCCTGACGGATAAAATTGTGTACGTGCCAATTATCCGCATGAAGAATGAAAGAAATGCAGCGGCTTACCGCCACAGCTCGTTCCTTCTCATCAAACAACAGTCGTGAACCTCCTACCCTGCAGTTAATATGTCGTAACCGCATTTACGGTCGCGTGAACGACGCAACAAGGGAACCGCAGACAGTAATGGCGGCCAGCGACCTCAGATCTAGCGGACGCGTCCTCGTGCGCGGATTTGCGGTTGGAATGCAGCCGTACCCGGCAGCGAGCATAGCTGACGTGCACTCAGGGGGATTCCCGGCCGCAAAGCCGATAACTGCTGGGATAGGCCACGGCCGCGGGCCAAAGCTTCAGACCTGTTATGCCGCGTCATTAACCTAACGCTGTATTCGCTTCGGACATGGTGGAGCAGTTCATCTACCGCTTCGTTAGGCTAAGCCATGAACTTCAGGGGATTTTTGTACAGCTCGATTAACTCGTGGTGGACAGAACATCACTACTGCCCGCTATATATATGACTTCAAAGGATCAGGTAACGAGCTATGCCCGCTTACAGCTCAAAAGAGGAAGGCCAGTCACCATATCCGTGTAAACAGAGCAGGACACATTGTTCTTTGAAAATCGAAAGTCTTGACGATGCCATCTGCGGATATATTTTCAGTAGGTGGTGCACTACAGCTCTCATATGTTTGAAAAATGTCGTACTGAAACCTTGAGCTACTGGTAAAACACATTATTTATACGACTATTTTCAGTCATCTGACTATCATCAGGTTAATTGTTTTCACAGCATCATGTTAGGCGGAACATAGAATCGTAATCATCACGTGTTAAAATCTTGAAAAGATTGTCATATCGCAATATATATTACATCGTCAGTCTATGAAATCTGTGCTCCGATCTTTTATTTAGCGTAACATTATGCTGTGAATCTTTTATGAACCTGATTATCGTGACACAACTGAAACTAGTTGAATAAATAAAGTATTTTACCAGCAGTTTGGGGCAGTGATATGACACTTTTCAAATACAGTTTGCAAATTGCAAGTTAAATAGGGTGGAATAACGAGGCTGCAACGTATGTGTCATATTTTTTATTATTGAGATCTATGCCCAGGTTTTAATTTTTATGGAAGTAAATTGACAGAAAGAAATCGTAGCACGAAGAAGGAATAGTGCGGCATAAACGAAAGTTGGTAGGCGTGTTTCTACACTTCAAAGATGATGTCTGTTCAAATTGTGCGCGTTGTTTTAAATACACGCTGTAATGTTACTTTCCTCTGAGATTGGACGTGATGAGATAATGTTAGTCAAAAATGCCTTTAAGGAGACACACGCCATTACATCACCTCAATCAGATTGTAAATAGGCAGTATAGGTTTTTTTATTGGTAACGCCATGTAGCGCTCTGTATGAAAATCACTGGCTATGCTGTGTGCAATCTGTGGCTGGTTTGCATTGTTGTTGGCTATTGTAGTGTTGGGCAGTTGGCTGTAACAGCGCGTAGCGTTCCACAGTTGGAGGTGAGCCGCCAGCAGTGGTGCATGTGGAGAGAGAGATGGCGGTGTCTTGAGAGCGGATGATCTGGACGTGTGTCCATCAGAGACAGTAAATTTGTAAGACTGGATGTCATGAACTGCTATATATTATGACTTTTGAACACTGTTAAGGTAAATACATTGTTTGTTCTTTATCAAAATCTTTCATTTGCTAACTATGCCTATCAGTAGTTAGTGCCTTCAGCAGTTAGAATCTTTTATTTAGCTGGCGGTATTGGCGCTCGCTGTATTGCAGTAGTTTGAGTAACGAAGATTTTTGTGAGGTAAGTGATTCATGAAAGGTATAGGTTATTGTTAGTCAGGGCCATTCTTTTGTAGGGATTATTAAAAGTCAGATTGCGTTGCGCTAAAAATATTGTGTGTCAGTTTAGTGTTGATCAGAATAAGTACGTTCAGTTCTGCTCAGCTGTTTGAAAATCGAATAACGTATGGGGTTTATCAGTACAGTCATTCATAAATTTTGCTAAGGGGAGGTTTCAACTTCTCCGTGAGAACGTAAGCCCTCACACAATTCAGAGCACTCGAATGGAGCTCACAATACGTCACTGGATACTTCTTCCTCTTTTCCTCTTCCACGCAAGAGTTCTGATCTCACACCTCCCGATTTCCACCTGTTTGGCCTACTTTGATAAAGGGTAGGTTATTGATGCAGCAAGACGTTGGCTCCGATGTCGACCAGTACAGTGGTACCACGCAGGGATACAGGCCCTCCCAGTAAGGTAGTGTAAGGCTGCCGATTTTAACGGAGATTTTGTCTAAAAATTGAGTTTTGTAGTGGGGAATAACATGGTCTACTGGAATCATGAATAAAACAAACCTGCTTAAAATTTAAAAAAATTAGTTGCATTACTTGCTGAACGCCCCTCATAGCTGTATTCGTAAGATCATAGTGCACATTCTATCTCAGCTGGAACAGCTGAGTGGTGTTCATTAATGCAGCAGCTGGGCTGCGTGATGGACGCAGCGCGCGGCTGACCTGCGAGCAGGCAATCCGACAGTGCCGCGGTCATCAGCAGTGGAGCACGAGCCGTGCGTGGCCGTCAGCTAATTGCACGCCGTGACGCATGGGGCCGGCCCGGCTGATGGATAGCCGCCTGACCTGTCCCGCTGCTGCCACAGTTGCACAGTCTCCCTCCCACCCCCTGAGCAGAGTCCGGATAGCTGGAATGGGAGCGAGGGGTAAATTACTAGTTACCATTGCGAAAACATCAAGCTGCGACCATGAGACTGGGAGATGGTCATCCTCTACAGCATCATAGTGCGGGAAATTTTTCCCAACAGAATAAGAAAAGAGAGTAATGTCTGACTACGTTCAGTTTTGCTCAGCTGCTTGAAAAGCAAATAATGTAAGAGGTTTATCAGTACAGTCATTCATAATTTGCTAAGGCGACGTTTCAAGTTGAACGAGGTCGTGTAAAAGGGCTACAAGAAGCTGGATGTTCCTTCTGCGATGTTACAGAAAGACTTGACAGGAATGCTGCCACTGTTCATGAGTGCTGGCAGCGGGGTCACAAAAATGTACGGTCGCAAGAAGAACAGGTTCCAGAAGGCCGAATGGCACTGCCGAGAGGGAAGACCATCGTGTTCGGCTTATGGCTCTGGCGCATCCTACTTCATCTGTAGCAGCAATCTGAGCAGCAGTTAGCACCGCAGTGATACAACGAGCTGTTACGAATCAATTATTTCACGGGAGGCTCCGACCCGGATGCCCTGTAGTGCCATTCCTATGACCCCACCTCACAACAGTCTGTAACTTCCGTGGTGTCAAGCGAGAGCTTATTGTAGGGCAGGGCGGAGGTCTGTCGTGTTTTCTGATGAAAGCTGGATCCGCCTCGGTGCCAGTCAGTGATGGTTAGAAGGAGGTCAGCTGAGGCCCTGTAATCAACCTGTCTGTGTGATAGACACGCTGGACCTATAAGTAGAGTTATGGTGTGGGGTGTGATTACGTATAACATCATGAACAACACTCATGGTTATCTCACTTACCCTGACTGTAAATTTGTACGTCAGTCACGCTATTTGACCTGTTGTGCTGCCATCCATGAACAGCATTCCGGGAAATATTTTCTAAAAAGTAAACAGCCGCTCTCGCTTTTTTGATCCAATATGCTTTACGGAATGCCTTGGCCTGCTCGATCACCAGATCTGTCTCCAATCGAGGACATACAGGACTTTACTAGACGACACCAGTAGTAGGGAGATGGCTCCAGCACAATTTTAATGTGAAATTTATATGTAAATTAATTAAATTGATCCACAAATTACCCCCACCGATCCCCCGCCCCACACTCCCATCCCCATCCCATATCCCCAGAGGATGTTATATGTTTTTCTCAGCCAGCTCACGGTACACGGCCCCTCCCACTTTCCACCCCTACCCCCACATCACTCCCACCTACGCTTATGGTGGAAGTTTCGAATTCTGGCGGGAATTGCAAGTTTTGATGAGAAATTCGTTGTCTTAGGGCACCCCACCCCTACCTCCCACTGGGAACTGACGGGAAATTAAAAATGACAGTACCATTTCTGGGACTCGAAACTTGTTCCTTCAGGAAGGAAAGCCAAGTGTACCCACCAACACATGGAAAATGTCCAGATGCAGAAGAGGAAGGTTAGGTTACTGTATTTATTCTGATTGGTAAACTGAATCAATAATCGGTCCTAATTATGTAATTAAACATAAAAATCGGCCCTAATTACATAACAATATGCACAGCGCTACACAAGGAATGCCTAAAATCGCAATACAGCTCAAAAATTGAGGATGTCATACAACTTGTGTTATACTGCTGGGAAAAAGTTTTACAATACCGCTCGAAACTAGTGGAAGGCATACTGAAACTCTACTCTACTATGGGAAAAAGGATGGAGTGAAACGTACAATCCTTTTTTCTTGAGGGAAACATACTCAACTAATATCATGCTGGTGTTAGGCAGAAAGGAGTTTAATGAGTGTATTACCTGTAAGCATGTAACTGAGGACTATATCAATCGCTGTTTGATGCCAGAGTTTGCTACAGACAACTCCTGGTGCACAAGCCAAGTGCTCAATTTCAGGAAGGCCGTTACACGCTACTGATGGAATACACGCTACTGATGGAAAATGCTTCACTGTTCTAATTATCGAAATTATCATTAAAAAAGCAGCACTCGCAACCAATGGGTCATAAAGCGGCATATGTACTCGGCATTGGGAGAAATCTTCGTAATAACACAGCTACCACAAAAACCGACCCTAGAAGATTGCATCAGGAGAAAGGGGCAGCAGTTGAAGCTGTGTCCTCCTTGATCAATGGTCATGAACTAACCATCTTAGAGGCAATCTTACCCTCCTCTACCGTCCCTCATTCCTCCCTATCCTCATTGTAGGTAGCGGTAGAAGCCTGTTATATCTCGTAGCTGATGGTCCAGAAAGAGATCCTTCTGGTGGCATTGGTATACTGTCTCCAGTCTGCAAAAATCAGTCAGAGATAGACTAAATACAAGGACATGACCCTTCATGCAATCTGTTAAACATATTTCTCGGAGATACTGGACCCTTCTAGGACACAAACGAAATTATGGAGAACTCTCCAGACTGCTTTTTCAAATGTCCGCTGCTTGAAAAAGAGGCAGCTGCAAATTGTAGATCCTCCCACCCCACCCCCTCCCCCCGCAACAAAAAATCAATCAGCATACTGCCCTCCCACCACTGGCTGAGTGGGCATGCCACGTGCAGCATACGACCTGCTTTGGGATGACAGTTCAGGCATTAACAGCTCACCAACACAAAATGCTGTATCGCTAACTAAAAAATATGAGATAAATGAACACCTCCTCAAGTGCAACTTGGTTGTTAGTCTAAAATGAAGCAGCACCACACTCTGCCACACACACACACACACACACACACACACACACACACACCGTCACCACTCTGCTCCTTTGTTGGAGTGCAGCTGTGTCAGGGGACCACAGACACGCTCCCAGCTCCTCCAGCAATCAGACCTTCTGCATTGGAGAACACTCTTATTTAACGTTAAGCGTCTCTTATAAGAAAGCATCTATTAAAAAGGAAAACACAGTCACAACAAAAATAAATCCCCTGTTTCCAAAAAAATAGCCGCAGTCCATTTTTTTTTTTTTTTTTTTTTTTTAGTTTTATGGGCTAAGTTGGTATAGTTTTTACGTTCGCCTGCAGGATACAATTCATATCTCATTATTTTCCGACATACAATGAATGAGAAAAAAAAGGCTACAGCACTGGCGCCGACGACAGATGACCAAACTGCAGAGGTTGGGCTACACACACACACACACACACACACACACACACACACCCTGAGTGAAATCGAAAAAAGAACATGCACTGTCATGCTGCAAAAATTACCAATCACTGCAGAATGTCCTTGTTATTTGAAAACTGTCATCGGAGTAAAGAAAAAGCGAGAATTTAAACCCTGAAGAAAAGACAACTATGTCAAGCAATATGTTTCAGTTTGATAGACAAATTACACGAACTTAGAGCGACCCTTACGTGCAAATCAGTGTCTGTAAATAAACTGTCCTGCAACTGTGTATTACAACGATTTCACACAGGTTAAATAACATTACAGGATGCTGCTTTTCATACCATTTGCTGTCCGCTCCTGGTAGCTGAGTGGTCAGCGCGACGGAATGTCATACCTAATGGCCCTGGTTCGATTCCCTGTTGGGTCGGAGATTTCCTCCGCTCTAGGACTGCGTGTAGTGTTGTCCTTATCATCACCATTTCATCCCCATCGACACGCAAGTCGCCGAAGTGACGTCAACTGAAATGACTTGCACCAGACGAACGGCCTACGCGACGGGAGGCCCTAGTCACACGGCATTTCCATTTTATACCATTTGCTCACATTTCAGAAAGAAACAGTCATTTTATGTTCGACAACAACCACGTATAATTCAAGAGGACGTTGCTGTTTTGTATGCTATTGTACGTCCCATTTCACCAATGTGATACTGTATCCCACTGGCATTTACAAAACAAATCGTCAGAGTCTGTCTTGTGACACAGTCTTCTATAGTATTTTACCGTGTGTCTCTCTTCCAATACATCGAAAACGAATACTCTCTGTGTGATTTCATACGGCATTTTTGCTCCATAACTCCCGACTGCATTAAAGACACATAATGTGTATCCACAGGTCAAGTGATCTGCAATTGAAAAAGTGTCATGACCATCTCTCCATTCCGAAACAGTCACCCTTTCGAATCTCCAGGATGGGTTTGCCAAGGGCGAGCTGACCATGAGAAAAAGTTGGGAAGTGAATTTCAGAAACTTGAACATGGTAGGGAAGCTAGACAATCTGAAAAGGGAAATGCAAAGGCTCAATCTAGATACAGTAGGGGTAAGTGAAGTGAAATGGAAAGAAGACAAAGATTTCTGGTCAGATGAGTATAGGGTAACATCAACAGCAACAGAAAATCGAAGAAAGGGAGTAGGATTCATTATGAATGGGAAGTTAGGGCGGAGAGTGTATTACTGTAAGCAGCTCAGTGATAGGGTGGTTCTTATAAGAATCGACAGCAGACCAACACCGACAACGGTAGTTCGGGTATACATGCCGAATTCGCAAGCTGAAGCTGAAGAGATAGAAAACGTATATGACGATACTGAAAGAGTAATACAGTACGTAAAGAGAGATGAAAATCTGCAGTTGTAGGGGAAGGAGTCGAAGAAACGGTTACAGGAGAACACAATGAGTGAGAGAGGAGAAAGACTAATTGAGTATAATAAATTTCAGCTAGTAATATCTAATACTCTACTCAAGAATCACAAGAGGAGGAGATACATGAGTACGCGGAGAAGACTGGGTTATATGGGAAGAGTGATTGGGAAAATTTCAGTTAGATTACATCGTGATCAGTCGGAGAATCCTAAATCAGACATTGGATTGCAAGGCGTACCCAGAGGCAGATATAGACTCAGATCGCAATGTGCTAGTGGTAAAGAGTAGGCTGAAGTTTAAGAGATTACTGAGGAATAATCATTACTCAAAGAAGTGGGATACAGAACTGGTAAGGAATAACGAGATACACGTGAAGTTCTTTAAGGCTATAGATCAACAAGGAATACCTCAGCAGGCAGTACAGCTGAAGAGGAATGGACATCTTTAAAAATGGCAATGACAGAAGTTGGAAAGAATAACATAGGTACAAAGAAGGTAGCTGCGAAGAAACCATGGGTAACAGAAGAAAGGCTTCAGTTGATTAATGAAAGAAGGAAGTACAGAAATTTTCAGGGAAATGCAGCAATACAGAAATACAAGGAATTTAATAAATAGGAAGTGTAGGGAAGCTAAGACGAAATGGCTACAGGAAAAATGCGAAGGAATCGAAAAAGATATGATGGTCGGAAGGACTGACTATGCATATAGGGAAGTCAAAACAATCTCAGCGAAATTAAAAGCGAACATGATAAAATTAAGAGTGCAGTGGGAATTCCACTCTTAAATGCAGAGGAGAGAGCGGGTAAGTGGAAAGAGTACACTGAAGGCCTTAATGAGGGGGAAGATTGGTCTGATATGATAGAAGAAGAAACAGAAGTCGATTTAGAAGAGATAGGGGATCCAATATTAGAATCAGAATTTAACAGCCTTTGGAGGACTTGAGATCAAATAAGGCAGAAGGGATAGATAACATCCCATCAGAATTTCTAAAATCGTTGGGGGGAAGTGGCAACAAAACGATTATTCACCTTGGTGTGTAGAATGTATGAGTCTGGAGAGATGCCATCTGACTTTCAGTAAAATATCATCCACACAATTCCAAAGACTGCAAGAGCTGACAAGTGTGAGAATTGTCGGACAATCAGCTTCACAGCTCAAGCATTCAATTTGCTGACAAGGATAATATGCGGAAGAGTGGAAAAGAAAATTGAGGATGTATTAGATGATGATAAGTTTGGCCTTAGGAAAGGTAATGGCACCAGAAAGGCAATTCTGACGTTGCGGTTGATAATGGAGGCAACACTAAAGAAAAATCAAGATACGATCATAGGATTTATCGACCAGGAAAAAGCGTTTGACAATGTAAAATGGTACAAGATGTTCGAAATTATGAAAAAAAATCGGGTTAAGCTGTAGGGAGAGATGGGTAATATACAATATGTATACGATCCAAAACGGAATAATACGAGAGGACGACGAAGAACCAAGTGATCGAATTAAATAGTGTGTAAGACAGGGATGTAGTCTTTCGCCATTACTGTTCAATCTGTACATCGAAGAAGCAATGATGGAAATAAAAGAAAGGTTCAGGAGTGGAATTAATATTCAAAATGAAAGGATATCAGTGATACAATTCACTGATGATATTGCTATCCTGAGTGAAAGTCAAGAGGTATTCCATGATCTGCTGAACTGAATGGAGAATCTAACGAGTGCAGAATATGGACTGGGGGTAAACTGAAGAAAGACGGAAGTAATGAGAAGTAGCAGAAATGAGAACAGCGAAAACTTAACATCAGGGTAGATGATCACAAAATAGATGAACGAAGGAATTCTACTGCCTAGGCAGCAAAATAACCAATGACAGATGGAGCAAGGAGGATATAAAAAACAGACTAGCACTGGCAAAAAGGGCACTCCTGGTAAAGAGAAGTCTACTACTATCAAACGTAGGCCTTAATTTGAGGAAGAAATTTCTGAGAAGCATGGACTGTGGGAAAACCGCAGCAGAATAGTATCAAAGTGTTTGAGATGTGGTGATACAGATGAATGTTGAAAATTAGATGGACTGATAAAGTAAGAATTGAGGAGGTTCTGCTGAGAATTGAAGAGCAAAGGACTATGTGGAAAACACTGAAAAGGAGAAGGGACAGGATGAGAGGACTTCTGTTAAGACATCAGGGAATGACTTCTATGGTACTAGAGGGAGCTGTCGAGGGCAACAACGGCAACAACTGTAGAGGAAGACAGAAATTGGAATACATCCAGCAGATAACTGAGGACATAGATTGCAAGTAGGAAAAAAAATAAAAACAAAGAATTCCCCCTACCATCGTATCTGCAAAGTTTCTATCACACAGCAGATAATCATTCGCAATAGCAACAGATTCTTGCGTTCTAGTTTTGTAAGCAATTTGATCACCACATCATGTTTCACGCAATCTACTCATATGGCATGAAAAATACTATCATTTCTAAATTCCACAAAAAGCTTCAATTGAAGTGTTGTCTTTTTTATATTAGAGGTTATGAAATGTGAAATAACTCAGCACTCGCAGAAACACCTATATTTAAAGCATGCAGTCACGAAGATAATAATAAAAACAGTCATGATTCCACAAGATTGGATACAGCCGATTTTTATTGGTTTTATGAGCAAGATCAGTGTAGTTTTGAGAGAATTATCTGCATCTAAACTTTAGTCACTCATACTAATTCTTGTAATTGAACCTCCTATACGTTTGAATCGCATCTCTCTCTTCCAATACATTTAAAAACAGATACCATCTGCGACTTGACATCATGTATATTATGTGTATAAGTACAATCCATTGGAGCAGGGGGCCCATGGTAGCTTGCACACACCTGTGTAAATGTTTGTCAGCTGTACTGGAGGAAGACCAAATGGAACAGACTATCAATCATTTGAGAGGAATCTTTCATTAGCAGTTGAATACATTGTTTTTTTCAGCTGTAACACATCCAAGCAGTGTATGACCACAGCCTTGTACACTGTCATACACTTTGTTCTTTTACCATTACTTTGAGGTTTGTGTCAGACGCTAAATCAACATTAACACATTTCAATCCACGGGGCGTGAGTCGTGCTTGGGTAGCTCAGTTGGTAGAGCACTTGCCCGCGAAAGGCAAAGGTCCCGAGTCCGAGTCACGGTCCGGCACACGGTTTTAATCTGTCAGGAAGTTTCATATCAGCGCACACTCCACTGCAGAGTGAAAATCTCATTCTGGAAGCATCCCCCAGGCTGTGGCTAAGCCATGTCTCCGCAATATCCTTTCTTTCAGGAGTGCTAGTTCTGCAAGGTTCGCAGGAGAGCTTCTGTAAAGTTTGGAAGGTAGGAGACGAGATACTGGCAGAAGTAAAGCTGTGAGGACGGGGCGTGAGTCGTGCTTGGGTAGCTCAGTTGGTAGAGCACTTGCCTTGCTTGGGTAGCTCAGTTGGTAGAGCACTTGCCCGCGAAAGGCAAAGGTCCCGAGTCCGAGTCACGGTCCGGCACACAGTTTTAATCTGTCAGGAAGTTTCATATCAGCGCACACTCCACTGCAGAGTGAAAATCTCATTCTGGAAGCATCCCCCAGGCTGTGGCTAAGCCATGTCTCCGCAATATCCTTTCTTTCAGGAGTGCTAGTTCTGCAAGGTTCGCAGGAGAGCTTCTGTAAAGTTTGGAAGGTAGGAGACGAGATACTGGCAGAAGTAAAGCTGTGAGGACGGGGCGTGAGTCGTGCTTGGGTAGCTCAGTTGGTAGAGCACTTGCCCGCGAAAGGCAAAGGTCCCGAGTTCGAGTCTCGGTCCGGCACACAGTATTAATCTGCCTGGAAGTTTCATATCAGCGCACACTCCTCTGCAGAGTGAAAATCTCATTCTGGAATAATATATGCGTCTTCAACTTTTCATCCGCCCCCGTTAGCTGAGTGGTCAGCGCGGCGGAATGCCCGGGTTCGATTCCCTTCTGGGGCAGGAGATTTTCTCCGCTCAGGGACTGGGTGTTGTGTTGTCCTCATCACCATTTCATACCCATCTCCGACGCGCAAGTCGCCCATAGTGGCGTCGAATGCAATAAGAAATCGCCCTCGGCGGCGGCCGAACTTCCCCGAATGGGGGACTCCCGATCCACAATGCCGTACGCTCATTTTTTTCTCACAGCTTTTCGTCTGATTATTAAATACTATACAGCAGATTATATGTTATAAATGAGGGACTCGGTAAAAGTACTATATACACAGCGTGTTAAGAGTATAAGTGCAGGTATTGTGCTCATTGGGTCATCATCGTCCTCATCATCAGCCAATTCGATCTTCTGCTGGTGTGGCGTCTATGAGTCGGCGTGCTACATAGGATCCCTGCAGGTTCCTCCACCTCTGCCGATCTTGAGCTTCGCGCTGCCAGTTCAATCCGGCTGTCTTTCTCAAGTCTCTGTCCCAGCTGTACGGTGTCCTTCTCCTTGGTCTTTCTAGGTAAATTGGGCGTCAGTCTAGTACTTGTGTTGACCATCTACCGTCTTTCCTTCGAGCAACATGTCCACCCCAGTGCCGTTTCAATGTATTCACTCTTTCCATTACGTCACTGATCTTTGATGTCTGTCTTTCTTTGTGTAACCCACCATTGATCTTTCTATTTTTCTTTGGGCTACTATTAGCTTTCTAAAGTTAACTCATTTAATATCCATGTCTCACAGCCGTAAGTTATTACTGGCAGTACATGTTGATGAAAACCTGGTATTTTGTTTTCAGTTCCGCCAACATCTCGAACTTCAAAACCGAAGAGTATCAACCATAAGGTTGCCAGCTTAATTTAATACGTCGGAATATTTTCGTTTATAGGCCTCCTTTCATACTTAGCAGTTGACCCACGTAGACATATTCTGTGACACTTTGCAGTTGCATATTTCTAACAGATATATTTCCATTCTGTGTTCATTCATTCATGACGGTCTTGGTTTTGTCACTTTTAGGCCAATTTCAGATGTTCACCAACGAGTATTTGAAGTTCTTCTGTATTATCAAACAGTACAATACCATCAGCGAATCCCAGATTATTTAACATCTTTCCCAAAAGTGACGCAGATGGGAACCATCGGATTCACATCAGGCGAGTTTGGTGGCCAAGATATGAACGTGATTTCACTATTATGTTCCTCGAACCACTGTAGCACAATTTTGACTTCGAGACCCGGATAATTATACTGCTGAAAGATAACTTCATCGTCAGGGAAGACATCAAGTATGAAGGGATGCAGGTCGTTCGCAGCTGATTTGGTGTCTTCGATTAGTACCACATGCGCCGTTGTAGGGGAACAAGGGGGAAACAAATGGCTCTGAGCACTATGGAACTTAACATCTATGGTCATCAGTCCCCTAGAACTTAGAACTAATTAAACCTAACTAACCTAAGGACAGCACACAAGACCCAGTCATCACGAGGCAGAGAAAATCCCTGACCCCGCCGGGAATCGAACCCGGGAACACGGGCGTGGGAAGCGAGAACGCTACCGCACGACCACGAGCTGCGGACGGGGAAACAAATGGTAGCACCAAAATTTTTCTTTTAACAGGGTGGCTTTAGTGAAGTGAACAGTTACACTAATTCTCGATCTTTCAAATTAGCTTTAGTTCTTTAAGGCAAGCAGCTGCGATTAGTCTAAACAGCAAACACTTTTCATACAGTAGCAAAGGGCCAGCTGGGAAGACAATCAAATTTAAATAACAAGTCTCCACAAATATGGCTTCACAGGTAAGATTAAATTTATGGTTGTTAAATTTTTTTTTTCTTTTTCTGACATCGCAGCAGTAGGCAAGATAAAATTAGCTCAGTTATCAAAATACAATTACACCAAAACTCAAATACAAGTTACATTTAACACACACGGCGATAACCGCCAGCTTACAATAGTTCAAAACATTATTCAACCTCATAGGTGCGCAGATGTCATTACCAAGGGGAGTGTGCGAACCAACTTGAAGCAACATAACATGGCATAGACCAAATTACAGATTCGGCAGTCTATGCAGAGAAGTCGGCAAGAAACGGTAAACAAGTCAGGAAATGATCACCATCGCGCACAGACACACTCGCGCACGGGCACAGAGGAGCCAACCTTAAGCCAGGGAGATAGGACAGACAGGGTGCAAAAAAAAAAAAAAAATCGTCAAAGGGCACAACGAACCACTGGATGGGAACTACCAAAATTCACTCACCTTAATCTTTACGTACTACCCCTGAGCGAGGAAACGGGAAATCGTACGGGCACAGGCCAGCAAAAACCCCAGACAAACACACAGTATCCCATAAATTCCAAAACATAATTTAATCAATTATCCCCCAAAACCCTGGATCTTGGCATAAGCGAAATTACGGGCCACAAGATCCAAAGGCACTCTGCAGAAGAGTAAGGAGGGAAAAGGTTAAACAAAGTTCTGCAACGGCGCAACAGAACGCCAAGAAAAACACCCTAAGTAAGGTACATCACCCCACAGAAAGCCGAGAAACACGAACACTGGGGTTTGCCCACGTTTCCGACACAATCATAACAACGAAGATAATCTTCTTCATCCAGCCATAGAACGCTGAAACACACAAACAGCACCAAATTTCCGAGGACGGAAAAGTACTCCCCTGTAACTGCATCCGGGAGCAGCACAGCCGCAAACTCCTGGAAGGCGCGGTCCAGGGAAATCGCCGCGAGAAAGGTGATCCAGCACGAGTATCGTCACCCAGGCCTCAGCAAGGCGCAGTCAGACAGGGCAGGAAAGCTGGTAATCAGGCGACGGCTCCAACCACCGACCGGGGAGCAGCAAGTAACACCAGCCCCGGCCAGCGACAGCGCGGAGGGACGCACCGTCCGACGCAAAAGGCAATCCTCGCGCCCAAACTTGACTGCCCGCCAGGAGCCTCCCCCGCAACGGAGAAAGAAACACCACTCGGAGGCCCAACGATCGAGAATCGATCGGGAACACCGCCGCCACTGCACATCACAGATCCCAAGCGAGCAGCAGGAGGATCACTATCATAGTATAATACTGCCCCCACCAACCTGCGTCCCTGGAGGGGTGCACGTCTCGAATAGCCGTTCGCCTGGATGACGGCGTTTGTGGAAACGGCTATCAGTCTGTTATAGCAAAAACGTGACTCATCCGACGAGCCGACACGTTTTCAGTGATGCACGGTCCAATCTCGACGATCCCGAGCACACTACAATCGTAGCTGACAACATCGTTGGGCCAGCATGAGAACACGCAGGGCCCGTCTGCTGCCGAGCCCCTTGTACAACAATATGCGCTGAATGGTGTGTTCCGAACCATACGTGTGTCCACTTGCATTGTGCTCTTTCGCCAGAGATGCTACCGATCGCCATCTATCCTACTTTACAGAGCAGACAGGCCTCCAAACCAAACGTTCTGTGAAGAGTGGCGGACGTCCAACCACTTAGCGCCTAGTGGTAGTTTCACTGCCCATCTACCATTTTCCGTAGTACGTGAACATTTGAACACCTTCGCCGTTTTCGAGATACTCGTTCACAGGGTCCGCGCAGTAATAATCTGCCCTTTGGTGAAATCGCTTATCTCAGTGGATTGTTCCATTTTCAGGCCATATCTTCGCTAGGGTAACCCACATCCCGTCCATATATACAGGGTGTCTAGGGGTATAAGTGCAGATACTGTGATCATTGGCATCTTAACACCCACCTACTTCAGTGTGTTAGTTGTTTCTTTTCTCTGCGTCTGTCTTTCTGCCAAAATGTCACGTATTTTACTACCAGATGTTTCCTGTATGGTCGTAATTGCATCACTAAGTGGACTGCGCCTGTCAGCATACACGCATCTTCACTTCAACACCTGATCTGCTGCCTCGGAGAAAATAATAATTAATGGCTTATCATAAAATTGTTAAGGCTTTCGTGGCCACTTGTTGACAAACTGCTTATCTGCTTCTGTCTCGGGTTCTTCGGCCACCAGCAATGGAGGGTGAAACCTTAACAATGCCAGCCGGTGCAGTACGGGAAGCCAGGATCTGTTTACCTTAAGGCTTTCTTCTTTCTTGTTCAAGCTATTCCCCTGTTTGTGTATTTCTACAGTTTCTCTGAATAAGCGGGTGTGAAAATGCATCTCTACAGCCAGAACTTCCGTGTCGGACGTTGGCGCACCAGGTACATATAGTCTGCGACCACGAGCTCGGCTCCAGTTTACCACCGGCAATGGAGAGTGAAGCTTTGACAATGCCAGCCACTCGTGCTGGCGAAACGTCAGTAAAATCATCAGACAAACGTCGGCCGAAGAACACGAGACAGAAGCAAATAGGCAGTTTGTTAATGGCTTATTGTTGTTGCTACATGTACTTAGAGGTACCAACCAACCTAAAAACATTTTACTGCTAATAAGTGTAATTATTTGGGTGCAGAGGAAGTTAATGTCAATGTAACGTTGTCCAGTACACCGTCCACTGTCACCAATAAAGGTATCTGCACTTGTACCCGTAACATCCTGTATATATGTGGTGTCCCTCTTAAGAGACTTCAGATGAAGTTTCTCTGGTGTTTCGGCAGTTGTTTGTAATTTGGTTTTTGCAAAGTGTACTGGAGTCAGGCCAAAAAAATACTGCTCGTCATGTCTTTCATGCGACACCCATTTGGAACAGAAAGCTTTGGGTTGTTTCCCGTTACAAACAAAATATTTTTAAAGCGGTGTTTCCGATAGAGCTGTCTCAAACTAGTCTAATGCGATGTTCGCCTGTGTAAGTGTCAACAGGAACATTAAGACATGAAGAATAGTCAGTATTCCAGCAGCAGCAGCACCGCCCTGGATGGTGCTGAGTGCTATCACCTTGCAGCAGCGCTGTTCACTCGCTGCTGGAGTGCTCGTTGTTCTTCGTGTTGTACTGCCTATGCTAATACATATTGTTGAAATAAATATCGCACTAGACTAATGTGGGACTGCTTTTCCAATGGGAATGCAAAATTGCACTTTAAAAATCGTGTTGTTTGTAGCGGGAAACAAACCGACGGTTTCCGTTTACACGGACGTGAGGAGCAGTGTTTGTTTAGGCAGGCTCAAGCTACACATTTCAAATACTATATTGCAAATATCTTCCAAATGTCAGCGAAAATGCGCTGACGAATCTTAGGAGGGATATCTGTGGTATTAGAAAATGTGGACCCAATTTCATTAATATTTATTTCGTGAAATATAAACTAAATGTGTATAATCTGCACACTTTAGGGAGGAGAGGATCAAAAGTTTCGATTACCACCGCCAGAACACTGATTGATACCTACATAAGTGGACGCTGAGTACCATCTTCGACGTTGAATAGGTGGTATGGGAAAAGGAGACCTGGCTCTTACGTTCTGGCCACCGAGGTCTCCTGATCTCAAGTCATATGTCTTTTCTCTGCGGGGCTTAGGGAAAGAGGCAGTTTGCGTTCCAACTCTACTAACAACTCTGGTCGGCCTGCGGAATGGAGTCACAGCTGCGGTGAACTCAATAGCCTAAGTTTTTTCATATCGGGTGCCACAGCCACAAATTTATCAAAAGACAGTTCCATTTCTTCGGGTTGGCTTTCTTGTGATAGTCATTTATTTCACACGATCCGTCGACAATTGCGATTTTCTATTTTAAAGCGATATGCCATTTTAAATTATTCGGTTATAACGTGGCAGTTTTACACAGTTACCCCGTGTTGGTGTATACGACGTATGTCTGTCATTTACACATATAACTGCGTCGCAGTTGAACGACCTTGATACTCGTCAACGATTTAAATAACATTACTGCCGTAGTGACACGTGTACGTCAACATAATAAAAACTCATGAAATGTTGTGCAAAAAATTGCTCTCCACTGACTGTTGTCACTCTGTCCAGTCTATAATAAACAGCTCTTTAGAGAAACCGTTCACCACTGACCACCTGTTGTGTCGAGGGAATGGTGCCCAATTCTTAAGTACTTTTAGTCAGCAGTTTGACGTAGTTATCAAACACACCTTTTACCTGGCTTACAAAAATAAGTTCAGGCTTAAGTCATTTCGTTTAGGATGTCATTTAATGAATCAAACTTTAAAATCATTTTCACATACTGAAATTTAAAAACTTACACAACGTTATCGAATTTTAAGGCTGACATTTAATTACATACATGTAATAGCAAAACGTCCACGCACTTATTTCTTACACTTATTCCATTACTTTTCAACAGATATTCGTTTGAAATTCTATAAACATCTTCTGCTACTTACTGCTCTTTGTTTGTTCAATTTATTGTCCCACTTTTCTTCACCAAGCGTATATATTTACACTTCCTAGAGAACATGACTGTTGCTTTCTTGCTTGTATATAGTAGGTGTACTATTTTTCCGACTGCTGAAATACAATAGTTTTGGCAGTCTCTTCCCAAATTGGTGCCACGGTGGAATCACTACTCATCGCCAACCCAGCGCACTCTTTAAATTTGGTGTTGAAATTACATCCCGGTTGTCCTATACAAATTTTCTGGCATTCATCACAGTTAATTGTGCACTTCCCAGAGCTTGACATGGAGTCCTCTTTGTTGTTCGTGTGGTGCAAGGAGTTATACCGTGTATGCTCAGAACGGAAGCTAAAATTTATTTTGTGTTTTTTAAACTCCGTTCGATTCTGCCCTAGGTTTTTTCTATTTAGCGTACCGAGACATACATAATTTTCATCATTACCTCAGACTCTCTGTACTGGTTGCACTTTTTATTCTGTCTGCGACCATTGGTGTGGGATCAAACAGTTGTTTTGAGGTACCTGTCGCACAACTGCCAATCCTTTGGCTACCTCGTGGTTTGTAATGGAATCTTAATCATCCAAAACGGGTTTCAACGAAAATACGTCTTTTTATACAGATGTACGTTTGGATGACACGACATGTTAGATTATGAAATTCATTGTGGTACTTTTAGGTTAAATCCCGAATCTCGCATAACATTCGTAATTTCAACGCCTAGGCAACTTATAAGTTTCTGGGTTTCTTTCTGCATTGTAAATTTAATTCCTTCTTGTTAGATAATCAGCTTGGCACACGTGATGGTAACATCGATTTGGATTCCACGTAATTGTGGTAATGTACTGTCTTATCAGAAGTCTGTTTCTTTTGGTTAAGAGACTCGCATTACAAGTGGTTTACTAATGTATCCACCACTGTTCAAGCTAGACGGCTCTGTATAGCAACCCAATGTGGTTGGTATTTTACCTCTCCTTTGTATGTGAAGAAATTTTACGATAAGTTCTAATATTTATACCAGCTCGCACATTTTAATCTTGCATAATTTCTTATATTTAGTAAAAATTGTTGTTTATGATGTTCATAGTTGCTCTAGTTGGTACACTTGTATAGAGATTGGAAATACTGAATGATACGGAATGTGAACGTCTTTAATTTTATCAAATACTTCTTGCACATTGCTGATGAGGATAAGCGTGATAGGAAAATCCGTGAGTTGCTTAAGAAAAATTAAATCACGAAACTGAAACAAGGCCAGGCTATTAAATTTAACGATTCATCAAAAGGACTAAAAAGTGCTATTTCATTTTCTCTAGTAAGAATGCTAGTATATAATAGCTAACCCTAGGGGCCCTGTACTCAGGGAACAACCTAAGGTTCACAATGAGGGTATGCCAGTTCGACAAATTGAAACTTGTTTCGATAGTTTGGCATTTATTTTGAGCAAGGAAATATAGGGCATAGTTACAGAGTTTTACACAAATAAGATGAAATATACTGCTTATTATTTTATCCTACCCCTATTATCATCTGCTTGACAGCAACACCATCTCTATTAAAGTAGTGTTGTTTTGTTTGATGCTATTGTTCGCAACAGTGTCAGACAACATTTAGATGTAGCAACTTCTTCTGTGTATTTTACAAGGACATGTCTAATCATGCTCCAATATCAGCCTTAAATCTGAGACAAGTACTTTCGAAAGCATTTCTATGAAAAATCTTGTGCGTCATCTGCATCACTGGTTTATGGCAACAGCATGACGTGACATTAATTATCAGATGAATTAATCAGTACGAGATCACAGAAGCACACAGTAAAGGCAGTGGAGAAAGTTCCAGCAATCAGAAGGCTATAAAACTTCAAGATGTTGCGAGAGCACCAAAAGTGGCAATCAAACCATATCTAAATGAGCCACGTAGAAAAAAGAAATAAGAAAGAAACGGAAAGGGGATACAAAGCTGACAACAAGGGAGAAACGAAACGTGAACCTACTGGAAATTCATCCAGATATGACTAATAGTGGAATAATAAGGGGAGTAAAAGTTACAAACAGCTCTTACAATGAACAACAGGAAAATTCTAGCTTTACTAACGCTAAATATCTGCGGGATAGCTAGTTAAGAAGATAAAATTTTGGGGAAATTTATAAAAATCATAGATGTCGACTTTGCTCTCCTTTATTAAGTCACTTGCAACGAGATAAACCTACTAAAACAATGCAATGTGTAAAACAACGACGGTTATGGCGATAGGGATTCCTGCGTATTTACCAGAAAGGGATTGGAATGGCGTATAGAAAAACAACGGGATTGGCACTTTTTCAAAGCCATACTAAACGAGATAATTGTTGGAAACATTTATGCCCCACCATGAACAAATAATGTAACAAGCAGACAAAAGTTTTAGTAGAACTATCCCGTACTTTCTGAGATGTACCAAGGTTGACATAATAATTAAGGGGAGATTTTGCACTGTAAGATCAACAGACGTAAAGGCTCGACCCACAATTATGGCCCCTTACGCAACAAGATTGGACGACTGAACCTTCATAGGTAGTCTAACAACCACGCGACCTCACTATACGCGCTGTCACCCTCGAGACTGGACAGATTTTGTACCACGACAGGAATATATGTACAGGACTACGAAGAAATCCCCGGCAGCTTCTCAGACCACCACGCAGTTATCATTAAAATCAGGGGTTTACCCCGCCCCAGTATGATAGGAAAGTGGTACTGGAAATTAAACGGTAGCATGCTCCAAGTTCAGTGAGAAAACTCAGAGTTCCGCGAATATTATCGAACATAGTTTCATCGTAAGCGGTTCTTAAGTAGCGCTGTTGAACGGCAGTATAAACGGGTGAAACATGGAACTCGTAAACAGTTCAGAAACGCCGCAAATAGGATCAGGGAAACCAGAAAGATAAAACATGGAACATTATTCAAAAATGGTTCAAATGGCTCTGAGCACTATGGGACTTAACATCTGTGGTCCTAAGTCCCCTAGAACTTAGAACTACTTAAACCTAACTAACCTAAAGACATCACACACATCCATGCCCGAGGCAGGATTCAAACCTGCGACCGTAGCGGTCGTGGGGTTCCAGACTGTAGCGCCTAGAACCGCTCGGCCACCCCGGCCGGCCATTATTATAAAATTTCGACACCAAGAAGAATAATTGATTACAGGTCAGTAACTTTGTTATGTGCAGAGTCAAAAACAACGGCACACATAATGGAAGCAAGGCTAAGATTCTTTGAGTCATCTCGCCTTGCCAGACATCTAGTGTTTTCAACAGGAAGATCGTACATGGACTTTCCTTCCCGTCAGGCGCGAACTTCCTCTCATGGATGTACCAAACTGAACATCGACCTAGAAAATGAATTTAACAAAGTCAGTAGCTAATATCTGAAGATTGTGTTGGAAAATAACGAATTCCCACAGAACACAAGAGATCTATTTCTACCAGAGAGTAATACAATGGTCTCAAAAATACGGATAAACGGTCACTTCGAGGGAGAATTCTCAATTCAGCGTTCAGTCTAGGAACAACGTCTATCTTCAGGAGTTCTGGGAGCCGGGGTGATGCAAAACTTTCTTTGATGTGTTTACATGAGCTCTGCGACTACAGACTCGCATCCTGATGACGCAGCATCCTTCACCGAGGTCCCGGGTTCAATACACCATTGAACTCGCCTCTAGGCTGCTGTCAGCACCTATGACCACCAACTAGTGCGTCCGTTATTCGGCCATCCGTGCTGTGTCAGCCTCTGGAGAATGGTTACCACAAAGGCCAGTGCACAGCTGTGCCTCGCAGAGTGGAACCACTGCTGCCATTGCAACCACGCTCCCTGCCACTGAGGGCTGTGGGCTAGACGTCTGTCCATGCCTTCAAGTCTCCACAAGGAAACACTGAATAGAGTCTCAGTACTAACAGAGCACTGCTGATTAGAGGACTGTCGGGGAACTGGTAGTTCTTGCATGAGCAGTGACAAATGGTTTTCGTCGTTTTTTATTTGAGTTGTTAAATGTCAGGTCGGTTCGACTGGGGAATGGGGTCCACAGTTCAATTCCTGAAAGTAAATTCGGTCGCTGATTACAGGAAGTTTACGGGAAACTCTAGAACAATATATGCTGCTGTGCGCCCAGTTAGGTGTACGCAGCTTAATGTGCTAAAGTACAGTGCCTCTTGTGTTGAACATTCACCAAGGATCTGTTTTAAATGCAGGAGGCCTGTGCATGATCCAAAGGGCTTGTTTAGCATTCAGGAATAAAGAATAAGTAATGTTTACCAAGTTATAACAATTCTTTTCTGTGATATTGTTATGGCACAAAACAGTTATTGGTAGATATCAGAAAATTTTATTAAAACTCATTCACATTGCCACAGACAAACTCAAGTCGTACCAGACACAAACGAAAAGAGCCAGTATGGCGCAAGTGGGTAAGGTCGTCGACACGTTATGACACTGTCTGCTGAGTAAGGACACACATCCACCAGAAAGGAGACTGTGAGAGCAAACCTAAGGAAGTGAGATAAGCATATTCCTTAGCTCGTAAGAAATGTTTCAAAGTATTCTCTTTCACAAGAGCACTTTGCAAGGAAGAAACACTGCCTGTTAAGTGATTATAGCAGAATAAGGAGGATACGTGAACTCATTACGAACCAAGCCTAGCTTCATAGCCTCATGCGAGCACCCTTTCACCCATCCCTCCATCTGAGATTTTTGGTATTCGCTGTAATAGCACTCCGTTGCATGATTACGATAGGGCAGTGAAGCAATGTCTTGGATGCTGCTACACTGTCTGTGAACTAGCTGAAGATGCACTACATCTCATGAACGTCATGCTGCCCGCCACCTACCATCTACTGAGGAGAAATTGACTGTTTTCACTTCACATCGCAGAAGGCTGCTAGCATGGAACTATAACGCTGAAGCTAGAAACAGGGCCTCTTCTGGTCCAAGTTCCTGTTCAATACTCAGATGCCTCCAGGCGCAGAAACCTACCAGGGGTAGCGAGGAGATCAATCGAATACACGACTACCGACGCCAGGTACATCGTGTTTCTGCAGGGTAACGGCCTCCCCTGCTCGCCGGCACCCACCGCGGCGATAATATCTACATCTACATCTACATCTATACTCCGCGAGCCACCTTACGGTGTGTGGCGGAGGGTACTTATTGTACCACTATCTGATCCCCCCTTCCCTGTTCCATTCACGAATTGTGCGTGGGAAGAACGACTGCTTGTAAGTCTCCGTATTTGCTCTAATTTCTCGGATCTTTTCGTAGTGATCATTACGCGAGATATATGTGGGCGGTAGTAATATGTTGCCCATCTCTTCCCGGAATGTGCTCTCTCGTAATTTCGATAATAAACCTCTCCGTATTGCGTAACGCCTTTCTTGAAGTGTCCGCCACTGGAGCTTGTTCAGCATCTACGTAACGCTCTCGCGCTGACTAAATGTCCCCATGACGAATCGCGCTGCTTTTCGCTGGATCATGTCTATCTCTTCTATTAATCCAACCTGGTAAGGGTCCCATACTGATGAGCAATACTCAAGAATCGGACGAACAAGCGTTTTGTAAGCTACTTCTTTCGTCAATGAGTCACATTTTCTTAGAATTCTTCCTATGAATCTCAACCTGGCGCCTGCTTTTCCCACTATTTGTTTTATGTGATCATTCCACTTCAGATCGCTCCGGATAGTAACTCCTAAGTATTTTACGGTCGTTACCGCTTCCAATGATTTACCACCTATGGCATAATCGTACTGGAATGGATTTCTGCCCCTATGTATGCGCATTATATTACATTTATCTACGTTTAGGGAAAGCTGCCATCTGTCGCACCATGCATTAATCCTCTGCAGGTCCTCCTGGAGTACGTACGAGTCTTCTGATGTTGCTACTTTCTTGTAGACAACCGTGTCATCTGCAAATAGCCTCACGGAGCTACCGATGTTGTCAACTAAGTCATTTATGTATATTGTAAACAATAAAGGTCCTATCACGCTTCCCTGCGGTACTCCCGAAATTACCTCTACATCTGCAGATTTTGAACAGTTAAGAATGACATGTTGTGTCCTTTCTTCTAGGAAATCCTGAATCCAATCACAAACCTGGTCCGATATTCCGTAAGCTCGTATTTTTTTCACTAAACGTAAGTGCGGAACCGTATCAAATGCCTTCCTGAAGTCCAGGAATACGGCATCAATCTGCTCGCCACTAATATCCTCACCTGCGCGTGCAAACTCTGAAATGAACGGACAGACGTCAGCTAGAATCCAGAACTCAGCAGAATAGGCAACAGCTAAGGCTTGTGCGATAGAATGACGACTAGCAAACATTGTGAATAATTGGCTTAACTCTAATAGTGTTTTACTATCCATCCCGACTTCATGCAGACGTGTGTCCACTCGGCCATCTGTAATATTTTTCGTAGAGTACTTTATTCCTATTGTTACAGACATGTGATTTTACGATGGGTATAGGAGGTCTACGACAAGTAATCACCACACCGCCGTTTCAGGCTTTGTTAGAACAAGTGACTCAAATAAGGACAAATAACACTGCATACGTAGGCTGTCGAATGCATTGAAAGAGGATAGGGCCTTGTCCAGTTTATCAGTACACATCCTAGATACTAATGCTTTGATGATTTCTTTTTTGCTGTATGAAGCAGGAGAGATTGTGTTATTATTTGTGGGCAAACTGTAGACAGAAACGAAGTTGAGTAGTCATTCAGAAAGACAGTTGTTAAACATGCCTTAATTAAGTTTAGCAGGAGACACGGAAATAGGAGATAAGAAATGCCTAAACGTTGAAAGTGCTGAGTCATTACTGCAGCATTATAAGAGGCAAAATAGTCTTAGAAATTATCGGGAACAGTTACATAGTGTGTTAGGACAGGAGGAATCCATCAAATGTTTCGTTGTTAGAATAAAGTAAGTCAATGTCAGTTCTTACCACTTGATAAGGAGTGATGATATAAATAAGGTTATTATGCAAGAAGCACACCAGTTAGCGTTAGAAGCTTTTTTGCCGCGGTTGCAACCCGATGTCTCAAGGCAGACGCGAACGGAATTTCCTAAGGCTTCTGATAGGAGCCAAAGGAATGTCAACAGCTTTATAATAGGTAGACGCAATGAAGTGAGTTCTTGATAGATAGGGTGTTTTCCCGCTGGTTTCAAATGTTATCGTTATGAGTGAGAATTGGAAGTATTAAAAAGTAGAGCAATGGAAATGGAAGTATAGGCAAAATAGTGGGCAGCGTGGGAAATTACGAAATTGGAATAACCAACCGTTAACCGGCAGCTGAATGGCGCTAGCAGTAAATTTTAGCACAACTGCCCAGACCTGCAGAGACGGATTTCTGCTTAGCTGGCTTTGTAGCATGCATTTATGGATGATGCTGACCTCACGGGAAACAGGCGGTTTAACACACCACGGTATAAGTTAAGCGGAGGAGTTGGTAGTCATATGCATTCGCTGGGTTCAGCATTATTGAGTTTACTGGGGGGAGGGGGTGAGCGAAAAATTTCCAGGAATCTGTAGACGTTCAGACTGAAACATTGGCTTGACTAAGGGTTTGTTGATCGATAGTTTAGAGATTTTGCAAGAAGATGATCTGGATAGGCTGAATTCGGATCTTAAGCATAAGCAAAGCCGCCAGTATAGCTGCATTACAGGAGAAAGTGAAAAGTTTCGAAGGAACAGGAAATTTTGCAATAGGAGTGTTTGTATAGTCTGAGGACGTGTTTAATCCTCGTGAGTCATTGACACCGACTCCGGTGATCGCACATAGGATCCTAACGGGCAAAGACTCACCTGCGTACTACAAACCAAACTGTGTACATCATCTAAAACCTGTGACGAACAAATTCATCAACACATACTTATAGTATGGTATTACTGAAAACAAAAACAGTCTTTGGGGAAAGTCAGGGATGATTACGCTGAAATAATAGCGCAAGTGGGACCACGGATTATCATTTTTGCTGTTACTACAGCTATCTTAATAGTCCCACAATTATGGATACATATGAAATCTATACTAATACTAAAACTGTAACATCGCCGTATCTGTCTGTTTATCCGTTTGAGCATGTTAATCTCCAAAACTACAAGACGAATTTTCATTGGGTTTTCACTTATGAGCATAGCTTGGGGCAACATATGCGCTTTGTTTCGTGAACAACGGAGAACGTAAAAAAGATGTGATTTAAAGTTTTACCCGAAACCGTCTACTGAGCGAGGTGGCGCAGTGCTAGCACACTGGACTCGCATTCGGGGGGACGACGGTTCAATCCTGCGTCCGGCCATCCTGATTTAGGTTTTCCGTGATTTCCCTAAATCGCTCCAGGCAAATGCCGGGATGGTTCCTTTGAAAGGGCACGGCCGACTTCCTTCTCCACCCCTCCATAATCGGATGAGACCGATGAACTCGCTGTCTGGTCTCCTCCCCCAAACAATCCAATCCAATCTAATCCTAAACCGTCTGCTTAGCTTGATAGTTCAGATGATTAATTGTCATGGCGAAGTTCAAAAATGGTTCAAATGGCTCTGAGAATTATGCGACTTAACTTCTGAGGTCATCAGTCGCCTAGAACTTAGAACTAATTAAACCTAACTAACCTAAGGACATCGCACACATCCATGAACGAGGCAGGATTCGAACCTGCGACCGTAGCGGTCGCTCGGCTCCAGACCGTAGCGTCTAGAACCGCACGGCTATGGCGAAGTACACCAAAGACCCAACACATGATGCTCTTAGTTTCTTACTTCACCAAAGAACCAATGTATGGTGCTGTTAATTTCTTAACTCAGTGGCAAATGTATTTTCGTAACTTCACGTCAGTAACAGAATAAAGCACCACAATATTACCTTTACAAACATAAATTAACTGTGAATTTAGTTGGTCTGGACATGTGGATTTACTGATTTCGATTTCTGAATTAAAAGCTTAACAACATCACTTTCCTTCTTTCTGGGAAAGACGAGTTTATTAAGTCTGCTTTGTGATTTGGGTTCCAATTCATTACATATTGATTTCGTTTTGCTAACGAATAAAAATGCCCAGAAAATAGTTGAGTCTTCCGAATACACCTGAATGGCTAAAAGATCCAGAACTATTCGGTTTCAAGAATCCAGTGGAGACCTTGAGGCTTGCTGCAGCGCGAGAACATCAGGCTTTAAGTTGCTCTTTGGAAACTTTTTCCAAAAGCGAGTCACAACGTGAGTCTGATTGAGAGCGTCATACACTATCTCGCTTCTCAGAACCCTTCACTTAAGCATGCTTGAAGTTCCTTCTCTCCAACGTAACACCACAGAAGCGTAAATTTTGATGGTGAGTGGCACAAGCGAGTGAGTTTTTGTGTCCCAAATGCTAGTTACTCCTAACAATTCACCATCTCACTTTAAACTTGTACAGTTTCTGGTGAGCCTGAACGAAAACAAAGCTGCATATTGCAGGCGTGGACAGTAATGTCAGTGGCTTTTCGCATGGCAGCCAACTCTTTGTGACTCTCTCCCATGTTTTGATGTAAGCACTTCACTTACTTCCCAGTCATATTACTTCAAAAGCTGTATACCAAAAAATAAATTCCACATATACAAAGCCTAAGATACAACTATAAATAAATACCCAGCCAACACTAGGTTTCTCAGATACTTCAGGCAATTTGGAGCAATGCAAATATTTCTCCAACGTGAGCTGCAACAGCTTGTATTAGCACTGGAGGAGCGGCCAGAAACGGCATTTAAGGTCCCTTCAGGACAGTAACGGTATTATCATATGCCACTTGTTTTGAAAAATGCGGTGGCCACATTTCAGTATTTGTTGAATGGAGTTTTGCGAATGTTAAAATCAAGCCAGTGTACGGAATATTTGGGTGATACAATTGTTTTGTGAAGGACAAGAAGGAGCATGTGCTACAGCTAAGAGAAATGTTTAAGCCGTCATTGGGTGCACTGCTGACATCAAGTACATACAAGATAAATTTTTAAGGCATGTGTTCAGTCATGATGGGAGCATGGGCACATCCTAGGTTAGTGAAGGCTGTACAGGGCTTTCCAATGCTTTGTACAGAGATGGAGCTGTAATCTTAAATGGGTTTAGTGTGTCTTGTAAAAAATGTGTCCCCAAATTTACAGAGATGGTGTGACCTCTCACTTACTTGTTGAAAAAATGTGAAAACTTACGGTGGACATCAAAGTGTGAGGATGAATTCGAAAAAGGAAGGAATTGTTGAAAACTATTATGGTGTTTTGTTCAAAATAATGAGAAAGGGTTCATATGGTCACGTAACACCCCTGGTTGTGTATTAAACTGACAATTATGTGAGAAAAAGTACCATCACAGCTGTATCTTGAGAATGCCTTTATTCTACCACATGACTAAGCACATTACCGCCATCCTCAGGCCCGACCACTGTTAGTACATTGGGCAACACAGTGTCGAGTATAGACTTCTGTTTACAGCTAGGCCACGTGTACTTTTAACAGGGATCCCAGAATAAATGTGGCAGCTTGCTTATGCTAAAGATCCGAATTCATCCTATCCAGCTCATCTACTTGCAAAACCTCTGAACTCCCGACTGAAAAACCCTTAGACAAGCCAATGTTTCAGTCTCAACTTCTATTTATTCCTTGAAATTTTTCGCCCCCCTCCTCCCACCAGCAAACTCAATAATGGTGAAACCAGCGCATGCATATCATTGCCAACTCTCAACCGCCTCTTTCCGGTAAGGTTCAAACTTGCCATAAATAAAAGCTCACTTGTACACAATAAAACCATATGTTCCCTTCCTTCCACTAAGGCAATTAACCAGAAGTCCGTATCTGCACGTGTTTCAGTTTTGCTAAAATTTGCTGCAAGTACTGTTGGGCGGTCGGTTGACGATTGGTTATTAACATTCCATAACTTCCTACTCTGCCCACTATTTTGCCACTATTTGCCCACAATGATAACGTTTGAAACCAGCGGAAAAACAGCTTTTTTGTGATGGACTCACGTCATTGCGTCTATCCCTTCTAATATTGCCATTCTTTTGGCACTTTTCAAAAGCCTTAGGAAATTCTGTCCGCGTGTCCCTAGTGACATCGGGTGGCAAACGCGGCAAACAGCTTCTAGTGCCATTTGCTCTGCTTCTTGCGTATAAACTTATTCACGTCATCGCTCCCTATCAAGTCATATGTATTGACATTGACTTACCGTATTGTAACAACGAAACGTTTGATGGATTTCTCCTGTCCTTTTAACACACTATTTATCTGTTCCCGATAAAGTCTAAGACTACTTTGTCTCATGGAAAATGGAAATGCCGTGTGGCTAGGGCCTCCCAGCGGGTGAACCGTACGCTAGTGCAAGTCTTTCGAGTTGACGCCACTGCGGCGACTTCCATGTCGATGGGGATGAAATGATGATGATAAGGACAACACAACACCCAGTCCCTGAGCGGAGAAAATCTCCGACCTAGCCGGGAAACCGAGTGAGGTGGCGCAGTGGCTAGCACACTGGACTCGCATTCGGGAGGACGACGGTTCAATCCCGCGTCCGGCCATCCTGGTTTAGATTTTCCGTGATTTCTCTAAATCGCTCCAGGTAAATGCTGGGATGGTTCCTCTGAAAGGGCACGGACGACTTCCTTTCCCGTCCTTCCCTAATCCGATGAGACCGATGACCTCGTTGTCTGGTCTCCTCCCCCAAAACAACCCAACCCAACCAGCCGGGAAACGAACCCGGGAAGTCAGGTATGACATTCCGTCGAGCTGACCACTCACCTACCAGGGGTGGACGTTTTGCCTCATATAATGCGGCAATAATGACTTCCTCAGCACTTTCAGCGCTTGAGCATTTCTTAACTCTTGTTTCCATATCTCCCACTAAACTTAATTTAGCCACATTTAACAACATCCTTCTGAGCGATAACTCAGCTTCTTGTGTCAGCTTCTTGTATTTGTCCACAAATACTAACACATTCTCTCTTGCTTTATCCAAAAAAGGAGGACTGTCCTCTTTCAATGCTTACGAATGACTATGTACGCAATGTTATTTGTCCTAATATGAGCCACTTGTTCTAACAAAGTCTGAACCGGAGGTGTGGTGACAACTCGTCGTACACCTCCTATGCCCATTGTAAAATCACATGTCTGTAACAATAGGAATAAAGTACTCTACGAAAAACATTACAGGTGGCCGAGTGGACGCATCTCTACATGAAGTCGGGATAGATAGTAAAACACTATTAGAGTTAAGCCATTTATTCACAAGTCGTCGTTCTGTCGCACAAGCCTTAGCTGTTGCCTATTCTGCTGCGTGCTTGATTCTAGCTGCCGTCTGTCCGTTCAGTTCAGAGTTTGCACGTGCAGGTGAGGATATTGGCGATATTATTGCTGCGGTGGGTTGCCGGACAGCAGGGGGGCCGTTACCCTGCATAAACGCATCTCGTGCTGGGTGCATTAGTGTCCCCGGTCCCACTCCGAATTCTTCGATAATCACTGATGCCCATTCACTGTGTACCTGGCGTCGGTAGTCGTGTATTTGGTTGATCTCCTCGCTACCACGGATAGGTTTCTGCGCCTGGAGGCATCTGAGTATTGAACAGGAACGTGGACCAGAAGAGGCCCTGTTTCTAGCTTCCGCGTTATAGTTCCATGCTAGCAGCCCTCTGCGATGTGAAGTGAAAACAGTCAATTTCTCCTCAGTAGATGGTAGGTGGCGGGCAGCATGACGTTCATGAGATGCAGTGCATCTTCAGCTAGTTCACAGACAGTGTAGCAGCATCCAAGACATTGATTCACTGCCCTATCGTAATCATGCAACGGAGTGCTATTACAGCGAATGCCAAAAATCTCAGATGGAGGGATGGGTGAAAGGGTGCTGGCATGAGGCTTTGACGATAGGTTTTGTTCGTAATGAGTACACGTATCCTCCTTATTCTGTTATAATCACTTAACAGGCTGTGTTTCTAAATCGCTACGTGCTCTTGTGAAAGAGAGTTTTTTGAAACATGTCTAAGAGGTGACGCTGCTTATCTCACTTCCTTAGGTTTCCTCTCACAGTCTCCTTTAGGGTGAATGTGTATCCTTACTCAGCAGACAGTGTCGTAACGTGTCACGTATCACGTAACGGCTCGTTTCATTTGTGTCTGGCACGACTTGAGTTATTCTGTGGTAACGTCAATGAGTTTTAATAAAATTTTCTAATTTCTACCAATTACTATTCTGCGCCTTAACAATAACACAGGAAGGGACTATTATAACATAATAAACGTTACTTAATTCTTATGCTTCAATGCCAAACAAGCACTTTGCATCATGCACAGGCCTCCTGCATTTAAAACAGGTCTCTGGTTAATATTCAACACAAGCGGCACTATACTTCAGCAAATAGCGCTGCGTACATCAAACAGTGTACGTACTAGCATATGTCTCTCTAGAGTTTCCCCTAACCTTTCGTAAACAGCGACTGCATTTGCTGTCAGAAACTGGACTGTGAACCCCATTCTCCCGTCTAGCCAATCTGATATTTTAATGACCCAAATACACTCAGGAACCAAAGAAACTGGTGCACTTGCCTAATATCGTGTAGGGCCCCGCAAGCACGCAGAAGTGCCGCAACACGACGTGGCATGGACTCTACAAATGCCTGAAGTAGTGCTGGAGGAAACTCACACCATGAATCATATGGGGTGCAGGTCTCTTCTGAACAATACGTTGCAAGGCATCCCATATACTTGTATGGTCAATGGTGTTCATCTCTAAGGAGTTTAGTGTCCATCGGAAGTGTTTAAACTCAGAAGAGTGTGCCTGGAGCCACTCTGCAGTAATTCTGGATGTGTGCGGTGTCGCATTGTCGTGCTGGATTTGCCCAAGTCCGTCGGAATGCACAATAGACATGAATGGATGTAGTTGATCAGACAGGATGCTTACGTAGTTGTCACTTGTCAGCGTCGTATCTAGACGTGCCAAGTGCCCCATATCACTTCAACTGCACATGCCCAACACTTTTATAGAGCTGTGTTTCCGAATATTTGACGAGGGCAGTTGTTTGTTGGGATGTTCTGTATGCTCGGTATTCCATGTACCTAACACATCTAATATTCAATAAATGGGGTCATGCCACTGCTAATAAAATGTATATTTTTTGAGTAGGCCAAAGACGCCAGAAACATGCGAAATGCGTCATGGGACATAAATGTAGTCCATCAACAAAGGAGGTGGCTTACAAAACACTCGTTCGACCTGTACTTGAGTATTGCTCATCAGTGTGGGATCCGTACCAGGTCGGGTTGACGGAGGAGATAGAAAAGATCCAAAGAAGAGCGGCGCGTTTCGTCACCGGGTTATTTGGTAACCGTGATAGCGTTACGGAGATGTTTAATAAACTCAAGTGGCAGACTCTGCAAGAGAGGCGCTCTGCATCGCGGTGTAGCTTGCTGTCCAGGTTTCGAGAGGGTGCGTTTCTGGATGAGGTATCGAATATATTGCTTCCCCCTACTTATACCTCCCGAGGAGATCACGAATGTAAAATTAGAGAGATTAGAGCGCGCACGGAGGCTTTCAGACAGTCGTTCTTCCCGCGAACCATACGCGACTGGAACAGGAAAGGGAGGTAATGACAGTGGCACGTAAAGTGCCCTCCGCCACACACCGTTGGGTGGCTTGCGGAGTATCAATGTAGATGTAGATGTAGAAATACGCTACTGGCCATTAAAATTGCTACTTCAAGAAGAAATGCAGATGATAAACGGGCATTCATTCGATAAATATATTATACTAGAACTGACATGTGATTACATTTTCACGCAATTTGGGTGCATAGATTCTGAGAAATCAGTACCCACAACAACCACCTCTGGCCGTAATAACGGCCTTGATACGCCTAGGCATTGAGTCAAACAGAGCTTGGATGGCGTGTACAGGTACAGCTGCCCATGCAGCTTCAAAACGATACCACAGTTCATCAAGAGTAGTGACTGGCGTATTGTGACGAGCCAGTTGCTCGGCCACCATTGACCAGACGTTTTCAATTGGTGAGAGATCTGGAGAATGTGCTGGCCAGGGCAGCAGTCGAACATTTTCTGTATCCAGAAGGGCCCGTACAGGACCTGCAACATGCCATCGTGCATTATCCTGCTGAAATGTACGGTTTCGCAGGGATCGAATGAGGGGTAGAGCCACGGGTCGTAACACATCTGAAATGTAACTTCCACTGTTCAAAGTGCCGTCAATGCGAACAAGAGGTGACCGAGACGTGTCACCAATGGCAACCCATACCATCACGCCGAGTGATACGCCAGTATGGCGATGACGAATACATGCTTCCAACGTGCGATCACCGCGATGTCGCCAAACACGGATGCGACCATCATGATGCTGTAAAACAGAACCTGGATTCATCCGAAAAAATGACGTTTTGCCTTTCGTGCACCCAGGTTCATCGTTGAGTACACCATCGCAGGCGCTCCTATCTGTGATGCAGCGTCAAGGGTAACCGTAGCCATGGTCTCCGAGCTGATAGTCCATGCTGCTGCAAACGTCGTCGAACTGTTCGTGCAGATGGTTGTTGTCTCGCAAACGTCCCTATCTGTTGACTCTGGGATCGAGACGTGGCTGCACGATCCGTTACACAGCCATGTGGATAAGATGCCTGTCATCTCGACTGCTAGTGATACGAGGCCGTTGGGATCCAGCACGGGGTTCCGTATTACCCTCCTGAACCCACCGATTGCATATTCTGCTAACGATCATTGGATCTCGACCAAAGCGAGCACCAATGTCGCGATACGATAAACCACAATCGCCACAGGCTACAATGCGACCTTTATCAAAGTCGAAAACGTAATGGTACGCATTTCTCCTCCTTATACCAGGCATCACAACAACGTTTCACTAGGCAACGCCGGTCAACTGCTGTTTGTGTATGAGAAATCGGTTGGAAACTTTCCTCCTGTCAGCACGTTGTACGTGTCGTCACCGGCGCCAACCTTGTGTGAATGCTCTGAAAAGCTAATCATTTGCGTATCACAGCATCTTCTTCCTGTAAGTTAAATTTCATGTCTGTAGCACGTCATATTCGTGGTGTTCCAATTTTAATGGCCAGTAGTGTAATAATTGCATCTCTTCAACCAAGACATTGCTCTGACGCAACTACAATGCTTCCGCTGCTGCCTCCGTTCGACGGGATTTTTGAATGGCTGTGGTCGAGGAAAGCAGTGGACAGTGATATTTGTCACATTCTAAGTGTACAAGTTTAGAACCGATCGAGTAATAATCCGTTAAGGAAGTACTTCCTTAACGGATTCCCTTACCGTGACAAACATGAAACTCGGTATCTGTGCAAGGGTCGTAGTCAACATATCGTTATGAAGTTGGCTCACCAATTCCTCGTGAGGCTACAACTGACAGCTTCTTCACCTCCGCGAAACTTGTGGATGAGCTGAAACAAGAAGGAACTATTTGGCATTCTTTGGAATCACTCCAAGAGGTCCCCCCTGCGCCGTGAAGTGAAGACAGCGCGTTGTATGCAACACTTTCGTACAAGACGGGCGATGATCTCACAGAACACCAAGCGTAAAAGAAAAACAACAATATACCACGCGGGAAAGATAAACGATGTCCTTATTCTGAGTAACATGCATGCTGGATGTCAGGTCAATGACAATACTTAGAAGAAACCTCCGTAAATTGTGAAGTTTTATAATGAAACTAAGGGTGGAGTCGATATAGTTGACCAAATGACTACACTCTAAGCTGTCCGAGCTGGTACCCACCGATAACCTGAGCATGTCTCTTACAACATTCTTGACGTTGCCATGACCAATGTTTACACAGTTTTTAAGTTATTAGTCGCTAAGGCGATTTCACGGCGAGCCTTATTCTTAGCCTGGAAATAGAAACCATTGTCAAATTCAGGTTTCCTGCAAAGAACAAAGGGGGAATAAAACATCATCTGTATGTTTCAAGTGCAACAAGTACGTGTGCAAAAGCTACCAAGCTTTCAATTGTCTGAAATATGAGCACATCCCAGCATAGTAAATCCTGTCCACTCCTTTGTTTCTAAATATTTCCAAGTATTTACAATTCTAGAGTGAAATTGTTTGTCCTAATGCTTTTGTTCTTTGATTGCAATTAGCATGAAAACACGCAGAGCAGTTTAGTCCCATGCAGCACTTTAGGATCTTTTACATATACTTGGTACTTGCCTTATTTGTCTGTATAAGTAAAAACACTATTAGTACTCAGAATGTTTTATCTCTGGTCCATTCTTTTTAGAATCCACTTCTTTTATAACGAAAACGGTGTAACATTGTTTTCCTTACTTGTTTTTATGATGTTTGATGAAACACTGAGAAATTTCTTCTGTAAAACTGAAAATAAAAGAAATGTTTATTTCTGAAAATTTATTTTTGACAGTGTACTGTTCATTTTAGAAGCCAAGTTATCCTTCGGTTACGCTATAGACTCTTCATAAATGTATTGTTAACATGGCTATACTCAAAACACTACCCAAATACCAATAAAACGGTGGTTTCCTGCTGTAGGTCAAAAATGAGCCATGTGGTACTTAGACGGATATGGTGAAGTTCGGTACTTCTAGTGTTAAGTAGACAAGAGACACGCTGCAGCATGTCAGATAGGGAAAATTACCGTATGCCCGTTCTGAATGATCGCTTGGCGATCTGGAGCCCTCACTTTTGTCACTTTCATTTCTGGCCAAGCCCTGTATATACCACGAATTTGGGCAAAATAGGTGACGTGGAAGTGATTTAGCCCTCTCCATGTGACGTAACCTGCTTTGACTAAGAGGAAAAACAATGTGAAAATCAAAAAGAAATAAAGGTGTAGTACGTAATATTTAAGTGCATCACGAATTTAGCAGCAGCCTGAAATAGCTAAGGGAGGGGAGAAGCTTTACCCTGCCCCCCACCAAACATACTTCACAACCAATGGCCTGTCAAGCCACCTAGCTGGCTGTGAAATTCCGCTGCCAGCGCCAGAATATTGCTGAGACAACATGATGAAGATCTCAGTCTGCCACATTAGCGAGCTGAAGTACCTCATACTGTGGCCTGGCGGTGCTCTGCAAGACCACGTGGATGGGGGTCGGGGTCTTAACAGAGCTGAGCAAATCTACCACGTTGTTGTTGTGGTCTTCAGTCCTGAGACTGGTTTGATGCAGCTCTCCATGCTACTCTATCCTGTGCAAGCTTCTTCATCTCCCAGTACCTACTGCAGCCTACATCCTTCTGAATCTGCTTAGCGTATTCAGCTATTGGTCTGCCTCTACGATTTTTATCCTCCACGCTGCCCTCCAATACTAAATTGGCGATCCCTCGATTTCTCAGAACACGTCCTTCCAACCGATCCCTTCTTCTAGTCAAGTTGTGCCACAAGCTCCTCTTCTCCCCAATTCTATTCAATACCTCCTCATTAGTTATGTGACCTACCCATCTAATATTCAGCATTCTTCTGTAGCACCATATTTCGAAAGCTTCTATTCTCTTCTTGTCCAAACTATCTATCGTCCACGTTTCACTTTCATACATGGCTACACTCCATACAAATACTTTCAGAAACGACTTCCTGACATTTAAATCTATACTCGATGTTAACAAATTTTTATTCTTCAGAAACGCTTTCCTTGCCAATGCCAGTCTACATTCTATATCCTCTCTACTTCGACCAACATCAGTCACTTTGCTCCCCAAATAGCAAAACTCCTTAACTACTTTAAGCGTCTCATTTCCTAATCTAATTCCCTCAGCATCCCCCGACTTAATTCGACTACATTCCATTATCCTCGATTTGCATTTGTTGATGTTGATCTTATATCCTCTTTTCAAGACACTATCCATTCCGTTCAACTGCTCTTCCAAGTCCTTTGCTGTCTCTGACAGAATTACAATGTCGTCGGCGAACCTCAAAGTTTTTATTTCTTCTCCATGGATTTTAATACCTACTCCGAACTTTTCTTTTGTTTCCTATATTGCTTGCTCAATATACAGATTGAATAACATCTCGGGATAGGCTACAACCCTGTATCACTCCCTTCCCAACCACTGCCTCCCTTTCATGCCCTCGACACTTATAACTGCCATCTGGTTTCTGTACAAATTGTAAATAGCCTTTCGCTCCCTGTATTTTACCCCTGCCACCTTCAGAATTTGAAAGAGAGTATTCCAATCAACATTGTCAAAAGCTTTCTCTAAGTCTACAAATGCTAGAAACGTGGGTTTGCCTTTCCTTAATCTTTCTTCTAAGATAAGTCATAGGGTCAGTATTGCCTCACGCGTTCCAATATTTCTACGGAATCCAAACTGATCTTCCCCGAGGTCGGCTTCTATCAGTTTTTTTCATTCGTCTGTAAAGAATTCGCGTTAGTAGTCTGCAGCTGTGACTTATTAAACTGATAGTTCGGTAATTTTCACATCTGTCAACACCTGTTTTCTTTGGGATTGGAATTATTATATTCTTCTTCAGGTCTGAGGGTATTTCGCCTGTCTCATACATCTTGCTCACTAGATGGTAGAGTTTTGTCAGGACTGGCTCTCCCAAGGCTGTCAGTAGTTCTAATGGAATGTTGTCTACTCCGGAGGCCTTGTTTCCACTCAGGTCTTTCAGTGCTCTGGCAAACTGTTCACGCAGTATCATATCTCCCATTTCATCTTCATCTACCATATGTACATAAATAATTACAGTCAGACCTAGCATTATACTATTGATGCCAAAACGTTCTCTATGCCAGCTGACGATCTGAAGTGAGCCAGGCAGTCCCGTCTACATCAAGCTGCTGCCACGGCAAGCTGCAAGTCTGTGGACCTCTCCTAGACCTGGTGCCAGTGGGGGCATCTCCAAGGTTTGACCATCCAGCATTCAGGTCCCAGGTTCGGTCCCTGTGCACCAGCTTGGCAGGCTACTGATCAAGTGCCAAGCTGCTGTCTCGACAGTATACACGCGCTCTGGTACAACAGACACGCTTCGCGCATCTACGTCTACATTTGTACTCCGCAAGCCACCCAAAGGCGTGTGGCGGAGGGCACTTTACGTGCCACTGTCGTTACCCCCCTTTCCTGTTCCAGTCGCGTATAGTTCGCGGGAAGAACGACTGCCGGAAAGCCTCCGTGCATGCTCGAATCTCTCTAATTTTACATTCGTGATCTCGGGAGGTATAAGTAAGGGGAAGCAATATATTCGATACATCATCCAGAAACGCACCCTCTCGAAACCTGGACAGCAAGATACACCGCGATTCAGAGCGCCTCTCCTGCAGAGTCTGCCACCTGAGTTTGCTAAACATCACCGTAACGCTATCACGCTTACCAAATATCCCTGTGACGAAAGGTGCCGCTCTTCTTTGGATCTTCTCTATCTCCTCTGTCAACCCGACCTGGTACGGATCCCACACTGATGAGCAATACTCAAGTATAGATCGAACGAGTGTTTTGTAAGCCACCTCCTTTGCTGATGGACTACATTTTCTAACGACTCTCCCAATAAATCTCAACCTGGCACCCGCCTTACCAACAATTAATTTTATGTGATCATTCCAATTCAAATCGTTCCGCACGCATACTCCCAGATATTTTACAGAAGTAACTGCTACCAGTGTTTGTTCCGCTATCATATAATCATACAATAAAGGATCCTTCTTTCTATATATTCGCAATACATTACGTTTGTCTATGTTAAGGGTCAGTTGCCACTCCCTGCACCAAGTGCTTATCCGCTGCAGATCTTCCTGCATTTCGCTACAATTTTCTAATGCTGCAACTTCTCTGTATACTACAGCATCATCCGCGAAAAGCCGCATGGAACTTCCGACACTATCTACTAGGTCATGTATGTATATTGTGAAAAGCAATGGTCCCATAACACTCCCCTGTGGCACGCCAGAGGTTACTTTAACGTCTGTAGACGTCTCTCCATTGATAACAACATGCTGTGTTCTGTTTGCTAAAAACTCTTCAATCCAGCCACACAGCTGGTCTGATATTCCGTAGGCTCTTATTTTGTTTGTCAGGCGACAATGCGGAACTGTATCGAACGCCTTCCGGAAGTCAAGGAAAATGACATCTACCTGAGAGCCTGTATCTGGGTCTCATGAACAAATAGAGCGAGTTGGGTCTCACACGATCGCTGTTTCCGGAATCAATGTTGATTCCTACAGAGTAGATTCTGCGTTTCCAGAAATGACATGATACGCGAGCAAAAAACATGTTCTAAAATTCTACAACAGATCGATGTCAGAGACATAGGCCTACAGTTTGGCGCACCTGCTCGACGACCCTTCTTGAAAACAGGGACTACCTGTGCTCTTTTCCAATCATTTGGAACCTTCCGTTTCTCTAGAGACTTGCAGTACACGGTTGTTAGAAGGGGGGCAAGTTCTTTCGCGTACTCAGTGTAGAATCGAATTGGTATCCCGTCAGGTGCAGTGGACTTTCCTCTGTTGAGTGATTTGAGTTGCTTTTCTATTCCTTGGACACTTATTTCGATGTCAGCCATTTTTTTGTTCGTTAATGCTGTATTCTTTTTTGTTGCACAGGCTCTTGCCTTTATGCTACCACTAGCTACCACAGATAGCGCGTCCACTGTTTGGTGAGCCCTACTACGTCAGCATCTGACCCAGCAGCACTGGGGAACGGTTAACGCGCAAGGCCACCGCACTCCTGTGCTTTGCTTAGTGAGGCAGCTACTGCCACATCACAACACTGCTCTTCGTCGTCTGAGGGATAAACGGTCGATGCCGGTTCACACCTTCAAGCAACAATCGCCCGAGAGTCTCAGTGAATAAAGATCGTAATTGGTAAAGGAGCGGTGCTGATTTCAAGACCTCTGAGAAACTGGTAGAATCTACTCTACACGCTGGATAGCATACTCATCGATCATTCTGGCGCAACACAGAGTATCCTCCTAGGGACTATTGCAGCGGGGTAGTTATAAAACTTTAATCATCATCTAGAAAAAATAACGTTAATTAGTAATTTTTTTGTTTATTTGTAGATAATCTCAGTAGCCCTGCAGACACTGACATCTCTACTGAACAGTACAATCGTACAAATTGAAATACGATGCAGTAATTCATTTTCTGAATCTGATGGAGAACAACGCTGCAGCAATCCCCACTGAGTTGGTGGAAGTGTACAGCACCAGTGTACCATAATATGACACAGAGACTAGATGGCGCAGACACTTCCAGTGTCGTGCCACAAGTGTGTATGGTGGACAGCGAAGTGGCAGACTGTCTGCGAAGAACTGGTAATCACGAGAGTAGTGGAGGCCTTCGTGCTCGAAGACCAGCATATCACAATCTACGCGATAATGGAATCGAACAGTTCTGAGCTTGTACATTTAGAACGTGACAAATATCACTTTCCACTGAAAGTCTCTTCGGGTTTGCTGCCGGATCCTTAAATCAATCCGACAGCAAACCCGAAGAGTCTTTCAAGGATTATTACGACGGGAAAGCGTACGAAGTCACATCACTGCCCACTGTTTTTCTTCACCACACCCATTCGAATATCCCGCCCACCGCCCAACCGAGGCAACAGCCGAAACATTGCAGCTGCGTCAGACCAATGAGAACATCTTCTTTAGCTGCATAATTTCCGTGGACGTGTGCCGGATGTATCACTATGATTCTGACACGAGAAAGGGAGTAGATACAGGTGGATTCATAAGGCAAAGACACAAACCATTATCCGACCAGGCGATGCAGAGTGCTTTTCGGGACTGTCGTTGTATGGCGCTAAGAGGCATTCGTGATGGGCAAACTGTCACAGGAGTGATGAAGAAACAAACAGTCTTGGTGGTAGAGACGTAATTAATATTTATGTCCAATGACGCGATTCGCCTATTCTGGCTTCTTTGGCCTAGTCAAAAAATATACATTTTGTTAGTAGTGGCATGACCCCATTTTGCAAAATTGGAGTTACTAGCAAGTAACTGTAACACGACTAATTATTAAATATTAGATATGCTAGGTACATGGGATAACGAGCATACAGAACTTCTCAACAAGTACCTGCCCTCGTCCAGTATTCGGAAACATTGCACTATGTCCTATAAATAAACACAGTGGAATATAAACGTCACACCCGACAACTGGATTTGTCATATTTCACTCACCATAAAATAGGAGAAGAAATAATGAAACAACAGATTACCTTGTTGAGACATGCAACGTAGTCCAATGTATAAAAAGCAAGACGAGGCCGACACAGATGCAGACACGTCGGAGGTGTAGTTGCTCCTCTCCAGACTATACACGTAGTAACCCACTGGGCACGGGAAGACAATGAAGTACGAACCAAGGGTCCTAAGCTCACAGCCTGTGGCTTTAGTCAGCTGTTAGGTGCGAAGTATTATTGCAAATATAGGTAAGCTTTAAATAGCATAACGTGAGAGGTATTAGAGGTCATGTCTAAAACTGATACAAAACCAATCGTATCAAAACTGTCGGTATCCCATTTCCAGATGTGAGTCAAGATAAAATAGTAAATAAAATTGCGTGCTGTAGCGCTGACACGTAAAAATGGAAATAATTATCGTCGAAGATGGATACAAACGGTAATTGATGGTACAAATACACGCTGATACAAACTTAAAAAACTGAAATAAAATTGGAGCACAAGTGCTATAGATCTAAAATGGGAGCTGTTACTTGGTCACAGTGCTATATTGGCCTGATTCTGTTTCGCATTCGCTGAACTACGTCGAATGTCTCAACAAGGTAATCTCCTTTTTTTTCTTTTTCTTCTCGTATTTCACAGTGTGTAAAATATATTTTATGACAAAGACGGTCACCGGTTGTGCCTTTTCTGGTTATGTTGCAATCTTTTTATTTTTTATAGGACACCGTGCAATGTTTGCATATACTGGCTGTTCAAAAAGTCTCTCCGCAGTGCCGTATGATCGTTAGCCGCGCGTGCCGTATGCCGCAGTGAAATGAAATGAAATGTCGTGTGACGAGGGCCTCCCGTCGGGTAGACCGTTCGCCTGGTGCAAGTCTTTCGATTTGACGTCACTTCGGCGACTTGCGCGTCGATGGGGATGAAGTGATGATGATTAGGACAACACAACACCCAGTCCCTGAGAATATACCGAAATGAAACTCAGTGAAATACAAGTTATTAATTTACTGAATATTCATTTTTACTTACAAATTGGAATGTTGGGAGAGTCCACTTGAATGGAAGTAACCCAGGCAGGCGAACAATGATACGGCACGCACGGCTAACAATCATACGGCACTGCGGAGAGACTTTTTGAACACTCCGTACTTTGATAGGAGTCATGTATAATTTTGGTATCTGAATTTTTGGTATCTGAATCGATTGTAAGTGAGCAGCGATGCTGTAAGCTGTATCGCAAAAGTTAAGCTAACATCTCTGAGCTGCGCGAGGGTGCAGAGGAACAGTCGAAGTTCAGCTGTGTTTGAGTAAAGCAGACTATGTTTAGCTCTGGTAGCGACTGGGGTCGAAGTTCAATTGTGTTAAAGCTGATAATTTTAAGCAGTGTTAGAGAGGAAGCGATGGCAATTTTATGATTCAAATTAGAATTTATCTTTTGTTCAATTAACATGACTAGGAAACTGTTTTGTAAAGGAAGAAATCTAATGGAATGTCAGGTAAATACACTCCTGGAAATGGAAAAAAGAACACATTGACACCGGTGTGTCAGACCCACCATACTTGCTCCGGACACTGCGAGAGGGCTGTACAAGCAATGATCACACGCACGGCACAGCGGACACACCAGGAACCGCGGTGTTGGCCATCGAATGGCGCTAGCTGCGCAGCATTTGTGCACCGCCGCCGTCAGTGTCAGCCAGTTTGCCGTGGCATACGGAGCTCCATCGCAGTCTTTAACACTGGTAGCATGCCGCGACAGCGTGGACGTGAACCGTATGTGCAGTTGACGGACTTTGAGCGAGGGCGTATAGTGGGCATGCGGGAGGCCGGGTGGACGTACCGCCGAATTGCTCAACACGTGGGGCGTGAGGTCTCCACAGTACATCGATGTTGTCGCCAGTGGTCGGCGGAAGGTGCACGTGCCCGTCGACCTGGGACCGGACCGCAGCGACGCACGGATGCACGCCAAGACCGTAGGATCCTACGCAGTGCCGTAGGGGACCGCACCGCCACTTCCCAGCAAAGTAGGGACACTGTTGCTCCTGGGGTATCGGCGAGGGCCATTCGCAACCGTCTCCATGAAGCTGGGCTACGGTCCCGCACACCGTTAGGCCGTCTTCCGCTCACGCCCCAACATCGTGCAGCCCGCCTCCAGTGGTGTCGCGACAGGCGTGAATGGAGGGACGAATGGAGACGTGTCGTCTTCAGCGATGAGAGTCGCTTCTGCCTTGGTGCCAATGATGGTCGTATGCGTGTTTGGCGCCGTGCAGGTGAGCGCCACAATCAGGACTGCATACGACCGAGGCACACAGGGCCAACACCCGGCATCATGGTGTGGGGAGCGATCTCCTACACTGGCCGTACACCACTGGTGATCGTCGAGGGGACACTGAATAGTGCACGGTACATCCAAACCGTCATCGAACCCATAGTTCTACCATTCCTAGACCGGCAAGGGAACTCGCTGTTCCAACAGGACAATGCACGTCCGCATGTATCCCGTGCCACCCAACGTGCTCTAGAATGTGTAAGTCAACTACCCTGGCCAGCAAGATCTCCGGATCTGTCCCCCATTGAGCATGTTTGGGACTGGATGAAGCGTCGTGTCACGCGGTTTGCACGTCCAGCACGAACGCTGGTCCAACTGAGGCGCCAGGTGGAAATGGCATGGCAAACCGTTCCACAGGACTACATCCAGCATCTCTACGATCGTCTCCATGGGAGAATAGCAGCCTGCATTGCTGCGAAAGGTGGATATACACTGTACTAGTGCCGACATTGTGCATGCTCTGTTGCCTGTGTCTATGTGCCTGTGGTTCTGTCAGTGTGATCATGTGATGTATCTGACCCCAGGAATGTGTCAATAAAGTTTCCCCTACCTGGGACAATGAATTCACGGTGTTCTTATTTCAATTTCCAGGAGTGTACAATAATGGTGCTATTATTTTTTACTATTGCTGCGCCATAGAACGAACTTGGTTATTGTACTGAAGGTTGTTAGATTTGAGACATAAGAAAGTGTATTGTTTGGATGCTGAGAAGTTCAATAAATTTAAAATCTGCCTTGAGCACTTTTTCTCAATATACGAAGAAAACAGAGTGTTACCATTTATTTGCATATTTCATTTTCTCACCAACCTTTCTCTTACAATTCTTTTTTAATGGATGATCCAACCAAGTACGTTCGATTTGCACCTCTCGAGAGTCTCTGCAGATACAATAATTTGCAGCTTTAGCATAGCAGCGCGCAAGACAGAGCAGTACTGCAACGGGTTATCCAGATTTGCGCAGATTAGAGGTAAGGAGAAAAGATTATGATTGTGTTATTTATTCAACCAAGGCCAACTTACGTTATTCAGAGACAGTTTTTGTGATCATGTGCTGGAAAAAGTGTCCCAGGATTGTGCTACCGAAATCTCCTGACGAGGTTACAGGAGGCTGCCCAGCCGAAATGTGGCGGGAAGCTGACCAAGAGTGATTTTTTTGCGCCACAACAAGCCCCAAATAATTCAGTACCAGACGCCATCACACACTGTTGTAAAAGTATGAAACACCCTCGGAGACTGTTCTGTGGCACCATGGTGCATACTGAGGGGTTATGGTGTTAGTGATTCATTTTTCACTGTCATAGGCAATCAGATGGCGTTCAGAAGTCTGACTGTCCGTCCTCAATTTTTATTGTGCAGACAGTAACTGTGCTGAGTTTTAAGGTGAATATTATTTACAATATTCATTCTAAGGTAAAGCCGTTGCCTAGTGACAAGTACACGATCCTGTTAAACAGCTTTAGCCATTTGAAAGGGGTCGCATTGCGGGCCTGAGGGAAGCTGAATGGATGTATCGACGGGTTGCTGCACACATTGGGCTTGATGTATCGGTGGTGTGTCGTCACTATCAAGAGTGGCCTGTTGAACACTGCCACACTTGTAGACCAGTTTCTGGACGTCCACGTAGTACAGACGCACGTCAAGATCGACATATTGTGCGAGCAACATAGGCCTACCTAAAATCATACAAGGACGAAATCCGAGTACCTTTATGCCTGCTGAGTCATCAGGACCACTGGCAACCGCCTGTTTGCAGCACAGCCAAGAACACCATTAATCATAGCTACGTTGGTGTTATGAAAGAGTTGACTGGAGAGCGGAATGACGATTTCTTGTCGTGCGTAAGGGAGTGATGGACGTACACATGTATGGTCTAGGCATGTGTGTTGCCTATTCCAGAGTGCATTCACCCGTTACACACAGGTTCCATCCCTGGCTTTGTGGTGAGGGGACCATTAGTTACAAATCACGATCGCATCTAGTGCTTCTGCAGGACAAGTTAACCACTGTCTGCTACATTACACAAGCTGTTATCCCTGTGCTGCTTTCATTTCTTCGACAGGAAGGTGATAAGATTTTTCAGAAGGACAATGCACAGCCAATAAAGGCTGTTCTTCGTGGTGTACAGCAACTACTCTGGCCAGCAAGATCACCAGACCTCGCTCCAATTGAACTGTGTGGGACACGATGAGACGGGAACTTACTGATTCTTCAGGGTCAGCAAGGACCATTACCGAATTACAATAAAAGGTGCAAGATACTTGCGACAATCTATGGTAAGACGCCACGCGGCACCTTTAGGATCGTTTGCAAGCGGTAATACGCACCTGCGTTGCCTCCACAAGGGACTACGCCGTGTAATGATGTGATGTTTGGCCCCCCTTTACTGTGACATGCGACTTTCATTGGTCTGAGTGCGTTATCTTGTACCCCTCAGAGATGAAGTAGCTGTCAAATCACTTGTCAATGAAATGACCCTGGAATTAACGGGTTGCTTTTCTTTCCGGCTGTCAAATTTTGCTTCAGCTGCCGTATCCATACACCCATACTTATTATAAAAATGGATGTACATGCGTATGTATCTATGCATTCATGCAAATTCCATATTTCCCCCTGACCACTAAACCGATATCAGTCAAACGTGGTACATCTATCATTCACTGCCTGGAAAGAATCTCTGTGGGGGTAACAACCACCTACCTATCAAAGGGGGCGAAAAAGCAATGAACCCCACAATGAGCGAATAGCCATACTTTAATGATTCCGTATTTGAGAATGAGAGCACTTTGTGACTTCCAACAAACTTTACACATAATTTCAGTTACTATATAATAATAACAATAATAATAATTACGAAACATTTTGTCGCTGACAATTCGACAAAATGATGAAAGGAATAAAATGTATTACAACATTTTCGCTCTTCATGCAGTAAAACTGCCCCATGAAGCATAACTACTAACTGTATCCTCAACAAATTTTGAAAGCAGTATCCAAAATGAAGGAGATGCGTGAGAAATTCCAAAAGCGTGTATAACGTTTTAATTTATTACTTCTTTACTACAAACTATATTCGCAACAAATATCGTAGACAGTGGCCACATACACAGCTGAATGTAGCTGCGAAATTATAATACTATTTAGCCCATAGTTCAGGAGATACGACGTCACAAACATTAATCTGCGTGAAAATGAAACTGCAGGGCGAAATTGGCTAGAGACGAAGCTGAAATATGTGTACAAATAGGTGTGGCATATTTTGCATATATATGAAATAAAAGAGGTATCAAAAAGAATGATCCGAATTGGCACGTCTACATTTCCGAAGGGCCGGCCGTTGTGGCCGAGCGGTTCTAGGCGCTTCAGTCTGGAACCGCGCGACCGTTACGGTCGCAGGTTCGAATTCTGTCTCGGGCATGGATGTGTGTGACGTCCTTAGGTTAGTTAGATTTAAGTAGTTCTAAGTTCTAGGGGACTGATGACCTCAGATGTTAAGTCCCATAGTGCTCAGAGCCATATTTCTGAAACTAGTAAACATATACAATGAATTTTCTTTTTTGAAGAACGGAAAACTCAAAAAGTTTTTTTCGTATCTTGTCATAGGTGTTCTATAGCGTCCACTTGAGGTGGACGGCATGTGTCAATGCGGTATTCAAATTGTTCCCACACTGCAGCGAGCATGTCTTGAGTTACAGCTTCCACAGCTACTGTTGCGCAATGTCTCAGCCAACGGAGGCACATAAGCAGAGTCTTTTATAACCCCCCTCCCCCAAGAAATAAACCCCCACATACAATCAGGTGCGGTGACCTTGGAGGCCAGTAATGTAAGGCTGACTCATTTGGTCCCGTGCGACGAATCCATCATTTAGAAATCTTTTGATTTAAAAATTCCCGCACTTCCCAGATGCCAGTGTGGCGGTGCCCTATCCTGTTGGAAAATGAAGTCGTTCGAATCAGTCTCCAACGTGGGAAAATAAAGTTATCTACCATATCGAGATATGTGCTTCCTGTTACAGTGTTCTTGGCAAAGAAAATGGACCAAACAGCGTTTCCCGTGATATTGCACACAACACATTAAATTTTGGAGAAGATCTCTCACGATGTACAACTTCATGTGGTTGTTACGTACACCATATTCTAACATTATGACGGTTCACCATTCCATTGAAATGGAATGTTGCCTCGTCACTAAACACTAGGTGTGGAAGAAAACTGTCGTCCTCCATCTTGACAAGAACGAAATTACAGAACTCCACACATTGTTGTATGTCACCTTCACGAAGAGCTTGCAGTAGCTGAATTTTGTATGGTTTCATGTGCAAACGTCGACGCAACACACGCCAGACGGACATCTGGGGCACGTTGGGCTGTCGAGCAGCACGCGAGCGGATTTCTGCGGACTGCTCGTGAAACTATGGCGAATACGTTCGACGTCTGTGTCAGACACTTCAAAACGGCCTGGCGATTTGAATTTACACATACAATCTTTTTCTCGGAATTGTTCTTGCCATCGTCTAATACTCTGTGCTGTAGGCGGATCCACACCGTACCTAGTGCGAAAGTCACACTGAACAGTTATTACTGACCCGCACTGCGCAAAAGAGAGGACACAAAACGCCTTCTGTTGTCCCGAAACCATTTTTACTCGAACTGTAGCGGGTGCACACTGCTGCCATCTAGCGGGAACGATGTAAAACTAGAGAGTTTTTTCTTTCCAACAGTATGTTGTTCACATACATTTTTCAAATAACACAATAGTTACGATTTTTTTAAATCGTGCGGACGTGGACAAAGCCACAAGTAAAAAGCTCAACTAAACCTGTGTAAAGATTTCAATCAAATTTGGTCCACATATTAGCTACTATCTGGAAACGAATTCTGTGGGGACAAGAACTAAAGATCAAAACGAGCTCCGTGTACTTGATTTAAACTTGCCAGTGAGTCCTGTGACGTCATCTCCGAACTCACATCTTCGTGATCCCGTAGACTCTCCGCCGCTGCCCTCTCGTCACCTGAGTCTGTTATCGGGTAAAAGTGGGCTTGACTCGCTTAGCGTAACCGCGGACTCGTGGTATTCCCGCTACACATGCAACCGTTTTGAGAGAAATTAGCATCATTAAAGCATAAATTTATTTCACACATTCATGATTTCGGCTTTACAGACATTCTCAAGCGCTAGTTGAAATGTCACAAAAGATCCAACCTGCCTAAATGACAGAAGAAAGTTATGTACCAACATAACGACTGAAAGGTTAGCACTGAATATTATTCTATTCAGACATACATTTATATAGGTAAAACTGTTTCAAATTATCGAAGACTGCTGCAAATTTATTTTAATACTTAATATCTATTCAGTGAATGTCTAACAATTAAGTTGACATATACAGGGTGTTACAAAAAGGTACGGCCAAACTTTCAGGAAACATTCCTCACACACAAATAAGGAAAAGATGTTATGTGGACATGTGTCCGGAAACGCTTAATTTCCATGTTAGAGCTCATTTTAGTTTCTTCCACCTACGCTCAATGGAGCTCGTTATCATGATTTCATACGGGATACTCTACCTGTGCTGCTAGAACATGTGCCTTTACAAGTACGACACAACAGTGGTTCATGCACGATGGAGCTCCTGCACATTTCAGTCGAAGTGTTCGTACGCTTCTCAACAACAGATTCGGTGACCGATGGATTGGTAGAGGCGGACCAATTTCATGGGCTCCACGCTCTCCTGACCTCAACCCTCTTAACTTTCATTTATGGGGGCATTTGAAAGCTCTTGTCTACGCAACCCCGGTGCCAAATGTAGAGACTCTTCCTGCTCGTATTGTGGACGGCTGTGATGCAATACGCCATTCTCCAGGGCTGCATCAGCGCATCAGGGATTCCATGCGACGGAGGGTGGATGCATGTATCCTCGCTAACGGAGGACATTTTGAACATTTCCTGTAACAAAGTGTTTGAAGTCACGCTGGTACGTTCTGTTGCTGTGTGTTTCCATTCCATGATTAATGTGATTTGAGGAGAAGTACTAAAATGAGCTCTAACATGGAAAGTAAGCGTTTCCGGACACATGTCCACATAACATATTTTCTTTCTTTGTGTGTGAGGAATGTTTCCTGAAAGTTTGGCCGTACCTTTTTATAACACCCTGTATACATATTCGAGGCATTACCTAGTCTGTAACGACAGTAACACAAACATGGAATGAGGATGAAGTGCAATCTCTAAATTGGCACTAAATATCAAAATAAATTTTAGAAATGAATGAGAAGCAACGCAACTCACTGGTAGTCCATAAACACAAAATGCCATGACCAAATGGCAAATTAATACAGACACAACGCGCTTTTTTGTCGCAGGGATGTAACAGTGACGTTTTTGTGTACATAGATTTAATTTTACGCAGGATATATGTTTTCTCATGTCGCAGGTCTAATAAACAAGAATACGTGAACCATTTTGTTTTCTTTGAACGAAATTTGTTTGCTTTTCGTCTGAAGCGTGTAATGTAGAGAGAAACTTATAGCAGGTATCATGTCTCCTCCAATGGTAAACATGTGCAGTTATGTACTTCGCATTAATTAACTTTCGTCTTACGCTCCCACAGTCTCACAAAACACAGCTTCGTTAAAGACCTTTTAATCCCGACAAACGGTCAATCACATTGTCAGTGCTACTTCACACCAGCAAGATCGTGTATTCATCTTCTGTACTAAACATAAGTCACGACTAACCTTACACTGTAGCATGCTTCAGTAAGAGAGAACGAGTCGTTTGAAGCGATGACAGCGCCACAGTTCTCAGGCTAGTCACGCTCGCAGAACTACAGCAAGAACGAAGGAAGCCCTTTAGCACTGACATAACAGAGGACCTTTGATTTGACAAGTGTGCAACCCGAACATTAGACTGGTGCTCGTTCTGTATCTGATCTCTTAGTAAGAACCAGTAGCGAACTGTTGCGATGAGCTTGATAACGTTCAGGGAGAAAGGAGGGGGGGGGGGGGGGGGCGGTTGGTATGAGATTAACACACAGCGAGGGGAAGGAGGAGATAGGTGTATGTAGGGGAGAGAAACAGATGGATAGAGATAGGTGGTGGGGGAAATGGACAAGGGAGGGGGGGGGAGGAGATGGACAGAGAAAGGAAAGAGGAAGAGACGAATAGGGAGAGTGGGCAGGTGGAGATGGACAGAGAGGGGGTGAAGGATGGGATGGACAGAGAGAGAGAGAAGCAGGAGCTGTACTAGTAATATATTATAATAAATACATTCCTGGGGAACGCCGAATACTCAGTTCTGCTTATAAAGGATGTTGGAAAATTCCAGTTATAAACTACTACGACTTGTGAGGTGAATGAGTACATAATATTTTTAACTCATGCCTGGAAACTTACCGTTTCCGTGCTATAGCCGTTCGGAAACATGTTTGCTAGGTAAGTGCGCAAGAGGTTAGTCATGGTGTGGGGTGCTTACGTCGGATCGGCTGAAATCGTTTGACGTCTGTTCTGCCTCTCTGACCTGGTTCGATATTTGTTCACACATCTGTGAGTGTTAGGGTAACATGCATGAGTACTCGTTGGCAGAATACTCCGACATGTTCCTTCTGAATGGCGAAACTGCCGGTAATGGACGGCCAGCTCGTCGTCTTTATCATGGTCGTTCTCCACAACGTCCGCCTCCATAGCATACCGTTTCCACTACAGGCAACAGCTTCGAGGAAGGGTAGATGCACCGTTAGCACGCGTGACTGTGTTGCTCCAAGGAGACGCCGCATAGTGGAATTGGAAGAGGCTGTACTGCATCACGTTGGAGAAAACGTGTCAAGGAGTACACGAGCAATTTCTTTGGCTACTATTAAGTGGAATTTTAAAACAGGTCATGTAATTGATCACGCCAAACCATCTACTTGTAAAAGTGGTCGCGTTACCAACATGTTTTGAAATGGTTGTATCACGGAAACGATAGGTTTCCGGACATAGGTTCAAATTCAAAATATTATCTACTCACTCCTCTCTACAGGTCCTAGAAGTTTCTGACTGGGACTTTCGAATGCACTGTATAGTACCCAGAAGGTTCGTTCTGTTTACTCGATGAACAAACACATATAAGGCAGACATTTCTAGAATGACGACGATGTTATTTTTGCAGGTGCAACGTTTCCGGAACGGCTAAAATGCATATTTCTGGAATTAATGCAGCCACCAGTCATTCATTGTTGGGAAAAATTTCCGGCACTGAGATGCTGTAGAGGATGACCATCTCCCAGTCTCACGGTCGCAGCTTGATGTTTTCGCAGTGGTAGCTAGTACTTTACCCCTCGCTCCCATTCCAGCTATCCGGACTCTGCTCAGGGGGTGGGAGGGGGACTGTGCAACTGTGGCAGCAGCGGGACAGGTCAGGCGGCCATCCATCAGCCGGGCCGGCCCCATGCGTCACGGCGTGCAATTAGCTGACGGCCACGCACGGCTCGTGCTCCACTGCTGACGACCGCGGCGCTGTCGGATCACCTGCTCGCAGGTCAGCCGCGCGCTGCGTCCATCACGCAGCCCAGCTGCTGCATTAATGAACACCACTCAGCTGTTCCAGCTGAGATATAACGTGCGCTATTATGTTACTACTAGAGCTACGAGGGGCGTTCAGTAAGTAATGCTACTACTTCTTTTTTAAATTTTAAGCAGGTTGGCTTTATTCATGATTCCAGTAGACCATGTTATTCTCCACTACAAAACTCTATTCTTCAACAAAATCTCCGTTGAAATCGGCAGCCTTATACCACCTTACAGGGAGGGCCTGTATCCCTGCATGGTACCACTGTACTGGTCGACATCGGAGCCAATGTCTTGCTGCATCAATAACCTCCTCTTTATCCAAGTACTGCTTCCCCATTCATTTGGCCAAACAGATGGAAATCGGGAGGTGCGAGACCAGAACTCTTGCGTGGAAGAGGAAAAGAGGAAGAAGTATCCAGTGACGTATTGTGAGCTCCATTCAAGTGCGCTGAATTGTGTGAAGACTTGCGTTCTCAAGAAGAAGGAGAAGTCCAGTTGTATTTTTGTAGCAACAAACGCTCAGTCTGCAAAGTTGCAGGAGTCACAGCTCTGTGCAGTTGGCCGGCACGCTAGAGATCGGACAGGTTTGCGCGACCTTGTTGCCATTACTACAGACGCCTCGCCCTACGACTCACCGTGCTCTTGTTCCATTCCAGGACTCCCTAGACATTCTGCAAACGCTTATGAATATCTGCAGTGTCCACCTATCTGCGATCTCCGCCTAAAGATATTCCATGCCAGCTCTCTGCTTGGAACCCACGTCCGTTAGAGAAGTCTTTTTGAAGACTATGTACAGTGCCGCCTCCTACTTCAAGTTCACGAAATTATAGCTGCTGAAGCGGGAATATTTCAAGGAGTCCCAAAATGAATTCCACATTTTTTCAACCAAAAGTGTTTTATACCTAACTGGGCACCCATCGTGCATCCCTGGGACACGTGAAACTTTCTCAGCCTAGGAAATGCTGCGCAACAACAATGAGTCTGATGTAAATCTGACTTGCAGAAATATTTTGTTTATGTCGATTTTCAAAGTACTCATTTCCCGTATGTGTGTTTCGTCGAACTTTGTAAAGTGGAGTACCGTGCTATCGAACAATACATTGATCTGGATTGTTTATCGCGAACAACGATTCTTCCAGTCTTAGTTTCCAAATATACGTTCTTCATTTCCAGATGAAACGGGTGGCGCGACCGCTACGGTCGCAGGTTCGAATCCTGCCTCGGGCATGGATGTGTGTGATGTCCTTAGGTTAGTTAGGTTTAAGTAGTTCTAAGTTCTAGGGGACTGATGACCTCAGAAGTTAAGTCCCATAGTGCTCAGAGCCATTTGCACTAAACGGGTGGCACATTTAAACATGCTGTGCGCCTCTCCAAGATGTTAGATTCGAACGATGTACCAGAAGTGTAACCACAGAAAAATGCAGAAGATGCGTTTAAAGGACTGCAATCAAATGCTTTATATTTTGCTGTACCGTGGTCGATTTCGAGGTTTCTAGCCTCATCATCAAACGAACTGATTTTGGTAAAATGTAGAGCATTGAACAGCAGACTGAATCAATATCTTTTCATAACTAACCATAATCCTCCGTTGCCCCAGCAATAAGGAAACGTTTAAATAAAGGGTACGGCGCTTTTTACACCGTTAACGTGTTATAAAAATCACTACTAAATCTGATAAATTAGTTTTTCAATCTCCTTCTTTTGCACTGCGTGGTCTAAGCAAAATAACTATTCCGATTCACATTCAAAGCTGTTCCCATCTTTTTATAAGTCTTCCACAATCTCTTATTCCTTGTGACTTATAAAACTTGGCTTGTTTTGGCAATCTGTCTTCATTGTGTTAGTATGTTCTTTCCTTTTGTTCATGTGCTTTGTAGACCTGGAAAAAGCTTTTGATCGTGTCCCACGGGAAGCTCTCTGGATCATACTAAAGAAAACTTGTTGCCCTGACAAAATTGTCAGTTTGATTCGGCAGTTTCATGAAAACATGATGGCAAAAATCCGCCATGAGGACAAGCTCTCAGAACAGTTTCCCGTGACATGTGGTGTAAAACAGGGCTGTGTTCTGGCTCCCACACTCTTCTCACTTTACTTCGCAGTTGTTATGAGAGACGCGACCAAAGCCTGTAATAATCAAATTAGTCTCGACACAAGGACAGACAAAAGTGTCTTCAACATCTCTCGCCTCAGAACAAAAAGTCGCCTAACCAAACTATCCATCTTAGAGATTCTCTGCGCGGATGATGTATGCATGATGGCTAATTCTTGCGAAACTCTTCAGACTTACATAAATCTGCTAAATGCCTCCTGCAGAAGATTTGGCTTAGCCATTAGCATCACTAAGACGCAAGTTCTCAAACAGCCACTTAGAGGTCTTAATGCAGATGACTCCAGTACTGAGATAAATAACAAACCCTTGCAAAATGTGTCAAATTTCAAATACCTGGGAAGCCAAATTAGAAGTGACAACAGCCTGACAACGGAAATCGCAGCGCGTATAGCCAGCGCAGCCTCAGCGTTCGGTAAGCTTAATGACCGAGTATGGAAATCACATGATCTCAAACTACAAACAAAAATTGCAGTCTCTCAAAGCAGTAGTATTATCCACCTTACTCTATGCCTCGGAAACCTGGTGCCGTTACAAATCTGACATTAAGAAGCTAGATAAATTTCATCTTCGATGTCTGAGATCAATTCTGCGCATCAAATGGGAAGACCGTGTCCCAAACACGGAGATTTTGCGCCGCGTGGAACTGGCTGATATTGAAGCTTTAATAGTGAAACATCAACTGAGATGGGGTGGTCACATAGTACGCATGGATGACAGTAGGCTACCTAAAGCGGTGTTCTACTCGCAGCTCTCGTGCGGGAAGAGGAGGAAAGGTGGTCAACACCTGCGATATAAAGACACCATTAAACGCCACCTTGCAGCCTGTGGCATTCCAAGCAACCGTTGGGAGGAGCTAGCATTGCGCCGTTCGGAGTGGCGATCAACTGTACATAAGGGCATCGAACAATTCGAGCAAAAGCGTCTAATGAACCTGGATGCTAAAAGAGAGCTCCGAAAATCTCAGCTCAAGCCTGTCTACACGTATACTTACAACTCTGCTGGTCAACTTCACTGTGCTTCATGCAACAGGATATTTAAAGCGAAATTCGGATTCGCTAGCCACATCCGAGCCTACCACAACAAGGACAGAGAAGACTGACGGAGTCGCTGTCGCCGGACACGGCGAGGAGGACATCATGTTCTTTCCATTTTCTTCTGTAACCTTTCACTCTTTCCTCAATTCTGTAAGTAATAAGTTCTTACGTCTTCGTCACGTATTCAGTTTAATTCTCAGAATAAATTAATCTTTCTGAAAAATCTCTTTGGGTCTTAGTCATGTTGGTCTGAATATGGAGCCAACAGTCACTCCAATACAATGCAACTGCTGTTCCGCTTATTTTATAGATTTTGGTCCTGGTTTCTTTCTTGCTTTGTTTCTCAACGTCCTTTTTGTAGTAGACAGGTGTTCAGAATGTTGACTCTTAGTTTCTACATATCGATCTTTATTGTTATTTACATCTGCTCATTCAGAGATTTCCTCTATTTATTTTTATTTTTTACTGTCTTCGAATGGACTGAGTGCATTCTTTGAAATGCCATTACGGTACTCCAGTTGTAGGTAGCGAATGTTCTTATACTGTTTGACAATTTGTTGAAGTCTGTATGCAATTCTTTGAACATCGTCTCCTCTTTTTATTGTTGATGACGGTTTACTTTTATCCCAGGGTTTATCGCCGTTTTTCGTTGTTTAACGATAGGGTCAGTTTGTTAGATAATGTGGGTAGAATTCTACTCCCTTGTCTTCGATCTTGAGTAGTAGCTAATTTGATATTCTTAGTCCTTCCAGTGGTGGATAAAATATCAGCAGTTTAATATATTCTTTTTAGTATTCAAATTAAATGTGGCTTATACCCGCTGAGCCTCATAACCTTCCATAGTTTACTTCTGTTCACTTTAGCGACGGCTTTTGTTTTTAAGTCGATAAATGCAACACGAGTCTCCAGACTGATTTTTCGGCGTTTTAAAGTGAAGATGTTATCTGTGCATGAACGGCATTTCCTAAATCCTGATTGTTCTTCCTGTAATATTATATCAGCTATTACCATAAGCTGATTATTATTCTCTAGTATACTTTGTCGGTGGAGTTGAGTACGCTTATCCTTCTATAATTTTTGCTGTAGTTTTTTTCATCTTTTTTAAACAGAGATATTATTTCAGCGTTAACTCGCCAACCAAATTCACAGTGACATCGGTTGCAGCTGAAGAAGTACCAGTAATCAACTATGTAGAAAGTGTCCTGCATAGCCCTGTAACGTATAATTGATGTAATGAAAACAACAAACAGAAACTGTTTTAGGCCTAATTTTCGTATATTAATTATCACTTAAAACACGTTTATATCATACAGCTTTCAATGAAGAAAACCCACTGGCGAGACAAAAATGCTGTCCCACGTATGGGTGTACATGAAAAAGGAGTGTTTTGGAGAACAGATGGACTTTACGTCCAGTAATCTTCGTAGTAGTTTTTCAGCGTTTCATCATCAATTGTATTTAATCTCATTGTGTCTTTTTCTGTTCTCTAAGGTGTTTTAGTACTTTGAAAGCTATTCACTGTCAGCAACGAATGTCTATGTTCACTATTGCTTACATGTCTCACCCAACTATTCTTGTAAAAGTTTTGCTCGTTTCCCATTCGTCTTATGTTTTTCATTATTTTCCGGTGTAGGTAAATGTAGGTGTTTACTATAGGTTTTTTTTCCTTGAATATTTTCTCTAATTCTTTTAAACTTTTCTCTACTCTTAAGACCTCATTTGCAGTTTCATTTATGCATGTCACCATATTTCCTCATTCATTTCTTGTAGCATTACCTCTTCTTAACATCACAATATCTGAAATAACGAAAAAATGTCTTAGCGGTTTATGAATTTCGTCTTTAATGTACGCCTCCAATATTACTACTCTTGTTTTTATGTAGCAGTTCTTTATAGTGTTGTTTGACTGCTCGATAGACACCCAGCCTTCTTTGTCGTTCGGTTTTCCTAAACGATCTTTGGTACTATCTCATCACCTGCCTTGCTCTGCTTCTTGAGGGCGGTACTCCAGGTAATTTGAAACCCTTTTTATTTCTTAACATATGTTGGGGTCGCTTTATCGTGCCCCGTCTGCAATGCTCGCATCAGCTTGTCCCCTTTGGCGTCAACATCTAATCCGATTCCTAAGAGTGGTTGTATCCTGAATTCTGCCTTTAAAAGTTGCCAGTTCACGTTTTTGTGCAGATTGTATAGTCGCTTGGACTGTATGTTACCGTCTAAGTCGTTATCTGCGTTTGTAATTGTGAAGTAAATGAGATTATCGTGACTTGTTGTAAGTCGATTATAGACCTTCGAGTTGACAATGTGGTCACTGACTTTCGAGATTTAAAGGGTGATATCTATGTGTGTTACCGCATCTGCGTGATTTTGGAAAGTGGGTGAGCTGAGAGACCTATTTATCACATGTAGCCCACGTTATTGTACTGCGTCCTGAAGGCAGGGTCCTCTTTCATCCTCTGCTATGTCACAGCGTTGATTTCACGTTTGCGTCGATTACAAAAATACATCTGCCACACCGACCAAATATTTCCGCTGTTTTTAAATTTTCTGTGTATGTTTGTATCTCCGTACTGTACTGAAAATGCTGATTCGTTATGTAAAATTTTCATGAGGCAGTCATATACCTATTGTCACCGCATTTTCGTCACAGAATTGATGTATCTTAGTTACTGTTACGTCTTTATCTGGCAGCACAATCGCATCCATTAGGTGATGACCAGATGTTAGGATCAGTGCTGTAGCTGGCATGTAGGGTAAGGCTCCTGCGTACGTAGTACGTTTAGATCCAACCCCTCTAACACTTTGCGTCATCATGGCGCTACGTATCGCATTTATCTAGCCGATTTTAAAAATTTGTCTCTGTTCCGTTGCTGCTAGGGTGAGATTTGGTTGTAAGTGAATGCTGCAGGAACCTATTGAGCACGTAGCTATGGGGCCAGTCTAACCTGTAATCGTATATAATTCGGCCATATGTCAACACTTATCACCTGTACAGATGCTCAGTATCAGTTTTCTTCTGCCTGCTCTGAACGACGACGTCAAGTAGTCTATGTATTTGTGGACAAGTTGTTGACACCAGCCGGCCGGGTTGGCCGAGCGGTTCTAGGCGCTACAGTCTGGAACCGCGTGACCGCTACGGTCGCAGATTCGAATCCTGCCTCGGGCATGGATGTGTGTGATGTCATTAGGTTAGTTAGGTTTAAGTATTTCTAATTTCTAGGGGACTGATGACCTCAGAAGCTAAGTCCTGTAGTGCTCAGAGCCATTTGAACCATTTGTTGACACCAAGCTGAATATGATCAACTTCCTTCCCGACAGGAAAATATATGGTACAGCCTTTTGGGTGAATGCGACTAACAAGGTGTCGTGTATTGCAATGCATACTATGGGGGTGCGAGAGTGGAATCCAATACCACGCCAAAACCATAATACCCGCTACAGGACCAGTATAGCGATGCGTAAGGAAACAATCCAACAGTCTCTCACCATGGTGTCTCCACACTCTAACCCGATCAGCG